>NC_090989.1:167795000-168420000 GCF_041146395.1 Eulemur rufifrons
GTAAGTGGTTGTGCCAAGGATTCCATTCTAGGCAATTTGATCTAATTGGAATTTAGAAATAATAATACAGGAAAGAAGATAAAATAGAATCATAAAAAAATTTGGTTAATCCAAAAGGAGGCAGAAAAAGAGAAAAAGGGAATAAAGATCAAATGGGACAAACAGAAAACAAATAGCAAGATGACAAATAGCAAAATGATAAATTTAAACCTATCCATATCATTAGTCACATTAAATATAAATAGGCTAAATATCCCAATTAAAAGTCAGAGTTTTTCAGATATGAGTTAAAAAGTTAGACCCAACTCTCTGCTGTCTATAAGAAGTGCACTTTATAAAGATGCAAATAGGTTAAAAATAAAAGGATTTACCATGCTAACAGTTTTTTTTAAAAGCTGGAGTGGTTATATTACTGTCATACAAAGTAAATTTCAGGGAAAAGAATGTTACCAGGGATAAAGAATATCTTTTCATAATGATAAAGGGGTAAATTCATCAAAAAGACATAATAACCTTAATTGTTTATGCATCTAATAACAGAGCTTCAAAATATATGAAGCAAAAATGGACAGAACTGCAAGGAGAAACAAATCCAAAATTACCGTCAGAGATTTGATACTTTTCTCTTAGTCATTCATAGGAAATAAAGGTACAGAATATCTGAATAACACTCAACTGACTTGATCTAATTGACATTTATAGATAATAAGTCAACAAGAGAGATAAAATGCAATCCTAAAAATATTCAATTAGTCCAGGCCAGTAGTCTGGTTTCAGAGTCTGTGAGGATAAGATGTTGTCTTGGAGATCTACAAGGAGGAGAGAGGAGTGAGATGGTTTTGAAGAACAAGAAGTCTAGAGCAGTGGCAGAGCTAAGAAAATAAAAAAGAAAAGGGGATTTTAAGAAGATGGCTGAGGGTTATAAACTGTATCCCCTTTGAGGTTTGTTAAAATATAAAAGGAAAATTGGAATTTCTGTGAATAACTTCTGGTTGGTAGACTGTGGTTCATTGAATGAATCCAAAGTGAAACCATGCAGAGCTCTGTATTTTTAGTCAAGCTGCAGGTCCTCAGTTATGGTTGAACTGAAAGGAATAATTCTAAACCCAGATATGATGCTTACTGTCTTTTCACCACTTGGAGCCTCGGTTTCTCTATCTGTAAAGTGGGGATTCACTTAATTACTTTTTCATCCATGCAACAAATAACTTACTGGATTTCTGCTACATGCCAGGCCCTCTACTAAGGAACCATGAACCAAGGAGACAAATGTCTCTTCTGACAGGGAACTCACCGTCTACTGGTGAAGACAGACAACAAACTAATAAACAAAGAAGTATTATGATATGTGTGGTAACAGTAAGTACTCTGGCAAAAACAAAGCAGAATAAGAGAGAGGGAGGACACAGGTGGGCCAGGTAAGGCTTTCTGATAGGAGTGGAGACTTGCAGAGATGAAGGTGAGCCCCTGGGCATCAGGGTGAGAGGTAGGGAACACCCAAGGCAGAAGAAATGGCAGGGACAAGGGCCCTGGGGTGGGGGTGTACTTAGTGCCTTTGAGGAAGAACAAGGAGGCCAGTGTGGCTGGAGCAGTGATCAAGGTGAGACAGGTAGGGCCTCACAGTCACAGGAGCAACATTGGCTTTTACCCTGAAGGAAATGGGGAGTCACTGGAGGTTTTCCAGCATTCAAGTGGCAGGATCTGACTCATGTTTTTTCTTTCTTTTTTTTTTTTTTTAAATTCCCCTGGCTTCAGGGTAGGAGACAGACAGACTGCAGGGAGTCAAGGGCAGAAGCAGGGGATGGCCTACAAGGTGGGAGCAACACGTGACAAGGAGCAATGACAGAGGCTTGGAGGCCAGTGGTGAGGCAGAGATGGGGGGACATCAGTAGTCTGGATATATCTCGAAGGTGGAGTGGAAGAGTTTGATGGTGGCTGAGATGAGGGGCCATAATGAAAGAGAAATGTCAAAGACTACTCCAAGGTTCTTGGTCTGGGCATCTGGGCGAAGGGAGGGGTCATTTATTAAGACGGGAGAATGACAATACCTGATGCTTAGGAGGCCGTGTCAGGGATTGAATGGGAGAACGGATGTGAAGGCGCTTCCTGAACTTGAAAACACCATATGGACGTAAAAGATGAAAATAACCCACCTACTCAGTTGCTAATCCTCAAACAAATATGTCCAGATATTAATGTTTTAAGGTCAAAAAGCAGTGTTGACTTTTCTCCCTGACATTTTTGTATTCCCTAAAGAAACTCTGAATGGCCGGGTGGCTCATTCAAGGAATCACAGTACACACCAACAGGAGTAATTCCCAGTGATTCTGATGTTTCTTTTCTATTTCAAAAAACATTAAAACAATTTATAACTTCAACTGTGCTTCTTAAAAATTCCTTTCTCTCTCCCATTCTCTAAGCTGTGACATTGCTCTGACAGCTCTTTCCTCATTCTCCACACAAGGGGGCTCAATACAGCTATTTTAAATCTAAGGAAAGAAAAATGTAGTCCACAGATATTTTTATTTTTTTGGAATAGTCCCTTGTGCAACTAAGGTTGTTCACCTCTGATGTAGGTCACACTGGGTCTGATGGTGTCATCAGGGCATCCACTGTTCACTTTCAGAGCTATTTTAAGCTTTCCTAGTATATTTCTTGGCAGGAGTAATTTTTAAATGGCAGTCTAATGATATGAAATAGCTATGGAACCTGTCAAAGTGAGCTACATACATCTTCTGTCATCTGTAGGGTCGAGGTAGCCTGAAATATGTTGATAACCTTCCACATGCATCATCAGAAGAACTCCTCAATCCCAATCAGTTAGTTCAGTTTCCAACAGCATGAATGAAGAGAATGTGGGAAGTGGGAATTTGTCCAGTGAGGACAAAACAATACCTATGTCAAGTGCTTGCTGTGGGGAATAAATGGGAGGGTGTTTGTAAAACTCCTAGAATAGTCCTGCAACGTGGGTTGAGGTACTGATCCTTTTAAGGAAGTTGAAAAAAAGAAAAGCAGTTTAGAGGACAGATACATTCATTCCTATTCTTGTTCTCTTTCTATTTTCTCTCTGCCCTGTCCTCCTCCTTTCCCTTTCTCTTCCTGCCTCCATGCTGCTCACCCATGTGCTGCTTCCTTTAGCAAATATTTACTGAGTATTTACAAGGCAGTATTTTGCTAAAGATACAGGATCTTTTCCTGTGTACCACAGGAACCTAACAGAATTCTCAACTCCTTTGTCTTAAAACTAGGATGTTTACCATTGAGGAGAAGAGCTGTTAGAGAGAAATTCCATTAATATTTTTGAAATATATGCCGGGAATGTGATAAGGATGAGGAGAAGTTGATCTCAAACATTTCATAAGATGCTAATTTAATTGAGGAAGAGCTGTTTGTACTTTATCATGGGCACTTGACAAAAGACTGAATGTCTATTTAAGGCTTGGCTCACTTCTCCAAGGCCTTTTCATGCCCCCAGATGGAAAAGTTTTGCCATAATCCTATCTCAAGTTTGGAATAACTTAGCCTCAAGACAATGCAATGCAAATTCCCCAAATCCAAGCCAGAGCTTGGATAATTCTACCTTGACAGCAAAAATGCAAATTCAGTAACCGATCTCCAGCTCATGGGTGGCCTTTGCTTTCTCTGGAGCCCTTCATACCTGAACCTCTTTGGTGCCCTGACTAGTAGGTACCTATCTTTCCCTGGAACCTTGGGCTTTCTTTGCTTCCTAGAACTCTGAGGCACCATTGCTAGGGTACTGGTTTTCACTCTCCGTGTGCTGCTGTGGTCTGCACCCCATTGGGACAGCCACTTCCTGACTTGGTCACATGCTTATGGACGTCTCACATGCCTCTGTTTACGTCTGTCTTAATGAGTGGCCCTGATAGCGGGTTCGTGAATTCCCCAAACCTCTAGTACATACGATGAATTCTCACTTTTAATGGCAATTTTAGCATTTAAAGCCCTATCATAAACATATATAGATCCAAGAGAGAATTAATGAGACCTTTCTAGTGACCAGAGCAGCCAAGCAGAATGATAGCTGGTTGGCAAAGGGTTCCTGCAGAATACCTGAAGGACAATCCATTCCCTTTAGCTGGTTAAACATTCCGCTAGTCAGAGTTATATGGCTCAACTCCTCTCTCAGTCGTCATGCTCTGAGATAACAGGGCCCAAGTGATTTAGTTTAACAGGCCATGGCTAGCAAATACTCAGTTACCAATAAACATTTGATATATAAATCATTGCTTGATCTGTAAAATAAAACCGCATTTTTTAACCTATTCTTTTTTCTCTACTTGAAATTACTTAATTGGTCATTTTTCTCAAATCTTAAAAAAATAAAGGTGATCACAAATTTTCCATTTATTTGTCCATTCACTTAAATGCTGGGAATTGATTGTTTGAAGGTGGCCGATGACCACTGCTCACATCTGAGGGTTGTGCTTGTGGATTAAGGTGCAAAGGAGTGATTCGTGAGTCTGAAGGACAAGGTACGCTGAGCCTATAACACCTCCCAAGACCGGAGTCACCTAGCATGCTTCTAATAGGTTTTGAATTGTACTGGAAATCCTACCACAGAAACAGAAGGAAATAATTCTACCTTGACAGCAAAAATGCAAATACAGTAATCATAAGAATTGAGGAAGATTGTAGTAAATATCACAGTCACATATTTTAACGCCTCCTCATGAATCCTTTATATTTCTTTCCACATCGTTCTCTGAAGATCTTGTTTTGGTTTTTATGTTTGTTTTGAGACATGAATGGAGGTGTGTCCAAAATCACACTCGGTGAAGAAACACTTACCCAGAATGCTTCATGTTTTGAGGCTTGTCCATTCGGACGGCAAGTTTGATTTTGAGATCTTGATCGGGGCAGTTTTTGGAGACTGTCATTTTGTGCCACTCTGACTGCTTGGGGCTGTTTGGGGTGGGATGGAGAATAACCTGCAGGGGAAAAGGACAACCATCTTAGCCAGAAAACAGAAGCACCGTTATGTTTTCACAGGTTAGAAGCTTTGATGCTAAGGAGTGGAGTGATTTGAACAGTCCCCCAGCCACGGCTCCGTCTACGCTCTGTAGCTGGCTCGAGGCAAGTAGCCACGCCTGAGGACAGAAAAACGTTCTCTTCCTCCTTCTCTCCCTTTCTGGCTAATTTAGTAAAAGTAAAGGTTGTAATTTCTGTGATTCTGCTTTGACTTTTCTAAAGTTAGAAGTACTAAAGAAACGCAGAACCGAGAATGCTGTCCACACGTCATCCTCTTCATCTTCACCTGAGGAAAGTATGAAAGGAAGACACATCCTTACACATTAGAGAGCCCTTCCAGTCCACTTTTTCCATCCTCTACGATTTCTTTCACTATTTCAAGAGGAGAAATTCCTTAAAGGCCACAGGGGAAAATGGAAGGGACCTTATTAAATGGATGAGAAATGTGAGACTTGGAGAAGGGGAGGGGCTTGCTTAGAGTCACACATTTCAGCCCAGTGTCACCTGGACTGGAAATCCTATCACATAACACCCAACCTCGCCCCGGCATGGAAGAGGGTGTACACAGCTTGGAGAAGGATCAGCTCTTAGAAAATGCCTTTCACTGGCGTGTTTCAGAGATGGCACTTTCATTTGGGTCTTCTGCCTTAGTTCTCATTGTCTCGGATGCTGGGTGTGAAGCGAGAAGTAGGTAGCTCAGTAAATCCCTTTTTCATTTTGTGATGATGGAGTTCTCAGGAGCCACATGGGATCCGGGGAACATGCACTCAGGAAGGAATTAAATATTTGGAAAATCCCCTAAACTAAGGGAACATGAACTAAATATAGGCACAACAAAAGCTGGGCTTGCTAGGATTTGCTTCTGTGATGGCAGCATGCCCCGGTTTGTTGCATGTTGCTTTGGCTGTTTTCTAAGCATTTATTTTCTCCAGGTGCAGGGAAGGTGGGATCCTCGCCTGAGCTTCTTTCTTCTCTGGGGGCAGCTGGGAGGGGCTCAGAATCTCGGGGTGGACACTCTGGCCTTCTAGATGCTATATCAGCTTTACCAGTCATGCAAGCATAGCCCATGCTTGGAGGGTGGACACACATGGTTTTTTGTGCACCTATGGAAAAACACCTCTGAGAAAGGTAGGAGGCTGTGGCCAGAAAAAAAAAAAAAAATCAGTTTGCTTTGACATGCCTCATTTATGCTGATTTCCCATCCCTTTAGATTCTGGGCCTGATCCTTTGACATTTTATATTATGTATATTTACTTTGTATTACTGTATTACCTTATTGTACATATCATAAAATATTCACAAATAAAAGGTGGGCTAAAGATTTAAAAAATGCTATATATTTTCAAATGCCTTGCTAAGTGTGGTGGTTCTGTACTATTATTAGCTATATTTGAAGGTACCACATATATTTAGGGCAAGTTGCATTGTTAATAATATTGGCTGTAAATCTGCAGTTCAAATACTCTAAATAATTTCAAAACATCTTGACTGACGTCTTGTCCTGTCTGATGACGTTGGCATTGTTTTCATCTCATGATATGGGTGACCGAGCTCCTGCTAGCAGGTCAGGTGTCAACTGCACCACTTTCTTGTAGTTCACCAGCCTCGTCTTACTAGTATTACCTTCCAATCAGAGCTCTTTGACAGTAATCTTCTTAGGCCATTTGTTTACATTGTGAGGGTCCATTTAGTTAAAAATATGCCATAAGATGCATAAATTCACTTAACTGGCACCAGCAAACTGCAAAATGCAGAGGATGGACACTGGCCATAAATGAGTGAGTCAGGGTGTCGCTGGGTCATGGAGACCTCTCCCTTCCCTCAAGGAACTGCCTGTTCTTACATGTCACCTGAATCTCATGCCGCACGCTGAGTCCCAACCCTCTGGGAGATGGAGAGGAGGGAGCTGCCGATCCCAGTGAGGGGACCGAGGGTCCCGAGCTAGTGTGGCCTAAGAGAGGCAGGGGTGTGATGTGCTGGAGCCAGGAAGGGGAGGGGCTGTAAGACAAATGCCCGCCAGGGCCAGAACAGCAGCAGGAAAGGCCCCTGGCTTCCTTCTGCTCCTGCCCATTTGGCAAAATCAAAGCAGGAGCAGCACTCTGGGCACCCGGAGCTCGTTAACAGGCCTTCCGCCATATGGATTCTGGGCATGCTTCCCACTGGCAATATGGTGTCCATTCATGTTGCAAATGGCCGCAGCTCATTACTGGCCGCTCCACAAAGACTTCTTCCCCCTCGAGGTCGCTTGCTGGGGAGACTGTCTCTCCAGGGTGGATGGAGAGATGAAATGACTGCAGTTGTCTTCCTCTTTGTCCCCACCCTGCCATGCCCCTGATGGGCTGACGATTCCTTTGTACGTGTCAGCTCTACTGAATTACAAGGGTCCTTCTGGGTACACAGGAGCCCCAAGGAGACCAGACACCTCATCTGGACATTCCAGGCTGCTAATCAAGCACTTCGTCGTCTCATCCGAGGCCCATGTGTGCTGTGCTTTGATGTTGGGACACTGACGTGGCCATCACGACCCATCCCCTGCAGTAGGCCACCCTCCAGCCAGCCACAGCTTCTCCTAGTTGCCTGGGCACACAGGCGGGGCCTGGGGGGGCATGCTTCACCCCAGGCCTTGACCTGGCCCATCCCCTCCACAACTTGGCCTGTACCTCTCTCCCTGCCTCTTGCATCCCCAGGGGAAGGCATCCCTGCCCCTCAGACTGGGTTCTGCCTTCGGCTATGTGCTTCCTTTCCAGGTGTCCTTTAGAGCACTTCCCACGCCGCACTCTAATTTCTGGTTTTATGTCTGTGCCCATGAGCTTTGTGAGGGTAAGGATTTGTGCCTGTCCTCATTCCTGTTTGCGCTGTGCACAGCACAAATGACCGGACACAGCCCGGGCCCACAATCTAATTGCTGAAAAAAAAAGTTTGATAATATTGTAGCATTGGCAAGGGTGTGGGGAAACACATTCTTTTATGCCTTTTGTGGAAATACCAGTTGGGCATGCTCCTTAGGGGACAGTTTGGCAGTGTCTGTCAAATTTCAGTCAGCAAAACACTTTTGTTTGAAAATTTATCTTATAGGCATACATGCATATACAAAGAAATAAATTCCAGGCCATTCACTGAAGCAGTTTATACAGCCAAAGATGAAATAATCTAAGAATTCACCAACAGAGGACTTGTTAAATAAAATATAATATGCCTACATAATAGAATACTATGTAGCTATGTAATAAGCAGACAGGCCAGCATGGGCTGATATGGATTAATTTCTAAACATACTGATATTTCAAGCAACATGTAGAGAAGTATGTATACAGTAACTTCCAATTGTGCTTTTTAAAAAAGAGGGATGTATACGTATATGCTTATACGTGCTATGCTTGAACATGCACAATGTATTTTGGGAAGGATACCCCATAAATTGAAAACAAGATTTTTCTTTGGGAAGGAATCCCAGGGCAAGGTGGAAGAGATCATTAGTTTTAACTATTTACCCATTTTATTTATTTTTTTACAATGTGCATGGAATTTTTTTCAAATAAAAAGGTTAAAAATGAAACATAAGACAAATGAAGCAAACTAAAAAATGGTCAAATGAATGAATGTAACACCAAGATTCTGAATTTTGAGTGTGGGTCTGTTAAGCTTGGGAAGAATGGGAGCATAGAAACACTCTCTCGTGGGGTCCAAGGAACAGCCTAACATGAAAAAAAAAGACTGCACTGTTGGGCACCCAGCTGCTGCCAGTGAAGACGCTGCCGGCAGAGGGCGCCCGGCCAGCACGAGGGCCGGGCAGGCCGGCTCTGCTGCAGTTGGTGGAAAGTTGGTTTGGTGCAAAGGAAGAATCAACTAGTATCTGGGGGAATGTGTGATGGGGCTGGAGGAAAGAATGAATCATTACGAAATGAGTGCCTGTGTGGGGCTGTGGCAAGATCCTGGCTTTCACCAGCACAGCAGAGCCCCGGTTTTATTTTTGCCTAGGACAATTTAGTGTAGTGAAAATAGCTCCATAGATGAGTCGGTATCATTCCCGGCAAGTGGCGGAACGCTCTGGGCTGCAGTTCATCTGCACAAGAGACGTAATGACCGTGCCTGCCTCAGTGGGGCTGTGGTGAAGGAGCACGGAGGGGCTGCCCATGATATCTTGGGGACAGTGGCCTGGCCCGTGGTGAGTGTGTGATGCACAGGTCCCTAACTGGCAGGGTGGCTCTGGGGAAAGAGTTTTCTCCTCTATCAAACAAAGGATTTGAACGGGGGGTGGGGGGGGGTGTTAAGTTTTCTGAATGGGAACAGTTTTTCCAGGACGTCCTGCATCCTGGGAAGCCCATTCGTAGATCCCGGTTGAGCATCCCTGGACTGGTCAGTCACACTCGTCTCTTCTAACATTAATATGTGGGTGGGTCTCTGAGACTCTCATGATTCTTGACACCCACCTTCTTGCAAAAAGAAAAATTTGAGAAGAAATTAAAGGCAGGCTACTTTCCCCACTCTGTGTGTGTGTGTGTGTGTGTGTGTGTGTGTGTGTTGCTCTTTCCCTAGGGACAGAAATGAATACCTATCATTTCGTAAAGAAAACAGCTAAACCTTTTCTTTCATCCTCCTCCTCCCCTTTCTGGGAGGGGTACTGTTTTTGTTTTTGCTATTAACCTTATTTACTTTTTGTTTTACCTCCATCTGGGGCCTATGTCCTAGTAATATGATTCCACATCAATTCTATAGATGAAAGCCACACTGGGAAAATGGAGGAGAAAAAGAAAAGGAAAAAAGAAAGCACAGGATGTGAATTCTGGCTGGCACTGTGAGGTGTGTGTGCCTGTGTGCTTGTCTGGGGGTGGCCTCTTATTATTCTTAGGTGATACATCAGAGGCTCAGAGAGGTTAAATGTCATGGCTAGGGCCACATAGCTTTCAGGAAGGATTATGCATTCAACCACTATAAACTAAAATTTATTGAAAGTCTATGTGCTGGGTTCTGGGTACAAGGTAGTGAAAAAAGATAGGTTTCTATCCCCATGGAGCTTTTACAATCCAGTGGGGGAGACAAGCCAACATTTCCATCAGTTCTCCTTCTCTTTGTCTCATTGGTGACAAGCTCAGTGGAGAATGTGAACTGAGGTGGGGGTGGGGGCGAGATATCGAGGGAAGGAGGATGGGCCCTCAGGCAAGGGCTCTCCAAGGAGGTGGCATTTATGCAGAGAAGGCCTTTTGAATGGTTGGGAGGAGAGGAGAGGACTCCAGGCAGACAGAAAGACCCTGAGGGGGGAAAGACGTTGGTTTATTTGAGGGACTGCAGTTTGGCCATCGATGCTGGGACATGGTGGATGAGGAAAAGTGTGCAGAGGCTGGAGGCGAAGAGGTGAGCAGAAGCCGGACCCCACCCGTGTCAGTAGGCCCTGCTGAAGAGTTCAGACTTTATCGTAAGCGGCATGGGGGCACAGAAGCAAATTAAGCAAGCGAGTGACAAATTCAACTTCTGAAAATACCAGTGGCGATTTGGTGCAGAGTCAATGGCTGAGACACAAGGAGAAATTCCTCTGTTATCTCAGTGATTCTCAAGGGGGTTGTTACCACAACCCTCAGGGGTGTTTCAGAAATTTTGAGGACATTTTGACGGACAAGATAATCGGTGCTGGTCTCTGTTGGCATTGAATGGGCGGGGGCCAGGGATGCTAAACCTGCTTTGAGGATAATCCTCCCCAGTGAGGAATCTCCCTGCAGCCCACCTGACTTTCCAGTACTCCCACTGGATGTTAACGGAGGCAGAAAAACCTGTTTATGATGCACTGAGTCTAGATCGTAACTCTGTCTTACATTTAAAATCAAAGTATTTTTGGCATGTTTCCAGGGAAGTCAAGGGAACTTTACCAAGAGTTGCTTACCATTTCAGTAAATCAGTTTACTGACCCTCAGGCTTAGGAGTCCCCAACCCCGCACACCTCCACACTCCACAAGAGATGTTTTGGTTGACACCTTCACAGTGACTCTCCATAGGGGAGCAAGCAAAGCCCTATTTCTTTAGGTCTTTAAGCATTTATATGTTGAAGGTTTTTACTATTATTTCATTTCCTTTTGTTTCTCTTTTATGTCATGGTGTTGACTTTAACATTGTTAGTTGGGTAGGCAGTTAAATCATCTAAGAATTTCACTCTAAGATAGTAAAGGACATAACAAATGTAAAGGATGTTTGGATCTGATGGTGCTGAGAACCCCTGCTCTATCTTCTGCAGTGCAAAGTCTTGTTATCCCAGGATTATAGAAGAGAACCTGAGGCTCAGAGAGGTTGAGGGATTTGCTCAAGGTCACACAGCTAATGTAGAGTAGGGCCCAGGATTTAAACCCCAAAGCCAGGCTTTTCAGCACTTGGCAACGTTGCCTCTTGGTGACCCATGCACTGGGGACCCAGCTGGGAACACCCACTCTCTGGAGTTCTGTTGGATACCACATGTGACATGGAGTGCTTACCCGCCCAAGCTCCTTGTCCTCCAAGGCCAGGACACCTGTGCTCTCTGTGAACAGCTTCACCTTCACAGCCGGCAGGGCGTGGGTCGTGGAGAAGTCACCCTGGGTGCCCCAGCTGCAGACAGAATCAGAGAGGTCAGCGTGGACATGTCTGTCTTGACAAATGCTAAACTATTCCCTTCTTCCCAGGTCGGGTGAATGTAGGGTTAAGCCAAGACAGCATTGGCTGTCACATCCTCCTCCCTCCCCTCCAAAGCTGCCAGAGTGACAAAAAGTGTTAATTAACTTGTTAGGCAAATGCAAGACAGATGCTCAGAAAGTTGCCACGGGTCTTCACAGAGCACTGTAAGGAATCACTTGGAATTAGCATGAAATCAAGTTGGTGAGAACTTTTCCCATGTATTTGCTATACCTACCAACTATTCCAGGGCAACCACTAATATTTCACTGCATCCTTTGAATCCCTAGTTCTTGGAAACTACAGTTCTAGATTTTGGAACAGGGCTTCATTTGGTTCAAACCAACACCTGAGTTTAAAATGCGACTTTAGCATAGTGGTGGGGAGGCAGGAGCCCCGTTTCCTCTGGTATTCAAAGATGAGTTGAGTTAGGGGATGAGTGGAGCTGCACCCTGTCAAAGTCAATGAAAGATTAGGAGGCAGAAGGATGTGGGAAATGCCATGCCCTGCTCATGATCTGCGGGTGTCTTAGTTCAGCATCTGGGTAGAGTGGCAGGTGTGCTCATGTGAACCCCTCATGCACCCCGCAAATGTGGCCTCTTCATTCATTCACTCATTATTTTACAGAGAATTCACCTCTAGCCATTCTGTACTTGCTATCAGAGTGATCTTCCGGAAGTGTTAACTGGATCGCATTTGGCCCCTGCCCCAAACCCTTCCATGGCACCTGTTCCATTGCACTCGGGGTGATCTGGACCCCTCACTGTGAAATCCCACTCATCTGCTCCAGCCTCATGGGCCTCCTGACTCTGCCACCTGGGGCCTACTTCATCCCTGGTTCCCGCTGTTGGCGATGTTTCTCCCCACCCTGCCCTTCACTGGGCAACCTCTTCAGGGCTCACCTTAAAAGCCACTTTTCCAGAGAACGTATCCCTTGATCTCCCAGCCTAAATTGGGTTCTAATATTAAACTCTCTTTAGCATACTACTTAATTTTGCATCCTAGCAATCACTGGATTTGTAATTATTGATTTGTGTGATTATTAATGCAGAATCGCCTAATATTCTGTAAGTTGCCTGAGCACAGGGACTATGTTTTGTCTATGTTGTATACCCAGAACTTAGCACAGTGCTTGACACATAGAAGACATTTAATAAATATTTGTTGAATAAGCAAATGGTGCCAAATACATGCTCTGTTACAGAACTAGGAAACAACATAGATACAAATTTGTATAGAGAATTTTTCAATTTGCTTTATAGGATGACCAATTTCCATATGTCAAATACTCATTAAAATATGATTTTTAATGACTCCATAATATTACATCTCATATATGCATCATAATTTAACCATTGTTCTATTATTGAAGTTGGATTGGTCATCAATTTTTTATTTCATCTCTGATTATTTCCTTGGGATAGAGACCTAGATGGGAGATCATTTCTTCATTCATCAGCAAACATTTAGAGCTCTTACAAGGTTGAAGGAACTGTGCTCATCAGTGAGCGCTTTCAAGGCTTGAGATACTGATTCCCAAAATGCTTTCCACAAAGGCAGTGACTATCCTTCTGCCATCTGGGAATCAGATGCAAATCACAGGGCTTCCCTGCTGGCACTGGGTATCATGATTCACTTTTTCTTCTCAGCTATTTTGTCATTGTTGTTTTCTTGGGTATGTCTTTGACTACTAGTGGGCTTGAATGTTTTACCCCGTGTTTGCTGGTTGGTTGTATTCTTCTTTTATAAATTATGAAAACCTGCCTTCTAGTCTTACTGTGGCATTCAATCAAATAAAAACCGTTAACCAAACTCAAAGACACAGGGAATCTGGTGAGAGTTGACAAGAGAGCACCAGAACGATTGAGATGAAGGAGACCCAGATCCATGGGGGTCTAATGCGTGAAAACCATTGAGAAAGCACAACAGTCATAACAGAGACAGGGAGAGGCCATGAGATAGGATAAAAAGTAACAGGTTTCAAACACAGCAGCGGCCAAGTGTTTGAGGTACAGGCAGAAACTCCTAACTGGGCACCACCAGCTGCAGCAAGCCCCTAAGATAAGGGTATTTTGGTCCTAGCAAAGGCAAGGGTTTTGCACCAGACATCTTTAGTTCAAATCCTGGCTTAGTCACTTATGAACTATGGGATTTGGGGCAAGTTAATTAACATCCCTGTGTCTCAATTTCCTCAGCTATAAAATAAGCTCATTTCACAGACTAGTTAGTTGTAAAGAGCGAATAGCTGCAGGCTTGAACAGGATGAGAACCCAACAAATTTTGGTTCCCTTCCCTTCCCAAAGTAAGGACATATATTCTAGTAATAGTGATAATCATTTATCTATTTCTATTTATTTTTTGTTTCAATGATATGCAATAATTGTACATATTTATGGGGTACAGAGTGCTATTTTGATACATATACACAATGTGTAATGATCAAGTCAAGGTAAATAGCATATCCTTCACCTCAAATATTTATCATTCCTTTGTGTTGGAAACATTAAAAATCCTCTCTTCTAGCTATTTGAAAATATGCAATAAACTATTTTTAACCATAGGGACCCCACAGCACTATAGAGCACCAGAACATTCCTCCTATCAAGATCTTGCCTATTTTATTCCAGTGAATTGTGAACAAGCTGGACTATTTCAGCTCCCTGCTATGATTGTCATAATGGTCAGTAACAAGCATTATTAGTGATTAGCACCATTGGCAAAGAACATTGCCATCAATTTATTATTTGTGATTAACTGTGCTATTAATCTCTTTGGGCATTCATCATACTCGGTCTTGGGGATGAGAGAGAGTCCTGCTGGAGTTCTGGAATGAGAAGCTTTAATACTAAGCCACAAAGAGAACTTGAGCTCAGTGCCCTGGGGGTACCCCACTCTGTGTCCCCATGATGTGATCCTTGGGCTGGTTTGGAGGGATTTCCTGGCCTGCTCAGTGGGCACCAACCTAGTTTGCCTGAACCTCTGTTGCTACCCAGAGATGCTCAGCTCACAAGGCGTGTAACATGACTCAGACTGCGGGGCCGTTGGTGCTTCTGAAACCACGTCATCTGGATGGAATTCAAGACACTGGAGGCTGCCTTGACCACCCCCATCCAGTTGGACACTGAGTTGCTTTTCCTCTCCACCAGGCCTGCAGCTGTGCTTTTGGCTTCCTACCACGACCCCTGGCTCACCTCAAGTTGTTAGATCACTCTGAATCCCAATTTAACCATCAGAGTCCAAATTGGTAACCTAGCCTACTAGAGCAGGCAAAAAGAAAAGTTCTCTAGTTTGATCAGGACTGGCTATCTAATTTTCAGGGCCCAGTGCAAAGTAAAAATGCAGAACTCCCTGTTCAAAAAGCACACACACAAAAAATGCCATTAAAAGTACTAAAATATAATGTGTTTTCTTTTTCCTGTTTCCTCTGCTCAAATGCATGCTCCATTGTTCCTTGGGACTTCACTTACAAACACAAGTTCCAAGGTAAAATTATTAAGAATTTCAAGATGGCAACAGCAGAGCGTTAAACCAAACATGGGTCCCTCCTGAGCACAGGTCATGTACTGCCAAGCCGGCTCTGATCTAGTGCCACCCCAGTCCAATTAGCCTAGGCTGCAGAGGGGCCATGCAGGGAGTGTTGGTTGCCATGAGACTTTTATACCTAGCTACAGTCATTGGAGTCTGTGAAAACTCCTCCTGGCTTCTTTTTGTCAATGTTTCCTATTCTAAGGAGATGCAAGGTTTAATTATCAGCACCCTTTTCTACCCCCGTTTCCCTTTTAGAAAAAAAGAAAAGCCATGAAAATGTCCACTCTTTGTCTTTTTCTAGCCATGCAGAGACCTGGCTATCTCTATAATAAAAACAGCTACTATTTATTCAGATCACTATGTGCTAGGCACAAATTCCTATCTCAAAAGTGTTACACAGTCGTGCATGCATTTATCTTTATAAAGCCTCTTGGCCATCCTGTGAAATGCCTGCAAGTATCACTCCCAGAGTCACAGATGAGGAAACTGAGGCTTGGAGAGGCTAAGTAATTTGCCCAGGGTCACACAAAGGGAGTAAATGGCAGGGTGACTCCACAATCCAAACTCTTAACCATGCCACCAAATTGCCTCCTTCACTCATTCCACCAACTCACTCCTTTGTGTCTTGATCCAGTTACCTCTATAACTCAAAGGGAAAGTCCTGTTTCAAGACTGCTTGAACTTTGGCTCACTCTGGCTTCTAACTTTGGATTTATTTCACATGTTCAATATATTTCACAGAGTGCTACAGCCCACACAGACAAATTAGCCAGTGGAGGAAGTATCGAAAATGCTTGGCCTTTTGGTGAGGCCACACATCCATAAATGAATCTATTTCTCATTGTTGCATTTCCTCTGCCCATTTCTTTTCCCTTGCTGTGCAATTGACTGTAGCTATTAAGATGAATACCTCTTCTTACAAGTTTCCCGGAACTGAAATACAATTGCACTTTGATTGGAAAAGACCAGAGGTTGGTAATACTTATTGCAAGCAGAGGTTGGACAGGTTAACTGACTAACTTCTCTCTGAACACAAGGTAGATAAAGTAAAATGGGTTGGGTGTCCTTCTTTTGTGATCCCATCATTGCTACCATTGTTCTCACACCATGTGGTTAGCTCACAAAAAGGTTAAAATAGCCACTATTTAAAACCAGTGCTTCTGGTTTCCCTGGCCCTGGGCTTAGTGTGTTTCATGGATTATCTCATTTAATCTTTCTGACAGCTCTGTGAGGTATATTATGTCATTATCCCCACTTTATAAATGGAGAAACTAGGGTTTGGGGAGGTTAAGTGACTGGGCTAGGATCTCAAGACTATTATAGAGCTGGGCTTCAAACTTAAGAGTTTCTGACCCCAAAGCCCATGCATCAAATCATGGGTCTTTACTTTTTTTTTTTTTTAATCTCTTTGTATCCAGTACAGGGCCTGGAACACGATATATGTTTGTTTAGTGACTAGGAAGGAGTGAAAAATTCAGAATAACCATGTCACCACATTCAGGGGACTGTGGAAAGATGAGACACATAAAATAACCAAGAGTGTGTCACTGCCTCCTTTAACTGAGGGCTGTGTTCCCTGGGGGATTCAGTGTTTCTTAGGGGCAACTCTCTGAAGTGCATGCAGCAGCTGGCAGCGTGCGGGGACATCAGCATACAACAGCTCTCTGGGGAATGAGTTAGAGCAAAAGCTCTAACTTTTGCTGCTTCATTTAGGAAACACTTCTTGAATGTCTACCATGTGCAAATCATGTGTTTGGTGGTGCTGTGGATCCAAAGGTGAGTGAGATATAAATTCTACCCTTGTGGATATCATATTCTACTTGGAGAGATGCCATGTGCAGACATGGTAACACTTACAAGGTATGAGAGTGAGCCTTAACTTTCACATCTGTAAAATGGGGATAAGAATAGTATTGAACCCAGCCAGGTACGGTGGCATGCACCTGTAGTCCCAGCTACTTGAGAGGCTGAGTTGGGAGGAACACTAGAACCCAGGAGTTCAAGTCCAGCTTGGGTAACATAGTGAGATTCTCCATCTCTAGAAAAAAAAAAAAATAGTACCAACTCGAGAGGAAAAGGTCCTTGATGGAAGGATATGTAGGAGATAAGCTATTGCATATACAGTGTTTAACTCAACATCTGGCACACAGAACACATGAAAAAATGTAAGTCTTCATTTTAGGATTATAGACTAAGGGTTGGTAAACTATGGCCCATGGGCCAGGCCTGGCTGAAATTGCTAACTCCATCCAATGGAAATACCTTTATATTCATTAGCACATTAGACGTATGCTCACCTGGGTGCGTTCACAAAGGTAAACCATACACATGCACTCACAAGGACAGCTCAGCCCATGGTGATCCAATTTGCTGCTCTAAATTCTTCATGGAGCTCTTTCTAGCACTCCTGGGTTTATCAGAAAATTGGGGCTTGTGTATCATAGTATTTCAGACACATGGTGCCCAAATGCTGCTTCCAAATCCACTTGAGCTGGCTGACTCATTTGGTCACACTACATCATTACTAATATCAAATAATAAACATGAGTAGCAGATAATTCATATTTTGGGGGGGAGTGGAGCTGACTTTTTAAAGTCACAGCACATTATTTCTCAAAATCTGTTGCACAGTGCTACTGCTTTGAAAGTGAACACTTTGATCTTGGGGAGCAAATGAGGGGGAGGGGCATGTTTGGGGGTGGGGTGGGCGGAGGGAAATCTACAGGCAAGGCAGCCTTGTACTGAGTGTTTGGGGAGCATCTGCGGATTGCAGTCGCATCTCTGTTTACTATTTAAAGCTTCTTATTTGCGAAGCCTCTTCAGACCATATGTTATCAACAAATGTTGCTAATCAAATACACACAGTAATTTTCATTAGAAATTTCCCCCCATGAACAAAAAAAAAACAACATTTGCCACATAGGGAATATACCTCCCAAAAACGACAGTAAACATCCACTGCAAACCTTTGACAACAGAGTGGTATTTACGAAATGCGTATGTGAGTAAGCCAAGAACACATCCACATCAGGCAGATAAGGACCCTCGGAGAATTGGATTTTGTGCAGGTTGGTGCTGGGGTGGGGGGTGATGTCATTAGTTGCCATGGTGATGCTCAACATAAGGCCATAATTCACGTCGCAGAGACTGGATTTGCATTTATTCAAGGTATATGGCTCATGTGAGCTGGGTGTTAAATTGGTGCAGTTTATAAAATTAACTGTAGGCTTTAACGAGAGAGAAGTGTCATTTCAAGGAAAGAAAAGTGCCATGGTCCTGTTGCTAAGAGGGAAAGTTAATAATTGCCTGGAGACAACTGTATTAAAATCCTCTGGCCTGCCTTTCAGGCAGACTGCATGATATTCCACTCCAAGCGAATCAATTGTGCCATCGCAGTGTGTCTTGCACAAACTGATTGATAGGCTGGGATCGGGGGCCTTTAGTGTACTAGAAAAGCTAAGCTACCTCTTGTCTACACGAGTGAGGCATTTGCTTTGCAGAAATTGGGCCGTCTGGGGGGCGAAGAGATGAAGGCTTTGGTTTGCCTCCTGGACATTTCCAGTGCAATGTCTCCTCTCCGGGAGTCTGAAATCAAATGTGTCCAGATCTCAGTTTGAACTTTTCTCCCTCACATCTGTTCCTCTAAGGCTCCCCTGGCTTAGTCTAAGGAACTGCCAGCCACCCGGACATCACTTTTGTTTCCTCCTCTTTGCCCGCCGTCCACCTCGTCACCAGAGCCTTCGTGCCTCCTACACGTGTCACAAATCTGAATATGGCTAGGGACGAAAAAAGGCAGAAAAAGGAGGTTGGAAATACCAGGAAAGGGTGAGGTGGGGGGATATGTAAATAGGGTGGTCCGTGAAAACTTCACCAGGAAGCAAGTATTACCCGTACAATTTACTCCTTTACTTACTGGTTTGGCTAGAAAGTCAACTCTACAAGGGCAGGGATCTACGTGTTTCCCTCATTGCTGTGTCCCTGGCCTGTAGCACAGCGCCCAGCACACAGCCACACTCAACAGGCATTTGCTGAAAAAATGAATTCATGGAATCGTGAATTCCTCCATACATATAAATATGCAGAGATGAGATTCAAGTTGACAGTGAAAGTTAACAATGTTTGATTATCCACGGACAGTCTTTGGCTTAGGTAAAGAGAAAGTGAGGAAAAGTTCACAAGGGCAAGTGCATCTTGCTCACTGGTGTATTTCAGTGTTTAGCTCAGAGCTTGGTGCAGAGGATACGTTCAATAAACACCTACTGAATCAAGGCTGGAGGGACTAATATATACGACACTTCATGTAAATACAGGAGGTCTGCATATCAATCCCTATCTTCTCACTAGCCGTGCAACCTTGGCCAAGTCATTGGTGGAGTCTGTCTGCTTACCTGTATAATGCGGGAAGTGGCTAATATTTTTTCATCCTAAAGATAAGAGCCTGGGTTTTTGATTTCTAGCATTTCCTTTTCATTTTTCTTAGAGTTCCCTTCTCTCTGCTGCTTCTTGAATGCTGTCCACCTTTTTCCATTAGCATGTTTAACATACTAATCATACTTTTTATAAATTCCTGGTCTGATAATTCCCACATCTCTGCCATATTTGAGTCTCGTGCTGATGATTGCTCTGTCTCTTTACACTGTGTTTATTTTGTTTTTTAGTATGCCTTCTAATTTCTGTTGAAAGCAAATTTTTTGTTGATACACTGGATAAAAGGAACCCAGCACTGGCTTCTGCAGCAACTTCTGCTCATAATCTCCGGCCCCCGTAGACTGTAATTCTCTGTATCTTCCTGTCTCTCTTTCTAGTTTAGGAGGCAGCGGTTTGCCTTGCCACCTCAATTCTCTGATGGATCTAAGAAGAGATGCTGATTTTCAGCGTGATTGGCTTTTTCCTTGCGGTGAGGACAGAAACGACAACTTCCAAGCTCCTCGCACGCAGGACTGGAAACCGAAAGTCCAAGAGAGCCTGGATATTTTGAGATCCCATCCAGCTGTGAGAGCTTAGACTGCATTATTCACTGAAGGTTGACTCATAAGGAAGTATAGAGGTGGTCAACAGGAAAATCTAGATTTTCCAAGGTTGGTGCTAAGTAACAGGGTGGTATGGGGAGCAACTGTCAGGGGCTAAATCACGGAGATGACAGCACGTCACCTGATCTCAGTGTCAGTGTTGCCTGCTCTAAAATGGAGTATACGGTATGGCCAAAGACCTCCTCTGTTGTGACAGGAGGTGAGGTGTTTGTCACTAGTGATGATGGCTCTGTCTGCATTCCCACCACTTATCTGCCTTCCTCTAATCATCTGTTCATTTCGAGTTCCTGAGATCTTCAGAGAAAATAAATTGTTCATTGCATGGCAGACACAAAAAGGAGCTCTTACGAGGTTGCAGGGAAAGCATTCCTTCATTTTCTCCTCCCTGTGACTCAGCCAAACAGCTCCTATTTAATTTCCAACACTGGGTATTTTCCTACGATTACTTTTGTAACTTGAGCTGGTTATTATAGTTGCAACCTGCGATTCCCCTAAATAACTGGGAGACTCTATGTCTTAACTGTGTCTTTAGAACTTGAATCTGCCTTAGGACACTTTGTAGCCTCCAGAAGGCTCAAGGGTATACAAAACCCACACTATAGTCAGCGAGGCCAGAGGAATTACAAGTGTATTGCAAAGCCCTTTGCATTCCAATCAGTTTCACGGAGCACATAAGCCGAATGAGGAAAAACAGAAAATGAGAGACAGAGCAACAACAGCCTCTGAGGTGAAAGAAGTCCTGAAGATAATCAGCTATACCCCTCATTTACAAATGAGGAAGCTGCTGTGGTGGAGTAACACTGTTTTCTATCATCTAACAGCTTTCTGTACTCAGACAAATTTATCAGCCTCTCAGTCTCAGTCTTCATGTCTACAAAATGGGCACGTTGACAGCATCTACCTTATAGGGTTTCCTATCTGCCTGGCTCCCCCAATTAAATGAAAAGCACTTAGTGCGACGTGAGTTCTTAATAAGGAGCGGTTAGCATCATCCAGGCAGCACAGGATTAGGAGTACAGACTCTGGAATCTGGCAGCCCGATCCCATACACAGCTTTGGCACTTTCTACCTGAGTGACACAGAGCAGCTGACTCAATCTCTTGCAGCCTCTCTTATCTTACTTGTAAAATGGGGAGGTTTATAATGCTTCTGTCTTTACTTTCTTTTGTTAGAATTAGATGACAAAATACTTCCCAGACTGATTCTCAATAAGCCCTCCATAAATGTTATCTATAAAGAGTGAAGTGATAATTATTCAGTGACATCTCAAAGATGCACATAAGCTAGTCCAAGTGCCAGCCCTAGAATCAAACAATAAGATATAAGCTGACCTTGCAAATATTCGTCACACTATCTGAGCAATGGCTTTTGTGTTTTCTCATTCTTGGAAAACTAAAATTGGGGCTTGAATTTGGGGTTTTGTTGGCAGCTATGGCCAAAGGACTTATTCTCATTTTTCTGACTTCCTTCTCTGAGTGCCTGGAGCAACTCCTCTCCCACACAATCCACGTATCTTCCTGCACCAGCCTTCCCTGATTGTAGAAAATAGATCAGATCATTGTTCCATGGGATTCACCCTCTCTGGTCTTCTCCAAGAGAGGATTTTTCTTCCTGCCCCATTGATGCTGGGGTTTGTCCATGTGATGACTTCCTTTGGCATCAGCTATAGTTTGAATATTTGTCCCTTCCAAAACTCATGTTGAAATTTAATCCCCAATGTGGTAGTATTGAGAGGTCGGTCTATTAAGAGGCAATTAATTTATGGATTAATAGGGTTGATGGGTTATTAACAGGAGTGATATCACTTGTGGCTTTCTAAGAAGGGGAAGAGAGACCTGAGCTAGTGTGCTCAGACCTCTTGCCATATAATGCCCTGTTCCACATTGGGACTCTGCAGAGAGTTCCCACCAGCAAGAAGGCCCTTACCCTTTGACCTTGGATTTCTCAGCCTCCATCACTGGAAGAAATAAATTCCTCTTCTTTATAAATTATCTAGTTTCAGGCATTCTATTTTAAGCAACACAAAATGGATTAAATCTCCTGGACAGAGTAACACATCCCTGCAGCTTGACTTTAGAATTATCCATGTGACTTTTTTTGGTCAATGAGGCTTTAGCAAATGTTATGCAAGCATAGGTTTGAAATGTGCTTGAGTGGTTGGGCTAGCTCTCCTGTGCTTCTCTCACCACTATAGCGAAGCTTCCTCCAGGTAGCTGCTGTCCCTTCAGCCTGGATCTCAGAATGAACCATGTGGAGCAGCCCTGGGCCCAACCTGGAGAGGAGCCAAGGCCAGCCAGATCCACACCTTGAAGCAGAGCTGCCCAAGCATGGATCAGCCAACCTCCAACCAATGTGCAGATGGGTGAACAAGAATAAATGACCATGGTTTTAAGCCATTGAGTTTTGGGGTGTTTTGTTACATAGCAGTAGCTAACTGATACAGCCCCTTTATCTGGTACTTAGCCATATCATTCTTTTTCCACTCTATATCCTATAGATCAGTCTGGAGTTATAATATCAGATCATGCAGAGCCCAGACACCTTTTATTGTTCTTGCATACCATATAAAGTCTATGGCAGTCACTCGATAAACACCTGCCTAATGACTTTGCTGGCTGGGAAATGACTTCCCTGCTTTGCCAGTGTCAAATGAGGCAGAGTCTACCCACAGTGTGAGAACTGGACTGATGCCTGCTTGTGCTGGCTAAGGCTGCCACAGGCCCTTTCTAGGTTCCCTAATGAGCAAGCGTGTCAACACCTCCCAGGGCTAAGGCAGGCAGCCAATGTCTCTCAAACCGCTAGTGGTCAAGTGTTTCCAGGGGAAGCCCTAACCACATCAAAGGCTCTCCCAACCCAGCCTCCCACATGGAAACAATAACCACAAAGCCAACCTCAGTGCCCCCAACATCTGTGGCTCTGTCTGAGTGGGGACCCAAGTGTGGTGGGCACACAGAGATAGCTCTGGGGGAATTCAGGGATGGCCATTCAGGGCTTTGGCTGCTCTCCAAGCAGCCAGCCCCCTCCTGTGAGACCTCCCAGGTGCCTTTGACAGAGGGGATTATGGAGGCCTGTTGTTGGTTTGCATTGGGAGAGGGTTGACTGCTTTCATGGGCTGGGTTCCCATCATCCCACAGAGGGGGATCCCTGAGGACACTGTTGTGAGCCATGCTTGTCCCTTTCCCCAGGCACTGGCTGTGGGTTGGATCTTTATTTTCTCTGTTCAACATTTATGAGAAACCACTAGGAGTGGCCGTGAATGCCAGGAGTCTCAAAGGGAAATGATGGATGAGGCCAGCTGGCCAAACGCCCTTCAGCGAGGACAGAGGTGTTGTCTCAAAGCATTGAGGAAATTGCTCTGGAGGCCAAGTGCGTGGCATAGGCCCAACCTGGAGCCAGCAAATTGTTCTTGAAAAGTGATGAATCTCAGTTGTAGAGAATTTTGTCACCAGGAGGGCCCCAACAAAGCAGATGAAAAAACTTTAACAGTCTTTTTCCATCTCTTTTCTTTCTTTAACAATTTTTCTTTAGTGTCATTATTGAGAAGCACAGCTGCTCAAGGACATCAGGTGGCCCAAATGCTAGAAATAGCCACATGACCCCTTGCCGGATGCCAGAAGTCCAGACCTGCGCACAGCTGGTGCAGACCAGAGCAGGCAACGTCCAGTGTTACCTTTAACTCATTAACATATCATTATCATTATAACTCTACAAATCACTCCTAGTGAGAATTGCTGCCATTTTCTGTACACGTGATACATGAAGAAGCACATACGTGAATTGCATCTGAGCATGTGGAAGTTCGCCCTGTGTATGCTCACACACCTCCTCCACTCTGTATCTAACTCTTTAAAATTCCCACATCTCTCTTTGCTTGAGGAGAAAGTGCCTTTATTTAGAGCGTAAGCTCCCCTCCTCCATTCTTTGGCCAAAGAATGAAAAACCTGAATGCTTCACCAATTGGATATTCTTTCTTTGCAGCTGATACAAAGTAGGGAAAGGACACAGTTTTACAGTAACAACATTACCACACTTAACCAGACCCGGGTATGCTGACAGCATCCCCGCAGAGTAAAAATACTACTGTAACAGAGGCAAAGGTCTGAAAAAGGGCCATGAAATGTTTCACGAGTTGTCTCTTTAAAAGCTCTCCCGTTTTGGGAATGAAAACTTGCATTCCTTACCAAGGATCAGTGATCAAAGAGGCAGAAAAATGTTCTTTGCTCTTTGTTTTCTATTATCATAAACTATAGGAGATGGCTCAACAGAATTACCCGGACAAGGGTCACAAGACAGTTTGTCACAATAGCCCAAGACTGAAACCACCAATTACAGTTAAGCAACAATAGCCCGAAGCTGCTGCAACATGTGACACCCGTCACATAGTCCCAAGCCCAACTGCTAAAAATCCCCCTTTAGAAAGCCCTGCTATTTCTGCTTAAAGGCAGGATGGTGGTCTTTGGGATGCTAGTCTGCCACCCTCCTCATTTGCTGGCAAATTAATAAACTTCTCTTTCCCTTTTCCTCAAACCACTTGTCCTCATTCTTCATTCTCATTGATTTGGCCTTGGGGATCAGTACCAAGCTTTCCATAACACTACCTGTGTTCCAGTTGCATCTGGGTCCCCCTGAACTGACCACTGGGGCCGTGTTAACTTCTCCACAAGGTCTAGCTACTCGTACTTTGGGACCCCCACCCACAAAATATTAAACATACTAAAAGGCCATCTTTGAAAGAAATGCATGAAAGCTGAATGAAAATCGAATTGAGTTGCGATTGACTAGTTGACATAGGTTAAATTTAAAAGACATTGAATTAAATAGTATTTTTTATTTTGTAGTTATCTTTATATATTTGAAAGTTAAAACAGTTCCTTTTAAGGTTCAGATAGTTTCCTAGGCTCTTAAAAAACATTTGAGCCTTGCTGGCCACATGTCCTTAAGCTAAGACATTACTAAAACTTCATGACTGGTACTCAGTCGTTACTCAGAAATAATAAATTTGAAGGCTTACTAACTGGTAAGAGCCAGATTAACATTAATTTCTTATAAAGTTGACTTGTATGCCTCCTCCCAACAAAAAACATCTTCATAGCCTTTGTGCAGGTAAAGTAAGTGAGCAGATATTTCTGCCAGGCATTTCTTGCTGAGAGGTATTTGCACTCTTCTTTGTCTCAGTACTGAGGAGGCATAAACTTAAGGGAGGGTGGGCTCAACCCAGCATGCCTGAAATGCCCAACACAAAGGCCAATCCCTCACCTTTGGAAATTTTCTCACTTGCTATGGATTTGACAATAACAAAACTTGCCTTCTACTGGACTCAGTGGCTCAAGCCTATAATCCTACCACTCTGGGAGGTCGAGGAAGGAGGATTGCTTGAGCTCAGGAGTTCAAGACCAGCCTGAGCAAGAGTGAGACACTATTTCTACAAAAAATAGAAAAATTAGCCAGGCATAGTATAGTGGTGCACACCTGTAGTCCCAGCTACTTGGGAGGCTGAGACAGGAGGATCACTTGAGCCCAGGAGTTTGAGGTTGTAGTGAGCTATGATGATGCCACTGCACTCTAGCCTGGGAAACAGAGTGAGACCCTGTCTCAAAAAACAAACAAACATAAAAACTTGCTTTCTTTAATCCCTGGGTAGATAATGGTTATAAAAACATTTTAATGCTTCTAAGGCCTTTACAAATGTTAGTTAATCTCTTTTTCAGGGGAGACTGTTTTTGGACACATCCAGCCTGCCTGCTTCCTTCCTTCTTGCATCCTCCTCTTTCTTGTTTAGAGGTGGACAAAAGGTGTACAATTAAATCCATTTGGAGTCTGTCAGCTTCTGGGTACCTCTGCATTCCCACCACTCTGCTTGTCAGATGTTCAGTTTTACTTTTTAAGGTTTCCGCCACATTGAGGCTCAATGCTTTGGAAAATTAAGTGGCAGAAAGCAAAGCCAGGTGCAGCCCGTGGGGAAATCTAGAGATGCTGCGGTTAGAAATGCGGGCTCTGTAGTTACACAGGCTCGTGTGAATCTTGGCTTCACTTCCTAGGAGCTGGGTGATTGTGAGCAAGAGATGTAACCTCTTTGAGCCTCAGTTTCCTCATCTGTACAATAGGGATAAGCTAAATATATACCTCATGGGGCTGTTGTAAAGATTAAATTAGGTAATTCAGGCAAAGCACTAGGACGTGAACACATGGCATGGTTTGTCTCTTACCAGTCTCCTTCTTGTTGACTCTGCTCCAGCTACACTGGTCTCTTTACTGTTCCTCAAAAATGCTGAACATGTTCCCCATCTGGGGTCTTTGCACATGCTGTCCCCTGTGCCTGGACTGCTGTCCCCCTGTTCTCTGCATGACTTGCTCTCTCGGCTTTTCCCAGGAGTGCAGAGGTGTTATCATAGGCAAGAGGGAAGCAAAGCCTTCCCCAACACGCCTTACTCTCCTTCCCCACTCTATTTTCCTCCATAGCACTTATTGACATCCAACATACATTTTATTTTTGTTTTTGTTTGCTTATTACCTGTCTCCCCACACCAGAAGCCAAGCTCGGTGGAGGGCAGGGGCTCTTGTTTGCTTTGTTCTCTGTTGGGTCAGTGTCCAGACCCATGTGTGACACATTTTAGACACTTAACAATTTTTTTTTTCAATTTTGAAATAGTGCTACTGAGAAGTTATGATGTCATAATGTTTTCCATTTGTTATAAATAGAACACACCAAATGATCTGGGCCAACTGGGAATCCCTTCTTTGCCACTTAAATGCTGTGTAGCCATGGAGGAAGCTACTTAAATCTTTTTGGCTTCCATTTCCTCATCTGAAAACTTATCAGAGTGCTTATGAGGTTCAATGAAATAAAACACAGAAAACATTTGGCATTGTGCCTGTAACATACAAAGCACTGAGTAAGTGGTAACTGGAGCAGTGATAATAATGGCACTATGTGTGGGGACATTCTCTAGCCTGTTCAGAAGCCCATTAAGAATTTCCTCTCGAGCCACCCAACTTCAAAAGACTCTACCAGCGTTCCCACTTGCTTCTCCCCTATTCAGGCCTTGATGGACTTTCCAGGCTAGTTCCACAGTCCCCCAGGCTTTTGAGTCCTCTGATTCCACTTATTTTAATCCAGATAAATTAATTAGATAAGGGACTAGTTGCTGAAGGGAACAGTTATGTCTATAATGGAGATGAGTCACAGGTGCCGAGCGAAGACTTCTGCTCTGGACTTGTGAGCATTGTAAACGAGAGGCTGGAGCAATAACAGAGAACTGGAGACAGTAAGGAACTGATTGGACAGCTGCCCTTGCCACTGTCTCTAAGTTTTCCAGTGAAGGGGGGCAGGCTTACTGATTTAACTTTCATAGTCCTCATTTGTTGTGGTTCATTTGTTCATCCACTCATACACCCAGGGCGCTGTTGTGGGCTCAGGCAAGATAATGAATAAGACAGAGAAAGTCCCTACCCTCGGGAAGGAGTTCATACTGTTTGGGCAAGACAGACAATAACCAAATAACTAGACGAGATGATTTCTGAGAATGATAGCTAGGGAGATAGTGGAACAGGGTCATGACACAGAGAGTGGCTGGGGCAGGGCCACAGCAGGTGGAGTGGTCAGGGGGCATCCTGTCTGAGGACATGGTGCTTGAGCTGAGACCAGAGAGAGGAGGGGTCCCCATCAAGCTGCTCACCTCCTTCTCTGTTCCCTCCTTTAGTGGATAAAAGGGAGAATGGAGTGGGAGAGCACAGCTTCAAACCCGACAGAAGGAAGGGACCTACCTAAACTCCTGGTCTCCACTTTGTCTCTGGCACCCGACATCCTGAAAATATTTATTGAGTGAATAAATACATTTGGTTAATATTCTCTTTCTTTCTGTCTCTTTTTCTGTAGCTCAGCTCCAGAGCTCCTAGGTGGAAGTACTTGAGCACAGGCAGTTTAGTTAGCAGGTGAGGCATTACAGGTGTTTATGGGAAAGAAGGGTCTCATGAGGAAATGAGTTCAGGAAATGCTGGTTTAAGCAAAGATCAGTTCCTTTAGGCAGGATTTCTTAGAGCCTTATTATGCTAATGTGCATTCTGGATTTTCAAGAGGGGACATGATATTTCCTAAATTTATGTGACTACAGAACCCTTTTTCCAAAGAGCACCACGAATGGCTAGCATTTGGTGGAGGACACTTGTGGCAAACTGTTGACCAATACATCAGCAGATTTCTTATTAGCTAATAATCAATTCTGGATAACCAAGGTCAACCCTAAGGGATGTTGGGACCAGGGGTGTCTGCCTCCTAGACAAATACCGGCATCCTGGTGAAATCAGGTAAAAGTGACAGCTCCATAAGACAAGTCTTGGTCTCCCAATCATAAAGGAAGAAAAGAGTAATTCCTTAGTCTCTTGAAATGCTGACCACAGGCAAACTGTCTTCTCTAGTCTGTAAATGGTTAATGGGCACATTGGAACTGTGGCTACTGGAATGGTGACTTTGGAAGAGTTCCTACCAGAGTGACTGTTAGTTAGTTGAAGTTTTACAAGTGACAATCTCACTTCCCAGCAAATGACGGTAATATAAGGCATTGACTGAGCGCCTGCTACGAGCCAGCAATGGTGTTAAGTTCTCTTACATTGATCATCTCATTCAGTAAAGTCAGAATTGAACCTGAGTTGGATGAATGTTGACGATTACATGTCGCAGCTGGACAAGGTCAAAGTCAAGGCTTGATTCATGAAGCATGCCTGAGACCCGATTTATACTCAATTTCTGGAAAACAGAGCTGGATAAGGAGAGAATCCTCTGGCTTACTGTGACTATCCCACAATACTGTGGGAATATGAAGGACCCAACGGATATGAAGCCAACGAGACACAGACAGAGAAAGAGAGAGAGAAGAGAGAGAGAGAAAGAGAGCACATGCACGCACATGAGCGCACTCAGCGAGAATGAGGAAGTGAAAGAAAAAGCATTTGTCTCAGAGTAAAACATTGGGATAAATAAATTTGTTGGAAATCAGAATTTTGTGGCCGTTCATGTTTTGAATCCTCCTCTTACAGCTTTCAGATTTAGAGAAGTAATAAGACAACGCCACGACCGTCCGAGAGCTGTCACTTAGCTTTACCTCCCTTCCCACAGTCGAGAAGAGCAGACTCGATCCTGCACCACTTTCCAGCTACCCTCCAGTCTCCACGCTCCTAAAGAAGTCTGTGTGTCCTATTTTTTTCTTTGCCTACAAATGCCCTCCCTCTCTCCAAGCTGACTGTCAGTAGCTTGGGCTCTGGAAGTTCATTACAAGCACAATAAAATCATGTTTATTCCCTCCATCAATCATCTGAGAAAATTCATAGAATTGTAGTCATTAATTTCATCACTTTAAGCTGGGAATGATAATTTCATTATCCATTATGATTGCTTGTAAATTTTTTATGAATTATTTGCATCACTAAAAATTCAACATGGGCCTAACATGGAAATTCAGAGCTGTTTAGATCAGACACAGACTTTTTCCCTCCGTCTGTCTTGTGTCAGGCAGAACTACTGGTGACGTTTAGGGTGTTGAAACTTTTCTCCTCCATAGAGGGTGACAAAAAACAAAGCTATGCTCTGGGGAAAGTGAGAGAAAAGGCCAAAAAATCAGATAAGTGACACAAATGAGTGACTTATATATTGTGTTAGCCCTTGTTACAGCGGTGGTATTGAGAGCTGAATGTTTAACTTATAGTCATACCTCACCCTAAGAATTAGGTTGCAATTTGATGATCATGTACGAAATATTGGCTTGGTCAGTGTTTTACCTGTAGTAATGGATCATGTTACAGCATATCTTGTTTATAATTCTACATTTTTGTATATTATTAACAATAACATATATTAAATGCCTACTATGTCCTAAACACAGTGCTCAGCACTGTATATCTATCACACGCTTGAATCCTTGCAACAACTCTGTGATGTTGTTATTACTGCTATTTTACATGAGCGGTAACAGAGACTAAGGCTGAGTGTCCAATACCACAGATATTTATTGTAAGATGTGGTCTACCTGTATATTATTATGATGTCCAATTTTTAAAAATTTGAGTAAATGTAGACACTTTATTAGAAATAATTTGTTTTACTCAAATATCCCTTTAACCCCATAAAAATATCATGCATAAAAAAAATAGACATCCTAGATTTGATGATACCCTGGCACCTTGGGAAAAGATGTACGATCAATCTCTCGATAAACATTAATTGATAATCTACTCTTTGCACAATGTTAACTTTTGGAGGGCTACAAAAATTTCTACCTCCTGGTTTCTGTCTTAGTTCATTTGAAGAACTAATTACCTGAACAATTAAAGAGCTACACAGCGGAACTAAACGGTTTAATATAGTTTAAGAAATGTCCCGAGGCAGAACACAATGAGCTTATACATGAATAACAGAGGCAACAAAGACCCTGGTTCGGAGGAGAGTGAGAGTGTTTGGGAACACATCATTGGGGGAGAGAGACAACTACAATGGGCTTAAGAATGGACAAAATTTGGATGGGCAAAGAAAGCATATTGGAGAGGGGAAGCTGAAAGCAATTGTTACTGAACATCCTTGAGAATTTTCCTTTCACTCTCAGGATATATTTCAAATTCTGTGTTCATTTCTTCTATCAGTAAACATTTATCAAGCACCTACCGTGCTTGGAGTTATTGAAGACATGGTCCCTGCTTTCATGGGGCTCACAGGATGGTGGAGAAGCCCCAAAATGATAAGAGGCATGTGTGATGAGATCTGAGAAGGGGAAAGTTGAGGGGCTAAGGATCATATGACATGGGAGCTTACTTAATATGGGGATTAGAGAGGGGAAGGCTGTCTGGTATCACTGTAATGACGTGTAACACACAAGGCGTCAGTTCGTTCTTTTCCAGGGAAGTGTTGGTGGTCATGGAGAGTGGCTGACTTAGGCTGCTGGGTAAGGGGTAGAAATCTGTAGGTTAGGTATGACGGATGAGACAGCAGGCAGAGTTGGCCCAGGGAAAATTGGTGAACTAAGTAAAGTTCATGGACAACTGTTGCTTTTGTCTGCTCAACATCCTTGCTTCTGCTTTTGATTACAGCATTCCAATTCTCCCTGGGGAACCACCTCTCCCTGACCTTGGTTCATAGGGTTCAGGTGAAGCTGACCTCACCCCTGAATTGAGAGGCAATCATTTCCTAGGCCACGGTGACAGGGTTAGGGGCAGACACCTGACTCAGATGATTCAAAAAGAGCCACAGAATTTTGGCCAAAACCACAGGGAAGAAGAAGCTATTTGTGTTGGGGTTACTACACTGCAGAATGTAACCCATGAGCTACTGGCAGCACCCAGCTAAGCCTCCATGAGGAGAGAGGCTGCCTGAGAATGAAGACAGCCCAGAGGAAACAGCTTAGAGGAGAGAGAGAGAAACTCTTAACGATGTCATCTGAGCATCCGGACCCAGCCATGCCTGCAGCCCTAGATTCTTCAGTTACATGGAACGATGAAATCCTTTCTCGGTTTAAGCCAATTAGAACTGGGGTTCTGTTAATTGCAAGAGAGGAAAACTTTAGTAAAGCGGAGCCCCTCCATCTATATTTCTTCACCTGACTCCTCCTTTTCCATTGACTCCTCCGCATCTTCCCCGTTCCTGTGCATTCCTTCCTCGCAGGCACCCGACGTCTCATGCTTAGAGCCTGACACTTTGCCCTTCCAACCGGGCTGGCGCTACTCCATTATTTGGACATTTTTTAAAAACTATTAATCAAACCTCACCTGTCCTGAGTTCTATTCCTTCAGGCTCTTAATAGAACACAGACTAGTTTGAGAACCTAAAATTTCCTTTATACATTCATTTGACTGATTTATTGGCACCTAGTAGGTCCAGGCACTGTACTAGACACTTCCAGTATTAGCTAGGAAAGATTCCTGCTCTCATGGAGCTAACATTCTAGGTTGTGGTGCAATAATCTAATCTTACTTAGGCGTTGATGATCAGGGACGGTTTAACCCAGAGATTGGCAAACTGAGGTCCTTGGGCCAAATCTGGCCCACTGCCTGGTTTTGTAAATAAAGTTTATTGGAGCACATCCATGCCCAGTCATTTACATATCTTCTGTGGTTAATTTAACACTGCAATGGCAGAGTTAAGTATTAATAGTTTCGACAAAGACTGTGTGGCTTGAAAAGGTGAAGTATTGTTTATCTTTCCCTTTACAGAAAAGTTTGCTGACCCACTAGTCTAACCTGTGTTTTCTTACAAAGTTATCCACAGCATAAAAGGGTTCCCAAGAGATCCAGCGTATAGCTCAGTTCTTCTCAATGGCAGAGGTGAATAAAGGGGAAGCTTGAACCCTCAGGAGCTTGGTGGTGCCATCTGAAATCCCACGCATCCAGCACATTTATCCAAAGTATTCTGATTTTCAAAACCCTATATGTCTTACATTCCACCTCATAACATGGTTGCCTGTTTTGATATAAACATGTTTCATGTTTTACCAATATGTTCATAGGACAGGAAGGTGCTCCCTGTTGAACTCTGTGACTTTAGGTTCCACGAATGTTCCCGATTGAAAAGCATGGCCAGGCCGGGCGTGGTGGGGCGTGGTGGCTCATGCCTGTAATCCTAGCACTCTGGGAGGCGGAGGCAGGTAGATCGTTTGAGCTCAGGAGTTCAAGACCAGCCTGAGCAAGAGCAAGACCCCGTCTCTACTAAAATAGAAAGAAATTAGCTGGACAACTAAAAATACATATAGAAAAAATTAGCCGGGCATGGTGGCGCATGCCTGTAGTCCCAGCTACTCGGGAGGCTGAGGCAGGAGGATCGCTTAAGCCCAGGAGTTTGAGGTTGCTGTGAGCTAGGCTGACACCACAGCACTCTAGCCCTGGCAAAAGAGTGAGACTGTGTCTAAAAAAAAAAAAAAAAAAAAGAAAGAGAGAAAGAAAAGAAAAGCAAAGCATGGCCAGCATTAGAAGTAACACGTCTATAGTGTGGGATGTTTCATGCTGTGGCTTAGAGGGGAGGAGGCTTTCTCTATTTCCTGTAACCCCTCTGCTTCCCATCAGAGAGATAACAGCAGTTGGGAAAGACCACTGTTTCTAGGTAATTTGGGGCCCCTTCTGGCTTCTTTGGAATACTTGGAATTTACAATGGCCGGAGAAGCGTTTTTGATGTATTATTTGTTAAGGTTTTTTGAAGTGTTAGCGTTTTCCTAACGAGAAGAGACATTTTGATATTATTCAGAGCACTGTGTTTTATTCCCTTCCCCCCTAGCGACCTCTTGTTGAGGTGCTTTGTTGAAGCCCATCAATACATTGTTTGTGGACAGAGGCTTCTTCAGGATGCATCTCTTGTTCTGAGGTTATGATTATGGATTATTTTGTTGCCTTTATTTATTTGTTTGGCATGTTGGTGGTAGACAGATTGTTTTGTGTGGTTGGAACATTGCATTTGTTATTGATGTACAAAAGGGCATGTATTATTTATTGGGCGCTATTGATTTCTTTTTAACTCCTGGGAAACTGGGATCTGTCCATATCATTAGGTTTAATTTAACCCCATTGGAAAGAGAATCACTTAATCAGACAGACCCAGCTCCTCCTCTTGTCTGGACAGGAATGGCAGACACAGCTAAGGGACAATTACCATTTAGGACTATCTCAGAGTTTACTCATTAAAGACATCAACTGAGGGCCTATTACGTGTTTGGTGCTGTGCTAAGTGCTTTCTCGGCAGGGTCCCATCGAATGGGCACTGCAGTCACTTCAAGGTGGAGCTGTTACTCCCACCTTACAAATGAAGACATTGAAATTTAGAGTCTTTAAATAATTTGAGCAAGGTCATTCAACTAAGTAACAACTAAAACAATAATAATTATTATTGACCATTTACTGAACACTTGATATGCTAGGTACTATGCTAAATGCTTTAAACACAGTATCTTGTTAATTGTCACAACCTTATGGAGCAGGTACTCCTATTGTTTCCATGTTATAGAGCTAGAAACTAAGGTCCAAAGAAGTCAGAGAACCTGCTCTAGGTCACCAGACTGGTAAGGAGTGAAGCTGAGATTCAAGCCCAGACCCAGAGAGTTTGACTTCAGATCATTTTTTAAAAACCTGTGCTAATTTATTAATAGATGCCCCTTGTTGTTAGGAATGGAACTGGCCTTCAACCCGTACAGCACCCTGTGAAACCATACACCACTGCTGTCCCGTTAGAGCTGGCCTCCACTGCCTGCTGAGCCCACTTTAGGTCTGGTACCTATGGCTGAGGACCCGGCAGGGACTCCTGAGTGGGAGAGGAACTCAGCTTCCCCCGGCCTCTCTCAGCATGCAGGTGGTGGATTAGAAGCAGCACCAGACTGAGAGCTGGGAGGCCCAGGTTCTAGCACCTCTCCAGTCCCGTTCGACACTGAGAAGGCACCATCCTATCTCTGGCTAGTCATTTCATCTGTAAAGTGAGAGGCTGGGAACGAATGAACCCAACACTCCCTTCTGGGTCCAGCATCTTTGTTTCTGTCATTTAATCTCTGTCCAGGGTGTCACGGATTTCCCTATGAATCCTGTATGCATTGGAAATATAGATAAATCTCTGGATGGGGGTGGGCACCACAGATTGCTCTGGGAAGTGGGCTTTGAGTGTTGCATTCTGGAGACCTCCGTGGGCCATTTCTGTGTCCAGGAACTGTTGCCTGCATGGAAGGGTGGGAGAGACGCAAAAAGAGGGTGCTGGTGTTCCAAGCTGCTTGCAGGAAGTCGTGCTGTGCATGCCCTGAGGCAGATCAGAAGGCCAACTACAAGGGGTGCAAATGCTTACTGGGTTGGCAGAATCCCAGTGACCCAAACTGCCCTTTCCTCACTCCTAATAGTGACCTCTTTCCTACAATCCTCATGTAAATCCCACTCATCCCCCAACCCCCTCCGACAAGTCTCACCTCCTCCCTGTACCTTTCCGGATAATTCTAGCCTTGCTCACCTCTCTCCCCTTGCAGTCATCCTTACCACTGCAGAGCTTATTTCTCAGTTGCCTTTAATTGGTCCCCTGTGTTGACTGGGCCTGCAGCTGCTCCGTGTCCCCAGGGTCTGTGGCCCAGGGCTGCGAGCCGAGCAGGCCCTCCCCACATCTCAGAGGGCCTGGGGTGGGGACGGGAGATGGGATGCAGTTAATGTCTCTGACTTCTGGACACCTCCCACTCTCAACCACAAATGTTCATCAAATTTCTCCTATACATACAGTATCTGGTGCTGGGGATTACACAGGGAACAAGATCAGCACAGGATTGTTACTGTGTACCAGGCCTTTGTTTTAGGTTGTTTTGTTTTGTTTTGCCACTAAAATATCTTCTGAAAGTTGAACAATCAGGCCTGCATATGCACATCTGATTTATTTTCTAGAACGTGGTAATTGTAGGCTTTCCTACTTTAGCTAGGATTTTAAAGGTAGGGTGCCAGCTGTGATTAAACAAGAAATATAAAACATGCCTTATAAATGGAAAGGGCCAAACATTAGGTACTGGTATTTTTAGGGATCCTGTTTTTTATTCTCTCATAATTCTTTATTGTTTACCCCTGAGCTGGGTTGCATGGATACCCCAGCCCATTTAATGATTTGTTTCTTGATAAGACACTGAGACACATGTAAATGATTGATGAAGTCCAGGAAAAAAGGGCGTCATGACAGGATATAGCCACTAGATGGCAATCCCGGGCCGTAAATGCTCGCCCAATTTTGCCACCAGTCAACCTCAAAGAGAGCTTCTCTAAGATTCATCCAGAGTGCATTTTTAACGTCGAGCTCCCAAGTACACTTCCATTTGCTACAGCTGATTTGGAAATGTTCAAGAACACACTAAGTCCTTCGCATTCTTAACTACCTTTTAAATTCAACCAAGTAGAGTTAACTGACTATTAAAGAGCAATTGTAGTTAGGTTAATATTCACACATAATTTAAAAAAATGCACCTCAGTTATTTTTTTAAAAAATGAACCTTGATTCTGCTTCATATAAAAGCATAATAGTGATATGAAAGGTAAGTGAACATCAAGAAAATTCCACCTCCCTTCTCTGGAAGTAGGACCCCATGTGTGGGGAGAAGGTGGGCTGTGTATGGTGTTTGTGCCACGTGGCTCTACCCCTTGTCCAGAGCTGTGGCAGCAGAGACAGACACAAGGTCATGCAGAGCCATTGCTGGTCTCGGTCTTCAGAGAATCTGAAACTTAGATCAGGGAGACAGAGAGGCGGGGAGTCGAGTTTTTGGAATGGAAAGCACCACCGGATTATTCTTTATTAGTGGCTGATAACTCCCTCGGATTTAATTAATACTGAAACACAATCCCTCCATTTCCTCTGATTGAGTCATTTTAATCAGTTTCTATCCCTGGATACCATCAGGAAATGGACTAGACCGGAATGGATTTCTATTTATTTGGGGCATGTTAAGAAGATAATATGACCCAAGAATCCAGCCCTAAATTGATTTACAATCAATTCCTAGCCTTCTTGTGCGCTAGCTATGTCTCCGTCACTATTTGTCAACAATATAAAGAATGGTAGACCCTGGACTGACGATTTTTCTGAGTTAACCACCAGGCAAGCAAACTCTTCAGTACAGTCTTTCACTGAAGATGTTTCCAACGAGGACAATGAACATCAACTGTAACTTCCCACAGCTGAAAGATCATTTTCTTAAACCACTGTTTCAGTCAATAAAAATAAATTAAAATGGTTTGATATCACAAACAAAAAGAGTTACTGGCTAAATCCATGATTCTCAACTGGGAGTGATTTTCCCCTTTCTCTCCCTGCGGACATTTGGCAATATCTATTGAGTTGTTTTGGTTGTCACCACGGGGGTCAGAGGGGTGCTCTCAGCATCTACTCAGCCTATATTTATAGATTTCTGTCTTCTCTATTCTTTTTATAATTCTTAAGAGCCTTTAGAACTTTTTAGGGTCCAAGGCTGCTGCTAAACCTCAGTATCATGCACAGGACTGTCCCCTGTAACCAAGAATTAATTGACACAAAATGTCAAGAGTGCTGACATTGAGAAACCTTGGCCAAATCTTTCACCTTCATCTAGTGGTAGGGAAATCTTAGGTAGTTCTAGGAGTTATACAAGTCTGTGAAAGGAATGATGGGGCTGTTTGTCTCTGCTTGGGTGGAATACAGTGTTTGGGCCCTGAATCTCCGTCCTCCCAATTCCTTTCTCCTCACTCCCACCTCAGTGCATTTGCACACCCTTCCCTGCTCCAGCTGTTGGTGAATTGCATCAGACCAGCCATCTGTCTCCAGGAAGAAAGAATCCAAAAATGCAAATGACTTGTCCTCTGCTAAGTACACAGCTTTGCAAAGAACCATTTAAACTAGAACTGGTAATATATATATATATATATATATATATATATTTTAAAAAGGGACCTATTCCAAGACTTCTCTTGCCTCTTAAAGTGTCACTTAAAAATATCTCTAGTTAAGAGATTAAGTTGCTCATCTCTTTTCAGATGAATTTGCTTCCTGCTTTATTGAGAATTTAGAAATTTTCAGACACAGATTTGTTTATCTTCTTTTCTTTGTACTCTCAGGTTTCTTCCCGTTCCTAATGATACTGAGTCTCAGTTTCTGCTGTGTATAAAATGGGGGTGATAATACCTTCTTCACAGAACTGTTCTGAGGTGGGGTGTACGCTAGAGTCCAGCTCAGGACAATCCTTCCTCTGTGGCCCTACCTCCACGCACTGGTTTGGGCCTCAAAGTAGCCACCTCTGCAGTGTATGATCTTGTCCTCCTGGCCACAGCTGCCTGATCCCGGGATGGGCACCTGACCCAAGCTGAGCCAATCAGGTTCCCTCACTGTGGAATCTGAAACTAGAATTGGGGGGGCGGGGGGGGCACAGAAACAGGTAACCAGCTGGGTCACACCCATGGCCGTTCATGAGCTTTCTTTCTCTAGTGTTCACGTTGTCCCTTTGAAATGTACTGGTTTCTTTCAAGTTCTCTCCCCTTAATTTTCAAGGCTCTTTTTTTTTCTTTTTGCATTGACTCAGCCTATATTTATAGATTTCTTTCTCTCCTCTTCCTTCTTTTACACCTTTTTAGAACCTACGTTCCCTACACAGTCCAGCACTTCTGAGACTGTAGGTGTTGGTGGACACTACTTCCTTTTGCTGGAATGCCCATCCCACCCACTCTGCACCTGCAAGTTGCTTCCTAGCCAAATTCAAGGCCAATTCAAAGGCTATATCCTTTTTCCCATCTGTAGTTCATCCCATAACACAATCCTTACTATCTTATATTCGTTATTAACGTAATGGCTTATCTCCCTGTGAGTGAGCATGCATCCTAAGGAGGTCTTTTCTTTTCTTTTTTTCTTTTAATCATTGGCCTCTATAGTATCTTGCAGGTTGTAGATACTCAATTGAAATGTATCAAATAAACAAATTATTCATTTTATTTATTTGTGGCTTGGGAACTACTTCAATTACTGTTATGCCATCTTTTTCAAGGCTACAATAAAATGCTAACATATATTAAAACAAAAATCAGAGAAAAGTAAGAGTCTCTGTGAAATATTTTCTTCCCTATAAAGCTTTCTTTGGTATTCCCATCAAGAATTAACACTTTCCTTTGACATTTCATTCAGATAATTCAGAAGACAAAGCTGGCTACAGAGGAAAATGTTTTCTTTCTGTTGTCTTGACTATCCACGTTCAACAAAGTCACTAATTACGTTTTTCTCATTCACTTCACTTTGAAAGCTGGCATAGAAAGATGTACTAAGCGGAAAATAAACCATGGAATGCTCTAGAAAAACCACCCAAAAGGATGAGCGTAAGCCAGGGAAATTCACGGAGTATAATTAAGCTATTCAACAGAGATAGAGTACTGTGACTGTCACACTGCAGATCTCGTACCCCGGGAAATGATTTTAGGTGGCACAAATATGGGGCATCAAATGGTCTTACGAAACAGTCATTCTCTTCTGTCGCCTCTGATTGCTGCAGGAAGAAATTCTCAGTGTGGCAGAAGAATGTCTTAAATTTGCTAAGTTTTTTCATTTTTTAAAGAGGGCAATGTTGTTGACATTTGGAGCCTCCTTCTGCAGGGAACAGAATATCTAGAATTTACTAAGACAGTTTTGTGTTCACTGAAGTTATTTTTAGGGCTACTCTCTATTTACAATCAGACAGAACATGATTCCCTTTATAATCAGGGTTAAACAATAAGAATAGATTTAAATAAAAATATAAAACAAATAACAGTAGCAGTGCTGTGCAGGCATGTTGTGAAGGTGGTCAGGAATGACTGAAGTTTTAGAAAAAGGTCACTAGTGCTTGACATTGTATAGTTAGCCGCAGTAAACTTTTTTTCCCCCAAGACAGGGTCTTACTCTGTTGCCCTGGCTAGAGTGCAGTGGTATTATCACAGTTCACTGCAACCTCCAACTCCTGGGCTCAAGCAATCCTCCTGCCTCAGCCTCTCGAGTAGCTGGGACCACAGGCATGCACCACCATGATCAACTAATTTAAAAAATTTTTTGTAGGACAGGATCTTGTTATTGCCCAGGCTGGTCTCTAACTCCTGGTCTCAAGTGATCCTCCCATCTCAGCCTTCCAAAGTGCTAAGATTACAGGCATGAGCCACTGTGCCTGGCCTGGCAGTAAATGTTAAAGATATGTTGGGTTTGAAAACGGGAGGGTGTCTTACAAATAGACATATGTCCTAATTCTTCTCAAAGCCATGTTTCAAATGGATTTTCTATGAAACATCATTAATATGTATATATTAGTATTTAATCTTACATAATGTTAAGTTCTTAATTCCTCTGAATCATTTCCATGTTACATTTTACTTTCTTGCCAGTTGTGTGTATGTGTATCCTGCTTTCAACAGAAGAGTAAATATTAATTGTCATATTCTGATTCTGAGAAATTATGCAAACCTCCACCTAATCCAATTATTCTGTATAATTAAAGCAGTTAGTTTGAAATTACAACTGGGCTCAATTTTATGGGGAAAAAAATAAATCTCTCTTTTTAATTTTCTAGTGTCTTAGTTTTATCCAGCTTTGCAAATTGTACTTATGGCCTGTCTATAAAAATAAACATAATGTAAATTATGATTTAAATCCCCATGGGCAAGCTGTTCTGCCTTATTTGTTAGAAAGCAAATAAGACCTACTTTATGGCCTGTTTACTAAACTGAAAATTTCAAACGGGATTTAAAACACATCAACTATATTGATGCTATAAGTATAGAAATTACTAAGCAGAGTACTGCTCTCAGGATAGCATAAGAATCTTTAAAACAAACCATTATTTGATGTTTTTCTTTTAAAGTATATGATGTTATAGAATTTAAAAAATGTATATATACACATTACTTACACTCACCACCTAAGCTCTTGTTTAAGCAATCTATAGAGTCAGAAGACTCTAAGCTATGAGGTTTTTTTTGGTAATTTAGTCTTGATCCCCAAGATGACTTGAGCATGTCTTTCTTCCCCTCTCTCTGTCATCCAGATTGTGTCACTATGGATGCTTTAAAAACCAGTGGGCAGAAATAGGATTCCCTTTTTCTCAAAAAGCCATGCTATTTGAGGTCTCAAATATATTCAGCCTCAAACTGTCATATGAAATTCTAATTGAGAAACCTCAGGGTAAGCAGTATGTTCATAAATCAGTTGATCCATGCCTTGCCCTAAGGAAGTTTTTGCAGGTAAAATTTTTCATGGGAATAATGTCTAAATATTTAGGTCTTCTCTACTGTAGGTGAAATAGAGTGTTCCTCTTTCTCTGTTCAGATTCATGAATTAGGAAGAAACAAATTAGGAAGGTGTTCTGCTGTGCAACTTTCTCCCATGGGCACAACCAGATTGAAAAGAAACACTTCCTGACATATGCAGCGAGTAAAGCCCTATACCAGCTCATACTGCTCCAACAGCACACGCTGCCTTAGCTATAGTCACTGGCCGTGGGCCATAACACAGATAAGGTAGAATGCAGATTAGATGCAATTCTTTGTACATATTAGCCATCATGCAATTGTTTTCTTCCAAACTCAGAAAAGCATACAAAAGTACAACAGAATTAGAGAGGTGTTAATATAGAGATGACTTTGAATCTTCTACATTTAATTAAATTTTTATGTGTGCAAAATCTAGTAATTAATTATTAGCAATATGCTTTGTACTGACGGTGACTTCACCAAGCAGGGTAACAAGTTAATAACTTGCTCTTCTGCAACTCAGGAAATGGCACCACAACTATCTGGATGCTCAAACCCAAACCCAGAAGATGCTATCTTTTATTCTTCTCTTGCAATCACTTATACACATACACACACACACACACACACACACACACATTTCCACCATGAGCCTTTTTATATCATTCTGCAAAACATATCGATTTTCCTTCCCTGTCAATCCAATCTAAGCCACCATTATATCTTGCTTAGAAGACTGCAATAGGCTCCCAACTTGTCTCCCTATGTCTACTCTCTTAAAAAAGAACATATGTAGCATGTATGAATTTTTTCCTCCTGATGATTTTTTAAAATAACAGCTTTATTGAGGTGTAATTTATATACCATAAAATACATCTGTTTTAAGTGTACAACTCAATGACTTTGTAAATTTATAGCATTGTGCAACCATCACTATACTCTAATTTTAGAATATAAACATCACCCCTGAAAGATCCTTTGTGTCTGTTTGCAGTCAATCACACTCCCACCCGCAATCCTAGGCAACCACTAATCTACTTTCTGTCTCTATAGATTTGCATTTTCTTGACATTTCATATAAATGGAATCATATAATATGCGGTCCTTTGCATCTGGCTTCTTTTACTTAGCATAATTTTTTGAGGCTTAACAGTATTGTAGCACGTATCAGAACTTCAATCTTTTTTATTGCTAAATAGTATACCCTATCTGTAATTTCCGAAGCATAATAGTTAAAAACAAACACCTGGGAGGCCATCACTCAACTTCAAACTCGAATATTACAAAGCTATTTAGTACTCAGCTTCTCTCTGCAATCCATCTCCCGCAAGGTAACCAGCATCATGGCCATCCTTTGCGTACGACTCTCTGAGGGCTTCCTGGTACAGACAAAACAGAAATCAAAGTCCTTTCATGGCCTGAAAGGCTCTCTGTGATGTGGTCCTTGCCTGTCTCTCTTATCACTTTCCTTATTGCCCACAGACTCCAGATAAAATGTTTTTTCTTCTGTCCTTTGAACATCACAAGCTTATTCCTATGTTGGGGACTTTAAACTTGTTCTTTCCTCTTCTTTGACTGCTCTTCCACTTCATCTTCAGGTGACTGGATCCTTGACATTGAAGTCTCGACTCAAATAGCACCTCCTTAGGAATGTACTTGGAGACCAATCACTTTTTTTTAATTTTAATTTTTTAAATTTCAAGATATTAATTAAGGGTGTGCCAGTATAATATTTTTGTTACAAGGATATCTTGTATAATGTTTAAGTCAGGGCTTTTGGTGTGCCCATCACCAGAATAGTATTCCTTGTACCTGATAGGTAGGTTTTTACCCCTCCCTTCTCTTTCTCCCCCCTCCTCTTGATTTCTAATGAACTTTACATCTCTTTGTGTCTATGTGTGCCCATCAATTTGCTCCCAGTTATTAAGGAGTACATATGGTTGTTTATTTTTCTATTCCTGAGATATTTCACTTAGAATAATGGTCTCTAGTTCCCTCCACATTGCTGCAAATGACATTATTTCATTCCTTTTTATGGCTGAGTTGTACTCCACAGTGTGTGTGTGTGTGTGTGTGTGTGTGTATATATATATATATATTTCTTTATCCACTCATGAGTTGAGGGGCACTTAGGTTGATTCCACATCTTTGCAATTGTGAATTATGTTACAATAAACATTCAAATGCAGGTTTTTTGTTTGTTTGTTTGTTTTTTTGATAAAACAACTTCATTTCCTTTGGGGAAATACCCAGCAGTAGGATTGCAGGATTGAATGATAGGTCTACATTTATTTCTTTGAGGAATATCCATACTGTTTTCCTCAGAGGTTGTACTAATTTGCAGTTCCACTAATAGTAGTAAGCATTTCTTTCTCTCTGTATCCATGCCAGTGTCCATTGTTTTTAGACTTTTTAATAATGGCCATTCTGATAGAGCTAAGGTGGTATCTCATTGCAGTTTTAATTTGCATTTCCCCAATGATTAGTGATGTTGAACATTTCCTCATATGTTTGTTGACATTTGTCTATCTTCTTTTGAAAAGCTTCTGTTCATGTCTTTTGCCCACTTTTTGATGGGGTTGTTTTTTTCTTGCTTGCTTGAGTTCTTTGTAGATTCTGGATATCAGTCTTTTATTGGGTGCATAGTTTGCAAATATTTTCTCCCATTCTGTAGGTTGTCTATGCACTCTGTTGATATTTCCTCTGCTGCGCAGCAGCTTTTTAATTTAATTATATCCCATTTATTTATTTATTTTATTTTATTTTTTATCATTTTCTTTTTTGAGACAGAGTCTCCTTGTTGCCTGGGCTAGAGTGCCATGGCATCAGCCTAGCTCACAGCAACCTCAAACTCTTGGGCTCAAGTGATCCTCCTGCCTCAGCCTCCTAAGTAGTTGGGACTACAGGCATGCACCATCATGCCTGGATAATTTTTTCTTATTTTTAGTTGCCCAACTAATTTTTTTCTATTTTTAGTAAAGATGGGGTCTTGCTCTTCTTGCTCAGGCTAGTTTCAAACTCCTGACCTTAAGCAATCCTCCTGCCTTGGCCTCCCAGAGTGCTAGGATTACAGGCATGAGCCACTGTGTCCAGCCTAAAGTCCCATTTATTTATTTTTGTTGTTGCTATGTTTACCTTTGGGGTCTTAGTCATAAATTCTTTGCCTAGGCCGATGTTTAGAAGAGTTTTTCCTACATTTTCCTCTAGAATTTTTATGATTTCATGCCTTACATTTAGGCCTTTAATCCATCTTGAATTAATTTTTGTATATGGCAAGAGATAGGGATCCTATTTCATTCTTCTGCATGTGACTATCCAATTTTCCCAGCACCATTTATTGTTGCTGTCTGCTTTGTCAAAGATCAGTTGATTGTAGGCAGATGGTTTTATTTCTGCATTTTCTATTCTGTTCCATTAATCCAATCAATCTCCAGGGAGTTTTACCTCACTCAATCATTCCTTAGTATATCACCCTGTCTAATTTTTTTCATAATATTCATTGTTGTATTAAATTATTTTGTTTACATACTTATGTCTCCACTCACTAGAATATAGGGATACTAAGAGCAGGGACTGTGTCTATCTTGTTCATTGTATTCCTTGTGCTTAGAGCAGTGTCTAATATCTATTTTTATATAGATATCTGTTGAATAAACAAGGAAACAGGTTAAATCAGGATGCAATTTGGACGTGGAGAGGTGAAACACACAGACATTAGATCCACACCGAACCATAGTCTTTATTTTGGTTGAATTGATAATATTTTTGAATCTGTACATTCCCATTTTCTTATTAAAATAAGTATTCCTATGAAGAAAATGTAATCACTTGTCTCTTGATTGGTTTAACCTCATGCAGAGAAAGTATGCACTTGTGATCTAGTACTTCGGGCCTAAAAAATAAGTGAAAATAACATATTATACTGCTGGTGTGGAGTATTGTGCGATTTACCCCCACTTTTAACAAGGTGTTTGATGCAAATTTCAAGAGACTTGTGGTTTTAGTCACCCTGGCAACCTAGGTCTAGAATTAAGCCCTATTAACTGCTTCTATTTAGAGTGTCCTGAAGGTTATTTAGGTTTCTGCTCTTATTTCCCAAGTGCCTGAATAGTTTCCATTTGAAATATGTGTCAAACCTTTTTCTTAGTTTACTTTTTAAAAAGGGATAATGAAAACCAAAATGAAAGGATATTTCTTTCCTCAAATTACATGTGTGTATATATATATTTTTCTTTCCCTACATATAATACACTCACACACACTTTTTTCTCTATGTAACACTTTTTCCTAGACCCTAGAAAAGTTTAGGTGGTAGGTAGTGAAGTTGGTTGCTAATCTTAGTTTACTGTAATCAAAACTAATTGCATTAACCTTGGTCTTAGGACTTGCGTGGCAGACCCATTTTCATTCACTTGAACCCTAACATGTACAGTAACACTGACAGGTTAAAAAAATTGTGCAGAAACAAAAGTACTCTGTTTAAAAAAGGACTTCTACTATTACTAGTCATTAGAAAAGACCTAGAAAATTCCTACAGTGAGTTGTGTCTGTTTCACATGCATTGCCTCTATTTTAATCCATGACTTTGTTTTCTCCTGATATGCTCAAGATCCTGCACAAATATAACTAAGACATTAATTGCCCTCACCTCCATGTACAAACACCACAATGTAATCTGCTTGCTCAGTTACATGAAGTATCACTCTGCTGTTTATGTAATAATTCTAATTGCGCAGCTTTTTATGTATCCAGACAAATGGAGCAAATTGAGATTGCCCAGTGAGGCCGGGCAGTGACCTTCACTTGAGCACAATGATTTGCTTGCTGTTTGTATACAAACAGCTGAACCGCATCTTAATTCCAGGCTCAAATTTAAAAGCTACAGTGAATTCTCTGAGGCTGCCAGAGACAAAGATAGCTTCCTGATAGCAGAAGCTGAAGTGACAGAGGTCTCCCAAAAAACAAATACAATAAGTAACTTTCAGCCATTTCTCCTGGTATATAGGATGATGGAGGTGGGGTAGATGTGATGCAAGACTTTCTGTGCCAAGACTGGAAAGTTCTGGATAAACCAGGATGCATTGGACACCCTACTCACCAACACATAGGAAATAACTAGCTGGGAACTAATAATTCCACTTTCAGGAATTTATCCAAAGGAAACAATCACAGATGAGTATAAAGATTTTCATATAAGGTTATCTATCCCATGCATGTATCTGTGATTGGCCTGGATACCCCCCTAGATGCAGAAAAACAAACTGGAAAACAACACTGAAATATACACAGTGATTATTCCAGGGTATTCGGATCATGTGTAATATTTAATTTTGCCTTATACTTTCCCTCAGTTTTCTGCAACCACCATAGTAATTTTCTGGTCAGAAAAACATCAAGTCTTATTTTAAAAACTAAGCCAATAATAAGACCAAGCACAGTGCCTTACACAGAACAGTTTCTAAATAAATATTATTTAAAGTGTATGCACAAAATATGCATTTACCCCCAGATATTTCAGCGGTTGCATCTGTTAGGAGAGTCCTGGGTCCAAGATTCCACTGTAGAGTTGGAGCCACGCCTGATTTATTTACATGTAATTAAACATTATCCTCATGAAAGACTTCGAGTACCCTACACTGACGTTATCTACAGAGAATGGCTCACTTGCTCAGTGGGATTGGACCCGTTGTAGGTTATTTCTTGAAATCTTTTCCCATTAATACCTCCCTACCAGTGGCAAGCATTACCACAAGTTCAGTGCAATCTGACTTACAAAGCAAGCAGGAAATGAAACCAAGAAAGGGAAGGGAATGTGTTAATTTTCTTTTTTGGTTTGGTGTCAATGTCACCCTAATGTCAGCATGTAACATTCTGTAAAAGACACATCCCTGCTAACGTGGAGAAAGAACAAATTTGGCACAGTAATCCTTGCAGGGCATAAAAGAGCCAGCTAGAGAACTGAAACCCCAGTTCCCACGTGTGCATCCATAACCTACAGTCCGACACGGCTGTGAGAATGCCAGGCTGACTTCGCACTCGCTCAAGGCCATTCACCAAGACACTGCAACTTACAAACTGGAGAGCAGTGTGTGTAGAGCAAGGTTTGCTGGTGGTAAACAACTGCCAACTCATGAGAGAAGAGCCAACTGGTGTCCACTGCTAGCATGCAACCTCCGGAGGATGTAGCGCTACCCTCAGAAGAGAGTAGAAAGTGGAAATTAAAAGGAAGAGTCCTGGCTCTATGTCCCAAAGTATCCTGAAGCTGTCCCTTTGACTCCCTTTCCTCTGCCACCATCAGCCACCATCATCCCTCCCATGGTGATGGCCACAGGGTCCCAGCTGGTGTCTTGCTCCCATCACTGCTCGTGTCCCAGGGAGTCACTCTCCATACAGCAGCCAGACCAATCTTTTAAATACGTAAAGCCACCCAGGTTGCTTTTGGACATAAAATCCAAACCTCTTGCCTTGGCTTCCAGACCCCACGGGATCCGACTCCGGCCAGCCTTGCTGATGGACCTTCTCCCTCCTCTCCCCTCACTTTGGTGTTTTTTCTGTTCCTTGAACAAATATACCAGGCACCTTTTTACATGGGGTCTCAGAATTTTCGATTTCTCTCTGCCCACCATGCCTTTTACATGACTGGCTCCCTCTTGTTTAGGTTTAAGTTCAAATGTCAGCTCTCAAGGACACTGTCTGACCTGCCTAATTAAAACAGCTTCTTCTCCCCAACTTGGCCAATCCCCACGGAGTCACCCTGTCGGTCTGCCTCACGGCAGTGCTGGAGGGGCCCGAACCTGCGTTCTAGCTGGATGCTAAGTGGGCCCAGGACTCAAAATCGATATTTGGCCAACCTGGGTATTGACATCACCAAATAAACTTCTAGGTATACAAGAATAAACTGAAATTGTTAACAATTTAGTTATTACAGTTTTATTATTGAACAATAATGAGTCAAAATTAAAACTTTTGTTATTGTGGTGTAGGAACAATAATTTCTTAGCATTATCAGCTAAAAACTTCCCCCTGATGCCTCTATGTGACACACTTAGAGGGGACCAAAGAGACATTTATGTGATTTGAGGTTGGTGGGAGAGTGAAATATTTTGGGGTCAGCTCTTCCCATATGGCAAATTGCTGACAGTGATACTAACAGTGGCTTGTTAAGCTTTCCTTCCTTCCAGATGGAAACGGATTAAGGTAAACCTCATCTTATTTTCTTTCATATGATGAATATTAGTCCACCAAACAGGTCTACAGAGATTAGAAGTATTATATAGCCTAATCTTTACTTTTCTGCCTTGTATTATTATTTAAATTTCATAAAGATTTCTTGGCTCAAAAGGGATGTAATGTTCTTCCTAAAGATATCAGGAGACATTCTTCTAATATTTATCTCCTCATTGTTTTTCATATAAAATAGTTTCTAATTATAAATATTACATGTTAACATTTTGATAACACATACATGTATACATTTTTTATAGTTTCACTAATAGAGTTCAAGAATAGACTAGACTAATAGAAGATTTTAACTCCAACATGCATTTGGAATGCTCATGTATATTTGAAAATGAGTATTTGGATATTAACAACAAATCCTAATGACATACCTTACTTGTATTATAGATGTTATCGCATTGATTGGCTATGATGGTTTTCTATGTGTTTACATGATCACTGAGTATGTACATTTCAGAGATTCTAGAAATGACTTTGAAATAACACTTGTCTATTCGGTCTCCTAAAGGCAAGTTGAAGCTAAAGGTATATAATAGATTTTGAGTGAACCATAAGGCCAAGGGCTAACTTGGATGCATCTTTACCAAATGATTTAAACTTGCCTTGTCTGTGTTTGTCTCATTAGATTGTAAGTGTTGTAAGGGTAGTTCTGCTTTTGTTCACTGCCGTGAACATCTTGAAGGCACAATGTGTGTAGTGCATAGTCTCACAGAGAAGTGAGATAAATGAAGGAAGGGCTGATGGAATGAAAGGAGGAGTCTGGCCAGTGGGATCTTGTGCTCCTCTCTGTGTGATCTGATTCTCTTCCTGGTTTACAAGTATTTGTGGGATCACCAGGCCCCTGGGAGGAGTTCTGATCACAACCAAAAGAGCACAGTGAGTTTTTCTAGAGGCTGCCATTTCTAGACACCAGGCTGGGTTTCAGATTCATTTTGTTTAGGATCTCTTTAAATCAGGAGAAAGAGAAGCATTTTCTAGGTCCCAAGCTACATTTGGCTCAGCAGAAAATCACCTAATTTTGCTCTTGGGGTAGAAATAGGTTGAGTGATTTGATGCAGCAGGGAGAAATACAAGGTGACATCACACGGCAGGGCAGAACTGGGACATTACACCCAGAGCCTCCTGCCTCTAATTCTTCTTTCCTAATAGTGCTCAAATATTGATACTGCAACTGCATTTTATGACTCTGTGTGTAAAGTCATGGTAGACGGGAGCTCTCTTTTTATTCCTTCTATCTCTCTAGTAAGTTTACAGAAGAGCATCCAAAACAACAAAACTCTGCCTTAATAAGATTGCACGGCAGCCTATTTGCTAAAGGTCAAGATACCCTCTGATTTACCTAGATTTAGGTTAACTTGTGTTGCATTTAGCAATTCCTTGGTGGGGGAGGGTGTATTTTGCTCATTACTTGAAAACTGACAGTAGTTTGGTATCAAAGGTTCAGTTTGTTTTTCTGGATTTTTCTATTCTTTTGGATGTTTTGCAGCCATTTCCTGTTCTTTCAGACACGGAGCACTCATTGGAGTGGTGAAGTCTCCACCATAAATATCTTTATGGCCATCAGTACTCTAAAGAGGTTTCCAGCCCATCGCCTGGGGCCCCTTCTCAGCTTTTCCCACAGCCCTTCACCTCTTGCCACTGAGGCTTAGCTCTGAACCAACCAAGATTATTGACCATCCCTTCATGGAAGGCACTGTAAGAAAACTAGCTTGACATGCAGAATCTTCCAAGAACAAGTAAGCAATCTACAGATACATGCACACATCCCAAGGGAAACTGACAAAGGGGACCTAACTGAGAGATAAAGTGTCTTTAACGTCTTTAGTTCACACCAGCTGACTTTGATGGCTCGTGCTGATTTCTTTTTTCACCCTGGGTCCACTGACAACAATCATGATAAAGATGAGAATAACATCCCTTACATTTGTGCCAAGTGCTTTGCATATGTTATTAAATTTGAAACCTTATCAACCAGCCTGTCATTAGTCTCATAAGTGAAGAAATTGAGGTTCAGAAGGATTCAGTAGCTCACCCAATGTAACAATGTTAGCAGCACAAACGAGATCCAAACTAGGGGCTCTCTCGCCCCAAAGCTTTTTGCTTTTATGCCTATGCTCACCTTTATTTTCCATACAATCACGAAAATGTTTCCAACCTGATTCCAGCTATCCAAGGCTGCCTGAAATAGCTGCCCCACCCCAAACCCTCTAAACTGGAAGCTACGGGGTGGGGTGAGAACTTTTAAATCCTTACCAAGGAACCCAGGTAACTTTGAAGGACTCCAGAGTTTGAACACCAGAGCCCCAGAAGTTTCCAAACACCTTGATGACTGGCATCATGCCAAGACGCTGTCTTCCCTGGAGAACCCACATTCATCTGCATCCTTGTAGTGAGGGGAGTTTTATGGCACAGTGCGGGTGGGGGGGGTTGTTATAAGACAAGTAACTTATGCATGCATAGAAAGTATTATCTTAGCTGTACTCTAACCTCTCCTGAGCAAGGGCATTGATCAGACAGAGCAGAAAGAACAGGTGCCTGGAGACCCAGGCTGCAGAGGGCTCTGACCCTGGCTGTGACTCAAGGAGGATGCCACGCCATTTGATTCCTCTTGCCTTTGAGAACCAGCTCTTGTATCATCCCATTGACCACAGCCCACCCTAAGAGTCTGTCCTCTGGCTCTGGAAAAAGCATTCTGGCAACAGTGCTCGTTTCTTCTTTGGCAGACTTGGCCATCTGCTTTCCCAGTGTTTGGAGCCCGGGTTTGCAGAGTTGTAGGATTTGGGGGCAGGCTTCCTAACTTCTCTGGGCTTCTTTTTCCTTCTATGGAATGAGGAGACAGTGGGTACCTATTTCATTACAGTACCATGTGGGATTCAGCGAGATTATAGTGGGTTTTTGGCTGTTAATACTGTTTCCTGAGAGGTGACAATATGCTGGTCATTGAACTCAGCTCTTAACATAGATGATATCATTTTTCAACAACAACCCCATTGGGCAGGCTGTTTTTGTCTCCCTTTCAAATATGGGGAAACTGAGGCTCAGTGAAGAGAATCTACTTGTCCCAGGTTATCCAGCTGGTGAGCGTTGAAGCTGGGATTCAAACCCAGGCCTGTCTGACTCTTAACCATATGGTACCGGTTAGTTCAGTGCCTGGCATCTGGTAGATTTCAATAAATGGGAGGGGCAATTGTTATTGATCATGACTCCCACAAGGAGGGTGATCGTTACCATTAGTGATGCTCCTGGGATTGTGTAAGTGCCTCAAGGGCAGGGGCCACCTGGGGCTCATCTGTAGACCCACACACGTAGCACCTAACAGTGCTGATGCAGATGGGTCGAATTATGCCTGCTGAGTGTCTGTGCTGAGGTGGAACACCTGCACGGGTGTGAGTGACTGCACCATTTGGGTAGTGGCAGTGTTTGATCCCACAAAACAACTGAATTTATGGAAAGGAAATGAGCCCTTTTAGATAGTTTTGATGAATATTCAGTGCTAAATAAATTACTGTCTTCTTCATTTATTTTTTTTTTCTTTTTAAGAGACTTGGTCTCGCCATATTGCCCAGGCTGATCTTGACCTGCTGGCCTTAAGCGATCCACCTGCCTCAGCCTCCCAAAGTGCTGGAATTATAGACATGGGCCACCACACCTGCCCTAAATTACCTTCTTTTCGTGGTCTGATTTCTCTTAGAAAGGTAGGGTAGCACATGCTTGGGGTTGGCTTCTGGCTCAGGTATTTATTATCTGTACAACTTTGACCAAGTCACAACCTCTCCACATTTCAGTCTTTCCATCAGTAAAATGGGAAGAGCAATAGCACCTATGTCATAGGTTTTGGTAGGGCATTACATAAGATGATACCTATGAAATACTTAGCACCTGGCACACAGAAAGTGTGGAATCAGTGTTAATGATTGTTATTGTTAATGATTACTATCTTAGACCCAGGCTACCTTTTTTCCCCATCTCCTCTTCCTCCCTCCAAACAAGAATAAAGCCAGGATTACAATAACCAACAGGATTACTATGTGACAGGCACTGTTCTAAGCCTTTTAGGTACGTTAATTAAATTTTCATAAGAATGTGGAAACTAAAGCACAAAGAGTTACATAATCTGCCCAAGGTCACACAGCTGAGATATGGACCCAGCTCTCCTGATTTTGCTCACTTGTCTGTGACGCCATATGGCTGCTGTGCATCGATGGGTCTAAATCAACCATCTCGTTTTATTCGTGAGGATTTCTACACTGCATCCCGTCTTTACAGGTAAATAACTATCTGGCATTCATTCCCTCCTATGTTTTCTCTGATCACTAAACAACAAATATGGTAGTTTTCTACACATGGAAGAAATGTATTAAGTTGGATTTCTACTGAATAGTGATGGAAAATCAGTCCAGTTCTTAGATTACTCCAGATGTCAGTGGCAGGCAATCTTCTCAGGCAAGGCATTAGAGAAGCTGAATCAGAAAGGAAATGGTCTACAGTCACTTAGTCCTTCAAGGGCTGTTAATAAAAAGTACATTCTTGTTTCATATCTTCCCAGGATTGGACTACTCATGAAATCAGAACTTCCATGGATTTTTCACATTTAGGTGGAGTATCAGTGTCTAACCGGCAAATTCCAGCCACCACTTGATCATCCTATTCTGGAACTACCAACTCTAGAAATTTCACCAACTCAGAGTTAGTTGCAATTCCTGAAAACTCTGCCTTAAGCTCTGTCACTATGACTTTTCTCTGGACCAGCTGGATGAAAGAATTATAGAATGATTGAGATGGAAGGGGTTTTCGATATCACTTCTCCAGACTTGGTGAAGTCGGAAAACTTGGTGGCTTACATTAGACAGACTGGCAAATTTATGATGGCGTCAGGGGCAGAACTTGGAGCTCCTTCTCCAAAGCTTGTTCTCTAGCACCCAATTCCTCCCCACCACCTACCCTACTGTCTGTTGTTCTGCTATCCTGCCTACCTTCATCCTCCAGCTCACAAGCAAACACAAACTGGTCTTACGTAAGCACTGGGGCTTCTGGACCAAGCTTTCTGGTCTGAGAGGCAGGAGAGTGAGCATCCCAAACTGTGATTATAATTTTACTTCCTCCCAACCCACATATCTTCTGGGAGCCTAGCAAAATCAAAATTCTGGGTCAGTGTTGGTTTTTACCATTTACGCTTTAATTAAATCTGAAAGAAACTAAGCTTTTCTCAGGAAGGAAAAACAAAAGAAATGGTATCCAAGTTTCCACTACATGATGTCTCTGTATCTGTGTCTCCTGGACTGTGAACTTGGGCATGGAGTGTTGAGAAAGGTAAACAGCAAAGGAGCTGATTCTCCAGAGGTCTCATTCTCTTTTCCATGCGATAGCTTTGAAGTTCTCAATAGCTATAGTGGCTCCTGGACAATTTGTCACTCTCTGCCCAGGAACTCGGATTTTTGCAAGCAGCTTTTCTCCACGGCTCTATGACTTCAAAGGTCAAGTCTGTATTATGCCTCACTCTCACACTAATGCCTGGCAAACAGTATGTGCTCAGTAAATATTTGTTGACCCATGTATCTGTGATTCCAAGTTTTTTTCTGGTCCTTTAAGATGCTTCAGGTTTCAAGATGGGAATCCAATCATACTCACCCTGGCTTAAACTCCCCAAGTGGCTTCTCCAGGGTCTTGGAATGATGTTTAAACCCTCCACGTGGTCTGTAAGGCCCTGAGCTGTCTGGCCCTTTCCCACTCTTCACATTCTTCCTGTAAACGCTCCCCCTCATTGACTAATCTCTGGTCATATTGTTCTCCTTTCTGGTCAAGAAACACATCAAACCCCTTCCTACCTCAAAGCCTTTGCACCGGCTGTTCCCTGTGCCTGGAATGCTCTTTCCCTGGTTTTCTAATGGTGGGCTCTTCCTCACCCCTAAGTTGTCAGCTCAAGCTCTACCTACTCCAAGGGGGCTTCCTTGGCCACAAGAGTAGCCTGCACCCCCATTACATTTTACCACAGCAGCCTGCTCATTTCTTTCAGAATGCAAACTATAATCTGTTATTAACTTATGTATTTATTCATTCATTTGTTTATTGCCTATGTCCCTTAATAGAATGTTCGTTTCACAAGGCCAAGGTTTGATATATGATATTCGTAGCTGTAGCCCCAGCACTAGTTGGAAAGCATTCCATCTACACTTGTTGATGGAATACAAGTGCCAGCTCTTGCGTATCACCCATTCCCATCTAAATGTCAAAGGAACCATCCAGGAAAGATATTCTGCTTCTGTTTAAACCATTCCAAGGACCAGTACACAGAAAACATTTTTGGTTAAATTGGAAAAAGAGGTACCATTAAGAAGATGATAAATGATGCAAGCAACTGAAGGGAACAACTTCCTTTTCTGACTTTGTAACTGACTCAATATGGTAGCAATTTAATAGAAGTCTATTTCTATGAATAATTTGGGCATAATAAGTCTAGCCCATTTTGCATTGCGCCATGGAGACAAATAATACATTTCACAGAAGAAATATGTTTTTTTTTTTTTTTTGAGACAGAGTCTCACTCTGTTGCCCAGGCTAGAGTGAGTGCCGTGGCGTCAGCCTAGCTCACAGCAACCTCAAACTCCTGAGCTCAAGTGATCCTCCTGTCTCAGCCTCCCGAGTAGCTGGGACTACAGGCATGCGCCACCATGCCCGGCTAATTTTTTCTATATATTTTTAGCTGTCCATATAATTTCTTTCTATTTTTAGTAGAGATGGGGTCTCGCTCTTGCTCAGGCTGGTCTCGAACTCCTGAGCTCAAAGGATCCGCCCACCTCGGCCTCCCAGAGTGCTAGGATTACAGGCGTGAGCCACCGCGCCCAGCCTAGAAATATGTTATAGACAGTCGTTATGTTTTGTTTTTGTCTTTTGTTTTAATATGGTCTCATCAGATCAGGTGTCACTGAAAAGCACTGGGGCTACGGCAAGATTTTCCAGTCAGGGCATTTTATTTTCTTATTCCCTTGGAATATATAAGGTTCCCAAGTTTGATTGTATTTTCTAATTCCTGGCAATAATGAAATCCATATGGCATGAAGCCCGTGGCTTATCAAGGAGTAATGAACTTGTTAAATAATCAAATGCCAAGTGGCATCTTTAGTTTCAATTCAGAAGAATATAATTTCAGAAAAGTTAGCACAATACTGGGTTGCTAATTCAAGCTTCCTTTCTTTTCAGCAATCTTATTTAAATCTTCTGGTATGTAATCCTCTGGGGATGCTTTTTTTAGAGGATAAGTTATACTACACAACACTACTAACAAAGATAGTAATTTTGGAGTATGTCATCTAGTCAGGGAACATGTCAGATTTCTTTATATCAATTTTTCCAAATTAAAGTAATTTGCACACCTTCTTTAATCTCTGCCATTTCCACACACCAACACAAGTTACTGTCATGATTACTTTTTATCATACCCAGGTACCACCTGTGCTATTATTCACTTAATATATTTGATTTAAATTAATTCGCTTTTTTAAATGTTAATATATTTCTTTAAAAGCAAAACTTACGTCACTGCTGTAAAAGACAAAGCAGCACCACCAGCGTGAATGGAAGGGAAGGGAGCTGCAGTGAGATCTAAACAATACTCTGAAATCCTACCTGGTGCTGTTGCCTGCAGTAGGCTCTCAGCCCAGGCCGGTGGAGGGGTTAAAGACCTACTAGTACCAAATTTAAATGTTCTCTTTGACGTGGTAAGAAGAACTGAAGAATGAATGGAAAAGGGGCATCTTCCTTTTCACATGATTTGATGTCATTCAATTCCATGTCTTGGTAATTCTTAACACAATCTCTGTTATCAGCACCGGTAAGAGTGCCACCCTTTGAAAAACATTGCCTTAGGGCAAGAAGAGCCCTCTGCTCTATTTCAAAGGAGGTGGGCAGATGTGCCTGGGTTCTTGAATCCACAAAGAATTTCACTTCCTCATCTCCATGCCTTCCTGAGAGCGCTGGCCTAACCACAGGATTTCAATTACTTCTGCCTGGGCACCCACTGGCTTCCCATCAGAAGCAGAAACAATGTGTTGCAAATGGAGACAATATTTTTAAAGAAATATATCGCATAGTAACTTTGATCATGTGTTCTCCTGGTTTTCTATGTTAAAAACCTAGGAGAGAAAGACAACAGAATTGAAAGAATACATAGTCTGCTTGAAAATGATTCACATATAGCAAACGGACGGATAAAATGAAAGATAATTGTTGGGGCCACAATTTAGCTGAGAGCATAAGAGGTGGCCCCTACCTACCACATACACCATTTTTCCCAACCACAAAGTATATTTAACTCAAGAACACAGCCTGCTTAAATTATGCAAGTGATCCAATATGACCATGCTGGGCAGGGCCCTTGGTATAAGTGAAGAGATGGCATTGATAAAGGAGATGAGGGATGTCCAGTGTCTAATTCCACACATTAGCATTCTAAAGAACATGCTCTTAGACAAATTGGGTTATGTACTGTACTGCTAGATTTGGCACTATATTGAAAAGAAAAAAAAAAAATGACAACAGCCAAATTCCTTGAAGACATGTGACAGGGCAAGATGTTATGGTTCCAGTTACTGGGTGATTTGTGAGTAATACATAAAACAAGCTTGAATGGAATTTTAGTTTTAGAATATATAAATAAAGCATGGGCATCAGTTAGCTGTAAGAATAGTGGAAGACAAGATTCAGAAGATGAATAGGGCAGGCAAAGGGCTAAACCTGTCAGATGATGAAGTGGAGTTATTAGGACCAATTAAAGATAACCCCTAAAAGGATACTTTTCAGGATAATCAAAAGCAAGTAGCAGAGATGACAGGTGGAGATTAGCAATGGGATAAATGGTAAGTAGAATGGGGGGTGGAGTGGAGGTGGAGAAAAAGCGGAAGGAATAAAAGCTTCAAAGAAATGGTGGAAAGCATTCTGAGTCATTCCAAACTAGAGAGGCAGGGAGAAAATGGACCTGCACAGACAGGCTCATTCATCCTACCAGATAAAACTGGTGGCAGAGGAAAACTACCAGGACTGAACTATGACAAAGACGAGCATTGGGAAAAGAATTGTGGATTTAGAAGGAAGATCAGTAAAGGGTATAAGGAGAATCTATACGCAAAGGATAAAGGAAGAGGCAGGAAGAAACATGAGCGCTGTCAGATTTCAAACTCTGGGTATATCCCCTTGGCATACCATAGAAATGGCCAAGACAGTGCTCAGACCCCTTCCCCTCCCATGGCAGACATGACAAGTTGATCTTGGCACTATTGTCCTCTGAATACAGATTTGGCCTCAGAACCCTTTTCAATAAATACAGCACTCTAGGTAGTCACTACTGACAGATTTGACTTGATCATGGCCACGAAACCTGTATTCTTAAGATATTGAAGAACAAACAAATTAACAAACCCTCTGTAGGGCTTTGGTAATATTTACTCAACTGATTGAAGGGGAATCAAAGAATACATTTCTCGCTAGAAAACCAAAATGTTTCAGTGTGAGATGTTTATGTGTATGAACATCATAATCCACATGTACAGCTATAAGTAAATATATATATGAGAAATGAGTATTTCAAGTAGGTAGACCCAAACAGCGTATAATTATTTATAATCTGTAATTTTGTTTTAATCATTCATAAGCTCATGAAAATCAACTCATCATTTTCCCTGGCAACTGAAACCTTTACACCAAATAAAATGATAGAAAATACATTTGGAGTTAAAATAGCTCCTATGAAACAACAGGCTGTTGGAATAATCAGAGCTTTCTCCTTCCTTCTCTTCTTATAACACCATATTGGGCCCACCATCTTAAAAGGTTGGCAGAAACACCAAATAGGTTTTTCTTCCCCCATATATCACACATTTTTAAAAAGCACATATAAATAGTGCAGCATAGCATAATAGCATTGAAAATGATCAGACTATTTGAGGAAAAATTGGGATTTCATCAATGGCAGTAAAAAAGAAACTGCATTTATTGTCAGTTTGAAACTAAGTTGTAAAAAACAGGGGAGGAGGGTGGCATGTGACAAAGTGCATTGGTTTCCATTTCCGCCGCACTCACTCATTAATTTCACCCAGCTTCTGAGCATCTGAGGCTTTTGCCTATTCATGCAAAGAACCACTTGAAGGCATACAATGCCCTCAGATTTTCTCTAGTCCAGGAAACATTCAGTGCTTTCTTTGAACTATTTTGTTTGAACATCCTGGTAAGTTATTCATGTTCTGCCAAACAGCTCATAATGCTCTGGGCGAGGAGGGGCAGTGAGCTGCTACTCGAGGTTACCCTTTTGATGACTCTTGTATGAATCAACACCAACACAAAAAGATGCTCATTAGCCTAGGCTGGCTTAACTGAGACAGACAAGGAAGGGAGCGAGGTAGTGGGTAGGGAGGGAAGGGAGCAGTGATCTCTCAAGAATCTTTGAGGCCTGACAGTCTGTTGACATAAATGAATGAACCGTCGTTGTTCCTGTGGACCATTGCGACAGGATCCTCGCTGAGCTCCTGCATGACCTCTGGCCCCCTTCACTGCAGCCAGAGCGATCTTTTCAAAACACATCTCTAACCCTGTCTTCTCATGCTTTCCCCCCCATGGCCTAACAAGGACCTCACGGTAGCACCCCTGCCTGCCTCTCTGGCAGTGTATGGCACCCCTTGATCTCTAAACTCCAGCCCCATTGGCCTTCTTTGAATTCCTGCTTCTCACAGGGCCTTTGCTGACCGAGGGCCTTTGCACAAGCTATTCACCGTGCCTAGAATGCCCTCCAAGCCCACCTCTATTCCTCAACTTTCATAGTTTTAGCTCGAATATCTCGTATGTCCTAAGGAAGGCCTGTTCTGCATCTGTCCCCCAAACTGGTTCACTTCCTCCTTCCTACCTAGCTCCTCTCAAAGCACTCTTTCTTTGTCACCATTTATAACTTTATAATTATATATTTGCATCATTTCTTTTCTGATGCCCCCACTAAACTGTGAGCTCTGCAGGGCGACAGCAGCGACTGTTTTCCTCTCGACTGTGCAAGGATACCTTGTTTACACACACAGTAAGCATTGACAAAACTGTGTTGACCTAGTGAGTTAATGTATTCTATTCAATGTAACCTACTGTGTTCCTACTATGTTCACAAATAAGGCACATAGAGAAAAATTTTGAAAAATATATACCTTAAACCAAATATTATTTTAAAAATGTAATAAAGCAAATTTATATCAAACTCTCCTGCACATCATATTGAAGAATGGAAGTTGTGACTAAACCCTCAAAGGTGAATACCTAAAGCCTCCAGAAAAAAGACTGTTTCTTTAATTTTCTTCACTCCTCTGCTTGTTATGGCTGAGAATTCTTGTTATGGCTGCCAAAAAAAAAAAAAAAAAAAAAAAATGTAGGCAAGTCATCTGTTTTGAAAAATAAACAAGGTATAGGTCTTTTAGGATCTCCTGGGGAAGCCAGACATTTACTCTGGAGTTGGCCAAAAGAGAACCAATGGCAGCAACCTCTGTAAAATGAATCGTGGAGAAACATAACTTACGTTGGTTTGGATGCCTCAGCCTGGTCAGTCTGCAGTTTCTCTCCTCCTTCTACCTCCATTGTGCAATACACGATGCGATTCGGAGCCAAGGATTTGAGGCCCTGGACTTCCATGATCACCACCTGAAAACAGAATCACACATAATAGAGGTTACTGGCAGTGCCCATGGGCAGCATCACCCAGAGGAAAATACACAGATGGGAAGAAGTTACAAAGAAAGCCACTGTGTATCTGATGGCTTCTGTCAGGTATCTACCAGCCATGCTGGGATCAGTCTAGCATGAAGATGTGATTCCTCGTGGTGTAGCTTATTGCCTCCCAGGTGGAAAGACAAGGCTCACTAATTCAGATGCTCACAGCGGCCAGACAGATAGTATAAATGGGCTACTCTTTTCGTGTTAAATAAATAAGCTCATTTTGTCATTTCCCCCCAAAAATAGACTCTCTCCTATTTTCTTTAAAAGTAGTCTAATTGTGTGCAAGGTGACAGTCCATTTCACCTTGTCGATCCTCATGGTTGTAGTTACTGCTTATGCCCTTTTTCACCTGATGAGCTGCACCTTCCGTCTAAAACCCTGCCCCAATACAGCAGGAAGTAGCTCAATCACTATATTGCCCCTCCTCCCATAGATTTGGAAGGGTAACATTGACAGTGGGGAATATGGAACAGAGAATGGCCTGAAAAAGGGTAAAGATGTTTTCTGTCTCTTCAAAACCCCTCATCCCTTTTTGAGAAAACCTACATCCCTGCCTCAGGCCAGTGGTCGGAAGGGGCAGGAGAGTGTCCTTTGTTCTTTGTGCCATAGGAGATGGCTCAGGGGAATTGCCTGAGGTCATGAGACTGTCTTGGCTGAGGATGGGATTAATCAGGACCTTTAAAAGCTCTGTACTTCTGCTCAGAAGCAGGACGTCGGTACTTTGAGATAGGAATCTGCCAACTTCCTGATTTGCCAACAATTTAATAAACTTCTCTTTCCTTCTCTTCAAAAAATTAAGAAAAAAACAACATAAAAGTAGTCTAGCTTTTGATTCAGCACTTAACAGAGACATGGGCTCATGAATTCACTTTTCTCTTTACAATCAGATAAGCAGCAGTACAAGTCCTAAGACAAAAGGCAAGTGCCATTCAGCATTAGAGCCAGAGATGCGATAGAGAGTGGTGGGGACTGTGGCAAACTGGAAAGCGCATGCTCCACCTAAAGGGAACAGCTGCCAGTTGAAACCCATTGTAGCCTTGCCTTTCCCCGGTTTGGAGTTACCACATACCTCATTTTTTTCCTACCAGAAAATGGAAACCTGAATCAGAATCACAGTCAGAAACCTAATTTTAAAATGCTGACAATAATCCAAATGGGGTGGAATTACAATACACAAATTCTGCACAGGCCAACGCTGTTGAGTCAAAACAAAAACATGTCTGCAGCTGCACAGTCTCTGGTCTAGATGGAGGGAAAAGGCTGGTGTCACCATGCACCAAGATATATCATTTACAATTTCTGTCCTTTCCCACCACTACCCCAAACTCCATTCAATCACCTGCTATTCTGATCTTTAGTGGTATGCCTTGTCATGAGAGAAAGAGAAAGAGAAAAGAGAGAGGTGAGAGGAAGGAGAAAAGATAAGAAACTGATTAAAAAATTGGAAACAAATGACCTACATCAGAGATCTACAATGAGTAATGAACAAAATGACTCAATCGTACTCCAAAAGAGGTAATGGCATTACACAAGGAGGAGAACATGGGTAGGCAAAACATGTATATGTTTTTAATGGGCTTGATTCAAGGAAGCACAATACGGCTAGCATTGAGCCAGGACTCAGCAAGTCATGGATTGGCTGCTTAACAGCCTCCTGGTTCTGAAACCCAGTGTGAACCAGGATCACCTGCAGGGCTCGTTAAGCCAGAGCTTGCTGGGCTCCACCCCCAGAGTCTCTGATCAGTAGGTCTAGGCTGGAGCCTGGGACTTTCCATTTCTAACCATTTCCCAGCTGCTGCTGCTGCTGCTACAGCTTTGAGAACCACTATACTGCTCATGTGATGTTGTTGGGCAAATGACTGGATGTTGAAATCCCTTTATTTTTGAAAAAATGTCCAGGGCCTCAGTTTTCTTATCTATAAAGTGGAGGTAATAATATGTGTCCTGTGGCTGTTTTGTGAAGATCAAAGAGAGGACAGATGTAACTGAAAATTTTTACACTGGGGAGAACCATACCAATGGAAAGAAAGGGAAAGCACAGTGGAAAGAGCAAAGTTTTTGGAATTTAAACTATCTGACTTCAAATCCTGAGTATGCATCTTCACTAGCCGTGTAATCATTTGCAGCTTTCTTAATCTTTCTGAGGCTCGTTTCCACATCTGCAAATACCTTTGAAGATGGTTGTGGGGATTCACTGGGTTAATGATGATAAAGCATGCAGCCCATAGTGGCATTCTAGAATTACCTGCTGCCTTTCCTCAGCAGTACTCTTCCCGCCCAAGGCCATGCCTTTGGACATCCTTGACCTTAGCTCCTGTGTTGCAAAGTTAACTACTCTCTGGTGTCCCTTCCAGCCACGCAATTCTATACTGAACATAAAATATGTCTTGTGCTAACTTGCAAATCAAATCCTCTCTCCCCCTTTTCTTGCCTCCCCCTGCCGTACCCCCCAAAACACATTCACAAATAGATGCGCAATGGTTTTTGCTGGCAGTTTTGCTATGAGCTGCAATTTACTGTTCTAATTTAAAAGTGTTTGGGAATCCTATACTTGTATTTACAACTTAAAGTCGTTTGAATCATGTATACATGGGAATACGGTCGGGGCCTTGCCCACATCTATATTTCGGATAATCAACTATAATATTGAGTACTAATAAACAATTAGAAAATTACAGATTTAAAAGCTTCATGAATATCAATAAGCCTCTTTTTCCCCCTTTCTGTAGGAAGACAAGAGGCAGTAGGGAATAAATTGCCACCTCTAATTGGCAATCATCAAATTCAAAGACACCTAAGAAAATGTGTTCAGTACCTCAGGTGGCAGTATTAAAAAAAAAGGAAAGTTTCTGTGAAATTACACTGATGATTTTTTCACACACCAAATGCCCTATATTTAATTGAATACTACCTCTTCCAACTGCACGGTACATGTTGAAAACACTGTATCTTGATCCGAACTGAGCATAGAAAAACAAATTACCTGCAGTGAATTCACAGCAAGCCTTAATGATGGTGTATAAAATTAATGCAGTCTTTACACATTCTAATTAAATGTACAGAAATTTGATCTCTTCTCTTGGTCTCCCCAAATCTAGGGTCTTCATAAAGTCCTTGTGAGGTTTTGAGCTTTAATAAATTATAAGTGGTTCTCAAATTTTGGAGTGCGTAAGAAGTATTATACCTGCAGAACTTGTTAAAGTACTCATTCCAGGGCTGCACCTTGCCTATGCTTTCTATTTTTGTCTGACAACTTTATTGAGGTATGTTTTACATATCATATAATTAACCCATTTCAGTTGTCAATTCAGTGATTTTTAGTAAATTTACCAAGTTGTGTGGCCATCATCATAAATTAGTTTTAGAACATGTTTATCTTCCCCAATAATATCCCTTATGCCCATTCCTACCCCCTGCCCCAGGCCACATTAATCTGTTGATTTGCCTTCAGGACATTTCATATCAATGAAATGAAACAGTATGTGGTTTCTTGTGTCTGGCTTCTTTCCCTAAGCATAATATTTTTGTGGTTCATTCATGTCATAGCATGTATCAGTACTTTGTTCCTTTTAATTGCAGAATTGTATTCCATTGTCTGGCTATACCACACATTGTCTACCCCTTCACCAGTTGATGGACATTTAGGTTGTTTCCATTTTTGGCTCTTATGAATAATGCTGCTATCAATATTTGCAATCAAGTCTTTTGGGGACATGTGTTTTCATTTCTCTTGGGTAGATATCTAAGAGTGGAGTTATAGGCTGGGTGCGGTGGCTCACGCCTGTAATCCTAGCACTCTGGGAGGCCGAGGCGGATGGATCGCTCGAGGTCAGGAGTTCAAGACCAGCCTGAACAAGAGTGAGACCCCGTCTCTACTAAAAATAGAAAGAAATTATATGGACAACTAAAATATATATATACAAAAAATTAGCCGGGCATGGTGGCGCATGCCTGTAGTCCTAGCTACTCGGGAGGCTGAGGCAGTAGGATCACTTAAGCCCAGGAGTTTGAGGTTGCTGTGAGCTAGACTGACGCCACGGCACTCACTCTAGCCCGGGCAACAGAGTGAGACTCTGTCTCAAAAAAAAAAAAAAAAAAAAAAAAAAAAGAGTGGAGTTATTGGGTCATATGGTAGTTTTATGTTTAACTTTTTGAGAAAATGCTAACCTATTTTCCAAAGTGGCTGCACAATTTTATATTCCCACCCCCTAGAGATTCTGGTTCAGTAGGTCTGGATGGTGCTCAGGAATTTGCATACTGAACCAGCTTCCCAGGTAAGTCTGATGTAGGTAGATCAGAATGTTAAGCGTTCTGTCACAATACTGGCCTGAATGGGTGCTTATAATATTTTGGGTGTTGAGATAAACTAAAAAAGTTACACCACAACAAGTGACTCTCTACCATGTAGCCAACAGGAAAGATAATGGGAAAGGAAATTTACGACTCACCAAGAAATAATGCCAGATTGCGTCTCTCCTAACTGTAACACAGGTTGCCAAAATTTTAAACTCTCTACATTGCATAAGGCCTTCACAAAATCCTTAAGCACTGCTTTAAGACAGGGAAAGTAATGCAAGATTAAATTTAGTAGGTGGTTCTTAAGATTGTATTTCCTTAAGAAAAATGTGGGCTGGTGGAGATGAGGAATCACTTGCTGATTAGCTGACCTACGCTTAGCAAGCCGTTGTTGTAATAACCGTTCCTGGGGTGTAAGGGGGAAAATAAGCTGATTGTGATGCATCCAATCACCCATGTGCTGCTTGCTGTGCCAGGAAACTTTCAAGGGCTTAGGGCTTTTTACCTCCAAGGAGAAAGACAGCACGACGTCTGACTTGGAGAGCTGGTTCTCACTCTCCTCGCCCATGTCGATGATGGAAGCGTTGTGGCTGCGTTTGAGTTTCTGGAGCTTGAATTCCCCACCTTTGGACACGGGCATGCTCTCCAAGTTGGCCATGAGCAAGTTGACAGAGGACTTCAGCTCCTCAATGTATGTGTTTTCCATTTCTTTGGATACAAACTTGGGAAATTTGCGTTCCTTGTGAAGAAAAAGAAAAGTGTAAGCAGAGGAGTAAATAGAGACCGCATTTATGCAGAAGGTTTTTGTCTCACAGCCCAGAGTTAGAATCACGCACACACCACTAGTGAAATTCATCTAGATTTCATGGCCTTGTGCCAGAAAAATATTCAGCCCAGTCGAGGACACAGCTGCCTGCCTTCTAGTGACTGTAAAAAACCTAACAGGTAAGAGACACATGCATAAACATATAGCAAGAAAGAGTCAAATAAATGCTCTATCTATTATGATCTATCCTGTCCCCAGCTTTCTCCAGCAAATTCAATTTGTGGGAAGAAAAATGGGGTGATATTTTTCAAAACTGGTTTCAGTTCAGTTTTTCTTTTTAGCAAAATGCAGTCAGTTGTTTTTAAGTTATGGAAACAGAAAGACACCCTATTTCTGGATATCTATAGAGATTTTCTCACATGAATAATTCAAAAGGAGCTCATTTGAGATGTTTCAAACATAGTCTGTGGCTATTTCCAAGAAGAATAGTTAGTGTTTTCAAGAAGAATTTAAAAAAATTAATGAAGCAATGAACAATGTGATTAAAATTCTTTAGAAAAGAAGATAGAGTAATTTAGTATCAGAACGGACCTCTGTTTTTTTCTCCTGACTTCCTTATGAATTCATTTGTAATGGCAACACGCTCTAGCCACGCTGTTTGTTTCTCTACACCTCCAAGTTGTCCAGGTGGCTTGAGTATGCTTTGGACTGAATCACCATCTCAAGGAATCATTTCCCACATAGAACATGAACTTGCCCTCCTCGGCCCTGCTCTGTAACTGATGGGATGTGGAGCAAGCCAAATCAGTTCGACATTTTTTTTTTTTGAAAATGACAAAAAACCTGCCACTCAAACTGGCTTAAACAACAACAACAAAATTTATTGGCTTGAAAATATCCTGGAGTAGATCCAGTTTCAAAGAGGCTGGAATCAGGGCTCAGATGAAGTCACTACAACTGAGATTTTCCTCAACATCCTAGGTTTGGTTCTTCTGGGGTGGCTCCATGCTCAATCTAGCTCCCTTAATGTCACAGAAATGTTGTAAAGATCTGCACCTCATAACATCACATCATGCTATCTAGAGGAAGAGTGAAATATTTCCTCTCGTAATGTCCATGGAAGATGGGAAGTCTCTCATCCCAGGATTCTCACCCAAAGTCTAACTTATGTACATAACCTGAATCAATTTCTATGGCCAGTAATGTGCTATGCTTATTTGCTTGGGCATGCGTTACGTCCTGCATCCCTGTGGCTGGGGATTAGAACTCCACCTAGATCACAAGGAACGTGAATTGGTTTGCCAGTTCTATGTGGCAAAAATTAAGATGACTAGTACAATGGCACCTGACTCAAAGTCAAACAACTAATTCTATTAAGTGGCCAGTAATCACTCAGATTTACTCTCTCAAGCTATTGAGAGGCATTGAGATTACAACTGGTTGGTGAAGTTGAAATGGTAATATCACGTAGGCTCAGAGTTGACTGCTATGCTGGATGAGATCAAAGCAGAATAAAGCACTTGCCAAAGAAGAAATAGGTAGAGACAGAAAGAGGGAAGGAGAGAAAAGAAGAGAAGAGAGAGAAGAGGCTTCTAGAGTTACAGAAAAACTCTGTGACTTTCATTGGTTTTCTAATTATGACAGGCCTAGTTATTGCTCTTATATTTCAGTTCCTTAAGAAGCTATTATTTTCCTTTCAATAATCCCCCTACCTACTAGTTAGCTAGAAGGGTGTTTTTTCCTTGCCACTTTGAAGCTTCAGTCAAATACACATAGTGGTTTCTCTATATAGAGCTTGGAGATACCTCTGTGCTGTGCCAGTCTTTTTCCTACCTGGAGGCTTTCATGAGTATTATTACCCTTTTCCCTACCTCTCTGGGTAACTCACAGCCTTCTTGCCATTTTCCATATTTCAGCTTCAAAACTTTACTTCCCTAGGTTGGGTCCTCTTACTGTACTTGCTAACTCAGCTTCTTGATAACATTTATTGCAATGGATTGAATGTTTGTGTCCCCACAAAATTCGTATGTTGAAACCTAATCCTCAGTGTGATGGTATTGGGTAATTTGCCTTGGGGAGGTGATTAGATCATGAGGGCAGAACCCTTACGAATGGAATTAGTGCCCTTATGAAAGAGGCCCCACATAGCTCATTTGCTCTTTCCACCATGTGAAGACATAGTGAAAGACAGCTATCTATGAATCAGGAAGTGGGCCCTCATCAGACACTGAATCTGCTGGTGCCTTGATCTTGGACTTCCCAGCCTCCGCAACCAAGAGAAACAAATTTCTGTTGTTTATAAGCCATCAGTGGTATTCTGTTATAGCAGCCCAAATGGACTAAGATACTAGTTTATAATTAATGAATCAAGTGTAAAATTTATTTGTTTAATGTTTGTCTTTCCTGCTGGGCCATGAATCAGGACCACACCTATCTTGACATCCCTGATGAATTCTTGGTATCTAGCACATAATAAATATTCAACACATATGAGTTGAGTGAATGATTGACAGCTTGTCAAAATTGTTCATATTAAATATCATTGTAGCTAAAACTCAGCTGTGAGGAGGAGGTGGAGAGATGATAAATTAAGTTCTGGAAGAACATTGAGATTCTGCTTTTCCATGTAAATGAGTATGGGGGTCTGAAATCTACTCAGCAACATTAGAGTACCGGTTCCTTCTGGAACCTCTTAGCACAGTCACTTCCTGCTTTAAAATTGGGCTCAGCCCACTACCGTGTGGTGCTTTCTAGACACACTGTGGGTGAATGTGAGAGGAGAAGCAGGATGAATCAATCCTTCTGAAATAAGATGATAGGCTGATGGTCTCGACAGGCGTTAGTAATGATTCAACACAAAAGAACCCTGAAAGTCTTATTTCTTGAAAACTTCTGCATAGTGGACTTGATTTTTCTCATTCTTGGACTTGATCAGGGACAACTTTGAGCCACAGAACTTGGGTATCCTTCATGCAAAAGTCTGTGAAGATGTGATGACTTGGCTTCTGGGCCACCAACACTTAGAAAACACTCCCATAAACACTGTTCTTGGCACAGTGCCAGACACTAGGAGGCTTATGATGAGAGGATATAAACTGTTTTCTTTGAGCTTACAGCAAGTGGGGAGAAAGATCTATAAGGGAACATCAAAGTACATGCTATAATGGAAGTATATATGAGATGTGAATTCTTCCTGAGAGAATCAGGGGTGGCTTCCCAGAGGAGGTGAACTTTAGGCTGAGGATCTGATGGATGGAGAAGAGTTTGCCAACAGATTTGGTTGGCTAAGATAGGGCTACTGCTCTTTTCTCCTTCCCATGGAAAATATTATAGGCAACCATGAATCCAAGAAGGTCTACATAACTTCTATGTATGTAGTCACATGATGTTTCCTCATCTCCTTTGGAACATGGCCCTTTTGGAGAGTAAAAGGAAGACTGAGATAGGCTAACTCATGGTCTGAGAGTAGTCCTTAGGCCACATTAAAGGTTTCTAAGGAGCAAATATTGCATCCCAAGAGCATGAAGGCCATTATACTAACCTATAGCTTTCCTCCTCCTATGGGACCCCAAACTTTAATGAACGACATGGTATTGGGGAGGGGGTACTCAGTATATGCTATGTGTGATTTTTACTGCCAGTTGCTGGCTTTGCAGTTGCCAGGGGATGGAGAGAAAAACTCGTGCTTGTGAAGTGGATTCTTTCCTGAAGCTTTGAGAGATGGTATTGTCAAATGCAGTTCCTCTTATCACACCCATCTTTGGGACTCGCTCAATGCCATTTAACTCCACAGTCTTGACATCTTCAAACAAGACCCACTGGTCACAGACAACACCATTGTAGCCCAGAGTTAGCTCCCACCAAAATTTATCTAGCAGAATATTGGAAAAATCCAAAGAATGATCACTCCTTCCAGAACTTGGACATTTCCTAATGATATCATAAAAGGAGGCTCATAAAACTGAAATATGCAAGGAAAACAAGGCCATTTTTCTGCTCTGAGTACTTAAGCCTTGAGAAGAAATAGCATTCCTTCAATCTAGGCTGAGGTTCCAGAGTGGAGTTTTCAGTGGCAGACCCATTACAAACACATTTCAAAGCTGAAGTTGTGCCAAAATAAGGAAAATGTAGTCATCCATTTCTATTACTACTTTTCCAAGCATAAAAACAAATTAGCCTTGACAAAAGAATTGTTTATTCATATTGCTTTATGAGAGACATAGAATATAGGTAGACAAAGTCCTCCAAAGAAAATCTCGGCTGGACATTTATTTTTGTTTTGGGCTGATAACATTCCTCAACGAGGATGGCCTCCCAAGGACAATTTCCACCAGGGTTATTTATGCTCGGAGGGATTTTTGAAGCATCTTGAAAAACAGCATTTGAAAGTTCTGACAGCCATTAGCTTCCTTAGCCTTTGGCTTTTCTTTTCTGTTTTTGGATTTTTACTCATAGAGGATGAATGGGGTATGTGTAAACGCTTACAAGACTACTCTCACTTAGAGAGAGGTTCCCTAGGCCCCAAAGGCTCAGATGACATATGCTGGCAAGTGATCAGAAGGAGAGATGTGACCGACAGACATTTCTAGACACAGGTGCTCCCCAACAGTGTTGCAACTCTTTAATCCAATCTCTCAAACACTTCCAGGGCTCCTACCAAGTGTCAGGTGCTACGGTTGTCATTAGGGTTGAAAGGGTCAGCAGGGGGGCCGATGGTAAGGGGGGGACGTGCCAGAAAGTGACCAACTGGGCACCGTGTGACACATGAAGCCACAGAGGTAGGCAGAGAGGATAAGGTGAGCACCAAGGAAACTTATCCAGTCCACGTTTGTGAAACAGACTTGACTAGGGATCCTAGGTCTGCCACTTAGTAACTTTGGGACTTTGGATAGATTTCTTTACCTATTTGAATTTTGGTTTCCACATTTGAAATGAGGATTAAAAACCTCATAGAATCATTATGAAGGGTAAGAGATAATAACAAACATGAGTACATTTTGACTACTGTCTGTCTGTCTGTCTCTTTCTCTACACACACACACACAAACACAGGTGCTATGCTACTACCACCGTCACTACCAACAACAATACTACTAGTAATTATAGTCACTGGTACAGATAATGAGGCTAGTTGGCATTTACTGAGTGCTAACTATGTCTTGGGCACTAGTTTAAGCACTTTATATGCTTTATCTCACCTAAAGCTTCCAACAACCCACTCAGGCAAGTGCTGCTATTTATCCTCATTTTCTGGAAGAAAATGAGGCAGACAGGTTAAAGTAGTAATTAGTAGAGCTGAGTTTGAAACCCAGTAGACTGGCTCTGGAGCCCATGTTCTCAGCTATGATATCACAGGGCACAACTATCTGGCTGAAAATGTCAACAGAGCTGAGGCAATCCTTTGGGACCTCTCATCATGGTGCCCCCTGCACGCATCACTTTGTTTTGTAGTATTCAGTAGAGGGCTGGTGACAGCAGAGCCCTCCGCAGCAATGGCCATTCCACCATTGCCCAGTCAACGTGCACAGTGTAGGGTAGCGTAGGGAGAGATGAGGAAGGGGTGAGCATGTTAAATGAGAGAAAGAAGGTCTTAGGAATAATCTGTCAAAATCAGTATCACAGACATTAGAAGGCATTTTGGGCTCAGGCATGAAAATTTTTTGGATTGGATTCTTCACCCAACTGGTCTTACTTGCTCAGCTTTAATGAATTGGATGGACTTCCCTCCACTTCAACAAGCTTCAGAGGACCTGCCTGGCACTTAGATTTTTCCTTGAACTCAGATTTTCCTGAGTTCTTAGCTATCTGACAAGGCCAGAGTCAGGGATATGTTCCTTCCCCACACACATTTTTTTCAGGTAACGAATTAAAATAAACTCCTATTGTGTGCTGGCTACTTGTGCTACTTCATGACACGGCGCGAATGCCAGGTCCGACAACATCAGTTTGCAAGCTGGGAGTTCGTATCATTCTCTGGTAGGAGAGGATTCCATTTCTATCTGATTTTTGGTAGTGTGTAGAACAGAACTTTTCCCTCAGAGAAATATTTGGATATTATTTCTCACTGATGTTTGCAATCAGGTCAGGGTATGAGATGCTAATTTTGCTCTGCATAGAAGAGGAGTCTAAATGGCAGTTCCACATTTCAAACGACAGCCTGAAAAACCAATGGTGTTTTCACTCCTAGACCTCTGCCACTACTACTGCAAAGCCCATATTATTTGTCTTAAATAATTAGCTCAAGAATTTTGGAATTTTATCTGAAAATGTGGCCAAAAGAACTGGCAAATATCACAGCAGCACTAATGCCACAATCTGCCTGGTTAAGCTTTAATGTCAACTTTTGATCACGCAATTTAAATGACTTAGACTTAATTCCTGGGTGAAATTTGGGAACACTTTAATATCAACATGAGAGGATTTGGGAAAATGTTTGAACAGGGATTACGAAGTCTTTTCTACCAGCTTAAAAAAAAAGTGCATTCAGATCTCTTCCTGGAACTTTTAAGGCAGCATGACTGATGTTCACAGTGAGACCATCTCTGTCTGATGTTCTTGTGCAGCTGTCTCTGATGATTTGTGGGATGTCGGTGTGATTGAATTGATAGATTATGGTACAAAGTTGTGGGTAAGGGAAAGCTGACTTTTTTTCACCCCTGTTTTCTCCTAATAAGAGAGGACACACAAAATACTTTTGTGGAAATGTATGATAAATGCTACCGGCAGAATGACCAGGTTCCAGGTTCCAGGAAAACCAAGGTAGAGAGGATTCTGAATTCCAGGAGCCAGTTCTGCTGAACTCTGTTGCTTCCAGATAAACTGAAGAGAATACACAGCAACTTTTAGTGGAGGAAAGAAAGCAGTTTCCAGGAGGGGCAACCACCAGGAAGAGAGGAATGGGGCGGAGGACAATCCTGTCTTAGAGTAACTTCCTGCCTCTCATCTGATTGCTCAAAAGAAATAGCATGAAACTTGGAATTAGAGGACTCAGCTTTCCACTCACTAGCTGAGTAAACTTGGGCATATCACTGAGACTCTTTGATTTGCCTAAACTGGGAGAATTAATGTAACTCCAAGGATTGTCCATCACAGAGAGAGTTTATGTGAAATCGCACAGCCAGTTCCTGACACATTTAATAAAGAACTGATCAACAGAGAGAGTGGTCAGCATGAGGGGAGGTGAAAGCCTGGGTGAAGGGCATACTGGATCCTTGGGTTGGGATGAGGAGGAAAATGAGGACCTATGTTTGGGAAGGTATTCTGCAAGAGTAGTATGCATACTGGTGGAGAGTTCAGATTCTGGTCATTGAGTGACTATGGCCAAGTCCTCTAATGTCTCTGCTTTAGCTTCCTCCTGTACGAAATGGGGATAATGATAGCACCTTTCTCATAAGGTTGTTGGATAGTTAGACTCTCAAATGTAAAATGCTTAGCAGAGAGTCTGGCACACAGGAGAACACTATGTAAATGGTAAGTGATAGTTATTACTACTGGGTACATCTACAGTGTCTCCCAATTCATAATAACCACTCCACTCACAGCCTTCCTGCTTTCCACCCTCACCCTAAGTGATTTATCTCCAGCATTCATGTGTTCATTGAGACCCTCACACCTTTTCCACTGTCCACTGTGGATTGGTTGATTGTACCAGGGGTTAGCTCTTGAACCAATCAAAGGTCCAATTCTTCGGACTGTGAATTTGTGGGGGTAGTGAGAAGAGGGGCAAAGGGAGAGAGGGAGAAAAATTTGAGAACGAGGATGACTGGCTGAATGATTCTCTATTTGGCCACACCAGAAACATGTGGAACTGTGGGATAGGCATGCTTTTCCCTTGAGAAGCAAAGAAAGCTGGTTTGCAGAGAAAAAAAGGATGATGAATGTGACACACAGAGATGAGAGGTGGAGGGAAAGTCCTGACCACTGTGAGGTCCCTGGTTCTTTCCTGGGTTCTGGCTGCAATTTGCCCAGGAGCCAGACTGTGAGATCCTTCTCGATCCCAATCCCATCTTTTACATGAGCTTCCTTGAGTTGGTGCCTCTTATTTACAATCAAAAGTGCTCTACCCACCTTTCAATTCAGAGAACAGAGTGAATTATGTATGACGGGTGACATCTTATCCAGGAATTTCTGGTTATGATATTTACAGGAGCTAACTCTCAGCCATATGGGTTGAATTGCACATCTTCACTAAAATTCACTGTGACGCCAGAAATAGAAAAATCAGGGCATGCTAAAAGAAGATAAGCAGAGGTGCTTTGTTTCAATATCTCTTCACGAACTAGCCAATATTTGAGATCTTGATATTTTATTTAATTTTTAGTTGATGAGATATTTTGCCATTTTCCTCAGCATTAGCCAGGCTGGTTTAGGCAAGGGGAAAATTTATTTTTCTTGGAATCTGACTAAACTGAGGGAAAAGCAGATACATAGCTAAAGCTCAGGAATAACTGGAATTAGGGACTTAGACATCCTGAGGACTCCTTGATATCTCAGTGTAGTTTCCCCATCTCTGTTTGTCTCCTATGAAAAGGAGTTTGTTGGCTTCATTCTTTCATCTTTTCCCTATGTGGAAAAATTGAACATGGCTGCAGGCATCTTTCTGGGAGATACAGCCCTGTTGGGGTCCACACGCCCCAGGGAAGGGATTCATTGGTTTAGTTTGTATCAAGCGCCCATTTCCAGACCAATCACTTGTGGCCAGGGTAGGCTGGGAACTGTGATTGGTTCCCCTTGGGTGAAGAGCTCACTCTAGGATCAACTAGCTGTGGCAAGCGGGCCACGGCATGAATGAATATTTCATAAGAAGAGGGTCAACTTCTAAGAGAACAGGAGATAGCAGTGGGCAGTCCAACTCATAGAAATTCTCAATACCGCAAATGTTTGGGGGACTCTCCATATATTTTATAATTATTCTCCATTCTCTGTAAATAATAACCAAGATTCACTTTAACTGCCTACTTTATTATCCAAGAAGGCTTAGTTGTAACTTGATAATATCCTACTTAGCTTCAGAATATTTAGTGGTGTGGGCTGGGGGAAAGTGTTCTTTGATCTACTGTTCAGAGATGAGGATCTTGGCTCATTTATACCAGTTGTTCGTCTAGGGTCTTTTAAAAATTAAAATTAGCCTAACACTAGTTTTAAATTATCATGTTGAGCCTCAAAGTAAAAAAGCAACTAAAATAAAGGTGCCATGAGCTTGTTTTTGAAGCGTGTGTGTGTGTGTGTGTGTGTGTGTGAGATTTTATTCAGATTGGATGAATACTTACTAGTTACAAATGTAATTGTTGCCTAACAGGCAGAAGAATAGACCACATGACCTTCCTTTTATGGATAATCCTCTAATAGGAAACACTGAGTTTACAGGAGAAGTAAACTCTAAAGGCTTATTAATGTTTACTTCCACATTAAGCAGGGTTTAAAAACATAAGAACCTTTTACACTACCTTTAGCCAAATCCCTAACTGCATACTATTTTTAGCCACCAGACTGATTTGACTATAAACTTTAAAGGTGTCCAAAAAAACAAGATGTAAAACATTTCAGTAAGAGTGCTTGAGCATAAACAGAGGGATTTTCATGCTTCTTGGAATCTGTCTCTTTTTTTTCGTCCAGTAGGATTCCTTCCTATATGTCCAAGTCGTGAGATGCCTCTCTCCATAAAGAGAAAAGGCTGAATGTTAAGCTCCACCTCATGCCCACCCTCCCTGCCATCTCTGACAGCCACTTCCCTCACGTGCACTCAGGGCCTGTGGCTAGAGTAGGAACAAGTAGGTGCTGGTTGTTATTTAAAATGTTGGTATTTTGTTCTTGGTGGATTTGGGGGTATTAGGTATAATTTAAAAGTATTTTATTAAAAATCATCTGTTTTGATTGCTGAGTTTCTGGGAGCCCCCTTAAATTTTGCACCTGGAGTGAGCGCCAAGCCTGATATCTAGATAGAATTGTGTTCAGGGTCCAGTGCGGCCTCTTTGCCAATGTCTATCATGTTCAGCCTGGATTTCCCCTTCTCTGTATTGAGAATGAAACTGACACATCCTTAGAGGGCTGTTTGTACGATTGACTGAAATGGTGCATGGAAAGCATTTAGCACGCTTAACATGGAGTCAGCGCTCAATAAATACTATTAGTGTTACTGCTATTAATAATAACACATATGGCAGGGATGGCTATAATAGTAGATAACATTTAGCTGTTATCTGACAATAAGAAATGATCCCAACCCTAAAGGAGTCCTATCTACTGGGAGACTCAGACATGTAAACAAATGGTCCCTATTCAGTGAACTGCTATAATAAAGGTCCACATGTATGGCGAGAGCACAAGGTGGGGAAGACTGAATGGCTGCTCAGCTCCTAGAGAAGCAGTTTTAAGGCAGGTACTGAAGTCTGAATAGGTGAATTTGCTAAGTGGAGGGGAGAAGAAATGTCATTCCAGTTTGAAACACCAGTGGGCACAAAGACACTGAGCCTGGCTAGGGCTGGGTATATCCACAGGGAGACATTCTCTGGAGCTGGATTGGGAGGTTCTGGTAGGAAAGTTGTCAGACATGAGATTAATAAGGAATGAGATAGTCTGTTGATTAAGAGCCTTGAACGTCATAGTGTTCTGGGGACAATGAGGGAATCTATTGAAGGATTCTGAGGCTATGTTTTGAGATGTTCGTGTATGAGTTTTATGATGGCAGCTGCGTGCAGGATGGACAGGAAGGGGGTGAGACTGGAGCCAGGGATGCCTACTAGGAGGCCACGGCAACACGCAGGTGCTGACAGTGAGGGCCTGGGCCACGGCGTGGGCAGGGGTGCTGGAAAGCAGGGAAGCGGTCTGGGCCCCACACTGAGGAGGCAGCCCAGGGAGGCTGGGTGGCTGAGCGAGTGTGGGGTGTTGTGGAGAGGAAGGAGAAACTGTCAGTGACTAGGAGGCTTCATCCGAAGTAACTAGATATAGAATGCATGCGGAGGAGGAACTGTAGGTATGTGTGGGGTGGGAGGAAGAAGATAAGGAGCCAGATTTTGAACCTGAAATGCCCATGGAATGTCTAAGCGGAAATGTTCAATCGACAGTTGCAAATATGAGTCTGGAAGTCAAAAGAAAGGTGAAGCCTGAGTTTGGGTTTTCACTGGAGTGGAGAAAATGCATGTGGCACCTCTGGGAGAGCTTGCTGTGAGAGACAAGGGCGGAGGGCCCAGTCAGGGTGATTGTCCCCATCTTCCCTCCTCTCTGCTGTTCCACCTTATCTTTTGGGGGCCCTTAACTGTCGGTGTGCTTTCTGAGTGGAACTTTGGCCTGGTCCGCAGAAAACATCCCCGAAGTTTCCTTACCCTGGCTATTTGGTCTGCCATCTGGAGACGTCCATCCAGCTCTCGTCTGATCTGGGCTGCCTGCTCATCTGGATTGTCCAGCTGCACAAAAGCACAAACATTGAGACTTTCAGTTTGGGTCGCAAAAGTCAATAAACTCACGACTTTCCATTCTACACTCCCCTCCCTGACTCCATGCTCCATGGACATAGTTCACTAAAAAACAGATTCTTGTCACTCTAAGGCCCAGTGTGAATGAAATCCCAAGTTAATTCTAGGCAGAGCATGATATGGCAGGCAGTTGGGAAGAGAGATGTTTGAATGACCTTGCACGGGAATGATCAATCATTTCTGGAACACTGGGCAGCAGCGTTTCTAATGAGGGCCCAAGCCAGCACCTCTGACTTGGCCCAGTGAAGAAAGTGCTTACATGGCAGATGGACAAGGAAGGAGATGGCACTGTAACTATCAGAAACGTCAGGAGCAGACACAGTGCATATCCACAGTGCACACAGACCGTGGGAGATTAGTCAGTCAGTGAGCCCTGAGACCTCATAGACTCCTCATTGAGCCCTGAGACCTTCCCAACCAGCCCTCCACATGGCTACTTCCAATCAGCTGGTGTTGGTGTCTAAGTTGAAACCTATTCTTATCTTCTCTGATATTAGGATATAAACATCAGAACACTCAAGAATAAATAAATCTGGACAAGTCCCTAACTTCTCTGGTTTCAGCTTTCCATCTAAAGTATAAGGGGTTGGTTATGACATCTTCATCCTTTCCCCATCTTTCTATGAATCTATGAAAGAGATTACCAAACATTTCTGTAAAGGGCCCTATATTCACAGCATTAAGCTTTGAGGCCATAAGGCCTCCATTGCGATGAATCACCTCCTCCACTGTAGTGTGAAAACGGCCATAGATGACATGTGAGTGAATGAGAGTCACTGTGTTCCAATAAAGTTTTATTTACAACAGTGGCAGCCCGTAGCTGGTCATGCCTGTTTTATGAATTGAAGTTATCTCTTTATTTCCAAGCAACCCTAGCATTATCCTTCAAAGTGTTACTGGGTCTGCTTTTTCTAGCAAGTTATAATTTATTCACAGAAAAGTTTAATAAGGTACAGCAGCATTTAAATAAAATTCCTCTTTTTGGTATATATTAACTCACAACAAAAAGCAGCATAAGAAATATGTGAGTTTTCTTACTGGAACACAGTGGTTCTCATTCACTCACATATTGTCTACGGCTATTTTCACACTACAGTGGAGGAGTTGATTCATTGCAACAGAGAAACTCACATAAGAAATATGTGAGTTTTCTAAGTCCCTTTCTCTAAAATTTATTTTTATTCAGAAATTTTAAGCTCCAAGCTTATAAAAAAAAGATTGTCACCTATACTATGCAATGATAATAAATAAGTTATTTCTAATATGATGAATGTGATATAAATAACACTAGAAAATTTATAATCATACTTCTAAAGCATCATAATTAATCTTCCTTGGTTTATTTTACAAAACACATAAAAAATCCATCTGGCCTTATGCTGTGATTTTTATCACCCTGTTTAGTTCAGGAATTAGCATGGCTTTATCTTCTTCTTTCCACAGTTTTAGAGAGAAGGTCTGTTTCCTAGATCATGAAAACTGGATTGCAACATTTGGCTATATATTCTAAGGCAGAATTTTCCAAAGGATGTTCTGCTGAACAATAATTCTAGATACTTCTGAAGAAAGGTTTTCAGAAGGGCTCCAGAAGAATCGACAGATAAGTTTGGGAAAAGCCGTGTTGAAAGGCACAAAGTGTCTGAGAAGTTTTGCAGTAACGAAATCTGTTAGCCTTGGACCAACTCAACTGTTGTTTAACTGAAACTTTAAATTTTTATTTTTTGCATAATGCTCATAGAACACCAGTTGGAGATCATGTTCTAAACAAATGTAGAGTGAAGCACCTGCAAGCAGTCACACCGCTGACCAGGGGTCCACCCTGATCACCACTTTCCGATAGGCCCAGGTGGGAAACACAGTGTCTTCAGTGTTGTTTTTAAGCTCCAATGAGCTGCTTTTCTTTTATTCCCTTGGAAAGCCCATGAGTTCTTCAGATCCAGGTGTAAGCCCACTAGGAACACTCGGATGTCTTGTTCAAAGTACACATGCAAATGAAACACTCCACTGCTTCTTGGAGAAGCAGCAGAACGACTGGGTCAGGGGCTGAAGTTGGGAATTCTATCAAAAGGCATGAGGCTCATACAGGTTAAAATTAAAAGGGGAAAACACAGCCCAACAGAACCAGCCCCGTGACTAAATTTCCCAGAGGCATTTGAGTTCTCTCAGTGGCCTCACAGAACGCGACTCGAAATGGCAGAGAATGCTGGGGATGATGATGAGCAGGCAAGGTCGACCTTAAGCTTTACGTATCCTTTCATTCATTAGTTCACCCATTTGCCCATTCGCTCATCAGTTTTTTATGGACTGCCTTGAAATGTCAAGACGCTGGAACACAGAAAGGAACAAGACAGACCCAGTCCCTAATTCCATGGAGATTAAATCTAGTAAGAACAGGTACGATTTGGGCATAAAGGAGAGGGGGCTAGCATTCATTGACACCTGTACTAAACACCAAATACCCTATGATCTGTTTTACAGCCTTTTCTAAAGGATCCCAAGAAACAGATGCTGATATGCTTTCTCGGAAGAAAAAGGATTCTGGGGTCAGGAAATGCTGTTCCCTCTTGAGAATTTATAATAGATATTAGCATAATCAAGACTGAGAAATTCTAGAGCAAAGAAGTCTGTTTAAATGCATTTCGCTTTGTCTTTTACACAACTGTTCCACCAAAAACAAATATTCCACAGAGCAGTTCGGGAAATTCCACATGTGAAACAACTTTATGAGGTAGGTACCATTATTGTTCCCATGTTAACAGATGAGGAAATTGAGTCTTGGTAAGTTGAGGAAAACGCCACGGTTCACATAGCTGGCAAAGCGGTATGAGCCATTTGAAACTGAGTCTGCTCTGCCTCAAGTCACAACTCTTTAGCCCTGCATTACATTGGCTTCCTCCTTAAGTGCCTTGTTCTAATCAATCCTGACAATTAACTAACTTAGCACTCTCACTTTGTTCCTTGTAGACATGGGCCAATTTGATACATAGTGCCACCACTGGGGGGTGGAGAAATGTTGACCCTCTGTCACTTGTCACGACTGATTGATTTCGCTTGGGGAGGCTGTAGCAGTGCCAGATTCTTCCCTACGACATGATAGCAATGAGAGTGTCCTTATCCTGGCTCTGCCACTTAATAGCTGTGTGACCTGGAGCAAATTACTTAACCTCTCTGTGCTTCAGGTCTCATCTGAACAATCAGGAGAACTCTACCTAAGGTTGTCATAAGAATTAACTGAGACAATGGATATAAAATGCTCAGCCCAGCACTTGGCATCCAGGAAACGCTCCAGAAATGGTGGCTGCTGTTACTTGTGTTGTTATTAAAGCAGTCCATGCTGGCTGCATTTCTGACATGGGCCACCACGGGGCGTCAAAGGTTCAGAATAGGAGGTGCCAGATGGGACAACGTCCCTCCGCGGTGTGGACGTGGGGTCTTGGTCTGACAGTCTAGGTGGTGGAGGTGATGTGATCAGAGGCTCCCATCTCTTGACAAATTTCCCTGTTTTTTCTGTGTCTCCCACGTCCTGCGGGGTCGAGTCCCTTTGCTCTGTTAGACTTTAATTAGCAGGAGTGACCAGAAGGCGGACACTACTGCCTGACAGCTAATGATCTGAAGAGAGGGTGAAAAGGGAGATGCCACCGAAGCTCCCTAAAATAGCCTGGCATGATAGAGAAGGCCATCCTCAACGGGGGAACTTGACAGCCCCACTGTATGAAATCCAAAAATATAAAGAGAAATCAAGTAATTACCTTTTCAAGTGCTGGAAAGAAAAAGCCAGAGAAGGAGCTTCCATGGAAACGAGGTTCTGTTTATTGCACTGGTCTTTTCCACCGAGGAAAGGAAAGATCAGATGGAGAACCAAGGCAAGGGCAAGCCTTTCACACTGACAGCTCATTAGGGTTCAAAAATGTACATGTGCATAAAGGCTCTTTACCTAATTAGACAAATAATCTTCCTACTAGCAGAGGTCAAGGAGAGGCAGGGCTGTTGTTTTGACTTGTCAGTCAAGCAAAAGGAAACATTTCCTTGGGCTTTTCCTTTACAGTAATGGAGAACTGAGCCCAGCACTGCATAAGTGCAGACAGGTATCTCCCAAGCCATCAGTTCAAGCCTACCAGAGGTGACTCTCTCTAGCTCATGGGTGGCAGGAACTCTTTCAGTCAATGCAGAGATGAGAACTCAGAGCAGTGCTGCTGTAGGGCCCATTTGAACACAGCCCTGAGATCCAGCAGAGTGGAGCTGCACCTATCTACCCTGCTCCTTAGCTGTGCAACCTTGTCAAGTGTCTTAACCTTGCTGAACCTCAGCTTCTTCATCTACAAAGTGGAGGTAACTTTTATCTTGCATGGGTATTGAAAGGACACAATGAGACAATGAATTGCATTGTGCAAGGGAAGTCACACAATTTGAGTCCAAATCTTGGCTTTGCAATTTCCTTCCTGAAAGGGATTGAACACGCAATTCAATCTTTCTAAGCCTCAGTTTTCTTGACTGTAAAACTGGGATAAGATACTTACTCCAGTGTGTTCTGAGGATTATGTCCGATGATATGCATCCAAAGCACCCAGTGTGGTGCTGGCACATAGTAGGTCCTATAGTTTAGCTAATATTTTCTGGAGCTATCCCTATTTTAGAATAGGCACTCACCAGATGTTCATTCTCCTCTCTGCCTTTGTGATGTATGAAGGAAACTGGAGGGTGGCGGGGTGCCCTGGAATCCTGGCATGGATGTTGGGAGACTGTGTTCTGGTCCTTGATTTGCCCTTAGCTGTGGCATCTTGGGCCAAAGTCATGACCTCTCTGCCCACAGTCCCTTCATCTGAGAAGTGATAAGCTCTACACTGTTCTGTTCTAGGATTCTCTGAAAAGCCGAGGTAAGCATGTCTCAAAGTTATATACTAGGGGACGTTGGTCCTGCAGGGCCTCTGCGTGCTCAGTGAGAAAGCGTTCTGTGGTTACATCCCTATCCCCTTTCTGGAGACCCACAAGACACACTAGTAAGAAACCTGCACCAAGGCAACCTCATGCAGCCCACGTTTCCCTAACTTATCTGCCCATGTGGGAAACACATCTGAACACTCAGGAACACATTTTGGGATATGCTCACCTAGGCGATTCTCCTGCGTGCTTCACTTTTCTCATGTCTCTGGACAGAATTTTTGTGGGGGGAAGTGCTCCCACTGTGCAAACAGATCTGTATCTCAGAAAAGAGGGACCCACCTGAGGATGCCCCGTCTGACCTCTAGGGTGATGAAGACATTGCCATGGGGCCTGGGTTTGGAGCCTCCTCGTTAGCCTCAGAGCCCCTGGAGGATTGGCCTTGACAGTGTGCCTGGGAGACGTCCTTGGGGATCAGCTTCCCTGGGGGATGACTGACTTCTCTGTGCTCACGTGATGGAAGAATTCTCTAGACTTTTTCAAAGTCATCATTATCACTGCCAAGGGGCAGCTTTCAGTCAAGCGAAGAGAGGATGTGATTCAAATACACAGAAAATGTAAATAGAAACAGGCAGATTACGTTATGTATTATTTGAATAACTGTTCTGCTTTCTGGAAAAAAATCTATGATACTCAGCCTCAGAGTAAATGAACCAACTTTAGCCTCAGGACTGAAATGAAAATGATCCAGACTGGCTGGAAGGAGCTTTAGAGATGATGTAGTAACTCCAGGCTGTGGGTCTGACCCCCGCTGAGCTCTGCGACCTCTCCCGGTCCCCCCGCATCCTCCCTCAGTGTGCTCCGTGACGTCCTTTGCTGAGACCTTTGGAAGGGCTAAACCTTCCTCCTGCTGCCAGGTTTTTGCACAGGCTGTTCCTCATGCCTGGAGGACTCTTCCTTATCTCTTGCTTGACTGATAAAGCCTTCAGCTTTGCAGCAAACTCTTCCCTGACCCCTCCAGACTCGGTGAATCTCTCCTGCCATATTATGTACCTCTCTTTTATTATCACTCATCACAATGTAATTTTACATTGTGATTGTACTTGTGTGATTTTTTTGATGTTTGCCTACTAGCCTGTAAGCTCCATGAGGGCAGGGATGGGTGTGATTTTGCTCAGCTCTGTGTCCCGGGCGCCTACGTATACAGGTGCTAATTGTACAGCATGGTAGCAAGCACAGGGTGAGCTCTCAGTAAATACCTGATGAAAGAATAAAACGGCAGCAGGACCAACTACAGGACTGTGTTAATTAACTGTGACCCACAGAGGGAGAGTGACCTGCCCACAGTCACACAACAATCAGCGAGAGAGCTGGGACCAAATTCCCAGTCTGCCAACTTCTAGTTTGCTATATCTTGCTGCTCAGTGGCTGTGTCCCAGAAAGTGCCATTCTTTGCAGAAATAGGTAACGTAAACTTTGCTGGCCTATAACCAGTCATATTCCTGATAAAGCATCTTCAATTCTGGGCTTTGGGAGACGGAGGCAGAGAGCCCTCTAAGCAGCTCCAGTGAAAGCTAACCTGCTGACCTTGGATTAGCTCAATCTCTTCGCTTTGTTTCCTCTCTACTTCTTAGCCTGGGCCCTGGGTTTCCAGGGATTAGTGTCTGAGACAGAGGCTGCCAACAGTCACTGCGGAGGAGGGTGGAGGCGCCTCCCCATAAAGCACTCCCATCAGCTGGCGCGGCCCTCCTTTTATCCACAGCACCATGTTTTTTTAATCCTTCTTCAGAGACAAACTGCTCCAGCGAATGCTGCCTTCTTGGTGCACTGCAGTCTGGAAAGTTACAGCTGGGATGGTGTCAGTTCCCAACCAGGAGATTGGGGTGCCTGAGTCTCTGCCAGTTTGAACTGTGGCCACGTTACAGCATTGGATGCCTGGCTGCTGCCTCCACGTTCCTTTCTTCCCATCTCCTATAGCCTGTCTCCTGTTTGTCCACCTTTACTGTTGAACTGTGAAACACAGACAGCACCCACTGTCCTGGGTCAAATCCTTGCCATTCCACTTTAAAGCTGAACGATCTTGGGCAAGTGACTGGACCTCTTTGAGCCTTAGCTTTTAATTTATTTCAACTCCTTTAACTCTGAAAAGGGAATAATAATGATAATACCTACTTCACAAGGTTTATAAGAGATTAAATAAGATGGTGTGTGTAGGACAATTAGCAGGGTGCTTGCCATGTAGATGCATTTATTAAATCTCAGCAGCCATTAGTCTTTGGCATTGCACAGCCTGTATACATTCTCCCTTACACAAATTCGGACTCTGCAGCACTTCATAGGGCAGAACAGATTCCTTTTGGGTAAGAAACCAAGCTTTAAAAGGTTAAGTAGTTTGCCTGTAGTTCCAGAGATAATTGGCCCTGCATAGAGCGGGTAATCCTTAGGGGGAAAAAAGCGTGGCTGTCAGAATCAGAAAACCTTGAGATTTAGTGCTGCTTGTGCCACAAACTCACTGGGGGATCAGGGCCAGGTGCCCAGCCTCTCTGAGCATCTGTATCTGTAGCTCAAAAATAATAACCTCAGAGGACTACTGTCACGATGATAATAAACATTTTCACACGGCAGAGGTACAGCACGGTGCAGGTATATATTCCTATTATTGTTACTGGAGGAGAATCTGCTGAAATCTGCAGCCTCATTGTCCATCTGAGTCTTTGCTGAGTCTGTTCCCAGATCATTTGTAGAAAGAACATGAAGTTTGGTGGCCCATGGACACTCAGTTACATTCCGTTTTTATAAAAATCACCCAAGGAGATACTACCTAATTTGTGGAAGAGTTAAAATAAGACCGTTTGTGTCTTTCTATACCATTCCTATTTCCTTTCCAAGAGAAGACCTTGAGTAGGTCAAAGTTTCCATTCCGAAAGATGCACTTCTCCTTGATTGCAAAATGCAGGGTTTAGATCCCAGCCAATGAGAACACTGCCTGCATTTGAGTCACCAGTTTTATGTCTTTGCTGGCTTCTGGCGATGCAGTAAATATAACACAAGAGCTCCAAATGCAGCAATTCTCTGAGCAGGCAGCAAATAAATACATAAAAAAACCCAAACAGAAAACCAATCTACTTCTTTATGATCCTGTAGCGCTCAGCCAGTCTTTCTTCATTCCCACTGTAGTCCTGAAATGACCTGCCCTCTTCTTATTATTTCAGATCTGACATATTCAGGGTCTGGCTTCAGATCTTCTTTCTTCAAGAAGCCCTGTTTGGTTACTTTAGCCAGGCATCAACTCACTTTTCTAGGCATTGCTGGCCAGTCTAGCATCTAAGCCTTCTCTGTGTTCTGTGTCTTAGATTTCCCTTCCTCACCAGGTCACCCGTGGGGCACAGTGGTCAGGGACCCAGGAGCTGGAAACAGTCAGATCTGGCCTCAAATCCCTGCTCTGCCAATTGCCAGCTCTGTGACACTGGACCACATACTGAGCCCTTTACGTGTGCGGCCTCCTTTGCAAAGTGGGAGTCCTAACAGTAACAATGCCAACAGCAAAGACTTGTTATAAGAGTGAAAGGAGATGGTACTCATGAAGCACTTAGCATGATGCCTCAAATATGAGGGCTTTGCAAGGTTAAGGCTATAATTTAGTAATATTGAGGCCAGTGACTACAGTTTTTATCCAGCGTAGAGGACACAGCTGTGTTATTTTTTTAATAGATCATCTTAATGATCTTTACAGCTGGGTCTGGGAGATAGTCCAAGTCACCTGCACTGTCCTGAAGACACAGGGAACTGAAGCCATTCAAAGAAGACAGCAGGCATCGTCTTACTGGGTGGGAGTGTAGCTGCCAATGCCAAAGCCCAGGGTAAAGAGGAAGCAGGTGGTTTTATCAAGAGAAGATGCAGGGTCTAGGCTTGGTCTATCCCTTCATAGCTGTGCAGTCACCTCCTAAATATCTCTTGAATCCATCTGTTCTGCTTGTTCACTTCCCTAGGCTAGGCTGCCATCATCTCCACCCTGGACCACTGATTCCACCTGCATCCTCTCTTGCTTCCCTCGGATGCAGCAGTTCTCCATCCTGGCTGGACATTAGAATTTTCAGAGAGAGGAAAAAGGCAACCCTGAGGTTAAGGCTGCACCCAGATCAACTAAATCATACATTTCAAGTTGGGGCCCAAGCAGTAGTATTTTCTCCCCCCACCCCATGATTCCAATGTGCAGCAAAGATTGAGAACCTCTACCAAAATCCAGTGGCTCCCAAAGTTTGGTGCCCATAAGAATCAATCAAAGAACCTGTTAAAACACAAAATCCTGGGCCTCCCCCCACCCTGGAGAGTTTTGATTCAGTAGGTCTGGAGTGAGAGCAAAGAATTTGCCTTTCTAAGCAGCTCCTGGGTGATGCTGATGCTGCAAACCACCTTGAGGAGCAAGGATCTAACTCATGCTCTGCAAAGCAGCCTGCTCATCTTTTTGGAACATGCATTTGCTCATGTTACTCTCCTGCTTGAGACGATCCATTTTCCTTGGCAGTAAGAGCCCAAGATCCTCATCAAAGCTTCAGGAGCTGTAGCCATCTGGCTCCTACACAGCTTTCCAGCTTTATTTCATACTACTCTGTCTTGTCTTCTAGGCTCGAGCTATTCTGTACTTCTTTTTCTAGGTTCTCAAACATGACATATTCTTGCTTGGCCCCTGGATGATGTGCATACTCTTCCTTCCTCTGTCATCTCTGTCTGGTTAACACTAAATCATTAATCCAGGGTCCAGCCTTGAAGTCACTTCCTTAGGGGACTTCTTGGTCTCAGCCAAGGTCACTTCCTTGAGCATCCCCTGGCATCCTGAACCTCCTCTTTTATCACCCCCATTACATTTGCATGATTCGCTTTTTGTCATGTTCTCTGCAAGACTGTGAATGCCTCAGGGGCAAAGACCTTGTCTGTCTTGTTCATTATAAAAATCTCCAGTGACTGATGCATGGTAAACAAGAAAGAAATATTTGCATAAATTTGAGATGGAGATAATAATATCTACTTGGCAGGGATATTTTGACGAATTAGTGAAATGTTTACCAATCACTTAGTGTGGTGTCTTCTGACACTTAGTAGGTGCTTAAATCATGACCTAAATGGAAATCTGAATGTAAATGGTTTAAACTTATTAATTCTTGTTGAATGAATAAAGCATTCAAGTGAAGAAGGGACAGAGAATAACTGACTAAAGTGGTGTGAATAACAGAGGTGTGAATCAATTAAACTCTGTGAGTCTCAGTTTCCTCATCTGGAAATAGGGAATATTAATGCTCAACTCATTGTTTTAAAAGTATTCGTTAAATATCTGCTTTGTTCCAAGAATTGTGTTATGAGCTGTGAAAAGCAGGATAAACACAACTTGCTAACTTTTCAGGATTCTTTCAAAAGCAGAATTTTTTTTTCAAAATTAGTAAAGTATTACACAAATGTAAATAATTATTTTCATTGTCATTAGTTTTTGAATGTAGTTTTTGCTAATTTCTGAAATTCTGTTCAGGCAGCTGATCTGATGGGAAATGGTCATTTGTTCAAAATGAGCCAGAGGTGATTCTATTCTCTGGAGATTTTTACATGAATACTATAGGAAATAAAATGCCTTTTCGTGCTGTTGAATAATTTTGCTCTTTAAGCAGCATCAAGTCATGGTAAAAAGCAATTTATAAATGGCAAAAATAACGCACTTAACAGGAAATCCAGAAAACATCCAGTGATGTTTAAAATACCTCTAATAAAATTGAATGCTTTTGCTAAATATGCTTGCACTTTATTTGAAAGGAAAGAGAACTTCATTTTCAAATATTGATAACACAGTATATAAAAGTTGCTCACAAGGTCAAAATGAAATTGAGTTTTCCAGCTTCTGCAATTATGGCTTTAGTAAATGTGTACGTGCATGCACGCGCGTGTGTGTGTGTGTGTGTGTGTGTGCTTGTGTGTTAGAGAGTTTTCAAGCAGTAGCGAACATGCACATCTATAAATCACGGAGCTGCCCATGCCAATTAAAATTGAGGTGAGGAAGTATAATTTCCAGGGTACATGAGAACTGTCACATGCACTGCTATTTCCTTTGAGTGGCATGTCACAAATACAAGACGTGCTTAATTTCCAGTCCTGGGCTGATTATTATGCAAGTACCTGGTGGAAATTGGGTCTATTCATAAGTCTACCCACATATATCATTATCTAGTTTTGCCTGCCCTGAAAAGTGTGTCTTCTGTGGTGTTACCATTGTTCAAAGTCAAAAATATTTATAGAGGGTGGGTTTCACCTTGATTAAGACGTGTCAAAGGAACAGTTAGTTCCTGGTATCAAATCCATAACCAAGTATATATATATATATATATATATATATATATTTTTTTTTTTTTTCTGTTAGTTATTTTAAAAGTATCTGTAGGCAAGAGAAGGAGGTAATATTAAAAACAGAGAGGTCCCAAATTCTCCAAAAGATGGGAGAAAAAGAATGATTAAACAAATCCCAAATTATATATCAGCATTTATTAAATGCTTCCTGCATAAAATATACTGTATTTTATACTATAGGTGAGTAAAGGCATCAGAATATCATCTATTCTAACACATATGACAGTTCTTAACTTAGCTTTTGGACTATATTGATGTCCCCTGTTGCCATATTCAACAAGTTGGATGTAGAAGATTTTATATTTTTGATGAAGTTGAGGTCAATAATCTCATGTCAATTATAAGTAAGGATAATCATGTGTTGTGCTGAAAACAAAAGTAAATATTGAAAAAGCAAATTAAAAAGGGGAAATAAATTAATTAGAATAGGCTAATTTAATGCATGGTAAAAAATTAACCCTGAAATCTCCATTTCTTTCTTGCTTACTCTGCCTGTTCAGTGCCAGTTATGGGGGCTTTCTTCCATAGCATCACTCAGGGATCCAGGCAGATGAGCGCACCACCATTTTGTGACTCTGCCACCTTGATATGGGGCTTCCAGGCTCAGTGCAACAGGGGAACATAGAGCATGGAGAATTCATAGCCTGTTCGCTGGAACTAACCACATGGCCCTGACCTAATTGCAAAGGAAGTTAGAAAATGTAGGAAGACACATAAAATATTTCATAAGTGTTACTCTGTCTGACTCAAAAAATACTATGGGTTCTAAAGTGCCTAAAATATAAATGCTATCTTGACTATCTGGGAAATGCTTGATTCTCTATTTTACCTGGCCTATGTGGACACTTCTACATCAATTCAAATTAATTCGAGTGAACATGATGTAACATAATTAAATTTGCATTGTGAAAGGCAAATATGACCTTGGCTTAGAGGAGGGAAATGGAAGAAAGTAGTACTGTCCTCTGAGAATGAAACCTACAAATAAGAAGTATTTTAACCAGTATAAATTAAAATAATATTGACTGAAACACACATAACCAGCACCAACGAAGTTCAAATCAAGATGGCCCAAGGGTCTCCTAATATAATCACTTCCTAATGTACCTACAATTTCCCAGACTGAGAGACACTTTGAGTGGTAAATCACCATCAAGAAAGACGACTTCTTATCACTTAAAATTTTATTTGTAATCTAGACACTAGGCTAACCCTCTGTGAAACTGGTTTTAAGGTTAGAAAGTTCATTTGCTGATGCTGGCCTTTCATATTTACAAAAACTAAGAAAATGCTTTTTAGGGCCTTCAGAGGAAAAACTTTGTAGTGATTATAGCAAATCCCTTGCTCCCAAATTACTGTACAATCTCAGAGGAAAGAAAAACTTATCCAGGAACCTCAATTAGTCATCTTTAAAAAGGAACTTACTTTTACAAGGAAAGTCAAGTCACAATGGTAATTGTGTTTTTAAAAAGCAACACCAAATGTATGCATCAGGTCACTACCCTGCCCTTTTATGCTAACATTCCTAGATACAGAATTGATTTGCAAAATGATGCCTTTCCACAAGATGCTTGTTGTATTCTAAGGTAGGAGAGTGGAAAAATACATTTTTCAAAAATGGTTTTAACATGAAGTGAAACCCAAATGATTTTCAGATTAATAGCTCAGCAAGTACCTGACACAAAATGGGAGCTCAATATGTATTTGTTGAAAGATTGCCTATAAATATTTTATCCTCCATGTAATGGGGAAGCTTCAGTATTCTAAGATGATCTATGCGATTTTTTTTTTTTAATTGAGACAGAGTCTCACTCTGTTTCCCTGGCCAGAGTACAGTGGTGTCATCATAGCTCAGAGCAACATCAAACTCCTGGGCTTAAGCAGTCCTCCTTCCTTGGCCTCCCAAGTAGCTGGGACTACAGGCACACACCACCATGCCCAGCTAACTTTTCTATTTGTTGTAGAGACAAGGTCTCACTCTTGCTCAGGCTGGTCTCAAACTCCTGAGCTCAAATGATCCTCCTGCCTTGGCCTCCCAGAGTACTAGGAGCTACCACACCCAGCCTATGTGATTTTTTAGTTGAAAAATTATTCTCTATGCTTTTATCATTCAACCTATAATGGTCATCATTATCAACTCTATTGATTAAGGGGTGGTTGGATCTGCTACCTGTTTATTTTATTTGGTAGAAATGAATGATCCAAAAGTATAGGGTTTGGAGAAAATGAGATACCTAAATAGATATGAAAATTCTTCCAAAAGTTGAAAGGACTGTCCAGAGATTATTATTGTTGGTGGTGGTGTTTCACCTCCTTTTAAGTACTGCAGACATTTTGCTGACATTTCAGCAAAACGCACACTCCTGTAATTTCTTATTGTGAAATTCTGCGATAGAGATATCAAGTCATAACGCCACAAGGCCCTGGCTAGTGTCAGATGGTGCTTAATGGATTCTGTCTCTACAGCCTGACATGTGCAGTTGAGTTGGAAAATGGCTGATTAAAAAATTTAGAGTCAACATACGCAGCCAGCTGCACAGAACAAGATAACACCCTGGGTGACAGCCTCTGGCTTTGATGTAGGATGGTTGCAAAGGATCTTACACTCCTGAGAGGAAGTCAGACATGCACTCAAAGAGGAGAAAATTCTGAAAAATTCATAAGCTTCCTTATCATTAATAATTAATCTTTAAATCAACACACATTGGCAATTTATACTGGCCAACACTGGAGAACAGCTAAGGACTGAAGATATGTCTCCCTCTGCAAACCCCTCTGGAGTGATTAATTTCATCGCAACCTTCAGTTTCTTATCAGAAAAGCAGGGCTGCAGAAATTCAGGAGACAGTCTTCAACATAAGCTGTGACATTAGCCATCATAATTTATAAGATGAAAGCATCAAATCTCTCCCAAACTGCAGTCTCTCCATCCTACTGCCTCCCCTCCCTCCTAAAAAAAAAAAAGATTTAGATTTGACACTCATCCAGATTGGGATTTTTCTGACAAAATTCTATGATCTCTATAAGCCAGTGGGTGTTACCCAGGTGAGGAGGGGGGTACAATTTTGCCCCTCAGAAGACATTTGGCAAAGTCCGGAGACATTTTTGCCTGTCACAGTCGGGGGAGAGAGGTGCTGCTGGCATCTAGTGGGTAGAAGCCAGGGGATGCTGCTCAACATCCCATAATGCACAGGACAGCCCCGACAACAAGGAATTATCCAGCCTGAAATGTCAGCTGTGCTGAGGTTGAGACACCGTGCTGTACAGGCTGACCTCGGGGAAGTAAGATGTTTGCCCTGACAACATTTGATTATGGGGGCAAAGAGAAAGTTGCTCAACTGACATGGAGGCTTAACTTCATGATGTTAATCCTCTTGCTGTTAAACCCTTCCCAATATTACCAGCCAGGCTGCGATCCATAATAATTTGAGGAAGGGAAGAGATAAGCATTTGACAGTTCCTACCGTGGTTAAGGAATTTTTACAAGAAGGTGCTATGTTTGCAAGCATACTTCACACAGGTATTTTTGGAATTCTGCTTCAGAGTTGATTTCACTGAGGTGTGTAAGGCATAGGGGTTCAACTACCGGACTTTGCTGGCAGAGTTCTGGGTGTATCAGTCCCAGAGTGCTGCGTGTATGTTCATGCTGCAGGCTCCATTGTTCCAGGAGAACGCTGCAGCCGAGGGACTGGACACACTCCTTCTCTTCTGCATTCTGTCAGACGTTTGCTACTCCCCACACACTCACAGACCAGGCCCACAACCTGCTGCTTGCAGGGGAAGGGTGATGCAAACGCACAACCCCCTCTCCTGGACTTAAACGTCTGAGATGCTGCCCAGACCAGAATCAGAACAAGAAGAGCAGAAAACCTGGGGTTGGGGTGGGGTGCGGGGGTTGAAGTAGGGGCAAAGAGAAGGACATCTAGGAGGCGATCATGCTGCCCCTTCATTTACTGCACTTTAAGACAAAAGTAGAAAAGCCCCACTCCTTTTCCAACAAGGCAAAATATACTGCCCTCTTTCCTCACTAAATGCCATTTTTAGTAACTTTTTAGGTTTGCCAATGTCACTATTTCTATAAGGAAGAAACAAATGAATGCTTGATTCTAACATCTGTGTTTCTCGAGATTTTTTTTACTGGAATGAGAAACCACACCAATCTTGTATAGAAGAAAGAACTCGTGATGAATTCATTTTACAGAAAAACATCTTAAGCCAGTTTCTCTGTTACGCCTCGCAGTGAGGGGGATGTTGAGATTTCTGGGCCCCAGGTTTATATTATTCTTTCCTTGTTAAAAATGTTTTAAGCATAAAACATATAATTTTTACATGAACAGACCACAAAGGAGAAATACTGGTTGACCCGAGAAAACTTCTGGAACAGGGTGTTGCATGGGATTCTTCCTACTGTTCAAAAATTGGAGACACAAATTTTAGTGGGACATTCACACCCCCCAGACCTTACTAAGAGATGTCCTTCCCGGTCCTCCCCTCTCCAATCATCATTCCAATGACCCTCCCCACCAGGGATTTTTGAGCAGAAAACTGGGGAAAGAGAGAAGAGGGGTTGATTAGAAAGAAAAAGAAATTTGTCCACATTCCAGAGATGTTAGTCTAAAGGAGATTGCTGCGGCTTCTCTTTATCTTCCCTGTGGTACCTCCTGCTGCTTCCCCTTGAAGAAAATAACTTGTAGAGATTGGGATTCCCGAGAGAAAGTGGGCATTTCATTTTCACTGTTCTGTTGGATGTCTGCATTGCAGCCAACTGGTTGACCTGCCCTCTGTGTCTAGTTAAGCAGATCTAAAACACAAAGAGAGATGGAGGGGGACAGTAAGGTGTAGTGGAGCACCTGTGGCACTATATCTGCTAGGGCTATTTGCTGTGGCAAGGTGCATGGGTTGGTCCTGGGCCAAATGCACACTGAGTGAGGCAGCTGAGCTAGAGTCATCTTGCTGGAGCCTCATCCTAGAGGTGGATGCTGGTTCCGGGAACCCCAGCACCAAGAAGCTCTGGAATGGAGCCCCAGAGATGGGTTGGAAGACAGGAAGAAGGTGAAGAAGATCTCCCCCATGAGAGAGACCCCTACTGACTGCCCCCTACAAAGAACTCATGCATGCCTTGCATGAGAGCATCAGCATTTAGCTGCCACCACACAGTGGGACCAATGGAGAGGCAGTGAAATAACCAAAGAGGAGACTGCAGTCACCAGCCCAATTAAGAAAAAAGACCTTTGCCTTCCCCCACAGCACTGCCCAACACTTTCGACCCCCTGCATCGGCCCCAGAGAAACTAGTCACAGGAGAGGCAGGGAGGCGATGAGCTTAAATTAGATATGAAGTTGATATTTTAAACCAGACTGGGCTTTTGAGAGTGACTGGAAAAGCTAAGAGGTCTGCATGAGGAGTCATTAAGAGATGGCAGGGGGAGTTCTAACACAGTGAGGCTGAAGGTAAAAACTGGAGAAAAAATAAAGCTGTCTCATGTTTTTCCTCCACCTGGTACAGAATCATCAATAAATTAGTTATGGATCATAGCAAGGTCTTTCAACAAATATTCCCATTTTAAAAAGTGTTATGTACCTTAAGAAATGGGAAACTACCTTTGTAGGCAGTGGGGAACCCCTAAAGGCTACTGAGGAAGGGAGCACCATAATCGGGTTTGTGTTCTGCATCACTCCAGAGGCAGCAGAAGATGGAGAGGGGGTGGGGAAAACAGCTGAGCAGCTGCAGAAATTGTCCAGGTGAGATACAATGCATGGTGGTTGAGAGCCACATTGGGTCAGCCATTCAGACACTCTGTGCTTAGAAAAGTGGCTTCATTGCTATGAGCCTCCATTGCCTTTCCTGAAAAATGGGGATCGCCCATTTTTGGGCTGGCATGAGGATCCAGTGAAACTGCACAGGTAAGGGACTCAGCGGCCCACCCTTCCCTAAGCTGGCCCACACTCAGAATTACCTGTCTCTATAAAAGGCTCTTTGATTCTCCCAGGTGTTGATGTCTGAAACCTCAGCATCCCCCCAGCTTTCCTCTCTTATTACCACTCACATCTAATCACTTGTCAAACGCTCTCCTGTCCTCCCCTGTATGGCTGCTCTTCGTACATTTGTGTCTTTCTCCTCATTCCATTTCTTCCCTAGTCCAGCCCTTGACACGTCCCACCTGGACTGCTGTGACAGCTGCTCAGCTTGCCTCCCACCTCGATCTTCCACTGCCACAACACTGACCTAAAACACATCTGGTCACGTTGCTCTCTTCTTGAAGAACATTCAGCGACTTCCCATTGCCTGTAGGGATAGTTTCCAATTTTTTAAAAAGCAGTGCAGCACTTTAAAAAATGGAAATACTATCTGGACAGCCATAATACTAAGATAAGAAAACAAGAGTTCTTCTGTTTGAAGTAGTGTCGATGGCGGTGGTGAGAGTCCAGAGGCCCATTCCTATGCTATAGCCCTGATGGGTTTGGGAAAAACATGTGCTTATCATGAACCAATCTTTGAAAACAGTGAGGATACAGCCTCGTTCTTCATGGTCAGTGTTCCTCCCACCTTTCAGCCTCCTCTCCCACCTACCATGCTTCCTGTGATCCTGCTGAATTGAACTTTTGGCGATTCCCCCACCCTGCCCTGTGTATTTCCCTTCTTGGTCTTTGCTGACACCATTCCCTTGGCCAAGAACACATCTCTGTGTAACTAGGAACTCCCAGCTCCAGGGCCCATCTCAGATGTGCTGTTGCCCTGCCTAGAAGGCTCCTTCCCCACTCTTCCAAGCCAACCTCTGCCATCCTTCTGCCCCAGGGCAGGCTTTCCACCACAGCCTGTCTTCTCTCAAAGGCTTTCAGAAAACCATGCCCTCTCCATCACAGAACCTAGGTTAGTTCGTAATTACACATCCCTTGGCGTGGTTGCTTGATTAATATCTGTTTCTCCATGAGGGTATGAGTTCCATGGTTTTTGTTCAACATGATAACCTTAGAGACTGGCACGGACCCTGGCCTGTGCTAGGGGTTTAATAAATATCTGCAGAAAGAAATAAGAAAATGAATCTTCCTTCCGTTATCCTCCTCATGTCCCCTTCCCATAGCTCTCCGCGCCTTTTCTCCTACTCTGGTGCCATCGTTATTTGCACACATATCTAATGCTTGCTCCTACAAGACTAGAAACTTCTGAGGGCAGGAACTATATCTAGTTTGTCTCTTAATCTCCAACAGAGCCTTGAAGACAAAAATAAATGGTGAGTAAAATTTTTGTTGTTTGACAGATCCACATGGATTGCTATTCAAAGTGTACCCTCAGAGTTCTTGCTCCAGAAGCTTGTTTTGAAGAGCTTGGGTTCTTTAGTCATTGACTTAATGACTATGATGTGCCTACATCATCTCCAAGATTCCTCTGCTTTATTCTAAATTTTGTTCCAGACTGACTTCTGTAATAGGTAAGGGGGCCTGAGGGGTGCTGCGTATGGATGACAATAGAGGCAAGGATGATACTTTAGGCCTTTTGTTCTCCAGAGGACCTCATTTGGGGAAAATTATATCAAGAGACACACTGAGTTTGCACCTGGAGGTGAATTACAAGGTATTTATGGCCAAGCTGTCTTATTAACTAACGAATTCAAAGGCAGTCAGAAAATAATCGGAAGGAACGATAGCGAGCTATTTTTGGTAGCACAAGGGACAGAGGACAATTTGGAAAGGTGGTGGCTTCCTTCTTTAATAATTGAAATCCTATTTCACAGTCCACAGATTTTGTGGCTGTGTCTTGATACCACAATAAAAGTATTTCTGGAATAAATGAGAAAACTCTACTTTTATTTGGACATTAAAGATAAGTGCAGGAGCTATTTTTTTCTACTGTTTATTCTACTTTAGCATAGGAAATCCACACCCCCTAGGAAGCCAGTGAATCACTAAATGACCAGAAAATGCCAGAATGGACTGGAGCTTAAATTCTTGCAAGAAAGCCCAAAGTGCTAGAGATGCTAACTATTTATGACTGCCTCGTGTATATCCTCTGGAAGCAGTATCTTCCCACTTTAAATGTTAGTGCTTCAAAAATCATCTCTGAAAACTGTTAGTGTCCAGAGAGTGACAGGATTTTCAAACTAGTCTATTTTAATACTTTCCCTTGCTTTGCTATTCAACAAAGTTGGCAGCTGAGAGGTCAGGAAACCAGTTTGACTTTTCAAAATTCTTATTATATTTAAGAGATTTGGATCTCTGGAAAAAACAGTTTCTAAAAGGGACTATACCAGAGAGAGTTTATTCTCTCCTTCCTTCTTATATCCCTTCCTTCCACAAATATTTATTAAGCATAGACTGTGCCAGGTAACATACTAGGCACTGGGCATATACAAGCATAAATGAACTGGTCTTTCCTCATAAAATTGATAATTAGTGAAGAATACAAACATTAATCAAATAATGCACATTAATGTAAACTTACCAAGACATAAATGCTCCAAAGAATGAGAACAAGATTCTGTGAAAGAAGTCTGGATTTAGCAGCTCTTGAACTGAGAACTAAAGATAAGTAAAGGTTAACAAGGCAAGAACAAACCAAAGTCAAAGCTAGCAGAAGATAGGAAATAACAAAGATTGTATTAGAACTAAGTTAAATTCAAATAAAAAAATACAAAGGATCAATGAAACGAAAAGTTGTTTCCTTGAAAAGATAACCAAAATCGACAGACCACTAGCTGGATTAACCAAGACAAGATAAGATTCAAATAAGCTCAATCAGAAATGAAAAAGGAAATATTACAACTGATACCACAGAAATACAAAAGATCATTCGAGATTGCTATGAACACCTCTCTGCACACAAACTAAAAAATCTAGAGGAAATGGATAAAATTTTGGAAACACATGACCTCCCAAGCTTGAATCAGGAGGAAATAGAAATCCTGAACAGACCCATAATGAGTAGTGAGATTGAATCAGTAATAAAAAAATCTCCCACCACAAAAAAGCCCAGGACCAGACAGATTTACAGCTGAATTCTACCACACTTACAAAGAAGAATTGGTTTGCATCCTACTGAAACTGTTCCATAACATCAAGAAGGAGCGAATCCTCCCTAACATTCTGTGAAGCCAGTATCACCCTGGTACCAAAGCCAGGAAAGGACACACACACACACATAAAGGAAAACTACAGACCAATATTCCTTATGAACATAGATGCAAAAATCTTCAACAAAGTACTAGCAAACCAGATCCAACAGCACATCTAAAAAAAATTTGCTATGATAAAATGGGTTTCATCCCACGGATGCAAAGATGGTTCAACGTATGCAAATCAATAAAAGTGATTCAACACATAAACAGAATTAAAAACAAAAACCTTATGATCATCTCAATAGATGCAGAAAAAGCATTTGATAGAATTCAGCACCCCTTCAGGATAAAAACCCTTAACAAACTAGGCATAGAAGGAAGATACCTCAAAGTAATAAAAGCTATATATGATAAACCTACAGTCAATATCACACTGAATGGAGTAAAGTTGAAAGCATTCCCCCTAAGGACTGAAAAAGACAAGGATGCCTACTTTCACCACTTCTATTTAACATAGTACTGGAAGTCCTAGCCAGAGCAATCAGGCAAGAGAATGAAATAAAGAGCATTAAAATTGGAGAAGAAGTCAAACTATTCCTGTTTACTGATGATATGATCTTATACCTAGAAAATGCAACTCTTCCAAAAGACTCCTAGAATTGATAAATGAATTCACTAAAGTTTCATGTTACAAAATCAATGTACATAAGTCTACAGTAGCATTTCTATATACTAGTAACAGCCAAGCTGAAAATCAAATCAAGAACTCAATCCCATTTACAATAGCTGCAAAAAATAAAAAAATAAAATACTTTGGAATATACTTAACCAAGGAGGTGAAAGACCTCTTACAAGGAGAACTACAAAATACTGATGAAAGAGATCATAGATGCATAAGCAAATGGAAAAGCATCACATGCTCATGGATTGGAAGAATATCCATACTGCCCAAAGTAATCTACAGATTCAATGCAATTCCTATCAAAATACCAATGTCATTTTTCACAGAATTAGAAAAAAACAACCCTAAAATTCATATGGAACTAAAAAAGGGCAACAATATACACTGGGGAAAAGAATCCCTATTCAATAAATGGTGCTGGGACAACTGGATAGCTACATGTATAAGATTGAAACAGGATCTCTCTCTCTCACCACTCACTAAAATTAATTCAAGATGGATAACAGACCTAAACCTGAGACATGAAACCATAAGAATTCTAGAAGAAAATGTTGGAAAAACTCTTCTAGATGTTGGTTTAGGCAAAGAATTTATGAAGAAGACCCCAATGGCAATTACAGCAACAACAAAAATAAATAAATGGGACTTGACTAAATTAAAAAGCTTCTACACAGCCAAAGTAACAATCAAAAGAGCAAATAGACAACCTATAGAATGGGAGAAAATATTCACATGTTATACATCTGATAAAGGGCTAATAACTAGAATATACAAAGAACTCAAGCAAATCAGCAAGAAAAAAAAAATCAAACAACCCCATTAAAAAGTGGGCAAAAGACATGAACAGAAGCTTTTCAAAAGAAGATAGACAAATGGCCAATAAACATATGAAAAAATGCTCGATGTCACTAATCATCAGAGAAATGCAGATTAAAACCACAATGAGATAACACCTTATCCCAGCTAGAATGGTTTTTACTAAAATGTCCAAAAACAATAGATGATGGTGTGAATGCAGAGAGAAACACTTATACACTCTTGGTGGTACTGCAACTAGTATAACCTCTATGGAAAATAGTATCGAGGTTCCTCAAAGAACTAAAAGTAGACCTATGATTTGATCCAGCAATCCCACTGCTGGGTATTTACCCAAAGGAAAATAATTCATTTTGTTAGGAAGACACCTGAACATGAATGTTTATTGCAGCACAATTCACAATCGCAAAGATGTGGAATCAACTCAAGGGCCCATCAATTCATAAGTGGATTAATAAAACCTGGTATATGTATATCATGGAGTACTACTCAGCCATTAAAAATGAATTAATATCTTTTGTAACAGTCTGGATGGAACTGGAGACCATTCTCCTAAGTGAAGTATCACAATAATGGAAAAACAAACACATGTACTCACTATTAAATTGAAACTAAATGAACAGCACTCATGCATAGATAGAAGTAAAGCTCAACTGCAATCAAGCAGGTGGGAGGGTGGAGGGGGGGATGGGTGAAATCATACCTAACGGGTACAATGTACAGTATCTGGGTGATGGGCACACTTATAACTTTGTCTCAAGCAGTATAAAAGCAATCCATGTAACCAAAATATGCATAACCCCATAATATTCTGAAATTTAAAGAAAGGACACAAATAGCAAAAGCAATCCTAAGCAAAAAGAACAAATCTGGAGGCATTATATCAGTGGTTCCCAATCTTTTTGGCACCAGGGACAAGTTTTATGGAAGACAATTTTTCCATGGAACATAGTGGGGGAGGGGTGGGAGGTGGAGCTCAGGTGGTGATGCAAGCCATGGGGAGCAGCTGTAAATACAGACGAAGCTTCCCTTGCTTGCCCACCGCTCACCTCCTGCTGTGTGCCCCGCTCCACCAATCTCCCTCACCCTGTTCCTAAGTTTCATGGAAGACAATTTTTTCACGTGGGTGGTGGGGGTGGAGGAGAGCCTTGGGGAGCGGGGTCAGAGCCCTGTGGCCTAGTCTCTAACAGGCTACCAACCGGTACTGGTCCGCAGCCTGGGAGTTAGGGGCCACAGCATTACATTACCCCACTTGAAATTATACTACAAGGCAGTAGTAATCAAAACAGTATGGTATTGGTATAAAAGTAGACACATAGACCAATGAAACAGAATAGAGAACTTCCCCCAAAAGCCAAATACCTACAACCAACTGATCTTGGATAAAGTGGACAAAAGCATACACTGGGGAAAGGACACCCTATTCAGTAATGACACTGGTAATACTGGATAGCCTCATACAGAAAAATGAAACTAGATGCCTTTCTCTCACTGTATACAAAAATCACTCAAGATGGATTAAAGACTTAAATGTGAGACCTGAAACCATAAAAATATTAGAAGAAAACCCAGGAAAAGCTATCCTAGACATTGGACTCGTAAAGAATTTATGACCAAGACCCCAAAAGAAAATACAACAAAAACAAAAATAAATAAATGGGACTTAAACTAAAAATTTCTGCACAGCAAAAGATATAATCAACAGAGTAAACAGACAACCTATGGAATGGGAGAAAATATTCACAAGCTATACATCTGACAAAGTCCTAATGAAGAGAAACAAATGGCCAATAAGCATATGAAAAACTGCCCAACATCACTAATAATCAGGGAAATGCCAATTAAAACCACAATGAGATACCACATTACCCCTGTCAGAATGCCATTATCAAAAAGTCAAAAAACAAAAGAGGCAGGCGTGGATGTGGTGAAAAGGGAATGCTTATACACTGTTCGTGGGAATGTAAATTAGTATGACCTCTATGGAAATAGTATGGAGATTTCTTAAAGAAATAAAAGTAGACTTACCATTCCATCCAGTAATCCCACTACTGGGGATCTACCCAGAGGAAAATAAGTCATTTTATAAGAAAGACACCTGCACTTATATGTTTATCGCAGCAAAAGTCACAATTGCAGAGATACGAGACAAATCTAAGTGACCATCAACTGAGGAGTGGATAGAGAAAATGTGGTGTACACACATACACACACACACACATACACACACACACTGTGGAGTACTACTCAGCCATCAGAAAGAATGAAATGATGTTTTCTGCAGCATCTTGGATGGAACTGGAGGCCATTATTCTAATTGAAGTAATCCAGGAACAAAAAAACCAAATACTGCATGTTGTCAATTTTAAGTGGGAGCTAAGCAATGGGTATGCATGGTCACACAGAGTTACTTAATAGACATTAGAAAATCAGTAGGGGGAAGGTGGGAGGGGGTGTGGAATGAAAAATTACCTATTTGGTACATTGTACACTATTTAGGAGATGAGTATATTAAAAGGCTACACTTTTCCACTCTGCAATTCAGCCATGTAACAAAAAACCACTTGAAGTCCATTAATCTAAATCAATCAATCCATAAAGGTTAACCAGGCAGAGTGGGGAAGGGTATTTCAGGCAGGAATAGTATGTGTTAAGAGCTTGTGGCAGGACGGAATGTGGAAGCAGGTCAGTGTGGTTGGAGTACAGGCAAAAAGGAGAGCCATAGGGGATAAGGATGGGGAGGTAGGCAGGGTCAAGCCATGTGTGATGTCTTGGAGGTCATGGAAAGACTGCCTGGGGTCTTATAAGTCATGGGACACCTATTTTATATCTTGATCCTAGAAGCAACAAGAAGTCACTGGAAGGTTTAAAGCTAGAGGTTACGGTGACAAGTGTGGGGAGAAGGGATGAGAAGTTCCGATGAGGATTACATGAACATCATTCTGCCTTATGTAGAGAATGGAATGGAAAGGTTAAGGGTGAATTCAGCGATTGCTGATGGTGGCTGAGCCAACTAAATATATCAAGTGCCTACTATGGGCTAGGAGCTTTATAGTGTACATACACTTGTTTGTGACTACAATTCTGTAAAGAGGGACTTTTTGATATTTAAATAAACTTTTTAAAATTTTAGAATAGTTTTAGATTTGCAGAAAAGTCGCCAAGATAATACAGCGTTCCTGTATATCTTATGCCCAGCTTCCCCTATTGTTAACATCTCACATTACCATGGTACATTTGTCAAAACTAATGAACCAATACTGATACATCCTTATTCACTAAATGGCATAATTTATTTGGACCTCATTAGTTTTTCCCCAGTGTCCCTTCTTTGTTCCAAGGTCCCCCAAGGATACCACATTTCATGCCATTATGTCTCAGACTCCTTGGGCTGTGAATGTTTCTCAGACTCTCCTTTTTTTTTTTTTTTTATGACTTTGACAGTTTTGAGGAGTACTGGTCAGGTATTTTGTAGAATGTCCCTCACCTTTGGTTTTTCTAATGTTTTTCTCCTGTACAGACTAGGTTTATGGGCTTGGGGGGTGAAGGCCACAGAAGTGAGGAGCCAATCTCAATACATCATACCAGGGGTATATACTATCAGTATGACTCATCACTGATATCAACCTTGATCAGTGTAATGTTTTCCAGGTTTCTCTGCTGTAAAGTTACTTTCTCTCAAATTTACTTATTTAATCAATTATTTATTACAGTATGAACTTAGTATGGAGTTCTTTCTGTTGGCTACCATGTCCCTTTGATGTGTGCCTATCATTACGGATTTTTTTTGAGCACTTTTTAATTATTTGGCTTTCGATGATGCTCCTGGCTAATCTTGTATATTGTCTATCACAGCCCTAGAATCAGCCATTTGTTCAAGGAGCCCTGGTTCTTTTCTAGTAAGAAACCAAGATATGGGCACTGGATGTGCTGTTACTAGAGAAAAAAGATTATTATCCTCAATTCAGATGAGAACACTGGTGCTTAGACAGTTTGAGTGATTTGCCCAAGTAAAGGGCAGACCCAAGATTTAACTAAACACCCTTTCCTCCATTTTCCTTTGTAAGAATGCCATAAATTTCATTCCATACCCACTCTTTACCCAAGGGGCCTGTGGACTTTGGGGAAAGCTGATCCCATCCTCAGTTCCAGGTGAGGGTCTTCCCAGGCTTAAGTCATTCAGCAGATTCCAGGAACTTGGCCACAGTTATTGCATTAGGGACATGATATTTTGGTACAAAGTACATGCACCAATCAGATGCAAGATGACATTTACTAGGCAGCTTCTGGGAAGGAGGCTTTCTCACTCTTCTGAGAGAGATGCTGTTCTATCTTTCTGCTAGATGTGAACGGAAGTGTAAGAAGACTGCATCACATTGCAAGGAAAACAAAGGCAGAGACTCTTTCCCTGAACTTGATAGTTCATAGTCAAAGCAGGACATGAGATCATATAGTTTATAATGTACTTACTTTATAATATTTATAATATATGCACTTTCCTTCCAGAAAAGCAAACATGGCATAGTGCAACAAATCTCTGCAAACAAAGCTAAAACGGACAAGAAGCAGTTGAAAACTGGAGCGGTAATTTCACTCAAAAACCTAGACCAAGGAGACTTACTGAAAATGAGCAAAGAGAGGATTTTGAGTTCCTAAATTGGCCTAACACACATACACACACACACACACACACACACACAAATAGACATTCCTGACATAAGTGATCAAGATTAAAGTGATGTATAATCAAAGAGACAATTAACAGAGTTTATATGGAAGTGTTTGGTGATGTATAAACATACCACGTAAACTGAAGAAGTGGTGACAATGATATTAATGTTTAGAAGACAAGGGGAGCTTAAAAGTAGTCTACTCCCAATGTTTCAGTTTTGAGGTTAGTAAATTGCAGTCAAGACTATGAAGTGATTTATCCACATAGCTAGGAAGTGGCAGTCAAGAGAAAAGGATATAAAATTATAGCTAAATAGGAGGATTAAGTTCCAGTGTTCTACAGTACTGTAGGATGACTACAGTTAACAATATATTATATAGTTTCAAATAGCTAGGAGAAGGCTATTGAATGTTCCCAACACAAAGAAATGATAAATGTTTGTGATGATGGATATGCTAATTACCATCTGTACCACTGTATATATTGTATACAATATATACAGTGTATAGTGATCTGATCACTATACACTGTATATATTGAAACATCACTGTGCACTACAGAAATACATACAATTATTATGTGTCAATTAAAAAATTAAGAAAAGAGAAAACTACAAATGAAGAACAATGATGCTAAGAAAATAAGTTAATTGTATTCCAGTAAACAAACAAAAAAACCCTACATGTTTTGGTAGAGAGAAGAGCATTTTCATTTTCTCAACTTAATGTTTCAGAAGCATAAAATATCTATGTCTACCCACATAGGGAAAACAATAAAAACACCCCATCTATTCAAGTTATTTCAGAAAGTCAGGTAGGGGAGGAAGTTAATGGATCAGCAGACATCACTAGGTACGAAAGTGTCTTTAGCCCATCCCATTATTGGGCATCTACCCAGAGGAACAAAAGTCATTCTATAAAAAATACACCTGTACTCGAATGTTTATAGCAGCACAATTCACAATTGCAAAGGCGTGGAAACAACCCAAATGCCCATCAATTCATGAGTGGATTAGTAAATTGTGGTATATGTATACCATGGAATATTACTCAGCTATAAGAAATAACGGTAATATGGAGTCCCTTTTGTTCTCCTGGATAGAGGTGGAACCCATTCTATTAAGTGAAGTATCCCAAGAATGGAAAAACAAGCACCACATGTACTCACCAGCAAATTGGTTTCCCTGATCATCACCTAAGTGCACATTTGGGAATAACACCAACTGGGTATCGGACTTAGGTGGGGGGTAGGGAGAGAAGATAGGTGTATAACTACATGATGAGTGTGTTACGCACCATCTGGGGAATGGTCGCATTTGAAGTTCTGACTCGGGGGGATGGGCGGGACATGGGCAGTGTATGTGGCCTGAACTTTTATACCCCCATGATGATAAGCTGAAATAAAAAAAAATTATATTTTAATTGTGAACTTGAGAGTTATTTCCCTTGATTTTATTAAGTTTCTTTCCCTCTTTTTTGGGGGGGCTGGGGGTAGCAATTGGAGCTAATGTACATTATAAGTCATGACACAAGAAAAAATAAACAAGGCCAATCTACAAATAAACAGAGGCAAATAAAACTCCCAGATTTCATAAGGGGATGTACTGGAAGATGTATCATTTCTGTTCTGGTTTTGCCTTTTTGAATGTCCTATTTATGGACTATATTCCATGACGTACCTTGCCTATCTAGTATTGGTGGCTATCTTGTATTGGAGGCTCATAATATATAAAGCCCAACTCATTTGTATTTTAGTATTTCTAAAAGACCATTTATTTAACATTATGCATTTTGATAGCATCTTTCCCTTAGGGAGCTTCCCAGAATGCAATGGGTAGTCAGGCAGGAATATAGTTTAAACCATCGGGACTAGAGAAGTTGTCATAATTACGTATACCCTTTGCTCCTCCCCACAGAGTAATGCCCAAAAGATGCTGGTCTCACGCTAGTTCCTAATGACATAATTGTGATGATGGTGGGAGCTGTGGGTTGCCACCAAGTAGAACAGCTGCAGCATCTGTCACAACAGCCTGGGGACAGCCATCAAAAATGGGTTGCTTCCTTTATGGCCAAAGGCAAAACAGCACAAGGAGATTTGTTATGGCAGAGAAGAGAGATCAACGGCTTGTTTGCTTAGATTAGGGTTGAGGGGGACCGAGAGGAGGGTGGCAAATCCTTTCCATCTGTTCTTGTTTTTCTAAAGGGCTGATGTCAGTGAGCAGTCTAAAATGGCTAAAATTCACCACTCGAAACAAGGAAAGAATTCTGGTCCTCGACATGACATCAGTTTACAGGTTTGGAAGTTCACACTGACCTCCTCAGGGAATTTGTGAAAAGGTCCCAAATGGGGCAGGAAATACTGCAAAATGCCATTTGATTCAAGTAGAAATGACTTCTATCAACAGCCAGGGGCATTTTCTTGGGTGACAGTTACTAAATTCTAAGAAAAAGCACTTAACTGCTGCCAACTAAAAGAATTTCTTCTTTTTCTTAATTAAATGACGAGACCGTGTGTCATCAGAAAGGGAGGCCTGTGAGACCTCAGGGAACCAGGGATGCAGGGCCAGGATGAATGCGCATGAACATTGCCAGTTTCTAGGGCTGATTATCATGACTACTTTAATCTTTCTGTTCACATTATCAATTGTGTACTTTAAAATTTTGTCCTTAAACTTCAACATTATGTATTGAGTTTTTATTGCCACTCCCTAGGTTACTTTTCAGATTCTTTCTTTTCTTTTCTTTTTTTTTTTTTTTTACAATTTACAAAGAACTTTCAAAGATATTATTCCACCTGAACTGTACAATAACACTATGAAGTAGGCATAACTGAAATAAATCATACCCATTTTACAGCTGAGGAAATTGAGTCCCAGAAAGGTTAAAAAAAATTCCGATAGTAAATCATTCATTTAATCACTTCATTCATTCATTCAACAAGTATTTATTGAGCATGCGCTCTGCTAGGTGCCTAATCACATTACATTGGTCAGGTGGTAAAGCAGTGTGGTTAGAAGAATATGCTAGATTGTGGGGAGATCAGGATTTAATCAAAATTTTCTATCAGTTCATGAAGCTTTCTCAATTTCAGTACTGCTAACATTTTGGAATGGACAGTTCAGTTCTTTGTTGTAGGACCTGTACTATTCATTGTAGGATGTTTAGCAGCACACCTGGCCTCAACCCAGTAGCACTTTTTCCCCTGTTGTGATAACCAAAAATATCTCTAGACATTGGGAAATGTCTAGGGGGTGGGGGAAGGAAATTGCTTCACTTGAGAATCACTGAGCTAAGTGAATTTTTTGAGCTTCAGTTTTTCATCTCTAAAATGGGTATAATAGTCTCTGCCTAATAGCACTGCTATAGCTTTTGAATTGATTGGAAGTGTTAAGTGGGAGATGCTCTTGTTGTATTACATTACCATTCTTACTCAGGGTATCCGATATTTACAAAGTGCCTACCTACTATGTGCCATTGCAAACAGGAAGGTGGAGGCACACTCAGGCCTCAAACTTGGGTCTCAATCTCACATAGAGGTCTCCATCTGCTCTGCCAGCTACCAACTCTTACAGCCACCCTGCTGTAAGGTTTTATGGATTGGCCGGTGCCAAAGAAAGAAAGAGGAGCAGAGTTGAAAGGGATAAGTAAAGAGGCTTTATTGGAGCACTCCTGGGTGGGGGTAATGGGTCCCAAGAGAGAGGGGCCCAGGCGAGGTTCCCAGGTCCCGGGAGAGAGAGAGAGAGAGAGAGAGAGAGACCTGAGAAGTCGCCCCACCCAGAGTCTGAGTGGGTTTATATATGTTTTTTAGGGCTGGGGGGTAGGGGTTTCTTTGGCAGAAAGATTTATGGCGGGGAGAGCAAGGAACTTTCTGTTGCAGTTTTAGGGCAGGTGTGGAAAAATAGGAGGGGGTGGTGGTATGGGTGGACTACAGGAACCCTGACGGACTCCCGGAGCCGAGACCCTTGTCAGGGTAACCATCAGGTGTGGTTATTCTTTTAACTCAGCTGGGCCTTGCAGGCATTGTTCTCGGCAGGTCTCCTGGGCTTTTTCTGTTTTTCATTAGGGAGGGGAGGGGTGCCCGCCACCAGCCTGACACCCGCTATCCAAGAGCCTCATTTTGTTCTTGCTCTTACCATCTGTAAACACCTTCCTGTCCTAGTCTGTGGTCATCTCTTGTCACCCAAATTGTAAGGAAGCTTTCAGGTTTTGAAAAGGCTTTTCTCAGGCCGACCTCTTAGAAATTACCAGACTCAGAGGGTCCATGTAACCTTGCTCCCTGTTCTCACTAACAATCCACATGATGGCTCACAAAGCCTTCAGAATGCCTGAGTGGCAGAATGGATTCAGGAGACAGTAACCCACTGTCCCCGGGGTGTCTGTGGTAGCAGTGAGAAATGACGTTGGAAGAGAGGAAGAGGACAAACTGGGTTGACATTGTCAGCAATTTTCTCCAGACGTGTCCGAGAAAAAAAGAAATCTTTCCAGAGTGTGAATAAGAATAATAGCGTGACAATGATGCTTCTTTTGACTTCCTTTGTTACTAGGCTATGATTTGACAGCTTTCAAGAGTTTTAGTGATACTTATTTGAAAAAAATTTTCTTCATTCCAACAATGAGTACATGTTGAATAAGGAATGGCTGACGTTTTATTTCCTCCAAGCAGGAAAGTGTTTTCTCTGGGCGAAACAGTACAATTAATTTTTCCATGTTGCACCTGAGCTGGAAAAAATGCATTCCTCCATTACATTTTTTTCTGTTATGACCTTAGGTGGCTTATAAACACTTTCCCTATAAAAGGAAATGTGAGTCTAAAGAGACTGTACATGATGAACTTTACCATCATAATGCAAACATAATCAAGAGAGAATGCCAAGAGGAGAGAATGTCATCTTGAGATAATGACCTTCAACTACTGTAAAAGTGCGGAACGAGAAGCAAACCAATGTCCAGAAATACAGGCTGGGTGTTAGCCAAGACCTTCCCTTGAATGCCAGTGCCCTGGAGCTCCCTGAGTGATAACTGAATCACTACTTTATAAAATGCAGTCAATTCTCCAGCATTCTCCGTGGGGTAGGGGAGTGTTGTAGGGCATAAAAAAATTAATTTGTATTTGGATGACATGTTTGCAAAACACTCTGGACATGAGCATACTTGATACTACAGAATTTCTTTCTGCCAAGTACCCAAAATTTATCAGATCCAGTCCTCATCTTTCTAAGCCTTAGGTTTTGCTTCTGGTTGATAAATCAATTCATCTGCAATGTGCTAATAGCTTCCCGAGTTATCTTTCCCAGGTGATACATTTCCCTTTTAATCACTGGAAAAGTTTCTAAAAAGAAGTTGCTCCTGAGATGGGAGGATGGATAAGATTTCCAAAGGTGGCCATGAGAGACGAGGTGAGGTGCATTCCAGCTGGAGGAAATAGCACAAGTGAAAAATGGTAGAGGAGAGCCCACAGCATGTTTAGAAGGATGGTGACTAGTCTGGTTTGGACACAGGGCAAAACCGCAAAGGAGCAGTGTGCACTTTAGCTGGAAAGAGTGCTGATTCTTGTCTAGACCAGAGTCCCAAACAGGTACCACGTGTACCATGTTTGGAGGGAAGACGTGTTTAGATTGTCCTGTGCAATATATGTATTTTTTAATTGAGATTTTTCGTTTTTCTTGACACTGTGGAAGATCTGTCCACAGTGCCGGTGTTGGGGCTGGTTTGCTGCCCCTGTTCAGTGGAGTATTCACTCTCCAGTTGATCACAGTCTCCACCATTCCCTGGTATCTTCCCAACAAAAAGAGAATAAAAGGAAGATGTGATTTATTGTTGAGGTTTTCTTATGGTAGAGAATCCTACTCTCCAGGAAGATGCATGGTTGCACTGTGTTTTTTGTTCTTGGACTGTAGGTTCTACAAAATAAAGTTGACTTTGCTTACATCAAGCTTGCTTCATTCATTTCTCTTAACTCTGTCAGCATTTGTGATCATGAGCCTTACTGTAGAGAGGGGAAGACTTTGAGAGAGTTTTGGGACAGTGAGTGACATCATCACAGTTACATCCCAGTTTGGGCATGAGCAACCACAGCATATGAAGAACGAAGGGTGCTCAAACAGAGACTGGAATTAGCAGGCTAGGGTCTGAACCAGGCGAGTAGCAGTAGCAATGGATTAGGACAGAGAGACTCAGATGTAGGAGTGAGAGGGATGGGATTCTGAGGATTTATTCTGGCCTCCTGAGTGTAGGACTTCAGAAACTGGAAAACTGGAAGAAGGAACCAGTATGTTGAGGCAAGTTATGTGTTCATTTTGGATATGTTGAACGGAGGATGTTGGGCACATTAGTTGGAAATGTGAGATTAGGGCATAATAGAGAGACAGAGGCAAGGGGCAGGGCAATGTGAACCATCCGAATTGAAAAGGCAGTTGATACTAGAATAAGGTTGCTGAGGCTGAGAGACTGCAGAGAGAGAGGGTGGAGGTCCATGTGAGAACCATGGGCTACATTCAGGAGCCACGAGGAGGCCAGGAAGGAGTCAGAGAAGGAACAAGCAGAGAGAAGGAGGAAACCCAAAATAGCAAAGCATAAGGGAGCCAGGAAGGAGGGAAGCTGGAGACCAAAGGATGTGGCCAGCAGAGCCAATGCTGTGGAATGAGGGTGCACCATTGAATTTAGAGGACTCCGCGGGGGCAATGCCAGATTTCAGGGGGAAAAGAAAAGAGTTGAGAAACAATCTACATTAATGAATCTATTCAGTAAGTTACATAAAAGCTTAATCACCAGGGTTTCTGACTATGGGAGGATAGGAAGTGAAAAGTGAGTATAGAAAGAAAATGATCAGAGTCATTTTAAATGATCCAAGTCATCTATGAGAATGTGCTTGCAGAGAAGAATCAGTCCTCATTGTCTTCAGTGTCATTCCAAGTCAGGCATTACCCACTTGACATTTTTAAAATGAGAAAACCTGTCTGGGGCTGTGTACGGGTGTGTGGCTTTTTGTTGTAGAAATCCACCCTGCCATTTTGTCATCAATCATTTGAACGTCTCAAACCACTCTCACACCTCTGCTCAGCAGAGTATAACCTACCTCTATGGTGGAAACCGGCTTTTTCTTGCACATTGTACAGCAGTGTTCTTTTCTTCTGGCAACGGTCACTGCTTCACTGCTTTTCTTTCCATGAACTACCACTCCCTAACTCCATCTTGTTCTGATGGAATGGCAATCTCAAGCAGGGCACGACCTTCTGCCCACTGTCCCTGCCCTTCTACCTAGGCCAAACCTGGGCATAAGACCCAATGAAGCCGATCAGACATTCTCTTGAGAACCACGATCCCAAGTAGAGGAATGCAAGGACAGAATTAAGCTGGACCTGAGTCATTCAGAGGGCAGATGCTGCCTGAATCTATCTGTTGCTGTTGCCCTTGGAGCTGCCCTGTTCTTGTCTTTCCCAAGGTCTGATTGCTTAACTATTTCTTTAAAAAATGCTGTTTAAGTTAGTTGGAATCAATTTATTTGCTATCCAAGTATTCGTGCTGCCTGTATCTATTTAGGGAGATGTCACTGATCAATTTTACTGGTGATATGACACTGGAGTTCAGAATGACTGACTTGGAGATTTGCTTAATTTAACTATGAACGTTATTTGGAAACATCACCATTAACACGAACTCCCAGTGCAAATGTTCCTTGAGATACGCTCCTATTGTCTCTGTGGGAGCTGGACCAGTGTCTGCTCTTCGTGGCTCTAGTCCTAGTGCTCAGAACAGAGCCTGGCACACAGTAGGTGCTCCTTTTTTTCTTTCTTTTTTTTTTTTTTGAGACAGAGTCTCACTCTATTGCCCAGGCTAGAGTGCTGTGGTGTCAGCCTAGCTCACAGCAACCTCACACTCCTGAGCTCAAGCAATCCTACTCCCTCAGCCTCACAAGCAGCTGGGACTACAGGCATGCGCCACCATGCCCGGCTAATTTTTTCTATATATATTTTTAGTTGTCCATCTAATTTCTCAGTAGAGACAGGGTCTCGCTCTTGCTCAGGCTGGTCTTGAACTCCTGAGCTCAAACGATCCGCCTGCCTAGGCCTCCCAGAGTGCTAGGATTACAAGCATGGGCCACTATGCCCGGCCAGTAGGTGCTCATTAAATGGACGAGTGACTAGGTTCAGGAGTATATTCCATGATGGCCTCACTGCCATCATGGAAGTCCTGTAGAACTTTACATTTTCTTCCTCATAAAAATCCTCCAAGGTGAACAGCAGGCTCCTTTCTTTAGGAACGGGAGACTGCAAGTGAGTCACCACGTAACTTTCCAAGGCCATGGGGGAAGTCAATGCCTGATTTGGCAATAAAATGCAGCAGTTCCATTCTTATCTCTGTATAAATTAAAAAGAAGCACCTGGGCTATCCCTCTGTTCACTGCAGCACAGTGGAAAGCAGACTTCCGCCCACCAAACTCTGTTTGGTACCTACCAGCCTTGCTCAGTCCTGGATCTCAGAAACCTAAATTAACAGTTAGGCTGGATTATTATGAGAGTCTGAGAGATGGGTGAGGAGGAGAATGCCCCTTGCCTAGTCACACAGTCTCATAAAGTTACCTTCGCCTGCACACAGAGGAAAACACACCTCAACAGATACTTTCCACTCTGTGGCATTTACCCAAAGGATTCAAAACTTATGTCCATACAAAAAGCTGCACATAGATGTTTATAGCAGCTTCATTTTTAATTGCCAAAATTTGGAAGCAAACAAGACATCCCTCAGTAGGTGAATGGATAAATTGTGGTACATCCACACAATGGAATATTATGCATCATGAAAAAGAAATGAGCTATCAAGCCTTGAAAAGACAAGTAGAAACCTTAAATGCATATGACTGAGTGGAAAAAAGCCAATCTGAAAAGGCTACATTCTGTATGACTCCAACTATATGATACTCTGGAAAGGACAAAATTATGGAGACTATAAAAAAGTCAGTGGTTGCCAGAGGTTCCGAGGAGGGAAGGATTAAGACGTGGAGCACAGAGAATTTTTTAGGGTACTACCCTGTATGATACATGTCATTACACATTTGTCCAAACCCATAGAATGTACAACACCAAGAGTGAACCCCAATGTAAACTATGGACTTTGGGGGATAGTGACGTGTCAATGTAGGTTCATCAATTGTAACAAATGCACCACTCTGGTAGGGGATATTGACAGTGGGGGAGGCTGTGCATGTGTTGGGCAAGGGAGAATAGAGGAAATATCTGTACTTTCTGCTCAATTTTGTTGTGAATCTAAAATTGCTCTAAAAACAAGGTCTATTAAAAAAAAGGTTCTTCCAAAAGGAGTCAGTAATATACTGCCTCTCCTGGAGGTCCCTGGGTTAAGATAGGAAATGAATAAATAGACAGTATGTGATCCATTTGGTAAGGTGGTCTTCTCTTATGAAATGCATTTATAACTCTAGATGCATGTGATTTTCTTGTGTAAACACTGTCTGTCACTTAGCATCCATCATCTGAAATTTTTAATACCATGGTCTTTACAAAACCTTTGAAAATATAGATGATGGTATTTTAGACTAACTCCTCAAACTCTGGTCTACAACAGAATTGCCTCAGAGTTTAAAAAAAAAAATATTTTTATTTATATATATATATATATATACATACACACACACACACACACACACACACACACATATAGCGCCACTCAGAACTCACTCCGAAGCTTTGTATTAGAATTTCAGGGGGATAGGGTGCCAGTCCCTACATTTTTACTCCACTTCCAAGGTAATTCTTACATTCAACAAAGGAAAAGAATTGCTGATGTGAAAGGAACCTTCTGGTCCAGAGAAGGCAAATATTTGGCATACTTATTGTTCTAACCTTTTGGAAATGGGTTGGAACCCATAAGCACACATCCTGTTGGTCTATTGCATACCTAAATCTGAGCCGGCAGCCATATTTTAGAAGGATGCCATTCCTTTAAACTGTATCATCATTCTAGTCCAACCCATCATTGCTGCCCACCAGGATGGTTGCAATAGCATTCTACCCAGTCTCCCTGCTCTGATGATATTTGTCCTTTGTAATACACATACATAGCCTGAATAAGTTTTTTTTAATAAAATAAAATCTGTTTTTTTTAAATTAGGATTTTTTTTTATTTCAAAAAAGTTTATTTATTTTTTTTTTATACATTACAGCATAAAACGCTATGTTGCGCTAGTACTAGCAGGGAAAACGTAGTGTGCTGAAGTGGTAAAAAACAATGTGATTTATAAATTAATTCCCTGCATTATTTTTGTCAAAAATTTTTTTCATTAAAATTAAACCTTAACTTAGGTAGTTACATGTTTGAATTCATTATGAGGGCATCATGCAAACACAAAGTTGAACAAGAAAATTATATATAAGAAATAAAGGAGTTGTATGGGAGGAAACACATTAAAAAATATAAAGACTTGGTGTCATACATGAAGTGAGATTTTCATTCTGTTTGCTGAATACTAATAGTAATAGTAAGATTATTTAGCTACTTAAGTAATGATATCATAAAATGACTTAAATAAGCTTACACTAATAAGAAAAAAATGTTTAAACAAAAGATTCAAAGAAGGCAGCAAATGATTGGTTACTGGGATGGGTCAAGAAAGCCAGGTACTATATACTGAAAGCAAAGTAACTCCCAGCTGTTCATACAGGGGAGAGATATAGAAAGTATCAAAAGCCAAAGGGAAGAGCAAACAAATGAGAAAACTAATACTTACTAATGATAATCCAGATCATCTATTATGATGTTTATTTAGTTTTTATTTATCTTTATATCTGTTCTCTCCCCAAACCTTATATGATGGAACAGCTTCATCTCATCTGACCTAGTAAGTATTAAATTAGGATTATATTGAATTTATAGATTAATTTAGGGAGAGTTGACATCTTTATTATGTAGAGAAGATCACATCATGCCCACACTTAAAAAAGCCATCCAGATCTCTTGTCATTTGTTTCTAGAATAATCACGGCCTCTCAGTAGGTGATTTGGTTTTTACTAACCTCTCTAGTAACATCTCTCATTTTGAGTCACTCTCTCCCTGACCGTTTTTTTTCCTTAAACCTTTTTCCTATTTCTTGGGCATCAAATTTTTCCCCATCCCACAGCCTCTACATTTTTTCCTCCCTCTTGCCAGGAACGCTCAGCCCCTCCCTACTTCTGTCCTAGCTCCTGCCTCTCCTTCAGGCCTCAGCTTCAAGCCCCTTCCTGCAAGGAGTCCCTTCACCATTTTCTCTAAAGCGGTGCTCATTGCTCCCACCCACTACTCCCTGCCACAGTGCTCTGTTCCTTTCCTTCACGGTCCTTCTGACAGCCACGTTTATTTTTTGTATCTATGTGTTCACTTTTTAATTGTCTGTTCCTCACCCTGGGTTGTCAGTGAGACACAACAAAGACAGGGAAGTATCTGTCATACTTACCAATCATATCCCCAGGACCTGGCATCGTGCTGGGCACAGAACAGATTCCCAATACATATTTGATGGTTAAATGAACGGGAAACATCTTAAATTTCATTTTCTTCCATTTCTACCACTAGGATGAGCTAACAATAGAATTTTTGAGTTTCTTCATTTGCCATTTATCACCATGCCTGCTAAGTTTACGTTCACCAGTTCTAACACATTTCACTTGTGTTTCACGTGAAGGCCCACCAAAGGGAAACCACGGTAACAGAGGCCATCATAAATCAGGGGGATGGATGACATGTTCTGTTAGTGCCAGTCAGTTCCCCGCCCCCGGCCACTGTAGCACTTGTATAGAGTGGCCACGGTGGCAGGGAGAGGAGCTACATATGGGCTTAACATAGACTTCCCCTCACCAAGGCTGGCCCGCCCAATACCACCGCTGAGCGCCTAATCTGGCAACTGCAGAGACCAACACTGAGTCCTTAATACAGCACCAGGTCCTGGGCCAGCAGCCGGTCACCTGGTGGCTGGTTGATTACTAGACCCCTTCCATTAAGGAGGGGACAGAAATTAGTTCTCATTGTAATAGTCTGGATATGGATTTGCCTTCCTGGCCTATAGTGATTCTGCCAGCACTGCCTTCTGTGGACTCATTGGATGCCCGACCTGCTGACAGAGCATTCTGCACAGAATTGTGTCTGATCAAGAAACTGACTTCACAGCAAAGGAATACAGCGATGGGCGTGTCTGTCTATAAAATTAACAGGTCTTACCCCATCATCTGGAAGGAACTGGCCTGGCCTAGATGCAGGATGGTTTACTGGAGACTCAGTTGTACTGCTGGTTAGGAGATAGCACTCTAAAAAAATGCGGCTCTTACAGGATGGAGTAGATGCTTTCAGTCAGAGAATAATATGGTACTGTCTTCACTGGCACCAGAACTCAAGGCTCCAGGGATCAAGGGTGAAAGTGGGGATGTCTCCTCTCACTGTTATTCCTATAAGCCACTCAGAATGCTGTCTTCCTGTCCTGTAATTTTGAGCTCTGCTAGCCTCTGGTTCTTTAGTTTTTCCTTCCCCTCATTATTTTATGCAAGTTTCATTGAAGGTTATTAAACTTACAGTTTAGTCTTCAGATAATAGAAAACTCAGATGCAACTATGATGAGTTTTAAGGAATTAACAGAACCCCAAGATGGATATGATGATTGCTGGAATTTTGCATCCTCTCATTTTAGGGTGAGGGAGAGAATGTTTTCATTTATACAAAGGACAGTTGCATCTTATGAGGTGGAAACAGTTGCATCAAAATTCAAATATGCATAGAAGTTTGGCTGCTTAACAGCCAAAGAGGTGAACTGGGCCAGTCATTAAGTTACTGTCTCTCAGTTACAAGCCCATCCTTCTATATCTGGCTGTGTGATGCTGGGGCTAGGCTCTGCAAGCCACGCTTCTGCTGGGCTCTGCCACAAAGGGGTGCTCCAGGGAAGCTGTAGGGTGGAAGAGGGAGAAGGTACTTGTTCCTTCTTGTTTGCTTCCTCTGCACCCCAGCACAAGATCTTCCTCCTGCAGAGCAGTGTCTTCCCTCAGCAGCAGCTGACTCCAGTTTGCAACATTTTCAACACTTGCAGAACCAAGCTCATCACACCTCCCTCAGCATCCCCTCCGCAGAGGTCTGGGTGTCAGCGTCACAGGGCCCTGCGTCTGAGCTCAGAGGCACCAGCATCAATGCCCAGAGTCCCTCCTCAGAGGTCTGAGTTTTCATTCTGTGTGCCCCACTCTCCCTTCAGCTTCTACGTTTGAATAATTCTAACCCATTCCCCTTTGTTCCCTCAATTCTAGGGGATAGTGGCTGCTTCCTATAGTTGCAGCATATATGATCTCTAAAGTTCTATTTTTACCTTTGTAATCACCTAGTTAACAACCTTATATAAATACTTAACAATCTGCTATGTTAGACCTTCTCTGTTCAAATAGCTGGATTGGCTTCTGTCTCCCAACTGGCCCTCACTGATCCAGGCAGACAGGCCAACAGCAGTGGGTGCTGTTGTAGCCTCAAAGAGCTGTTCACAGGGGAGGTGACACAGCAAGAGGATGGTGTGTTGACAAACAAAGCCAAATCACTTAACTGACAGGCAATGCAAAACAATATGGGGATGGGCGTGAAATCTCTATTCATGACAGTGAAGATGTTTTGTGGCAAGAGAAGGAAAACAGAGACCCGGTAAGGCAGAATGGCCTGTATCATCAGTAACGCACTTCAAACTAGGGGCTGCACCTTGCATCTCTGGCCTTCTAGTGGTCCAGAGAGGAACTCCCACCAATCAGGGGACACAGAGCTGGCTGAGCAGAATAGGACTATTTGCACGGGAGGATGTTCTGACCAATAACATTCCTAGAGCACCCCTCACTGACATCCTGGAATGTGAAAATTGACCTTCTATGATAGCGCCTGACATAGGTACAGGGCTTTAGAGTTTATAACACATACTCACAAATCGTCTGACTCAATCCTTACAAGAACCTCAAGAGACAGAGCAAGGCAGTCAGTGTACAGGCTTTGGGGACACCAAGACTTGCGTTCATATCTTGGCTCAATCACTTCCTAGCTATGTGATCTTGAGTAAGTTACTTAAATACTTTGGTCCTTACTTTCCTCTTTTTCAAAATGGACACTCTGGCATCACCCACTTTACAGGTCTGTTGTCCTGGGTGAGAGACAGGAAGTATGGTTCAGAGAGAGAAAGCACCTCATACAATAAATGTTCAGAAATATTTGTTATTTCATGAATGAGAAAAGAGGGACCTGGAGAGGTGGATTCACTTGCCCAAAGTCACTAAGTGACGAATCCAGGCCCTGCACTTGTCTTTTCCCTCAGGTTTCTTCACACTTTTCATCAGTGGCACAATTCTTCTGGAAGCCCCACTATGAGGTCAAGGACCCTGGCCTGTCCAGCTACAGCCTGTACAGGCAGCATCTCACACTCAGTTTGTGCTGTGTGAATACCTGCTCAAACGTGTCTTCCTGGGACCCCTCCTCCTGGTACATATTAGCTGGCCCAGGCACTGCCACCCAAGGTGGTGTGATTCAGGACTTCTTTTTTTACCCTATGAGGCCTCAGTTTTCTTGAGTAGAGTCATCACCTCCCACATCAGCGGTTCTTCTTAATTCTAACATCCTAGCTGTACTTTGGCATCACCTGGGGAGTCTTTTTCTTTTTTCTTTTCTTTTTTTTTTTTTTAAATACTGATATCTGGCTTTTCACCCCAGAGATTCTAATTTAATTGAACTGATGTGTGACTTAGACATTGGTTATCAAGAAAAAATCCTTTTGAGTCTACTATAAAGCCAGAGTTGAGAAACACTGTTCCAGGTCAGGGGTTGACAAACTGTAGCCCATGGGTCAAATGTGACTGATGGCCTGTTTTTGTAAATGAAGTTTTATTGGAACATAGACACATCTGTTTGTTGACATATTTTCTATGGCTGCTTCTGTGCTATAACAGCAGAGTTGAGTAGTTGGGACATAGACCATATGGCCTGCAAAGCCCAACATATTTACTAACTGACCCTTTATATTAATAGAAAAAGTTTGCCAATTCATGTTCTACAAGTATATATGAACTCTGTGGGTCTTTGATGTCTACCATAGAATCAATCTATAATTCCTACCTGATAAATTGAATAATATATACAACCTAGAGAAGTGGCTTTCAAACTTTATCGACCACAACCTATAGTAAGGAATACATCTTACATCTGCGGTGGTTTTGAAAATAAGTCTACAAAATGGCCAACAGACATATGAAGAAACGTTCAACATCACTAATCATCAGAGAAATGCAAATTAAAACCACAATGAGACATCACCTTACACTTGTCAGAATGGCTACTATTAAAAAGTTAGAAAACAATAGATGCTGGTGTGGATGAAGAAAGAAAGGAACGCTTATACACTGCTGGTAGGACTGCAAATTAGTACAACCTGTATGGAAACCAGCATGGAGATTCTTCAAAGAAGTAAATGTAGACTTACCATTCAACCCAGCAATCCCACTACTGGGTACCTACCCAAAGAAAAAGAAGTAATTTTATCAAAAAGATGCCTGCACTTGAATGTTTATTTCAGCACAATTCACAATCGCAAAGATGTGGAATCAAACTAAGTGCTCATCAATTCATGAGTGGATTAAGGAAATGTGGTGTGTGCATATATGCACACACACACACACACACACACACACCATGGAACACTACTCAGCCATAAAAAGGAATGAGATAATGTCTTTTCCAATAACTTGGATGGAACTGGAGACCATTGTCCTAAGAGAAGTATCTCAGAAATGAAAAAAAAAAACACCACTATGTCATAAACCATCACTTAGAAGCATATTACCGAGTCTAGCCCCTACTCAAGGAAAGAAGAATTTGGCTCCAGCTCTTGAAGGGAAGACTATCAGAGGCTTTGTAGACATATTTTTTGCTTTTATTATTTTTTTGATTTCAAAAAAGGGGTACAAGTGTTTTTATTATATGGATACCTTTTATAATGCTTAAGTCAGGGCTTTTAGTGTGCCCATCACCCGTTGTTCATAGTACTCTCCTCTCCCCCTTCTTGATTTCCTATGATCTCTACATCTCTTTGTGCCCATGTGTGCCCACTGATTAGCTCCCAATTATTAGAGAGTAGGCAGTCTGAGATCAGGGTGCCAGCAGAGTTGGGTTCTGGTGAGGGCACTCTTCTGGGTTTCAGACCGCCAATGTCTACTTGTATCCTCATGTGGTGGAAAGAGAGTGAGAACGCTCACTGCTCTCTAGGGTTTCTTTTATAAGGGCACCAATTACACTTATGATGGCTCCACCTTCATGACCTAATTATCTCCCGAAAGCTCCACCTCCTAATATCATCACTTTAGGGGGAAGGATTTCAATGTATGAATTTAGAGGTAGGGGATACAAACATTCAGCCCACTCCAAAAAAACCCTTAGCTGGATCCCAGAAAGGGCAGTCTCACCCACATTACTCTTCTTTCTTTCTTTTTTTTTTTTTTTATTTCAGCTTATTGTGGGGGTACAAAAGTTCAGGTTACATATATTGCCCATGTACTGCCCATCTCCCACATTACTCTTCTAAGACAAGAGAGAGCAGCTATTTCGGGAAATAGTCATCATTGCTAGTGTCGGCGGTTGTGGGGAGTGGGACGCAGGATGAGAAGATCCCATTACGGGGACCTGGGGCCAGCACACTTAAAGGTGCAGGTATGGATAGAGTGTGGATAGAAACACTGTTCTTGGACTATGACAGGGATTCTTGTGACCACTGGAGTCTCTTCAAAAAGCCTGAGGGCAAAGTGACACTTGGAAAAGATGCCCTGCTCACCATCTGATTTCACAGCAGGCACCTGCAGGCTCACACCTGTGGGCAGTGCTTCAGGACACAGATGCAGTTCAAAGAGACATGCCTTGCAAAATGATCAAGAACTAGATATAGCCTCATGTTCCCTGGCAGAGGATAATTTGTTTATTTATCCAGAGATTCATTCATTCATGAAAACATTTGACTGTCTATTATAAAGCCAAAGGCTATGGAAGACACAAAAATAAATAAAATACGGTCTCTGTCTTCAAGGAGCATGGAGACCACAGTGGCCAGGCACAGTGCTGTGGGCTGAGTCTGCCAGAAGAAGAATGACAGTGCTTAGCCTGGGGGACCTCCAGAGGGTGGAGAGAGGAGGGAGCGGGAAGATCAGTCGAGCGGTATTATCAAGGAATCAATGGATGGGTGATGATGGGGACAGAGAGAAGGGAACAAACATAAAACTTATGGACTTTAGAGTACCTGGTCACTGACTGTATGGAAGCAAAGGAAATGCTAGGGTTATGTGGACAATTTTAACGTCTGTTCGGTGATCTCTGTCCAATAGAACTCTCTGCAGCAATGGAAATACTTTACCTACATTGTTCAGTATGGCAGCTGCTGGTCACACATGACTATGGAACACTAGTGCAAATGAAGAATTAAACTTGGACATAATTTTAATTAATTTAGGTTTAAATCAACTACCTATGGCTAGGGGCTACCATTCTGGACACCAGAGTTCTATAGTTAAGTACTTTATATGAAATATCTCATTTAATCCTCATAATGATCCTATGCAGTAGGTATCACCATTGGCCCCATTTCTTGGATGAGGAAGTTGAGGCACAGAGAGGTGAAGTCACTTGCCCAGCATGACACAGACAGTAAGTGGGATCTGAGCTGAGACGTCCTGGCCCCAGAGCCCATGTTCTCTACTGCTTCATTATTATGTCATAATTCTGTTCACACACATCTTCTTACCGAGATAAGCACCATTATATAACAAACATACTATTAAAAGCTTGTGAGATTTGGACAGAATTATTTCAAGGTATTAAGGCAGCTTGCTCTTTAAATGAATTCACCTGTGAACATCCTGATGCAACTCTTTGGTAAATCTATAGGTATCTACTTGGGACAGTTCACACCACCAACTGAATGACCCTACCTAATGAGTTCTGGGAAAGTATTAAACTGCTTAAGGAACGCCAAACCTTTTTCTACCAAAGTCACTTAATGCAAGGAGGGAACTCTTGATACAAATGGAGAATGGTCCTATAGTTAACCTAAGGAAAATCACGGGGCATTTTTTTCACTTTCAGTATAAGGAACTGGCACTAGAGCTCACAGCTGGGGACTCTGTTGTGTAGATTTGAGAAAGCTTCTGGGAACATCTTTCTAGTCTTCAATGTGGTTGACATTTGGCCTGTCCCATCAGGAAGCTAAAATTGAATTCTAATGCCAATTTTTTCTTCAGTGGGATTAGTGGCAATTTGAAGAGAGAAATCTTAAAAGTGGCATACCCTAGGGAGAAAGTTAGAATGAATTACGGGGGCCTCTAAAATAGATTGGAACCAGCGCCTCCGAGGGTCATGTGACATAGCCACGGGAGACCAGCAAAAGTCATATAATGTGTTACTTCAAGACGACAAGCAGGCAAATCATGCTGAGATGGAAAGTCTGGTTGTGTTCTCCCTTAGTTGCAAAAGGTGCAATTTTGAAAGATGAGTAAAGACTCCCAATGAGACAGCTGGTGTATAACACACAATGTTCAATCCAGTTGACCCATCTTCATAGCAGAGCACATTCCTCTGCAAGTTCCCTCATCTGGAATAGGGTGTGATGAATGAATCCCTGGGAACACAGGAAATTTATAGCTAAGCAACAGCAGGTCATCATGTTGCAGGACTTAACTATGACATCCACCCATGTTTTGGGCACTGGGTACTCCATGTCAGCAAGATTTTAGCTACTAGGGACATGGCAATGAATGAGTCAAGCCAGGCCTCTGTTTACTTGGAGCTTTCATTCTAGTGGGAGGAAAAGGCAATAAACAAGAGAATTAAACCAAGAAGACAATTTTAGATGACTACATCTGTGCTGCTGTAAATAAAGTAGGATGCTATGATACAGTGGTTTAGTTGTATAGGGGCATTTCTCCTGGCCTGAGTGAAGAAAGGTAACTTCATTCTTTACTTTCAGAGAATATTCCTTCCCTGCTCTCTGGATCTGTTTTCACCAATCACTCCTGGTAAATTGAGATGCTCGTCTGGGCTGTACTCATGAGTATAAATTTGGCTTTTGTTTGATTCATCCTATTGCTCACATATGATTTAAGGCTATCTGAGGAAATGACTGATATTCTCTGGGATTCTACTTATTTCTACTATCATTTTATTTGTTCATTTTTTTGCCCCTATCTAGAATCCCTTATTTGGTCCTCCTTTTTACTTGTCAGGCTTCCTTTCTTCTGACCACTCTGCATTAGACTTACTGCTAACGATGATGGATTTGCTATACTGTAATTAAAGTTATCATCATTGACAAGTGCTAGAGATTATTTAGGACGGCTTCTTTCTCTTGTACGAGGTGAATAACATCAGCCAGACATAGCACTCCTGAATGTATAAAAAGGTACCATCTATGTTTTGCAGGTATAGGTGGATCCAAGTGCTATTGCACTTGATAATTTCTGCTTTTATAGAATCTTTAGGTGTTCTGGAGACCATCTGACAACATTCCAATCAATTAACAAATCACAGCATGGAAAGCTCCCCTTGCCACTTGTTGCACCACTTCTATCCAATATGGGGGAATGTCCCGATGGAGTCAACACAGTGGAGGGACCAAGATCTCAGAGAAACCCCACATCAGTCAGTCAAGCCCACCAGACCTGGACTTTGATGATGTGTGGGATTCCAACTTGGCACTAAAAGTAATCTGTGATAACAGTAATATATTCCTGCATATAAGATGGAGGAGGTGCTCTGGGAGAAAATCGGTAGAACTGGTTTTCTTTACTACGTCCTTCTCCTTTGCTTGGTAAGATGCTTTGCATGACTCCTTCACCATTTGGGTCCCCTGGTGGTCTAATCCAGGAAACCTATCAGTGTCAGGCATGAGGTCATTTGGGGTTCTCCGCTCCCCTCCTAGGCAGTGAACATCGTTATCCTAAAGGCAGCCTTCACAGGAGGCAAACTGGGGAATCCTTCTCCTTTGCCCACAGACATCACCTCTTCCACTCACTTCTTTCCTCAGCTGCTCATTTCCCAGCAGAAAAACATGACAGGGGCCTCCTTGGAGGTCCCCCATTCCATTCTACTCTCAGCAGCCGGAGTGGTCTTTTAAAAACATGTATTGCCCTGTGCCATTTACCTGCTTAACCGCTGTCCTGCTGCACTTGGCATAAAACCCACACTGTCAGCACAGGTCTTGGTGGCCCTGCTGCGTGGCTTGTGTCTTCTCACCCCCCCTCATTTTATGTTGTCCCACCCAGGCTGCCACCCCCCAGCACACTGGCCTTCTGACGGTTTCTAGATTGTGCCAGATACTCTTCCACCTGCGAGGCTTTCATAGGCATTCCTTTTGCTTGGAATTCTCCGAATTGTTGCTTCCTCAGATAAAGACTTGAATGGAACTTCCCAACCAAGGCTACCACGACCTCCTTATCACAGTAAGTTTTCTGCCTCCCCTAATATTCACAGTCACTGCTCCTGATTAACCTGATTTGTAATAGTGCATTTGTTTCTTTACACATGTATTGTCTTTTTTCCCTATTACCTTGTAATTACCTTTGTTTTCCTCCTTAATTTGATTACAGACTTGCAGTAGGATCCTTTATCCTTGGTGAAAGGGGAGGCCTCCCTCCCTTGAAACAGGGGAGAACAGAACTGTATGAATCTGCTGAGGCTCACGCAAACTGAGTGGCTTAAATAACAGAAATATATCATCTCTCGTTTCTGGAGGCCAGAAGTCTGAGATCAAGTGTGGGCAGGGTGGGTTCTTCTGAGGGCCCTGAGGGAGAGTACATTCCCTGCCTCTTCCCTAGCTGCTGATGTGCCGGCAGCAATCTTTGATGTGCCTGGGCTTGTAGAAGCATCTCTCTGATCTTTGCCTTGGTCTTCACATGGTGTTTTCCTGTGTCTCTGTGTCCCCATTTCCGCTTTTTATAAGGACACTGTCATAACAGACGAGGGCCTACCCTAATGGCCTCATTTTAACTTGATGACCTTTGTAACGACTCTACCTCCAAGTAACATTACATTCACTGGGGGTTAGGACTTCAGCATATGAGTTTTTCAGGGACACAGTCTACCCCATAATAAGCAGTATGTCACCATTACATACATAACACTTAACACAAAGCCTGACACACAGTAGGCACTTAATAAATGCTTCCAGAAGAATCAAAAGCTGATAGTGAGGCCAGAGGGGAAATACTGAATTGCTAAGTTTTCACAAAGGGGGTGAGGAGAGAAGGCTGAGTTGTCTGTTTTGTAACCACTGGCTCGGAAGTAAGTGCCTACTGAGCATGGCCAGTCCGAGTGGAGTTGTGTGTAGCTGCAAAATACATACCAGACTGCAGACTTTAAAAAATAACCCACAATGTAAAATTTCTTAATGATTTTTATATTGACTATATATTGAAGTGATATTTTGGATACTGGGTGAAATAAAGCATAAGATTAATATTAATCTTACCTGGTTATTTTTACTTTTTAAAATGTAGCTACTAGGAAATTTAAAGTGACATGTATGGCTTGTATTATATTGGTATTGGACAGTACAGGTGTGAGGAGAGTTTGGAGCAGAGAGAGTGTGTTGAAGTGGGGAGAGAAAGGGAAATGTAGCCCGAAAATAACAAAAATTATATTTGTGTGTGCATTATGTGTCTGTGTGTATATTGGCATGTGTGTATATAGTATTGTTGATGTATGTATTATATGTGTGTGTGTATATTTTATTATGCATCCGGCATTGTGCTACATACTGTACATGCAAACTCTTATTTAACTTTTTTGATCTGATGTGTGTTATTGTCCTCATTTCAAAGATGAGGAAAGTGAAGCACCAAGAAGTCAGATAACTTGCTCAAGGTTACCACACATGGTGATGCAAACTCAGGTGTCCTAGCCCCAGAACCGTTTCCTCTACACGCTGCTTCCTTTCCATGCAAGAGCTGTCTATTTGGAGAGTGTAAATGCATAGAGAGGAGCTAATGGCTGGGTTGGGGAATGTAGAACCCTGGAGGAGAATTCTATCTCCTTCCCAGTCTTTATTAGGTTGGAGCCTAATCAGCTATAGCGGAGAAGCCCAGTCAAGTCACTTGTGACTCTGCTATAATTGCCTCCACTGCCGGATCAATGAGGACACACAAAGCTGACCAGCTGTGGCATCTGCAGTAGCTGAACGGGATAAAGAAAGGGGCAGAGGCAGAGTAAGCGCATCTCCACTTCAGGGAAGCCTGCAGGACTGGAAGTCAGGCAGAAAGCAAGTGCAGGCAGACCCAGGGCAATTAGCTACCGCAGCCTCTCTTTGCAAGGGCTCCGCCCAGGAGAAGGCTGTGTGCGCAGTGAGAAAATGAGCTCCCAGACCAGAACACCTTCTCTTTCACTGCAAAGGCATTTGAAGGTACTTGCAAGAGCTAAACAAGAGCTTCCAGATTCCTTTTCCCAGCATCTCACAGTTAACACTGGCTTCAATTAGGGTATCACCAGCCGCCCGCTTGAAGAAAGGGGCGTGTCAAGCGATAAGTGGACGAATTGGGTCACTCCCTCCTCTTCTCTTCCCCTAACATGAACTTCTGGGGGCCGGTGTGGGGGATGGGGGGAACACAACAAAACTACATTTCTTCACGCATATCAGACTTTGAAAAAGTTCATGTAGACTTTTAGAATTGTAGAAAATATGTGTGCCAGTGCAGAGCTTTGCTTACTGGGAATTAGAGAGATATATGTGCTTAAATCCCCACTCCCTGATTTATTAGCTGTTGGACTTTGAACAAGTTGTTTAATGTTTTTCACGTGCAGTTTCCTTCTAGGTAGAACTGAACTTTCTTAAGTACATACCCTCATAGGATTGTTTGTTACTATTAAATTAGATAGTGCATATGGAGCGCTTGGCCCAGTAGCTCACACATTCAATAGCTATTTGCTGCTCTCCTACTATGTGCTCGGCATGTGCCAGACCTATTCTATTTATTATTTATTCCTTAAGCAGATTCCTTAGGCCTGAGTCCAGACCTATTGAACCAGAATCCCTGGGGTGGAGCCTGGGAACCACATTTTCAGACATACTCCCCAGGTGATGCTAAGGAAGGGAACTGAAGTTGCTGGGGGACCCTTGATTTATATGCTAATATCTCAGGAGTGGGAATCGTTGCTTTATTTCATCTAATAAAAAGTCTTGAGAACAGAGATGGATCTTTCTCCCCACCTCACTATTTAGCACTCAAATATGTGTGGACTTTTTGACTGAGTGAATGATTCCCTCCCCTGAAGCTTCTAGGTGGTTCTCAACCCGGGATATATATTAGAATCAACTAGGGTAGGGGTGGAGGGCAGGAGCTTTTAAGAAACACTGATTCCTGGGCCCTACTCCAGATCAATTAAATTAGACTCGTTATGGGTGGGGCCTGGGAATTGCTTTTCTTTTTTAAAGTGAGGAATAAACACACAAATCTTAAATATACAGCTCAATAAATTATTTACGGATACACGTGTTTAACCAAAAACCAGATCAAGACATGAAATATTTTCAGCTCTCTAGAAGGCCTCACCCTGTCAGTAACACACATCAGCCCTATGCCCACCTGTTGACATGTTTTTAGAATCTCCCTGGGTGATTCTAATGTACATCTAGGGTGGAGAATCCCTGATTTAGATCCTAGAACATTGGACTTAGCACCTCCGCCACCTCCCACCACATTTGTGACTTCTCTTTGGGCAATTTCTTCATGAGATGATGGAGAGTAGGAAATAGTGGGATGAATCTTAATTAAGCTAATTACCAGGTCAATGAGAGAATTAAACTCTCAGACTAACCTAAGCTTATCACCGCTGCCTACCCATGCTCATTGCTTCTTTTAATTCCTGACTCCTGATTTCCTCTGTGCCTATTCCTTCCTCATCCCCAGTGGATCACTACCTTTCCCAGGTTTGTGCCCCTCCCCTAGAAGCCAGTCACTGGTTTCTTCTGCAGTAAGAAAGCAAATAAGAAAAAACATCAAAGTTTTTAACTTCTTTTGTGCCAAGAACTTTTTGGCACAGTCTTGTGAAGTATATAGACCTCTTCTCAGGAGAATGCTTTTAAATGCATAAAATAAGATATATAGTATTACAAAGATAACCAATCCTATTGACATACAGATATCAAAACAATTTTAAACACTATTTTTCATAATGGGTGCTCATTTATTAACTCATTAAATAACAAGATCTAGCAATAAACCTAACAGCTATGATAATGTGATCTAGTGAAGAGTGTAAACAGTATTTCAAGGTATCAGCAAGAACTGCTAACATGATATGAAAGTATCTGTTAGCATTATTAGAGTTTATTGCCTACATTCGGAGGTGAATGAAATGCTAAGTTTCAGGTAAAGGTTAGTAAAGATAAAAATGCAATTTGTTTTTCAACTGAGTTCATGCACCTCCCAAAAAGTAATTTATGGACTCCCTGAAAGTCTCCCTGAATCCTTTGTGTATGACAGGTTCAAGTTCTTCTCCTATTGTGACTTTCTGGATTATAAACCTTTAACTATTGCGGGTGCTTAGCTTGGCCAGCTCAGTCATTTTCCCAATGAGGAAGCTGAGACAGGAAGCTGAAGTGACTGTCCAGGGTCACACAGATGGTAGGTGAAAGCGAATCCCAGGCCTCCCCCCACATCAACACTCTTAGCAGCTGGGTGTGTCCTGATTGTGCTCTTGGTTTGTACCAAGTTTGTACAGTTAGTTAGTTTATCATTATTGATAGTGTTGCTAATATTCTAATAGCTTCATGCATGATCTAGGAATTCAGTCTTCTTTTGTTACCTCACTAACCGCTTGTGGCCACGCAATAGCAACTTACAAAGCCAACACATTCCTGAGTAATAGCTTTTCAGTCCTTCTAAAACATCTATAAATACATATTTATAAAATGGGATCATACTACCAATTTTCTGCAACTTAGTATTTGTACTTTAAAATGTATTTTTGGCATCTTTCTCTTTTAGAAGATAAATACACTTCTTTCTTTAATGACTACACAGAATTTCAATTGTATGATTATATCAAAATTTTAAGCAATTCCTCAGTTGTTAGAATGTCAATTGTTTCTAATTTTTTTGCTATTAAAAAATAATGCATATTCACATATATATTTCTTTGTTCACATACATGAATTCTTCTGTGAGGCAGATTACTAGAAGTGGAAGTGTGGGGTCCAATGGTATTTCATGATTTAATTTTGACAGATATTATATTATTTGTCCTCCAGAAAGATTGTGCCAATTTATATTCCCCCCAGCCAGGTGTGAGGGGGCAAGGCCCCTGTACCCTTGGCTAACACTAGGTAATGGTAGTATTTATTTTAAATCCTTGCCAATAAGGTGAAAAATCTGACACTGTTGTCAAGTATGCATTTCTTTGATTATTAGCAATGTTGAAACTTTTTCCATATGCTTATTGCATATTTTTATTTATTCAATGTTTATACTCTCTGCTCATTTTCCTATTTGGGTTATAGACATGTTTCTTAAATGATGAATTAAAAATGAAGCCTTGTTGTTCACCTCTGAATTCCACGTCTCCAGCTTGCATCCTTAATTTGATTAGTTAAGAGTTGAATCATCACTACTTCTACAAAATGTGAGCAGCCAAAATCCTTTTGAAGATGAGGCAGAGTTATAAATAAAATACAGTTTTTAAAGTACATAAAATATGGTTGTATGCAACGTGCTTCATTCTTCCCTTTGATTCCACTAGGGATGTTTAGCACTAAAATCCCTCTCTTTCCCTGAGCCCTTGACAATTGGCCATAAATCCTGCTCTGCAGCAGTCCTCTGACATAACTCAGTATTACTGGCACCAATTTGTGCAAGGACACACAGGCCAGAAAGGTTAAGACTCAAGGTCATAACGTTAATGGATGCAAATGAGCCAACATCAAACCTGGCCAATTCTGAGAATTTTAGAGTTAGAACATCCGGACTCTGTCACAGTGAAGGAATTGCTAATGATTGGTTAGCTCTGCATCACAGCTGAGTTGCTCCTCATTTTCTCCTTGATGCTATTACAAATAATACTGGTCACCACTTGCTGAGTTTTACCAAATACAAGATACTGTGAATTTTATGTGTTATCTTCGTTAATCCTTATTAAGGATTAAAACTCTGTGAGATAATGTGATGGGCATTTGTTTTGTTGCCCAGACCGTTCCTCTTTCTCCCTTTCCTTTAGGGAGATGGCCTCGTCCTCACTGCATTTAGTCTTGGTAGGACCTGTCAATTACGGAGTCTTGTCAAGGAGTGATACTGGAACCCAGCCCTGGCTAGTGTCACTGGCCAGGGACTTAAAACAGTCCTGCTAGAGCTGATGGTTCTCAGGGGCTGTGCCCTGAGGGGACATTTCATTAATTCTTGCTACTGAAATCCCTGTGGCCACCTGGATTTCTGCCTTGTCTCAACCTTGTTTTGCTGTGATTCCAATGGCCAAAGGGAGGAATGGGGTGAAGAAAGGTCATCTTGGGCAAAGCAAGAGACTTCTAAGAGAAAAAGGAGAAACCTGCCTGCAAAGCACCAGGTGGTTCAAAACATCAGGTGTCCACTCAGAAGGGCAGAAAAAATACATAGAAAAAAATAATAGTATTTGTCAAAATTCACAGATATGAACAAGACACAAGTGGGCTAGAGTCCTAAAGAAAAGATGTGCACGAGCAAAATATTCTTGTCATTTTAAGTTTTTGCTGATGATCTCCTGCCATGTATGATGCTGAATTTTTCTGGGGTCAGTAAAACTTCTATTTAAAAAAAATTAAGTTTCTACCTACGGACTAACAGAGACAAGAGATATAGTTAGTGTGCACATTTCCACACATACACAACACTGTGACCATATTTGATAGCAAACAATAAGGCATGTCTGCAGATTTGTTTTAGGCATGATAATGGTTTTGCGGCTATGACTGTGTGTTGTTAAGTGTCCTTATCTGTTCAAGATACATGCTGAAATCAGTACAGATGACATGATGCTTGAAATCTGCTTCAAAATCATCTAGGATGTAGGAGAATGGGCGGTGACAAAGATGAAACAAGAATGACCAGGACTCGTTAGGTGATATGTGATAAAAGCTGAATGATAGCTACATGGGGGCTCGTGGTATTAATACTATTCTCTTTAGCACATGTGAGAGATTTTACACAATAAAAAGTTAAATAAAAAGAGCAAAACATGTTTCTGAAGCTAGTTGCACGTGTTCATTTTATTATTTAGTCTTTACATTTTCTCTCTATATTATATGCACTATTTTGTATATATAACAGACTCATGTCATTAAGTTAATATTTTTCAATTTAGCCAAAGTCAGCAATATTTATTAGGCTTTGAATGTCCTTTTATGAGTCTCATTTCTGACACCTGAAACCTTACCTCGAATGTTAGATGAGTTATTTTAACTCTTTGTATCTCAGTTTTCTCATCATTGAGAAAGTGGTAAAGCACATCTTACAGAACTTTTGTGAATATTAAAGTAATAATCCCTATAAAGTATGTAGCAGTGTTTAAGATATTATAAAAACCCAGCAAGTTGTAATTACTACTAATTAACTACTATTATAATTATTAATAATGGATATCAAACATTTTCAGTTATTTATTCATTCAACATTCATTGAATGCTGCCTGGCAGGCAGAAGGAATTTAAAAAATATTTGCTGGAGAATTGAGTATTATATTATATTTGTTTGAGTCACAAAAGATACCATATCCACACTGTATTTCAGTAAAAGACGGTTTACATGAACTTTAGGAATCATTATCACAGTGTGCACATTCAATATCATAAATGCTACTTGAAGATATATAAGGTCTTTTTCAAGTGAAATGTTAACACATTCCACTTAGTTGTCTAGAATACAGGTGTAGCATTTGGAATACTATCAGACTATGCAAATTCACATTTACCTCTTATTTGTAGACAAGAAAACAATAGATTCTAATACTTGGTATGACATTTCAATTTACGTGATTGTAAATCTAGATCCAGTAGAGAATGGTAGGAGAATTTCTGGAAAAATCTAGAAAGGTTTCAGGTACCTACATGATATTTTTTTGTTTTGTTTTAAAATGTGAAGCTAGACTTTTATGCAAACTCAGAACATTCCATATCATTTGGTTGCTACGTGGTCTGACAGATCAAAGCACTTCGCTCTTTTCTGAAGGTGGCATTACATTAGATACTGTCACCCAAACAGGAAGACTTTACTGTGATTTTATGCCACTTGTCTGTATCAAAATAAAACCTTTAAAAAAATGACAGAATTGGGACAGAACAATGACTTGATCTTTATCTTTTACATCAGACTTATGGAATATCAGACCAATTAGCTGAAGAGTATACTGTTCCCCTATCATCTGCTCACTTTGACTCTCTAACATCTATCACACAGTTTGATTGACTTTTTTTGGTTGAATTAGTGGATATTTTGGAGAGAGTCAAAGCATTACAAAGTCTTGAAAATCTAGTGCTCATACCCCAAATGATATTATTTTTCTAATCTCCTGGGGGTACACACGCAGGTTCTAGAAATGTTAATGGTTCATAAGACCAACTCTAGGCAGGCAGAGATAATTAAAAGATGAGACCATCCAAGTCAGTCGTTTAATTTTAGGTTATTTCAGAATTTCTAGGTAGCAGGGCAATTTTCTCTTACAGCAACAGCTGTAGAAAATTTGCATACTAGAATGGGTTGATTTTATGTTTTTCTTCTGTATGCAAATACCTCCATTTTATTCACCTCTCACACAATACACCCACTACGTGGAAAACTAGACAGATAAAGCAGCCAGTGAAGAGTTGCCTTACTCACTTATCACCACAAGATGAGATCAGACCAATGAGGGTTCAGGATAGAACCCCACATGCTGTTGTATTAAACACATATATGTTGAAATAAAGGAGAGAAATGCCAAATGTCCTGGAAACCATGCAAATAAGTCTTGGGGTATTTGGCATTTATTATACAACCAAATATCCCAATCTCATCTCCGGCCCTGAGTGCCATATATATTTGTAGGCCTCCCAGACCCCTCCACTTAGGTATATACTATTAATAGAAATATCAAAGATGACTTGCACGAAAGAGAAATCTTGGCCCCACCCACCCCCAAACCTGCTCCTTTCTCATCTTTGAAAATAATACCTACATCCATCCCATTTGCTGGCATTTAAAAACCTGGGAATCATTCTTTTTTTCCTCTTTTCCCTCACATTCCATATACAGTTCAGCAGTCATTCCTATTGGCCCTATCAATATTTCTTTTTTTATTTTTTTTAATTCTTATATTTTTAAATTTCGGAATAGGATAGCCTATCCATATTATCTGTTGAATCACACAGTTTCTCAGTATCTCCAAACCACCATCACCTCTCACTTGACCACTGCATCAGATTCCTACCTAGTCTCCCTGCATCCTCACTTGCTGACATTTCAGCCCAGTTTCCACAAAATAGCCAGGGTGATCTTCCAAAGGCATACGTGAAATCTTATCACTACCCTGCTTAAAATTCACCAATGGTTTCCTGTTGCAGGTAGGATCAAGTTCAAACCCATCATCATGGACTCCTACAGCCCATAAGATCTGGATCCTGCCCACCTTCTGATTTCATTCCTTACCACTTTCCTCTGTGTCCCACGTGTTCCTACAACACATCACATTTTCTCCTTGCTGTTCCCTCTGCCTGAACACTCCTGCTGTTCCCTGTCTTCCATTTAGCTCATGGCTTCCTCCTTCTCCATGTTTAGTTCTTGAGCCAAATGTTACATCCTAGAGTGATTTTTTTTTTCTCCCGACCACTCTAGCTAAAGAAATTGGTTCACCCCATTTGTGACATACTATCCCATTGTCTTCCTTTACTTTTTCCATAGCACTTACTACCATCCGCAATGATCTTATTTCATTAGTGACATGTTTATTTTCCTCTCTCACCAGAATGAAAGCACCATAGAACTGAGAACACATCTATCTTGTTCACATCTTCACACTCCCAGCACCCAGCATGGTGCCTGAATCATTATAGCTGTCTAATAAATATAGCTTGGTGAATGAACAAATGAATGCAATTCTTAAAAATCCACCCATTTAAATGTTTCAGAGCCCACTATGAACCAGAAGCTTTCCTCCGAGAGTACAAAGGTTAGACAATAACCTTTACAGGGTTTCCAGACTGTTATCTTTCAACTCAAAGAGAAATGACCAGAGAACTTGCTGTTTTTTTCTGTACAAGTCCAAAGGGCAAAATCCAGGCTCCTTCTCTCCCCTGGCACAGCCAGGTGGAATGCCTAGAATACCAGCTGGAGAATCCTAGATGTTTCTCAGTTGAGTAAATGGTTGCTCAATTATTCTCATGCATGTGAAGATGTAGACATGAGACTGGGGTGGGCTCGGTGAATCAAGTCTGTTTTGGCAGCAGATCTAGAAACTCCAATCCTCCGAGGTTAAGGAGATGACACATTCTAACCCCACATTTCTGAAAGACAGAGTGCAACCCACATTCCCAGGAGGGAACAACATATTGTCAGTCGCATTAGGAGCGTTTTGCTCTCTGCAGGCAGTTGCACCGCTGAGAGTGGATATCACATTTCCTTCCCGGAGTCTGTGGGAGGCTTCCTTGAATGTGAGAAGTGCAAACAGAAAGGGACACATTTGTCGTACAGAAGCTGCCTCTGGGCTTCAGGTTTGGAGAGGGGCTCAGAGAATTTGCTTTAAAATGATGCAGGTAAAGGTATGGACCTGTGATTGCAGAGCATTTCTGATGAGGGATAGGAATTAGGAGGCCTTCCCAACACAAGGACTCTTTCGTAAGTTCACGGTTCATGGGGATGCCATCGGTTCGTGGGATGTGCCAATCCTCACACTGAGTCCTTCAAAGGCATCAGTTCATCGTAGAGATGAAGACTCAGATCCTGACCAAACATCACCTGGGATCTGCCCGGCCTGGGCCCTGCCTGCCTTTCCAGCAACATCTTCTGTCACGCCCCTCCTGGGCCCTGCTCTAGCCACATAGAACTTCTTTCAACCTCTTGCAATTTTAGACCCTCTCTGGGCCCAGAGCCTTCACAGAGGCTGTTCTCTCTGTCCCAAAGGTCCCTTGCTCCCTCTCTACTTCACATGTTGAATGCCTACTCATCCTTTTTTTGTCTGCTTGTTTTCTGAGATGAGCTCTCGCTCTGTCACCCAGGCTGGAGTGCAGTGGCACACAATCATAGCTCATTGCAGCCTCGAATTTCTAAGCTCAAGTGATCCTCCTGCCTCAGCCTCCTGAGTAGCTGCAACTACAGGTGCAAGCCACCGTGCCCAGCTCCTACTTACACTTTACATACCAAACTCAAGCATCAGTTCAGAGAAACCACCCCTGGCCCCCCACCCTATATCAGATTCTCTCACAGAGATCTGTTTCTTTCCCTCAGGGTTTTAATCTCAGTTTATAACTAAAACTCACTGGAGTGATTATCACATTAACTTTGGTCTCCCTCAATGGTCTGTGTGGTAGGCGGTGCAAGGAATTTACCTGTGTTTGGTTATGATTGCATCCTTAGTGCTAAGCACAGTAGCCACCCTCAGAGAGACTTTGTTATACAAAAGCAACCGAGTAATCTGCAAATAAGGGTAATGCATTCTTGGAAAATACACATCCTGAAAAATGCAGCCATTGCCAAAAGAAAAAGTTCATCCTACTGTTATGCTAAATGGCTGTGGTGGTCATTCATCATTTGGTTGTTAGCAAGACATTTCCAGCCATCCACCGTCTGCAAATGTGGTAGAATTTGACTTCCTATAACCTTGGGATTGGGGGAGGTTATGTGACCACTTCTGGCCAGTGAGTTGCGAGCAAAAGTGCTCTGTGTCCCTTCTAAGCTAGAACCTTTATTTTCTGGTGCAAGACTCTCGAGAGCTTTCTTTTGCTCTGGCACAGTGGGAGCATCATTTGAAATAGGGGCTGTGCCATCAGTCTGGATCATGAAGTCACAGAGCCTTTTTGGTCAACCTATGGTGGTCACGTTACACAAAAAAAGAAATGAACCCTTCTCTTTTAAGCCACTGAGATTTTGGATCATTACCACAGCACAATGTAGCTTATCCCGACTGATGTAAGAGCTGAATCCAAACTTTCTTGCTCAAAAAGCAACAACAGCAAGAAGGGACAATAATAATACCAAACATTTGTTGAAAAGTGACCATGTGTCAGGTGTAGTTTTCTAGGCTTGATAGGAATGATCTCATTTCAACCTCTCAAGAACGGCATAAGGGGCAGTATTTTTAATTTCAGTTTACAGATGGAGAAATCAGGCTCGGGGAGGTTAAGCTAATTCTGCAAAGTCAGTTTGTAAGAGATGGAGCCTGATTCTGCCTTACTTCGCAGCCTGCATGTTGTTAATCACTCTGCTATCCATATTGTCTATCATATGTGTTAGATTTTTTTTAAAAAAGTCAGTAAAAATAGACACTCAGATCTCTGTGTAGGGGGAGAGGGCATAAATGCTTCTGCTCGTCAGAGTGGCTGGGATCCTGGGATAGCGGGACAGCTCTCCGGCAGGAGTTTTTGTTGGTGAGAAAGCCGCTTGGACCCCTAATTGTTACACTGCTCACCCTGGGATATTATAGCCAGAATTCAATCAGGAACAGATTTTATGGAGGCATTTACTTTGCCTTGGAGGAGAACTTGTCTTTGTGCCCAAACAACAGTAGGAAACTTGGAAAACTGAAGTTGCGTAGGCTCCAAGCTTTGGGTGGGTGAGCACATAGATTCAGAGGCCACCACATCACTCCATCCTAAGGGACTCAGCAAATACTCTTCCAGGTCTGCTATGAAGCTTCCAGAAACACACTTTACTTCCAGACTGTTCTGCTGACTTACAACATTGTCAGTATCTAGTTTGACAGAGATAACTTTCCAACTTAGAGTCAACAGAGAAGGCAAACAAAACATGACTTATTTTTACTTAATTATAATTTAAATAATAATTTTATAGGACAATAATACTTATTAGTGCTTACTATCTACCAGGCACTATTCTAAGGGCTTTATGCACATTATTTATTTAATGTTCATACCAACCTTGTGAAATAGGTACTATTTTTAATCCCCATTTTGCAAATGAGGAGCCTGAGGTAGGGGGAGGTTAAGTAACCACTCAAGGTCACATGGCCACTAATTGTCAGATCTGGGTTGTGAATCCCAGTCTGGCTTCAAAACACAATAACAACAACAACACAGTAATAAAAAGCTCTCAACAAGTATTAGCTGGAAGGTGCTAGAAACTCTACTAAAGATGCATGATCATCTCATTTACTGCTCATAATCACGCGATAGGGTTGGTACTATCATTCCATGGTTGAGGAAACTGAGGCATGGAGAGGTTCAATGTCTTGTCCGAAGTCCCAGAACTAGTAAGTGGCAGCACCTGGATTTAAACGTGGGCTCTAGAATGCCCACTCTGGCCTGTGCTGAACAAAGATTCCACGCAGAGCTGGGGAGAGAGCATCTTCCTGCCTCTCTGTGGAAGGCAGCACGGCTATCTCTGGGGGGCGGGACAAGAGCTGCAGGGCACCTCGAGTTTTCTGCAGCTTTGGAAGTCCCTGCAGAGAGTTCTGGAAGGGAGGCAGCACCATTGTGGAGAACAGTGGCAGCAGTGATGGGGTGAAGAACCACCCCACATGGCTTCATGAACAAGGACAGGAGTCCAGCTGAACGCCTCAGAAGTGACTAGGGGAGATCCAGGGGCTGCCTGAGATCCCACTTCACGTAAGTGAGGGCTGGATCCAGAAAAAGTGAGTTGTTGCTGTGCTTCCACAGGCCCATTTGCCTTTGAGTAAGTCAACGCCTACCCTCACCACATTGAGGACAATCTAAGAGAAACAGCTTCTTTTCTGGTCAGGGTGATGGTGTGAACAACTCTGGCCCAACAATTAGCACCCAGCAGTTTCCATAGCCGAGAGCGCCCGGCTCAGGCATAGCACACAAGAGCAGATTTACCCAGCACAGGGGTTCTCAACCCCAGCACTGCTGACATTTGAGGCTGGGTAATACTTTGTGGTGGGGGACTGCCCCATGCCCTGCGGGATGTTTTGCAGCATCCTGGCCTTTAGCCTCTACAAGATTCGAGTAGCAAAACCCTCTACCCACAGTGGAACCAAAAAAATGACAAATGTCTGGGGGAGGAATGTAGTGGTGTCAAAATCGTCCCCAGCTGAGAATCACTGATCTAGCAGTTAATTTGATTCATTTGTTGAGGACTTACTATAGTGCTAGGCTTTGGGGATGGTAATGGGTGCAAGCCAGAGGTGGCCGGGGCCACCTGAAACCTCACAGTTTTGAGAAAAAAGAGACAGATGTTAAGCACACAATTCTGTGAATAATTCCTTGTGGAAAGTGTTACAAAGGAAAAGTGCAGTGCCTTCAGCTGGGATGAAAAGCATGCAATTCATATTGACTAGAATTTTATCAAGAGAAGATGTCATAGGTCTCTGAAGAATGCCAGTAGATTCTGCTAAAACAGAGTGTCACCTTAAACCTGAAGGTTTTCCAGTTCAAGGGACCCTGATGCTGGCCTTAAGGTTGGCAGACAGGTGGAGGAAACATCCCTCCTTTGGCGCAAGAGGGGGTGGGGGGCTTCCCTGCACCACCTGAATATACATGAGCTCAACTCTGCTATGCCTTTGATCTATCAAGTGGCTGTCAGGAGGACTCCGCGGCTCTGGGAATAATGTACTCGGATGTTTATCAGGCCAAACAGAAAAAAACATCCACCGAGACGGAGGCAAGGGGAAATATATCCCTCTAAAAATAAACCTGATTTTAATTTCAAACTGGGTCAGTTTGGCCTGGGAATTATTAGGGAGTGTGGCTGAGCCGCTCAGGAGATGAAGTGGAACCCTTCCTAATTTAATTTGCATATGCTGCTTAAAATGCAGGAAGCCTGCTGCTCTCAGCCTGGCAGCTCTCTCCGCCTGGCAGCTCCCTGCATGCTGGCACCTTGCTGCTTCCTCTCCTGCCTCTGCAGGTTCTGTCTGAGAGGCACTGAGGTGGCTGTTGTCTCAGACAGGTGCAGAATTCACAGAGAGCCTTTGCATCGAGGCCACGTGTGCAAGACAGGGCAGAGGAAGGGCACTGGGTGGAGGGTGTCACTGTGCAGGTGGCCTCATGTGGGTACTGCAGTGTCCCAGGGAGCAGTGCCTGTGGCTTGCTGGTGCTGGGAGATGGGAGCCAACTGCCTCCCTGTATGCACTTAACCTTGATGTACGTGTGCTCAGCATGGGTGCTCGGGAGCCCCGACGGAACAGGGGTGAAATAGAAACACGGAGACACTGCCGCAGGGCTGGACGGCCACGCACACTGCCCCTGCTGTGCTTCCATTCACCCACGGCCGTTTATTCCCTCCTCCTTGGTTTTTCCCCATCCACACGTCTAAGGACTTATCTCAGTCACTCTCAAACCTACTTCCCTTTTCCCCTAAGAACTCAGCAGCTTTCACCTGGGCTCCCTTGCCATGCTGTATAGCTCAAAAGCTCCCAGATTTGAGGATTTCATGGACTAAGAAATAACTTAAAAATAAATCGAAGCACAGATATTAATTTGTCTGTGAAGGACAAAAAAATCCTACTATTTACTATGATACCATGAACATTATTTCATAAACAAAAGAAATTTCAATGCCAAAAAATGTAGAAAAGCAGGAGTCTCTAAATATTAAGGCATTCTCAAGAAGGTATAATTGGAACTGGTGCAATTGTTATATACATGGTGATATGCATAACACACACACACAGCCTTTATCTTCTTCATTTTATGATGGATCAGTGAAAACTCTGCCAAGATCTGTCACCCGTCCAAGGGCCCACATGTGGGAACCAGCAACCTCACTTACTTCCCTGACTTGAATTAATTTCTTCCTCTCTAGGAAACCTCCAAAAGATATCTCCCTAAAAGTCAAATCTGATCATACCTCTCCACTGCTGAACACCCTCCAACAGCCTCTACCCTCAGGATACAGTGAGACACACCTGGGGAAGAAGAGAGATGCTAAATAGCTTGCTGGGTTGCACGGCTAATTCTTGACAGAGCCTGGGTTTGAACCCCAGCATGTCTGACTGCAGAGACACTGCTGCTAGCCAGTGGGCTCCGTGCTCCCAAGGTGGCCTGGCCCACCTCTCTGCCTCCCGAAGACTTCCGTTTGTCTGTCTTTGCTCCCTTCCCACCTTCGTGGACTGCCAGCCTCAGAATTCCCAATCTTCTCCTCAAACCCTAACCTGGACTTCTCTCTCTTGCTTCCTTTATTCAAAATCTAAGGTCTAATAGAACTGTCTGCAGTGATGGAAATAGTCCCCACCTGTGCTGTCCAAGACGGTGGTTAACAGGCCCAGGTGGCTGGTGAGTACCTGAAATGTGGATAGTGTAATCAAGGAACTTTTATTTTTAGTAAATTTTAATTAAAGTTAGATTAAAGGGTGATATGTGACCAGTGGCTACACTGGTATTAGTGCAGGTTGAGGCTTTTCTCTATGAGTTTCATTCTTTTTTTTTTTTTTTGAGACAGAGTCTCCTTTTGTTGCCTGGGCTAGAGTGAGTGCCGTGGCGTCAGCCTAGCTCACAGCAACCTCAAACTCCTGGGCTTAAGCGATCCTCCTGCCTCAGCCTCCCGAGTAGCTGGGACTATAGGCATGCACCACCATGCCCGGCTAATTTTTTCTATATATACTTTTAGTTGTCCAGATAATTTCTTTCTATTTTTTTAGTAGAGATGGGGTCTCACTCTTGCTCAGGCTGGTCTTGAACTCCTGACCTCGAGCGATACACCTGTCTCGGCCTCCCAGAGTGCTAGGATTATAGGCATGAGCCACCTCGCCAGGCCTATGAGTTTCATTCTTAACAATAATCTGCAGCCCAGATAAATTATCCCATAAATGTTCAAAGGGAAAGTACAGTATGGCAGACCCAGAGCCTCTGCGTGTGAACCCCAACTCTTGTACTAATTAGCTCTGTGATCTTGAACAGTTTTCTTAACTCTGTGCCTCAGTTTCCTCAACCATTAAAACAAAGATGATAATAGTACCCACCTCGTAGGGTTATATGATGATTAAATGAGTTAATATATATGCTTAGATGCTGCCTGGTATATAGGAATCACTGGCATGTTTGCTATTACTGTTATTTACTTAGTTTGTACTTTGTGGGAAGCCCCATGGTTAAGCCTGGACTAACTGCTAAAGAAAATACACCAGCCCCTGCTCCTAAATCAATGCTGAAGAGGAGTCACCCTCACAAAGACCGACCATCCAAGTCACAGCAGCAGTGGCAGAAGCAAACGTTTAGCAAGGCATTCTACAGGATCCCACTTCACACTCACTGCCCTACTAGCAGGCATTACACCACTCCCATTTCACAGACAGGGTCACTGAGGCCTAGAGGCATAAGCAGTTTGCCCAAGGTCACATTGTTAGAACCTGCCAGGATCTGGATTCAAACAGATGGCTCTTAACATGGTGCCAAACCGCCTGCTCCCTGGCCACTGAGAAGGGAGTCTGATGCCCTGTGATGTCGAATGCCACCCTGACCAAAGCACAGAAGGAGGAACAGACAGGGCAGGTCCACAGGCCGACAGAGGAGCAGAGTGGATATTTTTAAGGCTCCGTCCTTGAATAACTGCAGGATGGAGCCATGAGGATCTGCTGGGCTGTCACTGTCTGCAGCTGCTGTTGGTGACTCTGGCCTGGTAGAGATCCACCCTGGGCAGGGGCAGTGACAGAGATGGTCACTTTGACTCCATGGAAGGAATTTTGAATTCAATTGGTTGGAAGAATTTCCTTCATTGCTCCTCATGGAATAAGTGATGCAGTTGTACCTCCTTCCCCAGACTGAAACTCTTGACTTTCCTATATTCAAATCTGAAATAAACTTTGGTTCCAGGCTCAAAGACAGTCATACCCTTTGGACTAAACAAAAACAACCCTGAATTTCTCAGTAGACCACCAATACCAGGGGACTCTTAGCCACCAATACCAGGGGACTGACTATTTGCCTCCTTCTGTTGGGAACCACAGACCCAGCCCTCACGAGAGGAGACATGGAATCACCTTTGGACATGAGATATATTCTACTGAGAAAGCTAATTTGCCTTTCCCTTAATTATAGGAATCCAAGATTGCTCAGCTTCTAGTTATGCAGAGGATGCACAATATCTTTGAGTGGCCCATTAAGTGTATTGATCAACGGCTAATGATAAATAATATAGGATTCTGGCAAAAGCAAGCAAAAACAATACTTCTGCAAAGTAATTAACCGTTCTGCTACCTACCAAACAACAAACAAATCCTCAAACAGAAATTCTCCTTGTTTCTCAAGAGCACAGTAAAACCTTCCACAAGAGAGTCAAGTTCTTGCTCTATTCATGGGTCTGTCTGGCACTGGTAGGCATTTAGGAGTTATGTGGACTTACACAGATTTTTTTCAGGCAATTCTTTAAAAAAAATCATTGCTTTTCTTTTTTTTTTTTCTTTTTATTTTTTTTTCTTTTTCTTTTTTATTTTTTTATTTTGCAAGCAGTTAAAGCTAAAAAAAGTCATTGCTTTAAGATAGCATAGGTAAGGCCTATTTTGTAGGTGAAAATGTAAAGCACCCAAACTCTCTTATATTGCAGTAGCAGCGTTTATTAGTAAAACTACCTTAGAAAACTGCTTGCACTGTCTACTAAAGCCGAATATCCAGATACCAATATCTAGATATCTAGATAGCTCTCTCCAGAATTCCACTCCTATGTATCCACCCAAAAGAAACAAGAAATGAGTGCTAACATCCATCAAATAGCATGTATAGGAGTGTTCAGAACCACTTTACTCATAGTAGCTTCACATTGGAAACAAGACAAATGCTCATCAACAGTAGAATGGATAAATATTTCTGGGTATATTCACACCCTGGAATACTGCATAGCAATGAATGAGAATGAACTATTGTTACCTGCAACAATATAAATATTAATAAATCTCAGATGTGAAGTTGAACAAAAAAGGAAGACACAAGAGGGTAGATACTTTACAATTTCATTTATATGAAGTTCAAAACAGGCTAAACTAACATATAAGAGCAGTTTCAGTTGGTAAGAAATCTATGGAGCATGGTTGATTTTAAAGTCCCCATACCCAGGTTTTCTCTGATTTCATAGTTGTCTCCATAGCAATAGTCACAGACTCTAAAATGGGTAGCCTCTTCAACCGAAGAAACATCGTCATTCTCAACAGCTGCCTGCGAAAGTGGGCAATGCCCTGTTAAAGAGGCACCTGCACCTATACTTTTTCCATTAGAGGAAGATTTTGCAACCAATGATACCAACACAACATTGAACAAAAACACCATGGAGGCCTCTTCTAACCATTGTCTTGAGAGACAGGACTAACGGTCATTCAGAAGCTAACTTTCCATTCTGGGAGTCTGTGATTCATCTGGTGGAAACTGGATACAGGAAATGGAAATCCTGATGAAGTTTCCTCCCAAATACTTAGCTCACTTATACCTAGAGTGAAACTAACATGAAAACATTCTGGATGATGGTCTTGCTCTTTTTCTCTAAGTTTGAGAGTAAGGGCAGGTTTTAAAGAAATGACACAAACTCAATTTTGGTTCAGTTTGTGTTTGCATAGCTCTTATCAAATTAGAAATGGCTGTACGTATATTACATCCTTTGATTATGTAAATAACTCTAGAAGGCCAATAGAGCACATATTACCGTTATTTTGCAGGTGGAGAAATTGAAACTTATTAAGGTGAAGTTACTGCCCAAGGTCACATAGCTCATAAATGACAGGCTGTTTCCCTCTGGCAAGGATTGGACTTTTCTCAGACATCTGCAGGGAGGGAGATGTTATATGCTACTTATTGCCTTTAACAATCTGTTGACAACTTAATTAGGGAAGTCTTTCTTAAATCTAACACTTTTTCCTTAAATAAATTCATTAAAAAATTTTAGAAGATACCGACCTCCATCTCAGATTTCTCTTTTCTGACTGTGTCTTCATTCCTTTAACCTTTTCCTTTAAAAATAGTCCTTACCAAAGATCTTCAGCAACCCCTTCACATACAGCACTGAAAACTGAAGTTGGAGCCTGGAGGAGACTTTGGACTCATCGTTATTTCATTTCCAAATGTTCTCTCAGTGATAATAACTTGAAAGTGGCCGAGTTATCTCATTCTGAAGGTTGCTCGGGAAGGCGAGACTGCTTGTATTTAGACATGATTCATTTAACACTTCTCAGATAACCCCTCTGACCAAGGGCAGAAGAAAGTGAAATAAATCTCTCTGTATTTTATTTTCTCTTTTAAAAATAAATATCGTAAGCTTGACTTGGGGGCAGAGGCGAAACTAGAAAGTGATGTGTGTGTACATTTAAAACTTTAAACAACTTCTTGTGTCCACTAAGGTGGGTAAATGCTTTCAATTTGGAGTGAAATCTGGAATTCCCTCCAAAAACCTGCTGTGGGGCCTCAGCTAGCTAACTTTTTGCAGTTTCAGTTTTCTCATCTCTGAAATAGTGGTATCAATACTATCTGCATGAGATAATACACGTTTATACCAACACCTAGCATAATGTTAATCGTTTTTATTATAGCATACTTTTGTATTTAACCCCCTGGCCTTAGCCTCTGGGCCTGTTTCAAGTGGGGTGGTCACAGCACCCTCAAGTATTCATGTTGCTGAGTCCACTACCTGGTTTTAGTGTAAGTTTCTGTTTTCCTAGTACACAGATTGATGTCAGACAGCTCAGTGCTGTCTCTGAATGTCTGGAAACAGATTTTATTTGTTTCTCTGAGCATGACCACCCCATGAGGGAGTGGCTAAAGGCACTCTTCCAAATGCTCTAGGACTGGCAGAATCCATCAAGAAAAATTGTCAGGGAATAGAAGGATGGAAGGCATTTGCAAACACATATCAATCATGCCTCTAACAGAAACCACAAAGACAGGTGCAGGCAGGTTTCAAGGGAGGCAACGTGCTCATTCAGCCCCATCATGAGAGAAAGTGGTCTGCACACCAGCCAAATTGATTTATAAAGTGGGGTTTAAGAGCTCAGTCTTTAATGTCAGAGAGACCTTGGATCAAATCTCAGGTCTGCAGCTTACTAGCCGTGTGATTTCAAGCAAGTTACTGAAGCATTTTGTGTCTCAATTTCACAATCTTTAAAATGAAAAGGATAAAAGCATTTACTTTATTGGGTGGTGGTGTGAGAATTAAGTTATCTGACACATAATAAGCATAATCCAAATTGCAGTCATTATCACTTCGATGTTACTATTGTTGTGGTTTTCTGGAAGTGCTGGGTAACCTTCTATCTCCTGACTTTAACACTTTCTCATTCTACATCGACAGGGAAGAGAGAACTTCTTTGCCCCAGTGGGGGTCATTAGTGCTGCTCGTCAATATTTCTAGTTCTCTTCTTAGCTGGGCATGCAGTAAGGCTACACTTCCTGGTCTCCTTGTGGTTGGGGGAGTGTAGTTCTGGCCAGTGAGGCATTAGAGCAAATGATGTGCAACTCCTGGGAGGAAGCATGTAATTGCTGGTTTGAGACCCACCAGAGCACTCTATTCCCTCTGGCATGGCAACTCACAATGCCGGATACGCTAGCTGCTCCATCAGCCTGAGTCTCTCAGTGACTATGAAGTGCAGAGTCCTCCTGTCACCTTGCAGTGTTCATGTAGCACAAGCAAAAAACAAACTTTTGCTCTTAGCCACTGAGATGGTAGGGTTGCCACTATAATATATCTAGCCTGTACTGAGTGACATCACATCCCTACCCCTGGTCCAGTGGTTCTCAACTGTGGAGATTTACAGCTCCCCCTCTCAACATCTCCTAGGGACATCTGGCAATGTCTGAGGGCATTTTGGTACTCACAGTAGCGGGGTGTGCTACTGGTATCTACTGAGTAGAGGTCAGGGATGCTGCTGAACATCCTACAATGCACAGGACAGCCCCTACAACACTAAATTATCCAGCTGAAAATGTCAACAGTGATCTAGTCCAATACTGAACAACTCTCAGGCCCTCGAACTCCTCACCCACTGAAACTCTCCCCATATCCCACTTCCTGTGATCAGAGAACATATCCAAAGTGCCAGGTGCACCACAGCGACCATGCCCACTTCTCACTATGCTTGGTTACCTGGGACACGGAGAGCTAAGTTGGGGACAATAAGCATTCCCCCATGAGTATTCTGTTGGCCACCCGTGCAAAAGGTACCCTGGGGGTTGCACCAGACCTGAAGACCAGACACTGCAGGAGAAACAAATCATCCTTCCCCTGTAGGGGTCTCTTTCTGTTCTTCCACTGTGAGCTGCTACTTTTGCCATTGAGTTATAGTCTTTCCTGATGTCTTATGGCAAAATTGCACAAAAGCCATATCCTAGATGATTAAACATTTTAGTTTAAAGGCTTGGAAGGGTAGGGGAATTTGACACAGATATGAGATGGCCCAGATTTCTGATATCCAATATCTGTGGGCAAGGTCTGGATTGGATTTCTAATAGACCTCCTTCAAAGAGTGTGATCAGTGTACCTGGTAGAGGTTTACACACGATGTGTCCAAGGTAACATGATTAGTGGTATACCCATGACCAGAACCCAGACCTGCTCACTCCCAAATTTTTAGTCTTTTAAAATATATGTTGGCTAGGGGAGAGAGTTTGGTGAGTGGGTGGTAAATCTAAAGCATGGTGAAATTGGCTTGGCCTTCTGATTCTGGGGGTCCTGGTGGCTACTTTAGAGGTATGAAGAGAAGACAGGTAAGAGAGATAACAAAAACTAACACAAATGCCAACATCGTTTGTGTGATGGTGCCTCAATATCATCTTACCTTCCAAACTTAGGTAATTCAATTTGTCACTGCAGTTCATTAATGACTTGTACCCCAAGTTGGTTTGCTTTGCTGGGATGTATACTCTCAAATCTCAGGGCAAGAAAGAGTCCCCTACCCTAGGACAGCTCTGTTCTGATTTTAAACCTCTGAAAAACCATTACGAGTACTCTCTCTTCAACTGGCACTCATTTTACAAAGCAAATAAATTGCAATATAATGCAAGAGTGCAATTTTTCAACACATATTTCTTGAGGCCTACCATGTGTGCACTGGTGAGAGAGGAACAAATCAGGTTGGTTCCCACTCCCATGGAGCTTACTTCCTAAAGCAAGAGACTGACCATAAGCAATAATCAAATTATGGTTGATAACTTGTGCTCAAAAGGAAATATTGTGCTGAGATAAAAGAATGGCTCAGGGATCATGCTCTAATATTCAGAGAAGGCCCCTTGGAGGCAGTGGCATTTAAGCTGAAACATGAAAAATGAAAAGGATGGAGGGGCAGTGTATTCAAGGAACAAGAACAATTTAGAAAGAGCACACAGCAAGCATATTGTACCTGGCATAGACATTGTCTCATTTTGAACTTCCTCATAGTCTTGTGAAGCAGGCGTTTGCGGTAGGCAGCTTCTGACACAGCCTATAATGACCTCTGTCTTGGCATTCATGCCTTTGTGTAATCTCTTCCCCTTGAGTGAGGTCTGGACCTAGTGACTGCTTCTAACAAATCTAATACAACAAAAGCCATGGAGTGTTTCTTCTGTGACTTCTACCTCACTAGCAGACTCTCTCTCTTGCTGGTACAAGCTGTCATGTTGGAAAGTCCCGCATGGCAAGGAAATGAACACCTCAATCCAACAGCCTACAAGGAACTGCATCCTTCCAACGACCACTGAGTGAGCTTGGATAAAGATCCAGCCCTTTCTGGGAGGGCTGTGACTCCAGCCAACACCTTCCTTGCGGCCTATGAATGACCCCAAAGCAGAAGACTCAGCTAAGCTTTGCCCAGATTCCTGACCCTCAGAAACTGTGAGATAAAAAATATCTGTTGTTTCAAGCTGCTAAGTTTTGAGGGAATGTGTTACACAGCAATAGATAATATAGCATTCATTCATTTGCTCACTGATTGATTCATTTAATGATCTCTTTTGAGATTTCCTGCAGGCCAGGGAATGGCCTAAGGAAAGGAACATGTACTTCATGGCCTCCTGATGTTCGTAGAGGGAGATGACGTGCATGAGACTAAATCATAGGACAACTGTATTGTGTACTTTTCCAGTGGTTGCAATGTCTTGTGGTGGAAACAAATCAAAGGGAGATAACAACTCTGCCTGGCAGAATTGGGGAAGGCAGGAAGTAAGGAGACTGGGCTCTGGGAGGGTAAGAAGCTGCCCAAGGTCACACAGCTCTTCTGATTCATTCTGCTCTGCTTGCCCGCAGGGGAGGGCATGTGTTTATCTCCAGTGTAAGACTGTCTGTTTTGATCTATAAGACTCGACTGCTTCTCTCTTACGCTCCCTGATGATCTAAAAACTATGTGCTGAAATGCATGCTTTATTGCAAATATAAGATAGGCAATAGGTTAATCAGGGTTCTGTGACAAAGATTAAAGCTATACTTCCAATTAACTTTCATAAATCAGAAATCAGACCACGCTGATCTAACTTGTCACTCTGCACGTGTTCACTCAGGTTTGAGGGCATGCATCTCCACACAAACAAGATGCTGGTGTTGAACAGAAAATCACTGAGACCATGCTTCACGATGAAGTTAGCAACAGAAATTAGTGATGTAGAAATGTAACAAGAGCAGTGATGCCAGGAGAGTATCCATGGGCACAGGAGAATTGGAAGAAACTTGTCTGAGAGAGGAGCCTAAGGTCTTTATTTTTGGTTTCATAATTTGCCAAACCTGCAAACCTAGAAGGAGCCTAATTACAGTTAATGAGAAATAATCTCCATTTAAAAAGTCTTATTAATTTTTTACTTTTGTACAGAGCTCTTGTGCATTTTTCTCCTGAGGTTATGTCATATAGTACATTCAAAATTTAAATTAAAAAAGACCCTGAAAGATTTGGGTTTTATCTCTTTTTTCTTTCCGTTCTTGCTCTCCGCTTCTATTTTATGGGGCATAACATATTTATTTTGAAACATATTTTATTTATGAGGCGTACATATATCAATAGTAAAGTGCAAATTTAAAGGGCACAGTTTGATGAATTTTTACATATGTACCCACCCCAACCAACTCAAGATATAGAACAATGCTGCCGCAAAGAGTTTTCTGTGATGATGGAAATGTTCTATCTGTGTGTTATCCATTTTGGCAGCCATAAGCCACATGTGGCTATTGAGTACTAGAAATTGGCTCGTGCAATTGAAAAATTGAATTTTAAATTTTATTTAATGAGGTTGCTACTATTTTGGGCATTACAGATTTATAACATTTCTATCATCTCAGAAGCTCCCTGGTGCTCCTTTAAATCAATATCTACCCAGTACCTTTACCTTCCTCCTTCCCCTGCTGAAGTACCCACTATTCTGATTTAGATCACCATCAATTAGTTTTTCCTGATCTTGAGTTTTGTATAATGAAATCCTATTATATATGCTCTTTGGGTTCAGATATTTCCTTTCAATATAATGTCTGTGAGAGTCATCCTTTTGGCTGAACATGTCAGTAGTTTTTTTTTTTTTTTTTTAACCGCATTCTATTGTATAAATATGCCATAGTTCATCCATTCTACTCTTTATGCATATTTGGGTTTTCCCAATTTTAGGAATGTAACTGCTATAAGCATTCTTGTGCATATCTTTTGGTGGACAAATATACTAATTTCTCTTGGGTATGTATTAATGGGTGGAATTTCTGAGCCTTATCCTCCCACAGCAATATAGAAGAGGTTCAGTTGCTACATTAAAATAAAATTTTACTTTTGTCCATGGCTATTTGTAAAGAGTACATAGTTACTTAAATTCTATTCAAGGAAATGTACAACTAATCGAAGCATTTTGTGTAATATTTAGTAACTTTAAGATGCAATTACCTCATGTCCCAGTAATTATACTTCTAGGTATATTCCCCAGAGAAATTCTTATACATGTGCTTAAGGAGATATGCATAGGAATATTTATAAGAGCATTTTTTTTATAATAGCAAAAAATTAGAATTTCTTTATTGAGTAAGTAATAGTATATCCAAAATGAGATCTCATCCAGAAAATGAACAAATGGAGCTACATATATCAATGTGAATGAATCTCCCTAACAAAATGATGAGTCAAAAAAGCAGTGGTGGAAAATTACATTTCAATATGACGTATATGAAGATTTAAACTAGTCACAATAGTACTATAGATCTGTTAAAGGTACCTGTAATAGTAATGAATGTATTAAGAAATGCACAGAAGGGATAAACAGAAAAGAGTAGTAAATGGCTACTCTATGCTTGAAGCAGAGTGAATGAACAAGAGTTCAACTACACTGCTACATTTAGTTATTAACCTGGGTAATGGGTACTTAGGTGTTGGTGCTATTATACTTTGTATTATTTTGCATATTTTAAATATTACATAATAATAAAGAAAGAGTCTATGAAGGTAGTGGAGACTGCTAAGCATGCACTAGTATCCATTTTCACTTTCTTTTTTTCAGTGCTTCAATCCATCGACCCCCACAAAGTTTTAGCCAAGCACATACCTGCCCAGCTAGAGACTACATTTTTCAGGCCTCTTTGTAAAGAGATGTGGTCATATGACTGAGTTCTTGCCCATGGGAGCTGAGCAGAGGTGAATACAACTTCTAGGTTATTTCCTTAAAAAGCAGCAGCTTGCCTATCACTTCCTCCTTCTCTTCTTGTGGGCTGAATATGAATGTGTTGGTGGCGAGACAGCTTCAATCATATAATCATAAAAGATAATAACTTAGGAGATGATGGTGCAACAAAATTGAGTAACTGCTAGCTTAGACTTTTACATCACAGAAAAATGAAATGCTTTTGGTGTCTTAAGTTATAGCAGCTTAGCCTATGCCTAACCTAACAGTTAGACTAGTGGGATCTAACTGATATAACTAACCTCTCTGATTATTGTGAAATGGACTCAGCTTCAGAGATGTGGCATGGGAAGCACTGTAAGACAGCAAAAATTCAAATGTGGAGGCTGACATGTTAGGTTCAAGTTCCAACTCTGCCACCTGTGTGACCTTGAGCCAGCCCTTCACCTGTCCAGGTATCATTTCTCTCAGCTTTCAGGGGAAATAGGAAGATGTCCTTCTTGCCTCATTGGGGAGCTATGAAGATCAAATAAAATGACACCAACTGCCCATGTAAGCATAAAAGCAGAGTAGTAACATGAAGAGAGAGAAAGACAGTATATGACATGATATCCCTTCCACAAAACCTTTTTTCTCAACAAATTAAAAAAATAGTTCACCATAATAGGTTCATAAAGAATTAATAGTGTGAACATATTATTAAAAAGTCATGGAAATTAACCTGCTGCTGAACAATTACTGGGTCAATAATGAAATTACGATGGAAATTGTAAGTTTCCTTGAATTGAATGACAATGGGGACACAAGCTATCAAAATCTATGGGATATAGAAAAAGCAGGCCTAAGGGGAAAATTCATAGCCCTAAATGCCTACATCAAAAAGGCAGAAAAATCACAAATTAACAACCTGATATCACATCTCAAGGAACTAGAAAAAGAAGAGCAAACCAAACCCAAAGTCAGCAGAAGAAAAGACATAATAAAACTCAGAGCAGAACTAAATGAAACAAAAACAACAACAAAAAAATACAAAGGATCAACAAAACAAAAAGTTGATTGTTTCAAAATATAAATAAAATCAATGGACCTCTAGCTAGATTAGCCAGAAATAGAAGAGAAAGGACTCAAATAAGCTCAATAAGAAATGAAAAAAGAGATATTACAACTGAGACAGAAATACAAAATATAATCTGTGAATACTACGAAAATCTCTATGCATATAAACTAGAAGACATAGAAGAAATGGATAAATTCCTGGAAACACACAATCTCCCAAGACTCGATCAGGAAGAAATAGAAATTCTGAACAGACCACTAATGAGCAGCCATATTGAAGCAGTAATAAAAAATCTCTCAACAACAAAAAATAAAAAACCCAGGACTAGAGAGATTTACAGCCAAATTCCACCAGACCTACAAAGAAGAACTGGTACTTATCTTACAGAAATTATTCCATAGCAGTGAGAAGGAGAGAATTCTCCCTAACTCATTCTATGAAGCCAATAGCACCTTGATACCAAAGCCAGGAAAGGACACAACAATGACAACAATACAAAAAGAAAACTACAGACCAATATCCCTTATAAATAGAGATGCAAAAATCCTCAACAAAATACTAGCCAATCAAATTCAATAACATATCAAAAAAATAATTCACCATGATCAAGTGGGTTTCATCCCAGGGACACAAGGATGGTTTAACATATGCAAATCAATAAATGTGATCCACTACATAAACAGAAGCAAAAACAAGGATAATATGATATCAATAGATGCATAAAAAACATTTAATAAAATCCAGCACTGTTTTATGACAAAATCTCTCAACAAATGAAGTCTAGAAGGAACATACTTCAAAATTATAAAAGAAATATATGACAGACACACAGCCAGTATCATAATGAATGGGGAAAAGTTTAAAGCATTCCCCCTAAAAACTGAACAAGACAGGATGCCCACAGTCACCACTTTCATTCAACATAGTACTGGAAGTCCTAGCCAGAGCCATCAGGCAAAAGAAAGAAATAGAGTATCCAAACTGGAAAAGAGAAGGTCAAACTATTGCTTTTCACTGACAATATGATCTTCTACCTCGAAAACCCCAAAGACTCCACCAAGACACTCCTAGAATTGATAAATACATTCAGCAAAGTTTCAGGTTACAAAATCAATGTACACAAATCAGTAGCATTTCTATATATTAATAATAGTCAAGCTGAGAGTGCAATCAAATACTTACTACCATTCACAATAGCTACAAAGAAAAGAAAATAGTTGGAAATATACTTAACCAAGGAGGTAAAAGATCTCTACCAGGAGAAAACAAAACATTGAAGAAAGAAATTGCAGATGACACAAACAAATGGAGAAACATTTCATGTTCAAGGATTGGTAGAATCAACACTGTTAAAATGTCCATACTGCCCAAAGTAATTTATAGATTACATGTGATCGCTATCAAAAAATCAATGTCATATTTCACAGATCTAGAAAAAATGATTCTACACTTCACTGGAAACTAAAAAAGCCTGAATAAACAAAGAAAGCTCAAGCAAAAGAACAAATCTGGAGGCATCACATTACCAGACTTCAAATTATACTACAAGGTTATAGTAACTAAAATAGCATGGTTCTGGTATAAAAGTAGAGACATAGACCAATGGAACAGAATAGAGAACCCGGATATAAAACCATCAACCTATTATACAACCAACTAATCTTCGACAAAGCAGATAACAACAAACTGGGGAAAGGAAGCCCTAAAGCAATAAATGGTGTTGGCAGAACTGGATAGACACATGCAGAAGAATGAAACAGGACCCCTATGTGTCACCGTATACAAAAATTAATTCAAGATGGATAAAAGACTTAAATGTAAGGTATGAAACCATAAAAATTACAGAAGAAAATGTAGGAAAAACTCTTCTAGACATTGGCATAGGCAAGGAATTTATGACTAAGACCCCAGAGGCAAATATAGCAACAACGAAAATCAATGGGACTTGATTAAATTAAAAAGCTTCTGCACAGCAAAGGAAAAAATCAACAGAGTAAACAGACAACTTACAGAATGGAAGACAATATTCATAAACTATATATCTGATAAAGGGCTAATATCCAAAATCTACAAAGAACTCAAACAAATCAGCAAGAAAAAAACTAAACAACTCTATTGAAAAGCGGGCAAAAGACATGAACAGAAGCTTTTTAAAAGAAGATAGACAAATGGCCAACAAACATGTGAGGAAATGCTCAACATCACTAATCATCAGGAATCATCAGGGAAATGCAAACTAAACTAGATATCACCTTACCCCTGTCAGAAGGGCTACTAGTAAAAAGTCAAAAAACAATAGATGCTGTTGTGGATGCAAAGAGAAAGGAATGCTAATACATTGATGGTGGGACTTCAAATTAGCACAAGCTGTATGGAAAATAGTACGGAGATTTCTCAAAGAAATAACTGTAGAACTACCATTCAACCCAGCAATTTACCCAAGGGAAAAGAAGTCTTTTTATCAAAAAGACACCTGAACTTGAATGTTTATAGCAGCACAATTCACAATTGCAAAAACATGGAATCAACCTAAGTGCCCATCAATTCATGAGTGGATTAATAAAATGTGGTATATATACCATAGAGTACTATCCAGCCCTAAAAAGGAAGGAAATAATGTCTTTCACAGCAACTTGGATGGAATTGGAGATCATTATCCTAAGTGAAGTGTCTCAGGAATGGAAAAACAAACACTACATGTACTCTCTAATAATTAGGAGCTAATTGGGCATACACAGGCACAAAGGTCATTGAAAATCAGGAAGTGGAGAGGAGGAGGAGCAGAGGGGTAAAAACCTACCCCCATTGGGTAAAATGAACACTATTCGGGTGATGGGCACACTAAAAGCCCCAACTTAAGCATTATAAGAGGTAGCCATGTAAAAAAACATTTGTACCTCTTTTTTTGAAATTTAAAAAATACTGAAAAAAAAAAGACTATTTAATAGGTGAAATATCCACAGAGCAAATCTTAGACACTGCATTAATCATCTGGGATAGTTTGTAGGCAATTCTCCTTGGAGACAAATTTATGGAATAAGCATCTTTATCATTTCCTGCATAAACATTCCTGATCATTTAATGCTACAACTTTCCATCTCATCACATGAAAGAAACGAATACTAAGAATAACCCTAAGGAAAGTATTGAGAATCATTTCATATGAAAAATTAAACTGCCACCCTTTTTTTTCTTTTATAAGAAGTTACACTAAGTTAGATAGAAAGAGTGGGAAAACAATGCTGGAGTAAGAAAAGAACTCCTTATTTCTTTCTAGTAGATTTCATATTACACACTGCATACCTGGACAACTTGCAGAAATCTAAGAACCAGGGCAAGCAATTCAACCTTCGAACTACAGTTTCATCAAACTTTTCAAACCCTAAGTGAAAAAGTCAGTCATATAAAGACTCCATAGATACTGATGGTTTCCTCTTTCCTTCTACCAGTGTAAATTGAATCTTGTCAGTCCCTCACTCATAAACCCCTAAGAGCTTCTCATCATCCTTGGAATAAATTCAACCTTCTAACTATGGCCTCAAATGTCCTGTGTGATCTGTCCCTGGCCCATTCTTCTGAATGTACTTCCTCTCAGTTTCTGGTTGGTATCTGTGCTCTATTCATACTGATCTTATGTCTTGCTGTTCCTTGAACCAAACTCATCATTTTCTTTCATCAAAAGCCACTTCCTTTTCCAGGTATGTTCTTTCCCAGGTCTTCATAGCTGACTCCCTCACTTCAGTCAGACCTCAGCTTAAGGGTCACTATCCCCAAAGAGACTTCTTGGTCCTGCATAATCTAAAATATCACTATTATACTCTGCCCCCTCAATCTGCTGTGTTTTTCTTTATTCCCCTTATCTCTTGATGAGACACGGTGTATTTGTTTACCTTTTTTTGCTTGTCTCACCCATTAAACATCAGCTTCATGAGAGCAGGAAACTTTCCTGTCATATTCGCTGCTATAGTCTCAGTTCCTAGAACAGTGTCTGGCATATGATAGTCATTCAATTCATAAATTGTGAATAAATGCATGATCAAATGTTGTTTATCATCAATGGTGCATCCAGTCTCACACACCCAATTTCACTCTTACTTCACTTTTCTATGTGGCTTTGCTAGGTTTATTGTAATCAAGACAGGATTTTAAGATGGAAAAGCAATGCCTGCCCATCTCAGGGTGACACAGTGAAGTAGTTAATGCTTCTCAATGACAAAAGGATCAGACAGAAAATGTGTTCTTTTCTCTGAAAGGCATTTGAAATAATGATAACAAGCTGATGACTCTCCAAACTGCCAATTAAAAACATTATTGAATTTATCTTTCTACATTTGCTAATAGTTTCCTAAGAACATTAAAAAATTTTGATTCCCTTTTCATTGAGAGAGGTCAATGACCTTCAGGGCCTGATTCCATGTTATATGTAGTGTTTTTTTTTTTTTTTAACTCTAGCAATAAAAATATTATTTTCTAATAAAACACTGCCTGTTTACTAAAAGAAATTGATAAAATAAGTTGGGCACCTATTGGCTCTAGACAATTATGTATAATACTAGTGGATGTCAACAATAATCATGGCCTTAGGAACTGTGGTAGATTGGAACGTGGCCTAAACCATCACTCTGATTGTAGCCACACCACTTGCAATGTGAATTCACAGCTGCTCCCACCAAGAGATGGAGTCTGTTTCTCCTCTTCCTGAACCTTGGCTAGCCTTGTGGCTTCCTTTGCCAATAGATTACAGTGGAAGTGACAGTGTGACAGTTCTGAACTAAGACTGCCAGAGGCCTTGCACTTTTCCACTCTCTTAGAACCCTGTCCAGTGGCCACGTGAAGAAGTGTACAATGTGGAATCATCCCAGCTGATGCTATCCTAGATTTATAGTCATCTGACTCTCAAATAGAACAAAGCTTCCTACCAAACCCTCAGCTGCTAACAAATACATAAGTGAACCCAGCTAAGACCATAAGAACCACCCAGCTCATTTTTAGGCTTGTGAACACTACTAAATGTTTCTTGTTTTAAGCAATTGAGTTTGAGGATAGTTTGTTACACAGTAATAGCTAACTAATACAGGCATCAGAACAATAAAATAAACGTACCCCTTATAAAGGCAAGGGCTTTCCAGCTTTTAAATGATCCCTGTTAAGTTTCCTTGGCCTCCCTATAAATAGAGATTTCAGACTTCTGATCTCTTGTTCAGTCCCCAAATCTATTCAGATTCCATTATTACTCTTGAGTAGTGAGGAGAACCATCTAGCTTGAGTTCTCAAATCTTTAACTCAGCCAATCTTTCTTTTCTTTCCTTCTAGTTTCACAGAAGAAATCTTTTACAGTTACCATATTAGTATTGATTTCAGGAAGCAATTATGCCAGTATAGTTCAGAAAAGTGGACAATTCAGGTTGAAAACCGAGAATGAGAGAGACAAAGGAAGAGATTCTGAATTAGGACAGTTGTCATAATAAAGAGAGGTTGGTAGTTAACACTAGAACCTTATTACAGTTATACCTGTATCTTACTAGTGGCTGCTACTCATAATGATGCTTATTTTAAATGTTGTTTGTGTTAGCTATTGCCACAATAATGCTGGATAACAAACCACACTTGAACTCAGTGACTTACACCCACATATATTTTATTGTCATGTTCATGGGTCTGTGAGTTGGTTGGTGTTCGCTTATCTAGACTGGGCATGGCTGTAGGTTTTAGACTATGAGTTACTTTAGAATGTGAGGTTGGCTGGGCTTGGTTCCAGGCTGTGGGTTGAGTTAGGTTACTTTCATGTGTATTATACTGAGGCATAGGCTAGCTGGGGGATAACTACCTGGGGCATGTTCTTCTCCTGGAAGCTCACCAAAGTGTGATGGCAGCAAAACCATGTGCACAAGCATGTCTCAAGCCCTCTGCTCTTTAATTCCGGTTGACAAAGCAAGCATGATAGCTAGGCCCAAGGCCAAGAGGTGGAGAAGTTCACTTAAAGCCCCACAAGCCACAGTAGGGTGTTTAATTTTAATGCAGGGGAGTGAAGAGTTGAGAATAATTATTCAATCAACCACATTATATTTATGATACAATTTCTTCTCTACTCTGGTCCATCATTGGGTAAAAGAGGATAGCAGACATCTCTGATACTCTCTCTTCATTCAGCCTAAACAGTCTCATTCAAACAACTCAACCAGTACCTTCTCTGTGGAGTGGCCACTGACCAATCAAACCCCATTGTTATCTGAGATCTCCAAAGTCCTCCAGCTATTGAAACTTGTTATACCACCGTGCCGCTTCTCCCATCCCCAATGCCACTAACTACCATGACCAATCCAGGCTATCATTTACTGAGTTGCTTTCGTAGGCAGCCTCTTTATAAACCTTATTTCTATCTGGTAGTTATTAATATCTCTGCTTTATAGAGAAGTTAATTAACTTGCTAAAAGTTACATAGATAATAAGTAGCTGAGCTTGGATTCACACTACCACCATATATTACAATTATCTACTGTTTCACATATTGACTTTATACTGTGGATAAATTTTGCTTGCATATTAGTTTGTTCCTTCAAACTGCATTGTATACTTCTTGAAGGTGCTTCTTCAGATTGTTCCTAGGCACAATGTGATTAATTGTTTCATTTCAAGAACTGATTCCAAAGAACCAGTTGAACCCTACATATCATTATTCATCAGAATGGAACTTTCTCAAGACATGAGAATTCAGTTAATTAATAGTAGCTAATATTAACTAGCACCACCACCTTATTAGATGTGTATTATCAGTATTCCCATTTTATATATGCAGAAAGTGAGGCTCAGAGGGGTCAACTGACTGAATCATGATCAGATAAGTAGCAGAGCCAGAATGCAAATCTAAATCTCTGTAGATTCCTATGTTTTAACTACTGATATTCTATATTTAATTTCTGTACAATATAGGACTAAATTATAACTATTCTAAAGGTTTTATCTGTAAAATTCTATAAAGATCAACCCATGGTAAACCCCTAATCATATACCAAGTCTTGGCTCAAGAGACAATAATAACTGACAATGACAGTTAAAATTTTTTTTAAAATACATGTATACCAAGCATGGCACTAAGTGATTTATTACCTTATCACAGCCTCACAAAAAATGCAGTAAGGCACATTCTGTAATTATTCCCATTTTATAGATACTGATGCTTAGAGAAGTGACTTATTCAAGACTTACGGTGGTGAGGAGTATAACCTATAATGAGTCTAGGATATTAAGCCTCTGATGTCACATTCTTAGCTCATGTGTTATACAATGACTCTGTCTTCAGTTCCAATATCATAAACACCCATAACTTCCATTGTTCACAGAACGGATGGGCTAAATTTTATGTTAAAAACTTTTTAATTAAAAAGGTAAGATCCTATATCCATAGGGTAATTTTTTGGAAAGTAAATAATTCTTGGTGTTATGATGTGATAATTATTTAATTCAGGGGTTGACAAACTGCAGCCCTTGGGTCAAATGTGCCAGCTGACTGTTTTTGTAAATAAAGTTTTACCAGAACACAGCTATGCCCATATCTTTATTTATTGTCTTTGGATGCTTTTGCCACAATGACAGAATTAAGCAGTTGGTAAAGACCATAGATAGGGCCCAAAAAGCCTAAGATATTTAGCAACTCCTGGTTTAATTTTTAACTTAAAATCTTTGTAATTTAAATTTTCATGCATGCTTTTGTGGCTGTTCTTCCTCCAAAGAGCAACTTATTTTAATCCTGGGGTCACTGGGCCCAGCTGGGAAGGTGCTCATGTTGTAAAACTACAAAGTAGCCACTCTTCCAGGTCATCCAATTGGCCAGATTACACATGAGCAATGACAAGAACAGTGAACATTTCCTGTCATTCAACCATCCTGTGAACCCTGTAGGGCTTTGGTAAATATGTTTTGCAAAATTCAACCAGGAAACACTTGTATTGCTATGGTAGAACGTAAACGAATGAAGCAAACATAAATCTAAGCAGTCTCCATTGAACAGACATATCCATTAAAATCATAATTAGCCAATATACAGAATTGAGTCCTCAGCTGAATTTTCTTTTCCTCCAACAAATTTTAGGATAAAAAGGGAGCAGGCTATATAGAAGAGATTCATAAAAGATTTAGTAAAACACACACATACCTATCTTGTTAGAATATAGACATATCAATAAAATTTCTATGTAATCTCAAAAATCTTCTGTATAAAAAAGATTTACTCCTTGAGAGCTTGCTTTGGGGTCATGCAATCGTGAGTTCAAATCCCAGCTCTACTGCTGACTGGCTGTTTGATTTTGACTTTGGAAAAATTGTTTAGCTTTCCTCTCCCTCTCCCTTTTAGCTTCCTTATTAAAAGGTGGATAAAAATGTCTACAGGTTTGTTCTGAGGATTAAATATGATTATATATATGTATATATTGTACTAGGCTTTGTGTCTGGCACATAGTAAATGCTTAGTATTTGGTAGGTATCATTGCTGTTCAAACTGGAGGTCAGAACACAGAGCACGAGTCCTCTGCTGATGAAGAGTTCACCCTAAAAGATTGATGTAGAATTATTCACTAGCCAGGAAGGAAAACAAACTAATGTATTGGATTCATATGTTCAAAAAAGGATTGAAACAAAAAGGGTTAACAGTAAAGTTTAATCAGTGCACTGCACGCCGTTACCCAAGCTTCTGCTGATTCGGGGTCTGAATCTCTGAGGAGGCTCCATGATGGTAGCAGAAGGTCAAGTCAGACCATGACCACGGGGCGTCTGGGCTGCTGAAATGGGTCAGAAGGCTGGTAACATATCTCCATTTGCAAGGCTGTGCTCGATGGTTTGTAACAGGTTTTATCATTTGGCAAAAGGTAGAAAAAGTAGAAAATACTATTTCTGTGTGCCTTTTTCTAAAAGGACCCCTTCTTTAACACCTGTGATTACAATTTTTTGGCTCAATGCTTAAGAAAGGACTTTGAATAAATGAGCATATTTGTGATTCAGTTTTGGTAACAAAGGACAGAGATTGCTGAAACGTCTACAGCAGTTTTGAAGGCTGCCTAGAAAATGGCCAATTCCCTGCTCTTTAGATGCGGCATACCCACTGTCTCTCAATTTCAACTTTCCATTGCGGTAGTCTCTCAGTAACAGCAGGTGCAATCACATAGAAATCTCTGGCCATGTGTTCTAGAAGCAACTGACAGAGACATAAGAAAAATCATGATGAGATCTTCAGATAATTATTGCTCTGGGAAATTAAATATTGCTCTCTGGCCCTGTACCCCCCATATCCTTAATGCCTCTAATTTTGTCCCTACTAACTGAGTAGAACATGTTCATGGGGTATGTGCATCTTGACCTCTTTTCACATTCAAAGAATGCTGGAATTAAAGTACATCTGGAAAGCAAAGTCATTTAAAACTGGCAGTCCACCAAATATTTAATGACTGTTAGAGGCATTGCATGACTTTGGAAAGATAAGATTTAATTTTGGTCCCTTTTTAGTCAACCATGGGATGGGAGAGACAAGGTTGAGTGTGGCCAGAGGGAAAGTTTATGCCTGGAAGATTCCTGTGACCCTCAGGTGATATCTACATTATAAAATAGGAGTACTGGCAAGTGGATCCAGGTCATAGACTGATAGGCCTGTTTCGTGGCTGCACTTTGTCTAACCAGAAAAAATGCACCTTTGTGTAAAGTGGGCATTTAAGCCCCATGAAGCCATAAATGCCTCAGCCTCTGCATTTACTGAGTCAATATTTAATTGAGCATCTACTTTGTACCAGGCATTGTGTTAGGTACTGGCCATATAGTGGTGCATGCAATGCACATGATTCTTTCTCTTAAAGAAATCTAAAGGAGGAGATAGACAATAACAAAGTAAGTATACAAGGTAATTTCAGGTTGTGTTAAGTGTTATCATGGTAATAAACAGGGCATTGTTTCAGGGGGAAAAACAAACGATGAGAAGCCCATTTAAGGCAGAATGGTAAAGGAGAGCTTCTCTAAAAAGGTTACCTTTAAACTGACACCTGACAGAGCCAGCCACATGAAACACTGTGGGATGGGGAAGAACAGTGTGATTGACAACCACAGGATGACCCCAGCGAGACATGCCCTACTGTGGTCCCACCCTTGAGCACAGGCAGGACCTATGACTTGCTTTTAATCAACAGCATATGATAAGGATGAAGAGATTTTGCAGATGTAAAGTTCTTAATCAGTTGACTTTAAATTACTCTAAAAGGGAGATTATTCTCAGGGGCCTGACTTAATCAGGCAGTCCTTTTAAATGTACATCTAGAAATCAGAGAGTTGAAGCACCAGAGAAACTCTCTGTTGCTAGATCTGAAAAATTCTGTAGTTGCAAGGAAAGGAGTTATGCCAACAACATGAAGCGGATCCTTCCCTGCTGAGACTCTAGATGAGAACATAGCCTGGCTGGCACCTTAATTGCAGCCTTGTGAGACCCTACGCAGGGGACTTGGCTAGGTCATGCCTGGACTTCTGACCTAGAAAAATAATTGTTCAATAATAAAGGAGTATCCCTTTAAGCTGCTAAATTCGTGGTAATCTGTTATACAGCAATATAACAAAAACAAATACAATGCTCTAAGCAGGACAAATATAAAGTCATTGAGAGGTGTGTAGAGAGCAGGGAGGAAGAGAGTTGGAGACACATTGTGTGCTGTTCTAGGACAAAGAAAGTTTAGGCTTTATCCTCAGCATATAACATGTGATACGTGGTGCATAGTAGGTGCTTAAATCTGTTGAATGAATGAATGAATAATGAAAGTATGTTTCTAAATAAAAGTGTTTAATACTAAACTGCCATCGCCTCTCTCTGTCCCAGATTACAAAACATTTCTTCAGTAGATATTTATTGAAAGACCATTATATGCAAAAACCTGTAGTGTTATTACAGGGTCAGAAAAAGTGATTTAGAAAAAGAGTCTGGCCCAAGAAGCAAATTTTTAGCCAAAACAACTACCGGAAACTTCTGGACCAGGAAAAAGCTATGTAGTTATATGGAGATTAAAAACTCTGTAATGAGGTATGGATACAACCCAGCAATCTGGGTCACAGCTGAAAGCCTGATAATTTGAGGTTTCTCTTCAGAGTCTAATAAACTATTTGAAAAGCTGCCAAGTGCTAATCAAGTCTAAGGAAGATAGCACTATAATAAGATAACCACATCATCAAAGGCCATGTTGATAATGGATTGGAAGAAAGGAAATGAAGTGTTAAGAAAATTAGCAGGTCAATAACGATGGAGAATTCAATACTGAAAATGCAAAGGTGTTTATAGATTGGGGAGTCATATTTCATGTGTCTTAAGTCTGCCAGACTTATCTGAAAAAAATCTCTGGAAATTCAGAGAGGATAAGTGAAAACAACGTGGTCATCTTCTATTAGCTGGAGTGTGCATGTTATCCCTGTTGCCACTTAAGCACACATGATGGCTAAGGTGAAGGCCAGAGTCCTGTTGCTGATGGTTCTAGGAGCTAAAAGTATGATCTGTAATTGCACAACCAGAAATGGCATTTTCAAAGAGCAAAATCAAAATACGAGGAAACAGTGGCTTCCTGAGCTCATACTTAGCCACATCCCTTCAAAATTAGCTGGGTTGGTTCACTACAAAGAGTTTATTTGCATTTAAAAATACAGGAAGATGTAGGCTGGACTCCTTCTAAAATGCAAATCTGAGGTGTTTTTCAAGGGGAAATGTCCACACATTTTAGAATGAGATAATTAAGGATAACTTCATTAAAGTTAAGCAGAGGAGTAGGAAGTAGCAGACACCTGGTACAACTGGGCATCAAATTGACACCAAATTTAGAGGCCACTAAAGGGAAAGGGGTGAGATGGTGCATTTTAAAACCGGTTTTAAATACCACATCATCACCACCACCACCATCATCATCAGCTTTGCATTTCATGAAGATGTTCATAGTGGGTCTTAGTCTCATTTCTCAGATGATCCAACCCATTCTCAAAGAGATCACCTTACTTTTTTTTGAGTTAGCTTTAGAGCTCAACTCCAATGCGCAAATTAGCTACATAGTTGACTGCTTCCTCCCAAAGGTCTATGAAAAACAAAAACAACACTGATTTTGTAATAAGAGTTGCCAATTATTTTACATTGGTTACTATGTTGAGTATGAGCAACCTCTTTTATGAGACTGAATCATTAATTTTCAAATAAACAAAACAGACTTAAAAATAATTGATGTGCAAATACAGAGACAATGGTTAAGACTTCTTGTTTTTTATGTTTTGATAGACATGGTTCATGTTACAACAGACAACTGATATGTAACTGATATAATCGCTCTTTGATAAATGTTATCTCTCATTTGAGATAAAACTGGCAGTTACTGGCAGAACCTCATAAAGAGAGAGCACAGGCATTTTCAGAAAGCAGCAGCCCGAAATCAGATTACTACAGCTTCCCCTAGGATGAATATGCGTAAGAGGAAAACATTATGCACGTTTCTGGTTTTGGAAGCACCTAGGAATTGCTTTGTCTCCTAAGGAGAAGAAGGTCTAGAAGATGCAAAACAAAACAAGGGCAAGCATGAAAGTGATCTGATTTCATTTCCGTATCCTTGCTCCTGTGAGCTGTTGAGTTTTGCAGAGCTGATGTAGTCTATTAGAAGGTGAATTAGTGAATCTATAATTTCTGACACCTCATTGCAGGGCCTGAGAGGTGCAGTATTTTCCCCTGCCTGTCCATATGCAGCCTGCCAGCAAGGGCAGAGGAGGGAGGTAAATGAGATCTCTGCTTTGCCGCCTGGCTGTGCAGACTGCATGTGTGAGAGCGGCTGTGGTCAGTCTGGGGCTTGTTCAGGGATGGCGTCAGAGAGCTCTGTCCCAACAGCCTCACTGCATGAGGGCCCTGGCTGTCCTGCCTGTGCCTTACACATCACTCGTGGTGTAAGATGACCTAAGAGGGCCAGCCAACGAGGAGTTTCTATGTGAATGGTTAGCTTTCACTTTAATGTATATTATTTAAAAAAAATAAACCTAGAACATCAAAGGTGTGATTGCACATACATCACTTCTTAAGATAGAGATGGGTTTAAAAAAGTGAGTTGGGAGTTGGTTTAATAAGAAATATGAAAGAAATAATCATCCCGGTGGTAGTTGGAAACGGCAAAAGTCACAAAGGCGGTGTGTCAGTGGCTGAGGTCTAGAGAACAATTCAGAAGATGATTTTCTTCTTATGTCACTGTGTTCATGATCTCTTTGTTGAGACTTTTGGTATTTGTTTTCATTTACAAAATAACTATATGCTTAAGGCAGAGAATTTGAAGATATAGACAAGCACAAATGAAATCATGAAAATCAATCATAATGATACCACTTAAGGATAGTTAGGCTGGGCATGGTGGCTCACATCTGTAATCTTACCATTTTTGGAGGCCAAGGTGGGAGGATCACTTGAGGTCAGGAGTTCAAGAGCAACCTGGGTAACTTAGAGAGACTCTGTCTCTACAAAAATTTTTTTAAAAATTAGCCAGGCATGGTGGCACATGGCTATCATCCCAGCTACTTAGGAGGCTGAGGCAGGAGGATCACCTGAGCCCAGGAGTTTGGGGTTGCAGTGAGCTATGATGATGGCACTAACTCTAGCCACTCTAGCATGGGCAACAGATCAAGACTCTGACTCTTCAAAAAAAAAAAAAAAAAAAAAAGGAAAAGAAAAAAAAGATAAGCATAGTTAACATTTTGCTTTTTGCCTATCCAGTACTTTTTCTGTCCGTTTATTCCCCATAAAAATGGGTCTGTGCTTGCCTATCCTGTTTCATGGCTGGATTTTCCACCTAGCAATATCTAATGAACATTTTCCCATGTGGTAAGCTTTCTTCTTTAACAACTCTTTTACTAGTGTTTTATTGGATAAAAAGTATACCCTTATATGGACAAATAAAAATCTAATTAATGAATCCCCTACTGTTGGGAATTAAGCCTGCTTCCACTTTTTCACTGCCATACAAAAGGCTGCAATGAACATACTTGGGCTTAACACTCTTGCACACATTTCTGAGTATTTACTTGTAATAAATTCCTAAAGGTGGAGCTCCTGGGTCAAAAGCTTTGCCAATTCTAAAAATGTTGTGCTGCAAATTAACAGATTACAGAAATATCACATGAATAATTTATCCCAAAAGTAAGTTATAAGAATACTCATTTCTATAACATTTGTGATATATTATCATTACAAATGTTATCTTTCATTTAAAAGACTTTTGTTTGCCAGTATACTCATATAACTTAGATTACTAAAGAAATACAAGTCAAAAAATCATAAATTTAGGATTCATTCATAGTATATTTTTCTGTGTGAATTACCTGTAATATTCTTTTCCCTAATTTCTACTCATACAAAAACCCTGAAACAGTAATCAGACTTAAGTATGAGTGTAGAGTATAATACTAAATGATTTAAGTATGCCTGTCTCAAGAAATACTTTCCTTTACCTTTCTTCTACTTCTCTTTTGGCTAAGGGAATGATCATTATTCCAGGGAGACATTATTTTTGAATATTATGATGATTTTTCCTAACTCATCGAGAAAATGTTAAAGGTAAAATGAGTTGAACGAATTCATTTTTTAGGAGAAAAGCGTAAAATATGGTCCTGCCACTTAACTCTATTCAACAAGCTGAAAAACACTGAGATCAGACAGGAAATGGCAATAGCGATGCATTCATTCCAATGATGCTGACGTTTGAGCAAGAACAGAAAACATGCACGATAAGCTATTGCAACAAGAAGAAAAATTAATCCCTAGAATAATTTTGTACCTAGCAGGTTCAGAAACAGTTGACTATCTATCTCTGTAATTTTGAATCTTACTTATAATTCAAGTGGGTGATTTTTCAATCTTTTTGAAGCTATGACACCTTTCTTGCGATGGAGAAGCTGGTGGAGGTGGCAGTGGTGGTGGTAGAGCCACCTGCCTAGCCCATTCTAAAACTGCCACATGAAACCAGGCGCAGTGATTCACGCCTGTAATACATGACTCAGAAGGCCAATATGGGATAATCGCTTGAGGCCAGGAGTTTGAGACCAGCCTGGGCAACATAGCGACACTCTGTCTCTAAAAACAACAAGAAAAATTATCCAGGCGTGGTGGTGCACACCTGTAGTCCCAGCTATTCAGGAGGCTGAGGTAGGGGGGATGGCTTGAGCCCAGGAGTTGGAGGTTGCAGTGAGCTATAATTGCACCACTGCACTCAAGCCTGGGCGACAGAGCGAGACCCTGTCTCTAAAAAATAAATTAACTAATTAAATTAAAGTAGTGCCACATGAGATGCAGTAATATTTTAAATAGAAAGAACAATTGAATTTAATTTTATGTTGAGATTTATTTGAGAATTTCAAAATAATTCTGGACCCCTCACAGAAACCCTTAACCTTCAAGTTGGCAACCAGTGTTTTAAATTGAAGCTGTCCAAGAGGAAAGCAGATATCAGGAATATCTTTGAATGATATGCATGTCTTACATTAGGAAATGCTAAATAGACTACTTCCTAAAACATCCAGAAAATTCTGGGTGAAATGTAACAGTTGATAAGAACCCTACCTACTAATTAAAATAATTTGCCATTATTCATTTATTAACTCAATAAGCATTTACTGAGTGCTCACTACCTGCCAAGAATTATTTCATGCACCGGGGAATATTAGTGAACAAAGCAAAGATGAATCTAATGTTCTTAGAAGGGGAAGAGCAACAAAACTACCAGAAAGGGGGGGGGGGCCCTTGTTTAAAATGCAGATTCCTAAGTCCTACTCTGAGGCTGCAGAATGGAAGTCTCTAGGGGCTGGGGCCTGGAAATGTGTATTTTAAAAATGCTCCCAAGTAACGCGCACTAAAATTTTCAAAGATTGTAAATATTTGTGAAGTGAACGGACATAACAGTAATGTCAGATAGGAAATCATGATCTAGGATACCTCACTCCCCAGCCCTCCACACAGAGAAAATAGAGGCCCCTTTTGAGGTGGGCCCAAGCAGAACCTCAGCTCGCCTTCTCAGATCCGCTTGGAAACTCGTGATGTGACTAATATGTGGGTCTGATTAAACTCAGGCCTCACATAAGCTTTCCATTTTAAATGAATACTCTCAACGTCCAGGTGCTAAATCCAGTTGTTTTCCAAGCTGACGAAGTGCAAGTCCTTCAACTGGTAAACACCAATTACTTTAATGGCATCTTTTTAAAAAAAAAATCCTTATTTTGATTTTTAGCACTTTTGATGCATGGACACCAGGCCTTACTCCTAGGGCCAACGTACATTAGACACAATAAGCTCAGTGCCCAGGGCCCCTGAGACTTTTAGGGGCTCACAAAAATGTTTCAATTTCTTCTAAAATCAGAATAAAAGCATGACTATAATCTAGCCTGGATCATATTCAGCCTTTGACCAGTACAGTCATAAAATATAATTTTTTTTTTTTTAATCAAGAAGTGGTCCTCAGAAGTTACAATGTGGCACTGCTTACCCACAGTTCTGGGCCCAGGTGAGAGGCACCTTACCTGGCAGGCATTGTAGAGGAGCTGATGTTCAAACTTCTTGATCCCAAGAATGTTCTGGAACATCTCGTAGAGTTGCTCCTTGCTCAGAATCAGCTCGGAGGCTGCGCTGGCCGTCATCCGGGCCTGCTGCTTCCTGGGGTCCTCTTCCCCGCGGTAGATGGCATCGAACTTGGCCATCCAGGAGCTCAGCACCGTCTCCTTGCTGAGGCCGTCGATCTCAGGCAGGCTGCGCACCCTCTTCTCGATGTGCTTCTTGAAGACCTCCCGAGAGTCGTTGGCGGAGCAGCCCCCGCTCTGCACCATGCGGGCCACACGGTCGCTCTTGAGGAACACCTGTGCGAGACCAGGGCCAGGACAGACGGTGAGAGAGCTGGCCACGGAGGGACCGTCCCCTGGGGCTGGGCACCAGGCCAACCCCCTACACGTGTGTCAGAGGAGGCGCTACCGGGGGTCCCATCCTGCCCTACAACCTCCTAGCCCGGCCAATGCAGACAAGTAACTTACACGTTTTGTTTCTGTGTCTACATCTACTAAATGAGACTAACAATTGTACTCACCAGATTGCTGCAAGGACTAAATGAGACACTAATATGAGACGCAGCATATAGCGTACAGATTCTACACTCAGACTGCGCCGGTTCTTTCTCTGCCGCTTTTTGGCTATGTGACTTTGGGCACATTAACCTCAGGATTCTCATTTACAAAATGGGGATGACAGTAGTCCCTATGTCATAGGTATTTTAAAATGAGGAGTCAATGAGCTAATGTGTGAAAAGCACTGAAAATAGTTCCTGGCCCATGTGAATGCCAAGTGAGTTGTTGCTGTCGTTGTTACTATTATTATTATCATATATAAAGTACCTGGCAGGATATCTGCACATAGTACTAAACATTCACCACTATTTGTCTCTCATTTTATCCCCTTCATGACTCTTATAATTAATTGGAATTAATCTAGTATTGGGTAAATATGCATGTAATTATCAGCTTCTCTTCCTGAAATAGAAACTCCACGTGGGCAAAGACTGTCCTCTTTATTCCCCACAATATCTTCAATCCCTGGTATAGCACCTGACACTTTGAAAGTGAATTAACAATGAACGTTGGTGTTATATTCTGTTTATTTTGTAGATGAAAACCCAAGACTCCGGAGAGGGGAGGGACTTGCTCTTGGTACCTCAAATTGTCTGACTACAAACATGTGGTCTCTATACTTCACCCTGGTTCCTCCCTTCCCTCTGGGGCTCTCTTGTCTGGTGGAGAACCCCTGGTCATTTTGCTGGTGTCGCCTGCATCCTGGGACCAAGCCATTCATTAAGAACATTTTACTTTCGCTCCACTGCCCACCATTCGGAAGCCTACGCCTGCTACATGGTCTGGGGTATAATACAAGGCAGCAAAGCTGCGGTTTCGTATTCACAGAGAGGAAACATCTGACACTTTTGAGCTGTGTCCTGGTCACACTTGAGAAGGTGTATAAACATCCTTCAAGAGGCAGAGCAAACGTTCATCCCCTGTCAGATTTCAGGGATGCCCTTGTTGTCCGAGAGACAGCAATGCTTGGGGCGGCCACTTATGCTTCACACTTCAGCACCGAGCTTCCTGGAGGTGGGGAGATGTTAACAAGGTGGCCTCCATTTACTGCTGACTTTAATGAGCTAATCTGGAAAGGAGGGCTGAGATTTGCTCCTCATGGTCAAGATTTTGGCCTGCTCTCCTGTGTCTGGGAACTGATGCTCAGCTGAGACCTTAGAGTTCATTTGAAAATCAATTATAGAGGAAAAGTTTCAAATGAATCCTTAGGGCTTATGAGTCAAAGAGTTCACCTGAAAACCTGAAATGCTTAATGCAGACAGTTTCTCCATCTAACCTAAACATCACGAGTCTCAGCTATGGGTACAGATCTCAAAGAACACCACAGTTTTGAGGCAAACAGAGGAAGTCTCTGGAGAGGCCACGTAGCATGTGACAGGAGCTGTAACTATGATCCCGGGCCAGCTGTGCCACTAACTTGCTGTGTGACTTTGGGTAAGTCACCTCCCTTCTCTGATTCTCCACTTTCTTATCCATACACTGAAGGAGCTGAACTATAAGATTTTGGGGTTATCCTTCCCGCTATAATCATTATAATCTTCCTCGTGTACCCATCTATCCTTTCTTTGGGTACTCACTAGATGGAAGACACTGTAGCAGGTGCCAGGGATACAATAGTGAGGAAAACACAGGTTCAGCTCTCAAAAAGTACAATAGACATGATCCTAGTAATTCCATACAAATATAATTACAATCTGCAACAAGCTCTATTAAGGGAAAGTACAAGGGTCCCTGGGTGTCTGTAGCCGGGAAGCTATTCCAACACACGGTCAAGAAAGCCTTCCTGTAAGAAAACACCTTGGAGATGACACATGAAAGACGGACTGGTGAGCTACAAGGTATTTCAGAGAGAAGGAACAGTATGTGTAAAGGCCCTGAGGGTCCGAGGACATAAAGAGGAGCCAGCGTGGCTGTGGCATTGGTGGGGTGCAGGGAGACTGATGCAAGGTGGGCCAGAAGGCACCAGGCAGCCAAGGCCATGGGAGGAGGCATTAGGTTGTTGGTCTGCACTTTAAGGGCACTGGGAAGCCCTTGAAGGTTTTAAGCTGGGATGTGGCACAATCCAGTTCACATTCTCTGGCTTTTTTTCTTTGGATATAGAGTCTCACTCTGTTTCCTGGGCTAGAGTGCAGTGGTGTCATCATAGCTCACAGCAACCTCAAACTCCTGGGCTCAAGCGGTCCTCCTGCCCCAGCCTCCCGAGTAGCTGGGACTACAGGTGTGTGCACCATGCCTTGCTAATTTTTATAGAGACAGAGTCTTGCTATGCTGCTCAGGCTGGTCTTAAACTCCTGGCCTCAAGCGATCTTCCTGCTTCAGTTTTCCAAATTGCTAGGATTACAGGCGTGAGCCACCACGCCCAGACTCTCTGGCTTTAATGCAGAAAACAGACTGAAGGGAGCTGAGACAATAGTCAGGGAGGCCAGCCGAGAGGTGCTTGTAGGAGTACAGGTGAGGGATGATGGCGGTGGGGACACAAGGGAGTTAATTCTTCGCTGGCAGTTCTAATAAACATCAGAGGGGACTTGGAAACATTTGATGGACAACAGAGCCATACTCTCCTCCCCAACTGACCATCCGCATGTCCCACAAATGTGGAGCGGACTCCAGTTAAAAGCTCCCAGCCCTCTATTCTCTTCCCCCAAAGCCCTTCCATAGCTGCCATCTGTCACTGTTTTTGTGACTGGTAAATATCTGAATCTCCAGCTAAACTCTAAGTTCCAGGAAGGCAGGGCTGTAGCTGTTTTTTCCTGTTACTTCTGAGTGCCTGAGATAGTGCCTGGCAGATAGCTGGTGCTCAGTAAACATTTACTGAAGGAGTGAATGGACAACAAGAATAAAGCAGACTTCTCTGGCAGAGACCTTACTAAGACGATGTCTGGGTGGGGGCAAGAAGGCAAAGGTAAAATGAGCAGACACAATACATTGTTGGTCTTTCAAACATGATTTTCCATGAACTCTGATAACAAGGGGTAAGAAATAAGGATGTTGGCACTCTGCTTCCAGCTGGCCTCCAACACTGGCTGGGTGACCCCTGAATCCTGGACATGCCATGTGCTTCACATCATCCCTTCCTTTCTACACAGTAGCCACTCAATAAATATTTGCTAAGCCACTAGTGGATGACCTTGGAAAAGTCACTCCATCAACCTCACTCTCCTTTGCTGTCCCAGGAAGTTAATCCAGCCTCCCTTCTTTGACAAGGATCAAACTGAGAGGACTTTGAAATGTGTCTGTCCCATGCTAAGGTATGACTGTCAGGCCCTGGAAAGAGGGGAGATGGGTGGGATGTCAAGAGCGTGGGCAGGAAGGAGGCTGGAGATTGAGGAGGCAGGAGAGGTGAAGTGCCCCAGGGAGACGAGACAGCCGTGGGGAGACAGGGGCGGTAGGAAACTGACTTTCCAGGCACGTCATCTGTCTTGGCTTCTCAGTATGTCAGAAAGGACGTGGGGCCTGGGCCAGCCTCACCCTATAATGAACACAGGCACTAAGTACCAATGTGCTTGTGGGTCTATAAAACAACGGTCGGAACTCATCTGTGCTGGGAGCTTTGTCTGTATTGTGTGTGTGTGTGTGTGTGTGTATGTTTGTGTTTCTGTTTCTAAATTTTAGTGGCTGTCCCAAGGGACTTCAATCCCAGGCGCCATTCTATTTGAGCACATCCATAAATCCTCCCTACTTTTCTGCCAACTTCCAGACAAGTCATAATGAGAGATGGAAGATGAACAAATAAATATGGAATCGTGGAGGGCAGTCAGTTCAGCAGCTCACCCTCATCCATCAATCCTTCCCTCCACCCCCAGAGCCAAGCAAGCTCAAGGTTGTTTTAGACACACGCAAACACACCGGTACTCAGTGGCTGTACACATTGTGTGGGAGGTTGGTCCAGCTCCCTGTTTTTTTTGCTGATAGGCTGCGAAGCCCGGATAGCTCCCTTCCTGCTCTGCAAAAGCATGTCATTCTAAGATAGACAAGAAACCACCCTAGATGTCAGAATTTATAAGGTTTTCAAAACCTACAAACAAACCTGGTTGCTATGAATAAATGGCATGTAAGTAATGGACAGAGTAGATGTTGTGTTTAGAAGCATGCACCCTAGAGTCAGAACTCCTGGGTTCGAATCCTGGCTCCATTGCTTGCTAGCCTTGCCACATGAGCAAGTTACTTCATCGTCCTGGCTTTAGTTTCCTCACCTTTAAAATGGGGATTATAACAACCTTCCCTTGTGGGATTTTGGTAAGGATTCAATGAGATCGTGCATGCCAATTGGTTAGCCTGTTGCCTATCACAGGGTAAGAATGTAATAAAAGTTAGCTGTTATTTTTTAATAGAATATCATGCAGCCTTGAAAGAAGATATATATTTTTTTCATTGGCATCCAAAGATGTCCATGATCTACTGGTAAACCAGAGCCTTCCCATGGCAGGGGTGAGGTGGGGCTGGGGACAGGCATGTGACCTTGGATGGAGGACACCTTAGGGAACAAGACAGTTCCTGTGCAAGGAGATTGAAATCAACTGTGCTACATAAGAGAAGTGGGTTATTAATATTTTGTAGTAATATTAATTTCGTAGTAATTTCCCATCTTGATATGGAAGTCAAATAGCTATCTCGATATGTATAAACACATTAAAAATACCTGGAAATATATGTGCCAAGGTTTAATCACAGTTATCGAGGACGATAGGATTGCAAGTTTATTTTTAACCATTCAAATTTAGAGATTTTTCTAACGTTGGCTGGCTTATTTTCATTATTAACATGTTTTATTTTCAAATCATTTGAAGCACCTCTTTCTACCTGGGAAAATACAAATTTTACCTCCCTTGAGTCAGGGTAAATGTAAAATATCTAAAATGAAATGTGTTTTTGGATCTTAAAAAATATTCTTCAACAAAAAGTAAAGGATCTTGGGGCAAATTTCAAAAGCAGATCCAGGGCCATGACCTTGTTGTTGGTGCTGGTAGGTTTGAAGCAAAAGCAGTTTCCTTTCTCTTTTCTATACCCTTTTCCCCTCTCCACCTTGTACCTCCCTTACCCCACACCCAGGCCCCTCAACTAGGGATTGAATTGATTTCAATTATCAACTTTTTAACTCTCTTCTATTATTTCTCTGCAGCATATGGGCACAACACCACCATTCTCCCCCTCTAAGCTTAATACACTAATAATGGAATTTTCCAGGTATATGTAGTCTCATTTAATCTTGAGAACAATTATGCAAGGAAAGTCCTCTTACAGATGAAGAAACTGAGGCTCAGACTTGGCTGAGGTCCCATGGCTAGTGGTTACCAAGACTAGAATTCAACCCCATTTCTTTTGGACACTAAACTCATCCTCTTAATCACTCTGCCCTCTGCCTCCTCCTTGCTGGGCTTTCCCCACAAGAACAAATGCCTTTAGAAAGGGCAGTTACTCTTCCTCCTCGGATGTATATGTTTTAAGGCTGGGGAGTAGTTATGGTAGTTTTGCTTATTAGAAAATATATTGCTTCATTTTAGACAAATAGCTGGTATGACCGACTTACACTTTTCTTAGATTAAACAGAAAAGTTCAACCATAAAAACTAAATAAGATATATCACCTTATGTCAAGGACACCTACAGTTTTGACTTGTCAACTGTGCTTCCCTTTCTGATAACAGTATCTCAGTCTTCCTTCCATGAACCCTTTTCCCACTGCACACAGTGCGACTGTCAATCACAGGACCTTGTCCTTCTTTAGCCAAGTGGAGGGTTGTGACCTGAGCTTGACCAATAAGACTTTAGATTCGGAGTGGCGCAAGAATGGATCGGGGTTGGAATAGGCCAATGATGGGGTCTCCATTCTATCTTGCTACCTGGACTCCTGAGGTTAAAGTGCTCTGGTCTGTTCTTTTCTGAAGCTTAGTTATTTCCTATAACAACAACAGCAATAACAGCAAACCATTGTTGTTGCTGCCACTGCTGTCATTGCTGTTAGGACTACTATCATTATTAGGGCTTAATTTGACCACAGTCAGTTTCTATTGCTAGCAACTGAAGAGCTCTGTCCCAAACAACCTTCAAAGCTACTTTGACAAAAATCAACCAGGCCTTTGTTAGAGTAGATCAGCTTTAAAATCTCCCCCAAAACAGAACTTGATCATAGCAGCGTCACTGGCTGAAGCCCAGACATCAGCTGTAGTGTTCTAGCTTGACTTTCCACGTGTCTCCCACCACGCTTGATACTCTCACTTCCCTCCAAATCCCCTCATGTTTCCTTCCAGGCAGGATTTGAGTTTTGTAAAACTTTTTCATCCACCTCTTTTCTCTAATGCCAGGACCAGTGTGTGAAGGAACTAAAAGCAAGCAGGGAGGTGAGGAGGTGAGCGGGAAGATGGAAGGAGAGAAAGCTTGTATTTTAGACATTTGTCTTGAAAGACTGGAGTGTTAGAAAAGGTGTGGGAAACGTGGAGAAACGGGTGGCCTCTCTGATGTCATGCCTTGGGGCCAGGGATGTGAGAACAGAATGCGGTTGCCAGGGCAGATCTCAGAGCATCCACCCCAGCCCCCAGCCCTCAAAGCCATAATTGAAGACATTATAGGATTAATCTGCTGCCTGGCTTGATTCCTGACAAACGGGGCCGCCTGGAAAGAACAAACTAAACCTGTACACTCTTGAGAGCCCTGGGGAACCCCAGTCTCCTTTATCCCAGCCCCACTCAGGGTCCTGTCCTCACCAGCTTGCCATTAACGGTGGTCGGCTTGGTTCAGACTGGGCAGGATGGGCACAGATGGAAAAGGGACATCACCTCCTCACTCCTTTTGCTTCTAAAAACCTGCTCTTTGCTACTCTAGTGGGCTAACAGATCATTACAGTTGCCCCTCTGTATGCGTGGGTTCTGTATTCAACCAACTGTGAAACAACCAACCATGGATCAAAAATATTTTTGAAATACTCACAAAACATTAAAATGCAACAATAAAAAATAATACAAATAAAATACACTGCAGTATAACAACCATTTATTTAGAATTTACATGGTATTAGGTATTATAAGTAATCTAGAGATGATTTTAAGTAAACAGGAGGATGCGAGTGGGTTATATGAAAATGCTACACCATTTTATATCAGAGATGAGGATTCCAGGGTTTTGGTATCTTGGGGGAGGGGCAAGGGGGTGGTGTACTGGAACCAATGCCCCGTGGATAGCAAGGGATGACAGTATTGCCTTAGCAAAACGAAGCCAATGCCTAAAATTGACATTTTCTAGTACTCTCAGAATTTTTTTAAAAAAAGTTACACTACTTATTTTTTAATGTCATTGCTAGTCAATTGGAATGTGAAGGTGTGATATGGTTGTGTGAGAAAGAGAGAGAGAGAGAGAGGGAGAATTTGGAAGAGCATATCTGTTGGTTTTGTTTGCCGAGCATACTTTCTTTCTGGTAAAAAGCATCCTAATTTCTTATTGGGAAACTGTTGCACTTTCATTGCAAATGGTTCCAATGGGGCTCAGCCTACACTCAGGCTCCAGAGGTGGTATCTTCCTAAGCCTCATCCCCCTGTCTATTTCACCCCATCCACTGTGCTTGGCTCAAGAAGGGGGAATCCGTGTCTGTCCAACTAAGTCACCCTGAGCCTTTGCTGGAACTCTCAGCACCAAGGTGTTCTCTCTGTTCCTGGGGTTGCTAAATGGGTAGGAAGTGCCCTGGGACCAGGAGGATCCTCCACATGGAAAGAACCTGCCCAAGAATGAAGGCAATACAGGGAAGAGCACAGATGAGATATAGCGGAGAGATATCCATCCTGCTGGCATCTTTGGAGTCTCAGAATCCAGCCATGGCCAAAGCCAAGTCTATCATAGACTTTTAACATACTTGAAAAAATAAATCTCTTTTTAGGCTTAAGCCAGTTTGAACTAGGGGTCTGTCATTTGTACTCCAAAGAGTCCTAAGATAGACATGAACAGAGAAGCAATTGGATCCCATAATAAGGTGGAGGAAGAGATAATAGTTTCTCCACAGCCCAAGAATGAAGGCAAAGGGAGAAAGGGAGACCAAATCAACTTGGAGCTTACCCAAGTAAAGTGCTAATTCTGATTCTTTGACTGAGAATCTTTGCTTTAGAAGATTCGACTTCCCTGAAAAAGTGAATCTAAGACTTTCTAAAGCATTACTAACGAAGACAGCAGTTAAATCGTTAATACCCCACATTCTTTCCCATGTTACTCAAATGCTAACATTAAATATTCAGTAATTTCTCAATGTCCGTATTCTCATCAGGCTAAAAAAAAAAGGTTCTTCCAAATAAACTAGCCACTATGGAGGAAAATATAAGGATCACTATAGATATGATGGTAATTTCCTGAAACTCATTAGTGCACCGATGACTATTAGTTTTCAAATTTAATTAATAGATAGAAATGACATTTTCTTTTAATTTATGCCATTAGTCAAATGAGCTTTCTAATTAAGATTTGCAGTCTACAGATTTTTACTCTCTGGTGTATGACCTTAAACATGGAGAACTATTGGTAAGTGTTTGGTCTGATAAGGGGTCTCCCATTACTCTCCCACTGGCTTTTAGAACTTTAAAAACAGGGAAAAAATTAATTTAATTCCTGGGCAGTTTCTAAACAAAATCTTTGTTAAATGTATTCAAATTATTCACTGCCATACATCATTGTGATTCCAAATCTCATTTCTATTCCCCATAAAATTCAACCGAGAAATTGCACCACATCAGATAAAGCAGCCAAGTTTGACACTCATTGGTAATAATGGATGCTAATTGTAACATCAAAAAAGATTTACATTCAGACAAATATAAAAATAAACTGGACTTCTAAGATAGATCCAAATAGAAATTTCCTTAAGGAAATGGTGCGTAAAATCAGTCTGTGGTTGGACCTAACAAACATCACAAAGCCTGTTTACTATTAAATGCTAATTAGCAAACCAGTCAATAATATTTTCACAAGATCTAATTGCAATATTGTTCTATTCTTTCCATGAAGGAAGGAGTAAAGTACTTTAGCAAGTGGGAAGGAGAGTTTTATTAAATCAGGATTTCTCTACTAAGGCTTCAATCAATTAACACAGTGAAAGCATCTATCGTGGACTGGATCATCCAATGGGCTGGATATGCTTAGAGCACTAGCGAAGCAGGAGCACCAACATTTTTGTTGTGAAAAATTTTCTATATAATAATTAAAGGAAGGAAGGAAGGAAAAAAATCAGGAAAGCAATCCCATGGAGAAAAATTAGATTCTGTTAGATTTTCTTATACTTATTTTACAGTTTATGATTATTATTTGAATTGCATATGGCAGGATACCATAAGCTTTCAGTGCTTAGGAGTTGGTTTCTAATTAAACTAGACTTGAAAATGGATAGATAAGACATTTGGGGCATAGGATTCCAAATACAGAGAATATTTATCTGGTTCACATTAAAATAGATTAATACATTCTTCTAAGTGAAGTATCACAAGAATGGATAAACAAACACCACATGTACTCACCATTAATTGGAACTAATCCATCAAAAAAAAAGTATCCAACTATGATACATTTAACATTCTGTATTTCTAATTAATATGTTGAGTTATTAATAAATAATCTGTGATATTGATGTAATCTAACCTACTCAAGACTCAGGTAATTTCATCTTCTTTGTTCCTTAACAACCACACATATTGTTTATTAAATTATTTTCTATGTGTTCTTAATACAAAACTACTAGATCCACTTCCTCTAACAAATTTTGGCCAATCATTATTGACTTGTTTAAAGAGAACAAAAGAATCTGTTATAGTTAATTGTAATGATGGCATCTACCTTTCTTTTAGTCATTTATATGAATTTATCACCTCTTTAATTTTAACATAGTTGCTTAAGTCTGAACAAAAGTATGTGTGGGAATTTACATTTTTCTTTCAAGGTATAGATTAGGAATTTTTGTACTTAGACCATTGAATGTACACATAAAAATATGTTCCCAAAGTTACTTTAAAGTATATTTGAAATGAAAGTTATGATTTCATTGAATATGAATATTACTGATACATTAAAATTTTTTCATTTTATACAAATAAAAAGTAAATAAATAAAAAATTTAAAAAGTATAATAAAATGTCTTTCAATGATATTTTTGTCCTTCAATAATCATTTTTGAAAATATGCATGTTGGGAAAGCATTGCCAACAGGAAGGTACGGCACATCCATTTCATTAATGATGTACAGACAATAGCCAATGTACACACTCAGAAAGAATACTTGCACAATTTAAAAATATTTGTGGAATTGCAAATCTGCTTTACTGATAAATAAACCTCTGAGGTCTAGTGGTGGCAATTTATCTGTGACATATGCTCAGGACATATTCACTCTTTTGTCAGTTTTCTCTAGCGAAGAGTACTGCATTTTGGACAGAGTTCTAACTTCCAGAAAAAAAACCCAATGTGTCATTTTAAGGGAAAAAATAAGGAAGTTCATGCAACCACTGCCCTTGGGAAGTGCTAACATGCCTCAGAAATGGTGTAAGTGACGGGAAAATGCTCCCGACTCCCTAAAGTCTTAGGTTGTGACATTTTAATAGCTGTGTGACCCTGAATTAACTGACTTAATCTTTCTGACCCTCAATCTCTTCATCACTAAAATGGTACTATCATCAGGACCTAACTCATAAGACTGTTACAAATCATACAGCAAACACTCAGTACATTGCCTGCTACAAAAATCAGTTGGTCAACAGTAGCGTATATTTACGGTTTTCCCCAAAACAAAATGCTGTTACTCCTTAACAGTGTAACCAACCACCAAGCCCTCTGCCTCAGGAGGGATAATCCCGTGCAATACCAAAGCTGCTGTTCCCATTGGCCAGTAGCTCAGAACAACGTCTGCGTGGTGATTCTTACCTCGTAGTAACTCTGGACAGCATTCATGAAGGCTTCGTCAGCCACAATCTGGGTTTCCCCATTGAGGAAAGCCTGAAACCGGTCCTTGACTGTCTGCAGCTGCTGTTTGCTGATCTGTAAGGAACAGAGAAAGAGAGGAGCATGAGAACTTGTTCCCGACAAGGATCACGGTTACCTTATGCTGAAGATGTCAGGTCTATTAGTATGGTGGAGCTGGCTTGCAACGGGTGTGTGAGAGCTGATCGTTGAATTTATAGAAACTGTTGTGAGCTAGTGTTAAATGCATCCATAATTCAAAAATAATATACATCACAGTTAAACAAATTATATGGAAACAAAGGTGATACATTTGTAATACTCAAAATTCATTGCCTCCTGATTATTTTACCACATTTTGCTTTCATCTGTGCTTTGATGTTACTTACATCTGTGATATTTGCATGATGGAAATGATATAGAGGATTAGACTTCCCTGGAAAAGTGAATCTAAGACTCTCTAAAGCATTACTAATGAAGACAGAAGTTAGACTGTTAATACCCCACATTCTTTTTGTTACTCAAATGCTAACATTAAACATTCAATAATTTCTTAATGCCTGTATTCTCATCAAGCTAAAAAGAAGCTCTTCCAAATAAACTAGCCACTGTAGAGGAAAATATTAGGATCACTATGGAACAAACTCTAGTGCTACACATCTCCTCTCAACTCCATATTCAGTGATATCTCCTTGGCAGCTTCACTTAGTCCCAGGGTAGGAATATTTACACCATGGAAATTGGCAAATGCTATAACGCAGTTTTTTTTCCTAAGAGATGCTTGTTAAACATTTAGTAGCAAACATACCCCGGCACAGGCCCCTCCCATGGTCTGAAATAGCTTGCTAAGTGCAGTATAGCAATACGCAGGGGTTCTCAAACTTTTTTGTTGTTGTTACATCTATGACCCCATGATAGATGATGTTCAGTTTGAGTATACACTTTCAGGATGTGCAATTCTATGCCTTATCAATCCTACCTTTCTTTCCCTCTTAGGAAAACATTCCTAAAATATTCCTGACTCTTCTCCCTCCTTCACCTCTTATCTGCCTGTTATTCAGTATCAATATGAGCAGCACCAACTTATAAAGCCCTTCCTAACCCCTAGCCCAGGGTAGGTCTTCCTGCTGTGTGATTCCACAGGACACCATTTAACTACTGGTGAGTTCTGATAAAATGTGTCAGATGATCTGTCTTCTCCTGCCATCTTGTTCAATGATGTTTCCCTGGAGCCTAGCTTAGTGCCTTACACGTGCCAGGCACTTAAAGTACTGGTTAAATGAATGAATGAAGTGCATAAAAGATATATTATTTTTGCGTATCCTTTAATCACTTCTAATTTCTATTAAAATTTACATAAACAGCTAAAACTTCACACTTATAAATATTAAAAAGGTTTAATTTTTAAAAGTTAAACTTTTTGTAAAAAGTTACACTTCCTAATTGATAACAGGAAACTGTGTCTAAGAACCACTGTTCCAGTAGAAAAAGTAAGAAGATCACCATTCCAATACTAGTTCTGTTGGCCCCTGTCATCCTGGTTCCCTTTTTTTTTTTTTTTGAGACAGAGTCTCACTTGATTGCCCAGAGTAGAGTGCAGTGGTGTCATCATAGCTCACTGCAATGTCAAACTCTTGGGCTCAAGTGATCTTCCTGCCTTAGCCACCCAAGTAGCTGGGACTATGGATGCGTGCACCATACCCAGCTAATTTTTCTATCTTGAGTAGAAATAGGGTCTCGCTCTTGTTCAGGCTGGTCTTTAACTCCTGACTTCTAGCAATCCTCCTTTGTCTGCAGCCCAGAGTGTTAGGATTACAGGCGTGAGCCACCATGCCCGGCCTGTGTCATCTTGGAAAAGCCACTCATATTCTGACTTGACCTGATAAGAGCCTTTTGCCATCAGGGCTGGGTTTAAATAAGTAAACTTTATCTCATCCTTAGTTGTCTCAGTTGGGAAATGGTAATAATTCTAATTACCCAATGTCTAAGGATAGTTATATTTATTTAATGACATAATATGAGCTCTTTTTTTAAAATGATGAGATTCTATATACACTTAAAGTGATTTTCCCATTACAGTCAATATAAGTAGAAAACAAAGCTATAGGAGACTCAAACCCAGCCTAAGTTTTGTCTCAATCAGGAAAAAAAAAAACAAAATAGAGTTTTGCTTTGGGTAGATACCCCGTAGTGGGACTGTGGATCAAATGGTAGGTCTACTTTTAGTTCTTTGAGGAATCTCCATATTATTTTCCATAGAGGTTGTACTAAATTGCAGTTCCACCAACACTGTATAGGTGTTCCTTTCTGCATTCACGTCAGCATCTACTGTTTTTTGACTATTTAATAAGAGCCATTCTAACAGGGGTAAGGTGACATCTCATAGTGGTTTTAATTTGCATTTCCCTGATGATTAGTGACTGAACATTTTTTTAAATGTTTGTTGGCCATTTGTCTATCTTCTTTTGAAAAGCTTTTGTTCATGTCTTTTGCCCACTTTTTTAATAAAGTTATTTTTTTTCTTGCTGATTTGAGTTATTAAGTTCTTTATAGAGTCTGGATATTAGCCCTTTAACAGACATATAGTTTGCAAATATTTTCTCCCCTACAGTATGTTGTCTATTTGCTCTGTTGATTATTTCCTTAGCTGTGTAGAAACTTTTTAATTTAATCCAGCCCGATTTATTTATTTTTGTTGTTGCTGTAATTGCCACTGGGGTCTTCTTCATAAATTCTTTGCCTAGGCTGATATCTAGAAGAGTTTTTCCTAGATTTTCTTTTAGAATTCTTATGGTTTTATGCCTTACATTTAAGTCCTTTATCTATCTTTTTTTTTTTTTTTTTTTTTTGTTGAGACAGAGTCTCACTTTGTTGCCCAGGCTAGAGTGAGTGCCGTGGCGTCAGCTTAGCTCACAGCAACCTCAGACTCCTCGGCTTAAGCGATCCTACTGCCTCAGCCTCCCGAGTAGCTGGGACTACAGGCATGCGCCACTATGCCCGGCTAATTTTTTCTATATAGATTTTTAGTTGTCCATATAATGTCTTTCTATTTTTAGTAGAGACGGGGTCTCGCTCAGGCTGGTCTCGAACTCCTGACCTTGAGCAATCCACCCGCCTCGGCCTCCCAGAGTGCTAGGATTACAGGCGTGAGCCACCGCGCCCGGCCCCTTTATCTATCTTGAATTAATTTTTGTATATGGTGAGAGATAAGAGTCCTGTTTCATTCTTCTGCATGTGGCTATCCAGGTCTCTCAGCACCATTTATTGAATAGGGGTTCTCTTACCCAGGGGATATTGTTGTCTACTTTGTCAAAGATCTGTTGGTTGTATGTGGATGGTTTTATATCTGGGTTCTCTGTTCTTTTCCATTGGTCTATGTCTCTATTTTTGTGCCAATACCATGCTGTTTTGGTTACTATAACCTTGTAGTATAGTTTGAAGTCTGGTAATATGATGCCTCTAGATGTGTTCTTTTTGCTTAAGCTTGCTTTGTTTATTCAGGCTCTTTTCTGGTTCTAAACAAAGCACAGAATTATTTTTTCTAGATCTGTGAAATATGACATTGGTATTTTGACGGGGATTGCACTGAATCTGTAAATCACTTTGGGTAGTGTGGACATTTTAACAATGTTGATTCTGCCAATCCATCAGCATGATATGTTTTTCCATTTGTTTGTATCAGCTGCGATTTCTTTCTTCAGTGTTTCGTAGTTTTCCTTGTAGAGATCTTTTACCTCCTTTGTTAAGTATATTCCTAGGCATTTTATCTTCTTTGTGCTATTGTGAGTGGTATTGAGTCTTTGACTGGACTCTCAGCTTAATTATTATGGGTGTATAGAAATGCTACTGATTTGTGCACACTGATTTTGTAACCAGAGACTTTGCTGAATTTGTTTATCAATTCCAGGAATCTCTTGGAGTCTTTGGAGTTTTCTAGATACAAGATCATATTGTCAGTGAAAAGCGGTAGTTTGACCTCCTCTTTCCCAAGTTGGATACCATTTATGTCTTTGTCTTGCCTGACTGCTTTGGCTAGGACTTCCAGCACTATATGGAACAGAACTGGTGACGGTGGGCACCCTTGTCCTGTTCCAGTTCTTAGGTGGTATGTTTTCAACTTTTCTCCATTTAGTATGATGTTGGCTGTGGGTCTGTCATAGAAGTCATTTTATCAAAGAGACACCTGCACTTGAATGTTTATTGCAGCACAATTCACAAATGCAAAGATGTGAATCAACCCAAGTGTCCATCAATTCATGAATGGATTAACAAAATGTGGTATATGTATAGCATGGAGTACTACTCAGCCATAAAAAAGGATGAATTAATGCCTCTTGCAACAATTTGGATGGAACTGGAGACCATTACCCTAAGTGACATATCTAAAGAATGGAAATACAAACACCACATGTACAGGCTATGAAATTGGAGCTAACCAATGAGCACACCTGTGCACAGAGGAACGTAAAACTCAGTGGAGATCAAGCAGGGTGGAGGAGGAGGAGGGATGGGTGAAAACCTACCTAATGGGTACAATGAACACTGTTTTGGTGATGAGCATACTTATAGCCATGACTCAAGCATTACAAAAGCAACCCATGTAACCAAAAACATCTGTACCCCCTTAATATTCTGAAATTGAAAAAAAGAAAAAAACCCCCAGAGTTTTGCAAATGGACATAGATGGCAGCTGGGTGCTTTAATTAATTTTTGTAACTTTGGGAGAAATGGAGGAATAGCAGAGTTGGGAGCAGATAAAAAGGGGTTAGGTATTTATCAGACTCACATTTGTAATGTTCTAGAGCACTACTGTTCAACATTAGCCACACGTGTAATTTTAAATTTTCTAGCAGCCACATTTAAAAAAGTAAAAAGCAGGTGAAATGAGCTTTAACATTATTTACACCAGTATGTCTAAAATATTATCATTTCAACATGTAACTAGTATATAAATGACAAATTATAAATGAGATAATTTACTTTTTTAATGCTATGTCTTTGAAATTTGGTGTATTTTACTCTTACAACATATCTCAACCTGGAGTAACCACATTGCAAGTGTTCAATGGCCACATGTGGCTGGTGGCTTTGGTACTAGACTGGCGCAGGCCTAAAGCTTGGAACAAACTCACTTCTAAGTCACTTAAGTGTTCCTGCTCTGACCCAGGGATATTGGTTTAAGTGGAGTTGAAGAGAAAATAATAGTTATTTTGTATGTGCTTGAAACCATTTGAACTGAAATATTGGGCGGCAGTTTATTTGCTCATAAAAATGACACTATAACATAAATTTCTTTTAAGCGTGCCAGCCTTAACCGGCCTAGGTTGCAAATCCTTATAGTACAGGACCAACCAAGGCATTTCACAGAATTTCTTGCTCAGAATTCCATCCAAGACAGGGTCATTCTGGCTTTGTGTAAATTTGGGGGGTGGGGTGGGGTGATGGGGTGGGAAAGGAATGGGAGACTAATAATAAACCTTGATTTTGTCTTAAATGCTTAAATAATTGAAATAGAATTATGTGTACACCATCTGAATGATCAAGATCGATTGCTGACTCAAGCCAAATCCATTATCTTTCTAACCTTTTGTTAAATAAGCACAGCGCTCATTTATTCAAGAAATATTTACGGAGCACCCACCCTCTGCCCAGGCCTGCACCAGGCCCTGCGGGTTCGGTGGTCAACAAAACACACTCAATCCATGATCTCACAGGCCAGGCCTAGGCACTAAGGAATCAAAAGAAATAAAGGCTTGTCCTCAGGGACCTTGTAGTCCAGATGGAGAGGAAAAATCACACAAAAGAGCACAGAAAATTATGTTTTAGGATTTCAGAAGAGAGACATTATAGAATATAACACTCTCAAAAGAGAAAGGCCTTTCAGGAACACTAAGTTCCTTCCGTCAAGTTCTGAGAACAGGCATCATGAAGCCACACAAAACATCCCACACTTCCCTCGTCACATCCAGCTCTCAGCAGGAGAGTTGGGGCAGAGATTTCAGCGGCAGAACTATGTTTAAGTCTGGGTTTTGCCACCTGCAAGTTCACGTTCACCACTTTTCTCATCACTAATTAAACAAGCATGTGTTTATTTAGTCAACTCACTAGCTGTGTCTCACTGGGCAAATGACTAACTGCTCTATACATCAGTTTTTCCATCTGTAAAATGGGGCCAATATTGACCTTATAGGATTGTTGTCAGGATTAACTAGGATAAGTAAAATGCCCAGTGCAGAAGCTAGCACAGGATGAGTGCTTGATAAACGTTAGCTACTGTGACGATCAATTCTCATCTGTGAGTTCTTGCGCATACTGCTCCCTTGAGAATGCCAGCCTACGGGGAAATTTCATACGCACGTATCTTTCATCTTAGTCCACGTGCTCTTTTCCAGCCTGCCCCAGGTGGAGTCTGCTATTTCCTCAGCACTTTGTTCGCAATCATAAGGGTGCATGTATTACACTGTGAAGTAATTTATGTAAACACTGCTGCACAGAGGCGGGAGTTGAGAATGCAGGCTTGGGAGCTGAGAGACACAGTCCCAAATCCTGGTTGGTGGCATTCACTTCCAAGCTGGATCGCCTTGGGCAAGCTACTTTCCCTGAGCCTTGCTTCCTCACATAAAAAATTGGGATTATAAGACCTACTTCCCAGGTTTGCTGGAAGGATTAAAGGGAAACGTGGTGACATACCTCAAGGTCTGCCTGGCACCAAAGAAGAGTCGAATGATAAGGGGCAGACCATAAACGAAATGGTCCCAAGGCCCTGCAAGATGCAGCCCCTGTCCACTTCTAATTTCGTCTTGTCTCACTCGCTGTCTGCTCACTCTGCCCTCCAGCACACAGGCCTCTTTTCTGCCTCCAAGTGTGCCCCAACCTTTCCTGCCTGAGAGCCTTCACCCGTGCTGCTCCCCAGCTCTGGGGACCCTCTTCTCCTGCCTTTCCCCAAGGCGGCCACTGCAGGCTTCAGCCGAGCCAGCACCTCCTAGGAAGGCCTTCCCTGACTCCTCAGTCTACATCTCAGCCATGCTGACCTGGACCCTGGTATTTCCTTCACAGCCCTTATGACAGTCAGCACCTATCTTCTCGAAGATAAATTGACTTACCTATACCATGCACACAGAAAAATATACATCATAAGCACCAGGTGTGGAGAATTGTCACAAAGCAAACTTTCCCCTGTAACCAACACTCATATCAAGATGAAGAACATACCCCAGGCCCCAGAAGCTCCTGCATGTCCCTGAGGTCATTGCCCCACTCCAAAGGTGATCATCAGCCTGACTTTCACCATCGTAGATTAGTTTTGCTGTTTTTGGAGTTTTGATAGCAATGCAGTCATATATTATGAGATTCATACTCGTGGTTGGGTGTGGCAATAGCTTGTTCATTCCCAATGCTGAGCAGGGTTCCCTTGTGTGACTCTACCACAATTTATCATTTTCCTATTGATGGATATTTGGGCCTTCTTTCTTTATTTTGAAATTGTGCTTATTTTTACTATCTATCTCTTCACAAGAACATACATTTCCTGCCTGCCCTCAAGCTCCACAAATGCTGTTAGCAGGGGTCAAGGGTCTGTTCTTTGCCTCTGGGCAAAGCTGCTAGGGAGGGGCTGGAACGGCCCCTCTCAGCAGAAAAGTCTGCTGTGTGGTGGGTGGGGCTGTCTGAGACCTACAGTCTAGAGCAGGCCTTGCTCCTTTCCACCCTCTGATAACTAGAATCTATTTAGAACTCAGGAAAATCAGCAAGAAAAAAATCAAACAACCCTATCAAAAAGTGGGCAAAGGACATGAACAGAAATTTTTCAAAAGAAGATAGAAGAATGGCCAAGAAACTTATGAAAAAATGCTCAACATCTCTAATCATCAGGGCAATGCAAATCAAAACCACAATGAGATATCACTTAACTCCAGTGAGAATGGCCTTTATCAAAAAGTCCCATAACAATAAATGTTGGAGTGGATGCGGAGAGACAGGAACACTCATACACTGCTGGTGGGACTGCAAACTAGTGCAACCTCTGTGGAAAGCAATATGGAGATACCTTAAACAGATACAAGTAGACCTACCATTTGATCCAGCAATCCCATTATTGGGCATCTACCCAAAAGAACAAAAGACGTTCTATAAAAAAGACATCTGCACCCGAATGTTTATAGCAGCACAATTCACAATTGCAAAGATGTGGAAACAATCCAAGTGCCCATCAATACATGAGTGGATTAATAAAATGTGGTATATGTATACCATGGAGTATTACTCAGCTATAAGAAACAATGGTGACATAGCACCTCTTGTATTTTCCTGGATAGAGCTGGAACCCATTCTACTAAGTGAAGTATCCCAAGAATGGAAAAAGAAGCACCATGTGTACTCACCATCAAGTTGGTTTCACTGATCATCACCTAAGAGCACATTCAGGAATAACATTAATCGGGTGTCGGGCAGATGTGGGTGGGGAGGGGATGGGTGTACACATACATAATGAGTGCGATGTGCACTGTCTAGGGGATGGACACGTTTGAAGCTCGGACTGGGGTGGGGCGGGGCAAGGGCAACATACATAACCTAAACTTTTGTAACCCCACAATATGCTGATATAATAGTAATAAAATAAAAAAAGATAAAGAAAACAAAACAAAACAAAAAACATACCTTTCACAAGTACAAGGACCACATTGTCTTGTTTGCTGCTATGCTTCTAGTGCCTGGCACATAAGGGGCTCCAAACAAATATTTGTTGAATGACTACATGAACTTCTTGAGGGCTTAATGTGCACCAGCCACAGTATTAGCTCTGGTGATATAAACTGACCAAGGCACAATCTTAGCTCTCACATTTCTCACAGTTTAGTCAGAGATAACGTATTTAGATTTGACTCCTTAGCACCCTTTGCCAACTGCATGAGTGAATGAAAACCTTCCTTAGAAGCTCACAAAAACAGCCAGTCTAAGAATCAGTCTGTGGGACAGAGCTTATCCCTGGGTAAAAGTGAACTGACCTAGATTGGATTGAACCCAGAAGGTGACCTTGCATGAACAAACTGAAATAATTGTCGCGGAGTAGCAGACAGTAAAACTCTAAATAAACAAATGGGCTTCGATGAGCCACTTACAGAGAAAACCCTCCTAAAATAGAAGTCCATCTAAAAGGATTTAATATGTATAGAAACCACTTGTGCATCAAGGTCAGAATTCAGAATTCCAGTAATGAATTCCAAGAGCAGAAAACCTGAAAAAATGAAAGGTGATTATCACAGAAGAAAGTGCTGCAGCAGCATTTGCTAGAACTATTCAAGCATTCTTGGTTCAATCTACCTCATTAACCAAGTCCTAAAAATTCCCACTGCATTTCAGGTAGTTTGTAATTTACTGCATCATTCTGAAGAAGCATGACATGGGATCTACAGTGAGGGGAAAATGGCATGTTCTATGAGCTGGTGTCAGGAAAGGAAATGTTGACATCAGAGCAAGCTCATGTCAAACCCTAGCTTTGCTGTGAGACCCTGGGCGAGTAGTTAACTCAGGGTTTCTCCTCTGTAAAGAGGGGAGTGTGCTTAGATTTTGTGTGAAGACTAAATGAGAAAATGCATGTGAGGTACACAGTGTAGGATCTGGCATAGAGTAAGGACTCAGTAATAAAAACAATATAAGAAGTAATATTGGCAGCTTTTTCTTTTTGCTTTTCATTAATTTTTTTTTTTTTTTTTTTTTGAGACAGGGTCTTGCTCTTGCCCTGTTGTCAGGGCTAGTGTGCAGTGGCCCATCACCGTAGCTCACTGGAACCTCAAACTCCTGGGCTCCAGGGATCCTCCTGCCTCAGCCTGCTGAGTAGCTGGGACTATAGGTGCACACCACCACGCCCAGCTAATTTTTCTATTTTTTGTAGAGATGGGGTCTCACTATGTTGCCCAGGCTGATCTCAAAATCCTGGCCTCAAGCAATCATCCTGCCTTGGCCTCCCAAAGTGCCAGGATTACAGGTGTGAGTCACTGTGCCAGGCCTAATGTTTTATATTCTTTCAATGTTCCTTTTTTGTTTACTCAGTCTTTTGAAGATACATTGATGTGGTAATCTTTACCCCCTTCTTCCGTGGCCCTCCCATTTTAGAGGCTAGAAAATCAAATGTACCTTCCCAGTTTCCCTTGCAAGTATGGATGACCATATGACAGGGGCAGAAAACTACTGGGTGTCTTCCAGGGAAATGATTGAAAACCTCATAAAAAGGGCCCACTTGGTGGTATAGCCCTTTCCTTTCCTGATGCCCCTTCTGCTGAGAATACACAGATATTGTCTAGAGCTGTCATAGAGATGTTGGTCCTTATATTTTTGGGTAGCTGAACAAATGTTTGTAAACACCCATCTCTGGTCTTTTCATTATGTGACAAAAAAATGAATCCATACTGCTCAAGTTACTGTGTCTTTTCTCTTCCTTGCAGCCAAGTGCCTTCCTAATGGATACACGTGGCTTTCTCTAGTCATGAGAGAAGTCATACTTGTTGGTACTTGTTGGTTAATATGCCTCCTGTCAAGAGCAGCAGCTGTGTCAGAAAAGAAGGAGAAGCAATGCTTACCCTAAAAGAATTAATCTGCAACGGTAGCATTCTAAGTGTAGGCAACAGGGAGCAGAACATTGTCTTTGAGTGCACAGAGATGTTCCAATTACACTCATAGGTGAGGTCCTTCTCAAAGAATAATGTCAGTATTGTATATTGCAATCTGATAATATGAGCTTTGCTTTTTATTTTTAAAAAAGAAATTATTGGCAAAAAAAGAAGCGTTTTAAAAACTATTATAGAACACTGACAAGAATATCAAATCAACAAGCGCTTTAAAAATTATCTGTTAATCTAGAGAGATTAGGGCAATGTTTACTTACTTGCCTTTCCTCCAATGTATCAAAAATTTATATTGGGCCATGAATTTTATCAACAAAGAAAATATTCTCTTCCTACAACCATATTAAAATATTTTCTACCCAAAATGGAGTCTTGCTCTTAGGAAATTTAGAAATCATATCGTCTTAACCAAATATTTACTTATTTACATAAAATTCTTCTCACCTTCTAGATTATATATATTTACATAACATTCTGAAAAAGGTGTTTTAAGTGAGTTTTATTCATTGGGCTTGAAGAAAAAAACCAATTTGAGAGACTTCATCATGAAAACTATGAACAGGTAGTTCTGAAATGAAAAGTGAAGGAACAAAAACGTACTGAAGGTGGGAAGAGTTACAATGAGGCTGTACCCATGGACTTCCCTTTGGAACATGGTTTCTCATAATCCAGTTATTCAAGTAATAATTCAATTACTCAAGGAATATCTTCATGAGTATGCCCTCCCCAGGCACCAACTATACTACTAGTTACTTTTTATTTTTGCTTTAAATATATTTCAAATTGCCCTTTTTTTTTTTTTTTTACTGAAACTTGTTCTAAGCAATATTTGTGAAATCAGAGGCTTTCTGTGCTAGCTATAGTTAAAATAGATATGTTCCATCATCTTGCAGACATCTACCACATTTTAAGAAGTGCTTGTTTAGAAAAAAATTTAAAATCTACTATATATATAAAAGTTCTTGCTCATTTAAAAACATTTAGGGTAGCAGCTGAAGATCTTTAAGCTCATTATTCCTTTTAAAAATTAACTTTCAACTTTTAAATTATTAAATAATAGAAAGACCAATCAGCCACGTTATTCCTAAAGACATATGTGGTCGGGAGAGAAAGAATAAAGCAATCTAAGATGACCACATGATACTGCAACAAAGAGTTCTAGAACCTACAGGAAAGTGAACGTGGAGACAGAATTTAACCTTTATAAAGATGGGATTCTCTCAGAAAAGAGTTATCTAGTAGAAGAGGAAAAAAATAGGAGAAGTGCATCTAGGAGGGAGCTGAGGCAGATAGTTGGATTGAAGATGGGAGGAGAGGAAGAAAAGGATGGAAGAGGAGAAGGAAGAGAAGGAGGGGGTCGCCTTTCACCCTTCCATGCACAAAACATCTTAGAAGCTGTTCTTCGGTAGGACAAGTGTTTTCTACCCTTGAATCCAGCAATTACGGTTTAAAAAAAATAAGAATATATTTTTCCAAATTAGAGGCACTGGGGCATCATTCATTTAGATTCTTCTGGCAGGTGGTCAAATATGGAAGTTCAGACCTGAAGCCCTCAGTAAGAGTTGGCTAGTTGCCACAGTGCTCAGACTGTTTGGTGTGAAGTCTCTTTACACTCTTCAGAATTATTGAGGACTCTAAAGAGATTTTGTTTATACAAGTTAAGTTATAGACATTGATATATACTATAGTAGATAGTAAAACTGGGAAGTTTATAATGTTAATTCACTAAAAATAATAATAAACTCATATGTTAACACACTTTTATGAAAATAATATTTCTGAAACAAAAGTAAAAAAAAAAATGATGGCAACATTTTATAGTATTGCAGATCTCTTTTAGTAATTAGTGGAGGATAGTTGGATTCTCATTCCTGTTTCTGCATTCAGTCTGTTAGGAAATGCTGTTCTGGTTGATGTATATAAGTACATGAAGGCAATTTGGCCTCCTACAGATGTGTTCTTGGAAAAGGGAGGAATATTTTTAATAGCCTTTTCAGACAAATGTGGATAGTGTATCTCTGATACTATACTAAAGCTCCAGTGGTGGTATTAACATTTTCTTAAAGTTATCTGCAATGTAAAACTGGATACCATATCAATGAGCTTTTTATACTCTATTACATTAAAATCCATTGGTCTATCTTACTCTTTGAATGAATCTTCTACTCTTGCATTTTTTGAAAAAAATCTTATATTGGTCATATAAAAATGTTAGTTCATTGATGTATGTAAATATTTCAAATGTTTGCACATTTTATTACACAATATACAAAAAGTCATAACACTTAACACCACCACTCATATCACTGAGAAAGTCTTTCATCATCAAGAAACCATCCAGCTTATGGTGGTGAATTGAAATCTCCAATTTTGTTATTGGCAAAAAAAGACTGTCAGTTGTTTTTCATAAAGGAAGAGGCTCCCCCATTCATTTTCTAGAACACATCTGTGAAATACCTAAATTTGTCTATCAGTTGTTCTTTTAAGTAAAAATGGTCTGTCCTACTGAGAAAAAAAAAAAAAGGGCTAGTTCAGCTGGCAACTCAATCACACAAGTCCCTTCCCATGAGGCACCCGGTATCCTTCCTTATTCAGCCTAAGTGCTTTCTGTGTACTTACCATTTCATTACGTAAATATTAAATTGGTGTGTGCTCAAGAATCAAAATCTAACAAAATTCGTAATTTCTACTGCTTCATCAAGGAAAGTATTCAATGAAATTGGCAGTTTTTGAGCAGCAAATACATGGCCATGAGGAATACAATGACTACTCCCACGGTCTGGCAACACTGCCTTGGTTTGTGCTTAGATACCAGCAGTTTTACTCACCACTGCTATTGCACCATCATTGCAAATGTCAACACGGTGAGGAAAAAAGCAAATAATGTGTTAGTTTTATTAGGAGACTCACCTTGCAGACCCTCACAGGTATGTGCAATGCACAGTGAGAACCACTGATCTAGGGAATCAACAGACCTGAGCCGCTATTAATGCCACACAGTGGTCATTCAGGAGGAGAAGGTAGGGTAGGATCTTGGAGAACAGAGCAGGAGAATAAAGTAGGCAGAGAACAGAGCATGGAGCAGGCCCTTGATGCTGAGGTGAAGAAACTGGGATTTCATTCAAAGTATGATGGGAAACCATTGGAGTGTTTTGTACAGGACACTGACATGACAGTGTGCACAATCTGGGAATAAAAATGAGTTCTGAGGGTAAGCATAGCATCAGGAGAATGTTTCACATAAGCTGTGATATCTGAGGGTGGGAGGGACTTGGACAGTGTCTAGAATCTCAGTTTGCAGAGACAGGAATAGCTGGGAGAGGGAAGGGAAGGGAAGGGAGGGGAAGGGAAGGGAAGGGAAGGGAAGGGAGAGAGAGATGAAGAGGGCATTCCAGGGTGAGGGGACAAAAGGAGCAAGCAAAGAGAGCTGAGAAAATGTGGGGCCTCTTTAAAGGACACAGCAAGAATTTCTCATGTCAGTTTATAATCTAGACCATGCTGACTCAAAAGACAAGGATTAGAGGCGACGCTCCGTATGAGCATGCACAACAGGCAGCTCAAAAATGAAGTCACAGCTATTGAAAATGGAATGGCAGAGAGTTCTATTTGGCTGCAGCCCAGATTAAAAAGATTAGCACAGCAACATATGAGATCATTAATCACTAAATACCATCTTGGGTCTTATGAAATGTAATAGTAAATTCTCCGTAGCAATTATTTCCAGAGAAAAAGATGAAAAACATCTGAATGCAATCTATGTATAGGTTATATATGGCTCTTTAACGTAACGCCTCATAAACTGCGACCATGAGCTTCACTGAACTTAATTTAGGTAAGAACCTTGTCCTGTCAGTCACGAACAGGGAGAGAAAGTACAAGTGATTGGCAGTCACTCTTCAGGCTGCGGGGGATTTGGAGGAATGTGGAGACCTTAGCTGGTTGTTCTAACAATTTCCATTTAGGATCCAGAATGGCAGGGAGAAGAAATGGGACCAAGTCTGAAGGTGATCTGACACCGGGAAATACGAAAAACACAAGTGCACACCCCAATGCAAACTAGGGACTTTAGTTAATAATCAATTATCGGTATTGGCTCATCGATTGTAACAAATATATCACATTGATGCAAGATGTTAGTATTAGGGGAAACTGTGTTTGAGGAAGGTGAGACAGAGAATACGTGGGAACTCTCTGTACTTTCTGCTCAATTTTTCTATAAAGCTAAAACTCCTCTAAAAATGTATTATTAAACATACACACACATACACACAAATGTGCAAACTGAGATCTTCTGGAAGGGACCCAAATATAGCAGCACACACAATACAGGCCTAAGCCTGCCCAGGGAAGAACAAAGTATTCTGCCACGCAAGCAGGAAAAAGTCTTATGGCAATATGAGCCAGCTAGATTGTGCAGAGATTTCAGAGACCTTTTTGTACCCACAAATGTGTTCTGGCTTATTAAAATGATATTTATCCTTGGCTCAATTCTCCCTCTGTGATTTTGTATTATTGATAATTTAAAGGCATCAGTGATTTAATGGCTCTTGCTCCATCTGACAGAGAAATGGTTTTGGTTCCTCTTGGAAGCAGTGGAGAGGGTGAACTTCCTTCTACGTTGAGCAGCACCACTTGTCCTGTCTACGGACAAGCAGTGTTTATTTTGTGTATCGGTAAGCACACAGGGGTACTTCATGGAATATTACAGAAATCATTTTGCGGAAAGCTCTTCCCCCACCCCTTATAATATCTGTCTGCAATTGGGAAACAATAATCTTCTTATGCTGTGTCTAGAACACTGTCCCTATGGTTGGTTAATGATAGTTCAAATTTAATTTTTCAGCAACTCCACACAATTCCACTGATGCATTGTTCTTTTTGGCTATTGAAGCCACTTAAAAGCCTTTCTTTCTGTCTTCTCCCTTCGCCTTCTTCACTCGGCGAAACCTTACTTGTCTATCAAGATGTTATTTCAGGTCACTTCTCTCTGATGGCTCCTCCCAGCCCCTGAATGATACCCTCTGTGTGAACCCCCTCATTCCCCGACTTTTTGCATTTACTATAACATTGAGGTAAAGCATGAATCTTAATGCCTGTCTTGCATCAGCATTCTCCACGAAGCTTGCAGAAAATATTGAAGTCTGTGACCCCACCAGAGACCCACTCACTCAGAATGTCTGGGGATAGATACCCAGGTATGTACAAGTTCAGAAACTTCACCAGCATTTCTGATACACAGCCAAAGTTGAGAGTCACTACAAGAAATGCTTGCTGAACTAAACTATGGTATGTTTTCATAAAGGATTAGAAGTATTCTATTCTCTTTAGCATGGATTCAATATTCCGCAACTTCTTTGTGTGAAACAGAGACTGGATTTTTCAATGCAGTTTCAGAAGACTAACCTAGGACAAAGTAGATGGTATAGGCCAGATTTAGGGGTAACATAGGATGACCTTTCTATAATTTGGAACTCTTTAAAAATGGATTAGATTGCCATTTGATGCAGTTTCTTGTCATTGAGAATATTTCCTTGTTTAGAAGGGATTAATCATTGAACTGAGGACTAGAGTATGTGGCTATCATAGTCCCTTGCACACAGAATTTATGGTACTGTATTGTACAGGGTTAATTTCCAAATAGAAAAATTATGTTAAACTTGAAAATAAAGATAAAAGATGACTGTGTCACCTTTTGTTATGAAAGGCATTGTCCAACAAGCCTGCCTAGAGGTCATGTCATTCTCCAGAAAAATTCTAAGCTTGTATGACTTACTTCTTTCTATTGATTAGGGCCTAGACTCTGAAGCTAGAAGTTAACTTGCAGAATATTGATAAGTTGCAAATGATGTCCATCTGGTAGTAAACAGATAACCCAAAAAGTTACAGCTCTGTCTACCTACAAAACAAATCTTTACCAATTTTGAATGTAGCTTAGCAAACTTATTTAGCATTGCTTTGCTGGCTGACTATATAAATCTCTTATCATCCAATGATCTTTGCACCAGCTTTTTCTTACTGCTGGTTTCTTTATTAATGAGTTAAATAAATCTTTGATAACTGCTCATCATATATTTATATGAGAGTCATGTTTTCAACTTTGTGAAAAAATGTGCTTTGACAATATATAAAGAACTTACCATAGGGTTTGGCAGTTACCTGCTATTCAGTAAGTGCTAGTCCTTATCTATCTCTCAGGACTCAGTTTCTACTTTTATAGACAAAGATTGGATGGGTGCTTATTAGGGCACAATCTGCTTCATGATCTTTGACTCTGGCTGCTAATATGAACGAGACCTACTGAGATAAGCAACCAATCTTGTGTTGCAGGAGATTTGTTTTTCTGGGGTGAGAGGACACACACTACCGCATTCACATAAAACGAACCAGGAGGCTTATCCCAGGGCAGACTCCACAATCTCTCTCAGGAGTGTCTGTTGCCCTGAGGGCTCACAGTAGACAAAGCCACCAGCCTTGTTGTAGCTGGGTTGGCTCCTGCCAAACCTAAGAGCAGGGAATTTGCTGGTAGGAGAAAATTGAGGCCATGTCAGGACGTGTACTCTATTGACACATTCCCATTTAGAAATACGGAAGCCACTTCTACAATCATTTCAAAGGAGTTGGATGTGGAGCCCCAGAGAAGAGTAGATATACTGAGTCAGCCTCCTGGGCTTCTCACATATCCGCAGAGAAGGACAAGGACATAGCTGACATCTATCATGGACAGCCAAGAATCCTGGAGCAGACATAGAAAGGAGAGCAATGTGGGACAAATCTTCTGAAAAGAGCAAGTTCACTTCTGCTGGGAGGGCACAGAGGGCTGGAGAGAAAACCAGTCCTGGGATCCAGGACATGCCAGTGATTGTGTGTGGGGTAGATGGCAGCTGGAGCGATCTGAGATGCCCCATAGAAGCCAAGCAGACCACAAGCTGGCAGGGGTGATACAGGGGCTGCACGTTCCAAGTCTTTGCATCTCAGAGACCACTTTTTGGAAGATTGCCTCCTTGATTTTTAAAACATAATAAGAGACCAGAGCAGCCCTTACATCCTTTACTGCACTGAAATTCTTCATTTGTATTTGGTTTGCAGATGCCTCACAAGTTGATTGAGCCTTCTTAGTTCCAAGAAGCATTTTTAAAAGCTAAATATCAATTTATAGCCACTTATTCCCTAGTGTCCCCCCACCCCATACTCTGTTGATACATGTTCTGCTGAGAGATCTGGACTTTCATTGAGGATGGGAAGGAGAAAGATGTCATCCTGGAACACTGGTTGAAAAGGGCTGGAGCAAGAGGATATCCAAAGGTGGAAGGCAGAAAAGAAATGCAAGAGGGTAAAAAAGACATTTCACCTTCTTGGTAGTTTTTGCACAAGACAGGCTCTAATGAAGAAATATACGTATAGCACGGTACCATTTATCTAAGAGAGGAGGAGAAATACATATGCATGCACACACACATGCATACACACTTGTTTATATTTTAAAAATGGAAGACAAACCAAAGCTTAAAATGAACATGATTTCTATAGTGTGATCTCTGAATACCATTTCACATAAAAATTGACCAGAGCTCCTTGAATCAATTGCCCATATCCTGTATGAGGCACAGAATGGACGTGATGACCCTTATCTTAGCAGAAATAAAGGAAGCTATCACAGACTGCTGGGATCTTGTTAAAAGGACTCAGGAACCAATTACAGGAGGCTCCCACCGGCCATAGATAGTTTGAGAATCAATAAAAATAATGATTACATAAGATACGATGTCAAATACATTTAAATTATAACATTACTCAAAAACCAAACCAAAACAGAACAAAAAACGTAATTGATCACCCTCCAAGGATGTTAAGGAACCAATCCATTATTTTGAAAACATAAATAAAGTCTCAAGCTTTTGTATGTGTGTGCTTTTCTTGTATGAACTGCATCTCAGAGTAAGTAAATAATTGATGAAACAAACTTCCTCTTTATAGACTTCTTCCAGCTAATACATGAAAAAAGAATGATACACTATCACCCTGATGCAACCGCCTACAAAATAATGGATCTAGCAATTGTCATTGATGGCTGTTAACATTCCCCAAAGAGAGAGAACCAGTCATTATGTGACTACTGATGGAAGTACATATACTGCCTCTGAGGTATTCTTGTGGAAGAATTAAATCTTAATGTGATAGTCACTGGATCCTATTACCAATTTATGAGGAATGGAGAGGACTATGTTAAATAATACCAAGGCATGTAACCAGCAAAATCCAGACTGTGGAATGCTCTCCAAGAAAAATGACCCGATATCTTCAAGAAAAAATTGCAAGTAAAAAAATAGAGAGAGAGGAAATCTATAGATTAAAATATACATAAGAGCCATACCAATCAACAACAATGTATGCACCTTATTTGGAATCTGATTTGAATGAACAAACTAGAAAATATGTGTGAGATGTTCAGTGCAGTTGGAAAGTGACTGGACCTTTGATGATAGTAAAAAGTTACTGTTAACATTTCAGGTGTAATAATGGTATTATGGGTTACATTTGAAAAACAAGTCCTTATATTTTGGAGATTCATATTAAAATATTTATGAGTATGATGATGTTATGTCTGGGATTTGCTTTAAAATAATTCAATGTAAGAGCATGGGGAACAATAAAGGGAATAGACTGACCATAACATGATCATTAGGAAGCAGAATAATGGGTACATGAGGGTTACATTAACCTCTCTACTTTTGTACAGACATTTGATATTTCCATAATTTAGAAACTGTTTTTTTTTTTTTTTTAAGTTAGTGAGTGATCTAACTCTGGTGGTAGTAGTGGTTGGGTCAGAGGCAGGGAATGCCAGTGATCAGGTCTACGTATAGCAACTCAACTACCCCCCCATGATCATGCTCAGTCTCAACCTCCTAACACCAGGAGTTTCATTTGCTTGTATTGTACTTTAAACATTCTGAAATAATTGCTTTTTGAATGTCACACAACTTGAGCCTTTCTTTTGCCATCCAGCAATTTTATTTTATATTTTTTTGGCTAATACCAAAGTGGCCTTCTTATAGAACTGCAGTATTCCCCCAGTTCATAATGGTGAAATCTCTGTTTATCTTCCAAACTGGAAAGACTCATGGAAAGAATGCAATGTGATGTCATTAAGGAGCCATCAGCTTCCCTCCTCCCATCCCTGTCCAAGGTAGTTAAGTTCATGATAAGAAGATAAGAAAATAAGCACGAGTAGCAAAGGGGCAGAATCAATACTTCTCTTAATCCTCATCAGTCATATTATCAGGTTAAAAACAAAGATGAGTTCTTCAAATCTCTCAAGAAGCCATATCTTCCCAATGCAAAATTATGAGAAAAAATATTTGATATATGAATCATCATCATTAACAGTGAACCACGCCCTGTGCATACTATGTCTTGAGACATTAGCTAATGATGGCTTGAAGCCATCATAATTAGAAAGACATAAAAAATCAAGCATCTAGGACACAAAGACAAACTCCCTTCAAAAAAACTGATGTTATGCAGAGCAATTTGAAAGTAGAAACTGCTTTTGGAAATGATTCTTTCATTGTGTGATATAAGGGTGTGCCTATATATTTGATGTGCCTATAAAAATCTCCTTAAAATATTGTAAGTGATCTTATAAACCTAATTAGTTTTCAGAGGTTTTGAAATAAGAGTTTTAGTAAGTTTTGAAGACTTTTTAAAAATATAAAGATGGAACATTTGTTGAACAACAACAACAGATTGACACTGGAAGAGACAGCAATTTACTAGCAGATTTAAAAAAAATCTTTGCATAATTGGTGGGTTGAATTGAAACATGAATATCTTGATTTCAAAAGCACAGTCAGGGATGCCCATCTTCCATTTGGATCTAAGGATACTTCAGAAGCATCCTTCCCAGTTACGATCAAGCATTTTAAAAACTGAGAACTGGGCCTTCAAGTTACTAATCCACAAAGCATTAAACAACAATTTCCAAAAATACTACAGCATATTCTTAAATTAAAATATTAATTATCATTTTCTTTTAATGAGAGTAAAAACACTTTCATATCATTGATTAACAAAATTCAAAACATTTCAACCTTGGCTCATCCTTTTAAATTTATACTTTTATATATTTTTACATACTAACTATATTAGTATAGTACTAGTTATTAATAAGTATAAAAAAGAAATGTCTTCAAAATATTTTACTCATGTGTATGTGTTCAAAAAAGTTTGGAGACTATGGATATAGTGATTAAAGGCCTTCATTTAGGACTCAGACTGCTTGAGTTTGAATTCTGGATCTATGGTGGCCTTGGGCCCATGGGTTGGCTTCTCTAAGACTCAGTCTGTCTGTAAAATAGATATATTAATAGTATCTTCATTATGATTATTCTAAACACTAAATGAGACAATGTGTGAAGTTGTAGCTCCGTCCTTGGCACATGGTAAGTATAGTGAAATGTTAGGTACTGTCATCATAATTATCATCATTGTCATTGTCATCATCATCATCATCATCATCATGATCAATCAAGCTGTCTGGTCGCCACCATCCATTTATGCTCTAAATAATAAAATTCAAGTAATCTTCAATGTGTCTTGAAGAGACACTCATAGTTGTGTAAGAAATACCAAGCTATTTTGGCAGTTTTATTATAGGCTAGGTTGGATGTAGCTCGGCTAGGTTGGATGTCCCTCAAGGTTCACTTGAATGACATGGTATGTACCTACCACACACAGTCAGGTCTGAAAGAACTGAAGGCCAGAGAGTGCAACACCTTTTCTTATTAGTTACCTCCCTTAATTGTTTTAAGTGCACAAATAAAAAAATAAGAGGCTCTTGGAAGAAATCAGACAGGGCAGAGTATCAAGTACTTTTCACCAGAAGTATCCTTTCCTTTAGGTTCTCCTTGTGTGGCTAAATCCCTAGGTTTCCTTAAATGAGAACAAAGTGAGTTAAGAGGTTGAAATAAGCATGCACTTTACTGTGGGGAAACTTAGGAAGTCAATGACTCACGGAAAGTTACTTACTTCACAGTGTCCACTTAAATAAGATCCATGCCTTCAATCCGTGTGTTTTAAAGACCTACCAGAATGACCTGGGAGATCACACAGCTGTATTTTTAAACTTTGCAAAGCCATTGCCTATGTACTTTAGTTCCTGTTTTAGCTTCTGATTTAATGATATTACTTGTTGCTAGAGATTTCCTGCAGACAGGGTCTTTCCTAAATAACTGGGTTATTAGTGTACTTTCAATTAGATGACTCGTTTATTTGAATAATCTGCTGGCTTGTTCCTTTTTGTGTACTCAACCAGAGAGCTCATGAATACAGTCAAAATAAATCTCTCCTTACAAAGGAAAAGGGGATTTCACCCAGATATTTTTCTAAGAGGACCTTAAAAATAAACACTGAACTTCAAATTTGAAAGGCTAGGGATGCAGGGAATGTCTCACCGAACTTAAATAGGACTGCAAGTAGGAAACAGAGTTGAGGTTCCAGTATTGATCTGGCTACATATACTATGCTGGTGATTTCACATTCGTTTATTTATCACAAAAAAATATTCTCCCTGATTTCTGCTGAGAGCAGGGACTAGTTTCTGAACAACTGATTTTTATTGGGCAGATTGTAGTGGTTAAAAGTACAGTTTTTGGCCACAGATGGAACTAATTTCTGGTCACATCTCTGCAGTTATGTGATCCTGGACAAATAAACTCAACTTTTGAGAATAATAGCACCTATGTACTTGATAGTTTTGAGAATTAAATGAGATAATGTGTATTAAGGCATACTGCCTGGCCAAAGGAAAGCATTCATTTTATGCAAACTTCTGTCAGCATCATGACATTATCACCAGCACCATTTGCATGATTATCACGAAGTAGTCAGACACTTTGAAGTGGAGATGCCTTGGTTAAAGTTCCAGTTGTGATATTTTTCTGGATCTCTAGCACACCAGAAACATTTGCTGCACAGCATTGGGTCCCATTTTTCTCCAAGTAGAAAATGGGCTCAGTAAAACCTGCTGAAAGATTTCCCCAAGTGGTGAGCCCAGCAAAACCAAATACAATAATCTCTTAGAATTTGGAAGCAAATGTCAAGTCTGTAAAATATTAATATAAACATGAGAATATAGAACTGTGCATATATTCAGTTCTCAATCACTGGTGTTAATGAAATTCTAGCAGCCATGGTCATTATCTGAGCTAGACTTGGTGCCGAGAGCTTTTGTGCACTGTCTTAGGGGTGCTTTTGACCATCTGAAGAACAGGCTCTGCTATCAAAAGTGAGGAAACCAAGAGTTAGGGAGACTGAGTAATGTGTCCAAAGTCATACAGCCAAAATGGCAGACTCCAAGTTCCAACCTGAGGCCAATGCTTTCAATAATCCTATTATATTCACCCCAAAAAGGGAGTAGGAGTGTGTGAGTCCAACTTAAAAGCACTTATATTGGAGATGGCAGGCTTGTTATCATTTTCCTTGTTTGCCATAAATTTAATAGTATTTTGCTCAAGCTAATTTGCCCCAGTGGGATCTATTCTTTAAGACTGAGCGGACATCAATTGACAGCAAGGAAGAAGTTTTACAAATCTGCTGGCAAAAAAAAGGGGTGGTGGAGAAACCAGCTCCACACTGAACATGTTCCAGAGATATTCAACACAGAAGTGACCCGTGTGAGAATGCGAAGGGCAGTAGGCTGGAGTCTTTCAGAAGATCTATGTTTATTCTTACACATAATTCCAAACAAACCTATCAAAATGCTACAGTGCAGTAAGAACGTGAATGATAACTTCAAAGAAAGTAATAATTGTGATTAACATTTAGCAAGCCTCATTACGTGCCAGGCTCTGGACTAAGTACTTAACATAGTCCCTTCTTCCCTCTTTCCCTCCCTCCTTTTTACAATAAATTTTTATTGAGGGCTTCCTGTGTGTTAGATACTGTTCTAGGTATCTTTGTGAATAGAATCTTGAATAAAATAGTCATAATCTATGTCATCAGAGAGTTCACTTTTGTATATTATCTTTTGGTACAAGCTTTTTGGAGGAAAATTTGAAAATTTGCACCAGAAGGCTTAAACTCTTTTAAAGCATTTGACTGAGCAGTCCTACTTTAGGAAATTATCCTAGAAAACAAAGTTATGTCAATTTTTCCTACAAAGAGCTCACCATAGGGCTGCTTGTAATAAATAAAAATAGGTAATAATTTAAATCTTGAACAATTGTGATTTGAATAAATAAATTTTTGGTATTATTATACAATGGAATATTACTTCAGTCACTAGAAATAATACAGAATTTTGTGAAATGATCCAGGAAAATGTTCATGGTATTGCAAAACAGTATGTGACATATATTTTTATAAATTAAAGACAGAAAAAATTAAGAAGGCTACATAATCACCAAATTTATAGTAGAATCTCTGAATAACTCGATTGTGAGTGATTTAAATTTTATGTTTTATTTGTATTTTCTAAATTCCTACAATAAATATGTGCCACTGATACAAAAAGAAATTGCTTTATAAATGTTGTAGCTCTATTCGTTTTCTATTCCAGACAATTTGTTCTGAATCTTATGTCTCCATGTATATCTTTAAAACAGTGCAAAGAAATGCAGGTCAAAAGTGTTATATTTCAGTGATCACCGTGTCATTCAGAGGTAGAAAGTCCAGTGGGGAAGCGAAGAACTAGATTCTTATCAGTTCAGCAAATATCACTGTGTACCTAAGACCAGCCCTAACGACTAGGAACTGCAAATTACATCGCCTCTTTGAGCCTTAGTTTACCATTCTGTAAAATGAGAGTATTAGAAAAAATGATTTTTAAGGATATTGTCGATGAGCAAAAATGATTTTCCTGAATTAATGTCTTTTGCAGCAATTTGAATGGAACTGGAGACGATTATCTGAAGTGAAGTATCTCAAGAATGGAAAAACAAACACCACATGTACTCTCTAATAATTTGGAACTAATCAGTGGGCATACATGGGCACAGAGAGAAGTAAAAGTCATTGCAATCAAGAAGTAGGGAGGGGAAGGGGGAATGGGGAGGGGGAATAGGAAAGGGGGAGGGGTAAAAACTTAACAGGTTCAATAAACGCTATTGGGGTGATGGGCACACTAATAGCCCTGACTTAACAATTATAAAAGCTATCCATGTAACAAAAACATTTGTTTACCCTTAATATTTTGAAATAAAAAAATGATTTTTCCTTGCCCTGATGACAATGACTATGGCCTCTAGGCTCCTAGGCATTCATGGAAGCCCAGTCCTTAACAAAGCTCTGTATGGAGATAAGTCACACTTGTTGATTCAAAGGGACCAGAGAGTGCTGGGTTTGCAGATGCACCTTCATATGTTTTCTGAGTCTAATTAGAACATTTTCAACAAAGTTTTGATGCTTTTGTCACAGTCCTGACAATCCTGTTGTGTGTTATTTTTAAAACAGTGGCTTTTTTTTTTCCCTCAAGCACATGTGTTAGCTCCTAAGTAAAAAAATATATTTATTAATATTTTTTGTGCATTATTGCATTTCCCATCAAAGATTCAGGAGTCCTATGTATGGATAGGACAACACGAGAGGGCAGACAAAATTCCAGGTCAATGAAATGAGGCATAAATATATTGGGGAATTTTAAAGCAGATTATTTTTCTATACTAACTGAATATTCTACAGCAGTGTAGTCTAACAGGACTTTGGAGATGATAGAAGTGCTCTATATCTGCACTGTCCAACATGGTAGACAATAGCCACATGTGGCTAGTTAGCACTTGAAATGGGACTAGTGCATAAGAACTGAATGTTAATTTAATTTTAATTAATTTAAATCTAAACAGCCACATGTGGCTAGTGGCTACCATGTGGGACAGCTCAGGTGACAGCCCTGCTATACAAAGTGTGGCTCATGGACCTGCGTCATTAGCACTGTCTGGGAATTATTAGAATTGCAAAGTTGTTTGTGATGCAGAATCTCATTCTCTATTGGAACCTACTGAACCAGAATCTGAATTTTAACAAGATCTCCAGGTGATTCATATGAAAACTAATGTACGAGAAGTACCACTGTAGGGACAACTGTTCAACTTTCCATTTCATTGGATCAAACAAGCAACCGACTGATCTTCCCATAAGTCAGCAGGGACCAGTATGTGCCCATGGCACCAGACCCTGGATGAGGCACAGCAGGAACACAGAAAAGATAGAAGATTGGCACTGGGCGGTAAAGCATGGTGGATAAGACAATGAGCTCAGGATCAAACTGTCCTGGCAATGCTTCTGCCTAAATGTGTTACCTTAAGCAAGCTAATTTACCTCTCTGTTTCCCCATCTTCTAAATAGAAACAATTTGTGAAGATTAAATGAGATAATGCACATTAACTGCTTAGCGGGTGCCTGGCATACAGCAGCACCCAATAAACAGTCATTGCTGCTGCCGTTTCACTATCAAAGCTCTTACAGTGAAGCTGCAGGAGAGTCACACTCTTAAGCCAGGTGTGCAGCTGGACTCTTGTAGAAGGTGAGATTATAAACTACAGCCCATGCTGAAAGGACACTGACTCTCATATGGCTGCATTCCCAGGGAATGTCTGCACGTCAAAAGAGAAAGATCCTCAGTACATGGATACATTCTTCATTAAATATCATAAGGTCATCAATTCATGTGACTCATGAGTATATTTGTTTAATTTTTAAATGTCAAGTCCCCTAACATAGGAGCTGTGTATGTTCTTCTAATTAAAGCTCACATGATAATTCATCTATTTAACAAGTATTTATTGATAACATAGTTTTGGGGGGCAGGATAGTATGGAGGTTTAAACACAGATTCTGGAGCTAGACTACCTGGATTGGAAGCCCAGCTCTACCACCTACTAGCAATTTTTTTTTAATTTTCCTGTACCTTAGTCTCTTCATCTGTAAAATGGGAATAATAGTAACATCAACCTACAGGACTGTGTAAAGTTACATAAGCTGAAGAAAGAAAAGAAAAGAAAAGAATAGAAAAGAGAAGGGAAGGGAAGGGGAGGGAAGGGAAAGGAAGGGAGGAAGGAAGGAAAGGAGAAAGGCAGGAAGGAAGGAAAGAGAAAAAAAGAAAAATCAGTAGAGTGTCAGGCAGTTCAATAAATATAAGCTAAAAAGACACCACAGGTAAATAAAATAAAAACATACATGTACCAAAAAAAAAAAAAAAAAAACCCTCAGTAGCTGATTGAATTAAAAAACTGCCTAAAGCTTATCAGCCTAAGAAGTGTTTAAAAGTATAATACTTTTCTTCACAAATTAGTTCTGCCCCAACTTTGCTCAGCTTTCAGACCAAATGTTGCAAGAACTTGTAAATGCCAAGTGACAACAAGCATTTATCATGCTTGTGAAACATAATGCACACAATTTAATAATGTGTAGAATATGCCAACACCATTTATTTGAAGCAGGGTCCCTTTCATATTCTCTGTAACTGAGTCTTCTTGGAAGGAATCCAGCACAGACCTGAATTACACAGAATCAGTCTCAGTGTTGCTGTTGACCAAATTTACCCATGAATTGACTTAAAAATTGTGGAAGAGGTTGGAGGAATAAATTCAGCACTTGGGCTAATATGTGCAGACCATTCCATTAAACATCCTTTCTCATTTTTAAGCATCACTGTTCACCCAGAACATGAACATTTTGACATAAACCATTGCTGGAACATGATGGCACCAAAAACCAGGGGTCCTTTCCCCCTACTCACTCTGACCCCAGCTATAGAAAACTTAGTTCCCTCACATTGATTAGGGATGGGGTTATTTTCAGGGCATAATTCATCTGGTTTTTAGAGAATTTCAATAGCTATGTCTATGGACTTTCAATTTTCAGAGAAAATTTTTAAAAAACTGAAACCACCCTGAGCGTGGGATGTGTGGGTACATGTGTGTTTGATGACTTCGTTCCTCGAAATTGTTATTATAAATTGCAGATAACACTGTGGAAAAACCCTTGAAGAGCAAGAGCTCCAAATACCATCCAATTTGTTGGGCCTGTGGAACTCGCCGGGCTGTGCTAGAGACCAGACGCCTGGCAACACTGCAGACCCTTGGCTTTCATCTCAGTTGTGCCCCTTTTCTCTTAGACCCTCTCCAACAAGCAAGCAAACAAGAGAAATACACAATCAAAATCTGCCAAGATAAACACGTGAATAAATGGGCTAGTTTCCAACTCAGGTGATAATTCTAATTTAAATAAAAAGTATGCTAGAGCGATGATTAACACCTTGAGCTCTGCAATCAGTCTAGCTTCAGTTCCTCGATGCCCCACTGACCATGAGACCTTGGCAAGCTACACAAACCTTCCATAGTTTTCTCATATGTAGAATAGGGATGACAGTTGTACCAACCAGATATGGCTGTTGTGATAATTAAATAAGTCAGTGACAGAAGCTTGCATTCGCATCAGTAGGTATGAAGTGCTATTTTAAGCACTTTTGTACATTACCTAATCACTTCTCATAATGGTCCCAGGATACTGTTATTTCCCCTTCACCTGCGTCATACAGATGAGGGAGTAAAGGCACTCATGTCTAGTGACTTGTAGGAGAACCACAGAGCGGGTAAGTGTAGGAGGTAGTATTGAAACTCAGGAGGCCTGACTCCAGAGCCCATGTCTTAACCCTTCTGCCATGAGATGGTTGGTGCAGTCACTGGCATTTAGTGAGTGACCATTGATGTTAATTATTATTGTTATTGTGCTTATGGTGAACATTAATGGAAAATACAGCAAAAACCATTGCTAATGTCCCTCATTCCATCTCCTGTCCTTCTCTAGGGAAGGGAGAGCCCTCCTGATGCATTTTGTGGGCTAGAAAATCTGTGTTGGTTCATGTTTACAAGACAGGAGCAAAGTAGTAAAGAATGCCAGAGGCTTCCCTGATGAATATTCTGGCCTCAGTATTTTAAGTAAAGGATTTTCCAAAACCTAATTTCTCCCTTCTCTTGCACATCAGTTTACAGAATGTAGAAGCCAGTGATTATCCTCTGGGAGACTCTCCTTGGGCTCAGTGTCTCTTTGCTGGAGCCTCATGGGTTCTCAGGGGTCTTTCTCTGCACTTCAGTCCTTCTTAGAGCCACCTACAAGCCACCTGGTGCTTACCGATTATCTTCCCTCTGAACTCGTGTTTTCCATCTTTCTTGAGAGAAGATGGCCATATAATTGAAGATTTCTATAAACTAATAGACCTCTTTCTCAAAATCTTGAACTTTGTCCTGCCTCAGGGCCTTTGCACATACTAGAGTGCTCTCCCACCAGCTCTTGGCAAGGCTAGCTCCCTGTCACCCTTCTGGTATCATCTTCAAAATCACCTTCTCCAAGAGTCCTGCTCTGACCATCCATGAGTTAAAAATCTCTTTCCCTATAACCCTTTTATCATCTTCACCTTGTCTACTTCCTCATAGCTCTTAGGTTTTTTTTTTTGTTTGTTTGTTTGGTTTTTTTTTTGAGACAGCGTCTCATTCTGCAGCCCTGGGTAGAGTGCAGTGGTGTCATCATAGCTCACTGCAGCCTCAAACTCCTGGGCTTTAAGTGATCCTCCTGCCTCAGCCTCCTGAGTAGCTGGGACTCCAGGCACCACCACGCCTGGCTAATTTTTTTTATTTTTTGTAGAGACAGGGTCTTGCTCTTGCTCAGGCTGCTCTCAAACTACTGAGCTCAAGTGATCCTCCCGCCTTAGCCTCCCAAGGTGCTAGGATTACAGGTGTGAGCCACTGCACCTGGTCAACTTTTTTTTTTTTTTTTAATCTTGTTAGCATATGCCCTAGGTGCACAGGGCATGAGGTAGGGCCCTTGTTTGTCTTGTTCAGCACTGTACCCCCATCTTACCATATGATGTTCAGTAAACATTAAATCAACACATATTTAAATGTGCTCCTCCTTACATTAGCTGTATTCCTCAACTTTTCTTCCTGTTTCCCTAGACTTGTATTTTTAAGGTGTGTCCTACTTCATTGACTTTCTGTTTCAGGTTCTTCCTCATAGGCCCTCATTCATTCATGCGTTCATCCATTCAACAGATATTTACTGAGTGCCCACAAAGTGCCAGACATTGGCACACAAAGGGGAATTAAACACATTCTGGTCCTTGTGGTACTTTTAGTCTAATGGACAAGGCAGATAGGGGTAGATGACTTCAACTATGGATGGTGCAGTGTTCTGTCTGCCACCGGTGTTGCGGAACACAGAGGGACCTTAGCCAAACCTGGGTAGTAGGAGAAAGCTTCCTGCAGGACCTGAAGGAGGAACTGATTTCTGAAGGATGAACAGGAGATAACCAAGTGAAGGAAGTTGGGACAGGTATTCCAGGTGGTGGGAATGACACCAGCAGGCGTACAGAAATCATGATGGTGGGGAAACTCTAAGTGGGTAAATATCAGGTGGTTAAGTGTGAGGAAGAGACAGCATGGGCCAGATCATGGATAGTCTTGAATCATGTATTGAAAAGCCTAAACTTGATTCTATCAGCAAGGAGAGCTATTGAAGATGTTATTCAAGAGAATGACATCTTCAGGGAAGGTATTAAGTTATTTGGATTTTTTTTTTTTTTTTTTGGAGATAGGGTCTCACTGCATGGGCCAGGCTGGAGTACAGTGGCTACTCACATGTGCAATCAGAGCTCACTGCAGCCTCAAACTCCTGGGTTCAAGTAATCTTCCTACCTCGGCCTTCTGAGTAGCTGGGACTACAGTCATGTGCTACTGTTCCTGGCTTATTTGAATTTTTAAGAAGCACACTTATAGCTTCCTTTTCTCAAGCTCCTGAAGGGCAGCAATTTGCACTTGGTCAAGTTAAAAAAAAAAAAAAAGGGATAATGAAGGAGTTACATAAGACGACAAATGATGTATTAAAAAGACAAAAAACTTTCTGGAGAAGGCTTATAGCAGAGAGAGTCTAGGCATGGGCATAATTATGGCTTTTTAAAATACTGGCATCATTTACTTAAACTAAGAGATGATTTCACTCTGACTGGAAACCATTTCTGATTCAACTTAAATGACCTGCATAAATACTTCAGAACCATTCGGGATCAGCATATTTGCAGATAAGCTAGACTACTTAATAAACTTGTGTGTTTTAGTGCCGCAGAGAAAAATATAAAATTTGAATAAATATAGGGAATGTTGGAATCAAAAAATGTGTGACAGAAATTCCTTGGGTAAACAAACCATTGCTATGAAAACACTAGTTCCCATTAATTTAATATTTGGTAATCACCTAATTAAATAAATCCTAGGATATTTCTAAGCTTAATTCATCATTTTTCTTAAAACTGTAAGCATGACTATATTATACAATTTCACTAACTGCATAATTTTTCTTTTAAGAGCAAAAGAGAAGTGAGATGGTCTGGAGACAGTCTGGGGAAATTAATCAGTGCACAGAGTTAATCTGTATTATTCAACTGCAAAGTTTTCCTCCCAGAAAATCACAGTTTGCATTACTGTGTAAGTTTTCCCAGGAAATGTCCAGAAAATATCCCTTTAACTCCATCCTTTTTTTGTTGCATGGTGGCAGTGATGTCTCTTTGTTTTGCTCTTTCTTATACAGTGGGCCCACAAATGGTGTCTCATGACTATGTTTGATTTCTTCACAGGTGGGGATCAAGTCCTTGGCTTGTGTGGGACTGCTCAACATCTAGCACTTTGTATGTAGTGGATGCTTAGAAAATAGCTAACGAATAACGAATAAATTAGCCCATCAACTCTCAGTTTACTTTGTCTCCTGTTCGTATAGAAGATAGATATTGCCATAAAGGCAAATTTAAAAGGTTTCCTTGAAAGTAAACTATTTGAATTGAAAAATGTAGCACATATATTTTAAAATGATCATCATGAAGAATAAAAGCAAAACTTAACATTTAACATTCAGTCATTCAATGAATACCATCTACTGTGTTCTAGGCACTATACCTGGGACTGTGAATATAAAAATGGGTATGAAAGACATGGGAAATAGACAATATACAAGCAAGCATTTAAATAAATTAAACATTGCAGATTGAGATAAATGCAGCAACATACATAAATAGTGAGACCAAATTTATACTCATCTTTAAAGTTTGGCCCAAGTGTTATCTATGGGAAGCTTCCCCCTATGTCCCTAGGATGTGTTAGGTATTTTTTCCTGCCTCCTCTTATTAATCTTTCTATGTAGCTTCCTTACAGGATGTACCACTTTGTATCCTAGTAACAAACAGGCCTGCTTGTCAGTATTTACACCAGATTATGCACAAGGATATCATACACAGTAGACAGTCATTGGGAATTTGTTGAATGAATGAATGAATAACCTGCACTGGCTCATAAAATATCAGAAACCTGCAGGTGCTGATGGAGAACCCACTGCCATGAGTCTCTCTCTAGACATCAGCAGATATTTTGGCATTAATTTCATCAGCCACTCCTGGTGTTACCCTATAGAACTGCTTATCCGAGCTTGAACTGATGGTCATTTTCCAGCACCCCGTCGTGATGGGCCTCCTCTGGACAGAATATGTGGGTCAGTGTGTCTAAGCTGCCCATGTTCTCCAGGAGAAGAGCAGCACTTGCAGATGTGGGTGTTCCGAGGAGCTGTGCATTTCTTAAACAGAGGGGAAAGAACCAAATAAGGGGGCTAGTTGTCCAGAGCTGACTCTAGAATCTGGCTTTTGTAACTGAGGGGTCATTTCCCCAGAGCTGGCCACACAGCCTGGTGGTGCAGTGTTCTAGCTCTGGAGGCAGATTTCCTGGATTCAAATCTGGGATCTGTCATCTGGCTCTCCCAACAAATTCACTTATGAAACATTCTCCGTTGATATCTTGGTAAGACAAATTAAACCTTCAGTGATCCATTCTAAATTTCTATTTTTAAATAACAACTTATTTCCTCTATGGAACACATTCAGGTCTAAATATATTTTGTAAAGTAGCAAGGTAACATTAGGATGAAGGTTACAGAGTCTAGAGTCAAATAGACCCACACTCAAGTGTTTTCCACTTTCTGTGTATGTGACCCTGGGGAAGTTGCTTACCAAGTCTCAACTATGTTTATGTATAAATATATGTAATACTGTATACTTCTGGGGTTGTAATGGGGTTGAATGAGATAATTATGTAAAGGGCTTGGCCAATTTCTGCAAAATAGGAGCTTAAGAAATGTTAGCCACCGCCACCACCACCACCATTGTTGGAAAGTGATTCTCCATGATGTTTCTACATTTCCTGTGACAGCTTTTATTCTTGACTATCCTTTCAAAGATGTTTATATGTCAAGCAGTCTTGGAAGATACAAGTAGGGTTTCTCTGCAAGGCAGAGGGAAGATTTGTTTCCTGATCAGGATAACAAAGATAATAGCTCCTTCCAGGACAAAGATTGGGCAGCTTTGCTAGCAGCATGTCATAAGAGTGGGCATTCCTGGGCTCAGGGCTCCTACGGTGTGACACAGACCCACTGCACATGTAGCATGGCACCCCCATGGGACTTGGGGAGCATGGGAAATGGTTGCAAATAGGAAATTTGTGCCCTCAGCTGTGCTGTGAGTCCTTTGTCACTTTCATAGGAGTTTTGTGTTTTCTACCAGCATCTAGGAAGCTCTGGAAAACTAACTTGTTAGCTTGCAAGTACAGTAAAATCTTGGACCCTTCATAGTTTTTGATAGTCATCATCATCATCATCATCATTCTTTTGGGTGAAGAAAATGTTGAAAGCAAATATTAAGGTCTTTATTGTAAGTGAAACTTCTTGTATAATTCAGAGGTACCATTCCCTTTGAAGATACTAATTATTTGACTTTAATACATGGAGTATGACTAATCTATTGTACTCTTAGAATCATGCAGGAAAAATGAAAATTAAATTGACTGGGAAGGTATTTTAAATGTCAGTTAACTTTGGATATGTTTACTGGATATGAATTAATGTAATTGATTAAATATAGAATTACATTTGTTATAAATTACAGATTTGAATTGTTCTTCTTAATATAAACACGTTCATTTCCGCTGGTTTTGAATGCACAGAATTCAAAATTAGAGCCACCCGTGCAATTTAGTATATATATATACTGTACTGTCATGATTTTGTTAAATGTGTTTCTTAATAGGCTTTTTATCTATGTCATTTTAGTTAAATGGTTTGGAATAAACCAAAATGACAACAAAAAGATTAAAACATCTCTCCGAGAAAACTCATTTACAAAACATTCTTCCTTGATGTGTTAGTAATAAAATGATTTTACACCTAGAGCCCCCAATTTACTTTACTTTCTTTTTTATTTTTATGCAAAGCCCCCTTTTTTTTCCTTCAGGGAATACACAGCCCAGCTACATTTGTTAAGGTGGCAGGCTAGGGTAGGCAGTAAGGGTGGAGTCAAGAGAGTTAAATGGATCTTGGTTTAAGTCCTGGTTTCATCACCTACTAGCTCTGTGACTAACTTGAGCCTCAATTTCCTCCTCTGTAAAATGGGAATTATATCACAAACTTCAAAGGGTTACTGAGGTTTAATTAAAAGACAGTAGTTAAATGTGTGTCTATAAAATAAGAAAGAACAAATGATCTACTCAGTAAATGCTATTGATGCATGAATTTTTGGCAGATGCAAGGCTGAATTAGAGAAAAAGTTCCTGCCCCACAACTGCCCTTTGGCTTTGTGACTTTGGCTTACTCTGAAAGATTAAAAAAGAAATAAGCACATAGAATTTATATGTATTTGCCACAGGGATAATGTTAAAGATATTGTCTCCTTTATTTCTCAGTGAGACCTCAATGAAGACCTGAACAAAATACTTCTTTCATGCCTAAGTTCCCAGATGATCTTATCTTGCCTTGAGGCATTTCTGTGCTTTTGTACATGAGCAATATCAATCATATAACTTTCCTGTTTTGCTCTGGCCACCAGGAAGCTCTAAATATAATCTGTGACTCAATGTTTAAAATCTAGCAGTTCCAATTTCATAATGTTAATCATAATAATGGTAGCTACCAATTATTTATCACCAATAATGTGCCATGTATTGTTCATAAATCATCTCTACTCTTCACCTTGATCCTATGAAGTTGCTGTCATCACACCATTTTACAGATAAGAAAACAGGCTTAGAAAAATGAAGCATATTTATTCAGCGTAACACATGAGGCAAAGCTGAGATTTGACTCTGGGTAGTCCTGACCTGAAAATTTTTGTTCTTTCCACAGGTCACTTCCAAAGATTTTTTTTTTTTTCCCCCTTAATTTTTGTAATTTTTTAATTTTAATTTTTTAAATTTCAGCATATTACGGGTGTACAAATGTTTAGGTTATATATATTGCCGTTGCCCCACCCAAGTCAGAGCTTCAAGCATGTCCATGCCCCAGACTTCCAAAGTTTTAATCATTGAGTCTGTTTAGATTTCCCAGAATTCTGGTTTTTCCTCTTTATAATTATTTATTATATTGGACACAATCCTGCAGACATCACTCTTCCATCTCACTTTTCTCCAGTTAAAACATTGTTTTATGGATTCTATCCCGTGAGGTCGTTGTGAAGTCAAAGATTCAGATTAGCAAATTTGCCTTCCAAAGCTGACCTACACAGCAAAAGTCTGTTCTGTGTAAGCAAGTAATACGTATTAGTGGAAATCAAACATGATTAAACCACAGGACACATAAGCTCAAGCCAAATTTTGACTATAACCTAATAGTATGCAGTGTGGACAGCACCCAGGGATGCCAAATGAAAACACACATGCCACATGTACATACACACACAAACCTATGTATCTGTAAAACACGTTCTCTTGGGCTTGAGATATTGTTTGAAAACTCTGTATTTACAAAGCCAGCTTGTCTGCTGGCCGTTTGCACACGCTGTACTTCCTGCCTGGAATGCTTTCCTTGTCCCCATTTTCTTTACCTAATTCACTTCTACTCATTCTTTAAATGTCTGACCAGCCTTCACGTTCACCCCACTCCAAGACTAGGTCAGACCCTGACGAGTCTTCCTCTTCAAAGTGACAGACACTCAATACATTTTCATTGAATGCGTCAGTGAATCTTTGGCTGATGGACTTTGATGGGGGTGGATTCAGAGACCCTGGGTGAAGGAAGTTGTTTTGAAATGGAAAGGAATGGCATCCCAGGTGTTGAATGAACTGAGTGTATAAACACACACTGACGGGACACTTATTAAGTGGACGCCATAATGCTAGACACCTTCACACTTTTTCAAACCAAGAATCTGAAGCTAGTTCCCTATGGTGCATCATCTTTTCCAAGGGTCTCTAAGCAAGTCACAGCCACCCTTCTTGCTCCTGCATTCTCTGGTCTGGTCCAGAGTGCTGACCCAAGGAAAGCAGGCACTCCTCTGTGTCTCCAAACTACGTCATCACCAGCAATACCCCTGCACTGCTCAGAGGCACTGATTCTCAGACTCAGAGGTAGCACTGCCTGAGGGTCGCCTGGTAATGCTGAGTGAGCTTCTGAGATGAGCAAGAAGGATGCTCAGGAATGGAGGGGCTATGAGGTATGGAGCACTGGCCTCATCTACGTTTTGTCTCCTCTTAGCACACCTCCCTTCTTCAGCCTTCAAGATCTGTTTTAATGCTTAGGAATGCTGAGCCGCACAACTCCACATCACTACTGTTGCTGGGTGATTTACTGAGTGGCCAGGCCCACAGGGTCCAGTATCCACTAGCTGGGGATGGAGGGAACCATTGCTCTGAGGTGGCTGACCCTTGTGAACACAGAGAAGGCTTAGACAAGGGCCGATAAGGCATCAATGTCCGGGCATTACTAGATGATGGGATTTGAGATGCTTGCTTTCTTTTTTTTTTAATTTCTATATATAGCAGAGGTTCTCAACCAGGGATGATTTTGCTCGCCTGTCCCCAAGGGCTATTTGGCAAAGTCTGGACATTTTTTTAGTTGTCACAGCTGGGGGGAGGCTGCTCCTGGCATCTAGTGGGTAGAGGGCCGTGTTGCTGCTAAACAATTCACAATGAACACAACAGCGGAAGTTCCACATGTAAATAGTGGTAAGATTGAAAAACCCTGATATATAGCTCTGTGACCTTGGGTCTCTTAACCTCCACGTGCCTCCCTTTTCTCATCTGCAAAAGTGAGTATAATAACAGTTCTTATCTCACAAGGTAGATGTGAGTGTTTGATGAGTTACTATATGTCAAGGGCTCTTACCCCATAGAAAAGGCAACTAAATGTTAACAAATATTATTAAGTCACAGTCTAGCTTAAAAATCCTCCCATTTCCCCACTGCTTTCAAAATAAACTTCAAGCTCTTCTCCTGATAATCTGGTCCTATACTCTCTCACCTCATTCACCAATTTCTAGTCCCTGAACATAACCAATTCTGTCCTGCCTTGGGGACTTTGCACATGCTGGTCCTTCTCCCCAGAGGGCCTGTCCCCCACCTTTCACTTGGAAAGCCCCTTCTCTTTATTCTAGCCTCACCAGAAATGTCACTGCCTCCAAGAGACTTTGCCTGACCACATTGCCTAAGTAGGACTCTGATTTTATGTTCTGTCATGGCTCTCTGGTTCTTGTACCACCCTGGTCACAATCAGGACTTAGTGATTTGTTTGCTTACTTGATGAATGTCCCCATTCCCCAGTTGATTGTATGCTCCACGAGGACAGTCACCATTATGTCTGTACTACCTAAGCCTAGGACAGCAATAACTACTTGACAAATGAATGAATGAACTGGAGAGCTGGGAAAGCCACTCTTCTTTTGTGGTAGGAGAAAACGGAACAGATGGTGAGGACCCAGAGCCGTCCTGAGGTCAAGGGCATTCTGCTTTAATAACTTCAACTTTCTTAAGGAAAACAGCTCTCAAGGCGCAACAACTCTAGGGTAGAATGGGACTAAGTTGGGCATAGAGAAGAGTGACTACGAAAGGAAAAACACATTCAAACTATGTTGAAGAGCAGCCTTCATTGAAATTAATGTTTAATTCCACTGACCTACGTTAGCCTCACTAGATTTACAAGTTTGTTTGTGGCTTTTGTTTCTCTTGGAAAGAGTCTCACCAGAGATTACAGCAGCAGAAATAACAATGTGTTCCCATACATTGCTCTGCTGGTGATTTGAAATGCCCCTAGAAACAGCTCCGTATTGTTGCCTTGCAAATTATAACATGTATTTCACAGAAGTGCTTTAATATTGGGTAGCTATAGCTCAGATCACAACATGTCAGAGTGATTTCTATTTTTTCCTTATTTATTTACATATTTCCTTTAAATAGTGAAAGGGCAAAGTCACACAGTGTTGATGTGCTATATACATGATATGTCCTCCCCTTTTTATGGGAGGAGAAGGACAAAAATCTCAAATTCACTGAGAGTGAACAAAGGACAAGTAATCATGGGTCTTAAGAACTAGTATCAAGAAACGCAGAGGCCCCAGGATGGAAATACAGAGATGAAGTCAGTACCGAGGAGGGTTTCTCAGCCTTGGCACCATTGACATTTTGGATCAGATGATTTTTTGTTGTGGGGAGCTATCCTAGCATTTTAGGCTGTTTAGTAGGAATCGTGGCTTCTACCCACTAAATGCCAGTAGAACTCTGTTACAACCAGAAATACCTCCTGATACTGCAGAATGTTCCCTGGAGTGGGGCAGGGATGAGGGTCAACATTGCCCCTCGTTGAGAATCACTGGTATTGACGATACATTTGCTAACATTTCTTTAGCATTTCCTTTTGTGCCAGGTGTACTATATACGTCCTCTCAGTTGCTCCTCAAAAGCAAGCTATGAAGTAGGTCTTTATCTCCCTTTCTCTGAGGAAGAGACTGAGGCTGAGTCATTTAGTAACTGCCTTCGATCACCCCATTAGGCAGAGGTAAAGGCATGGTTCACTCTGGGGTTGGTCTGATTTCAAACCTTACGTCTAAACTACTATGCTGTTAGGTAGAATTTTTCTAAATTGACATTTAATGATGAGTCTTCTATAGCTTATGAACTGCCCTCAATCAGTTTTCTTTTCCTTTTGCAAACATTTACCAGCACCAATTATACATGCAAAGCAGCTGTATTAATTGACTGGGCTGGAGAAGCTCTGCTGTCTACACTCTGTTTACTTCCCCAGATCCACTCTTCTCCTCCCTGCTCTGTGTTCAGGAATGTCGATTTCCATACAATCTCTTAACCAGCTTCCTTGCCAGCTGCTTTTCTTTTGAGCTCAGCCAAGGAGAGGCACCAGCAGGAGATCAGAGGGTGCGAAGAGAGACAGGTTGGAGTATTTATTCTACTGGCTCCCTTCCTGCCAGATAGCAGTTAAGCATTTTCTCTAAATCCACAGCCCTCATTGGGTGGCTTCTCTTTGGGCTCCAGGCTCTCACTAGTAACCTCCTTCCCGGCCTCTGCATGCTAAGAGCACTATGGGCTCCCTTGTGTTGCCAGCCCAAGGTGCTTCTCTGTCTCTTATGGGTTTCTCTTACTCTGCCCAGAATTCTTTAAATAATTCCTTCATCACACACCCCTCAATTACCCGGTCTGGGTGAGCCAGCTGTTTTCTGCCAGCTGTTTTCTGCTATGATTAATAAGAAGAATGAAATTAATAAAGGATTAGAGCCTAACTCTTGCCTTGGAAAATTTTCAACCTAATTGGTGGAACGAATCATTAAAGACCAAACAGCTAGCCAATTACATTGTGTGTACAGAAAATGTACACTATACGAATAGTATTAATAGTAGCAATAGTAAAGACTACAATCTTTATTATTCCTTGATAGTAATCCTTGAGCATCTACTTTACACCAGTGCATTTTAAGTTTTCCTCTCACTTAATCCTGACAATAACCCTCTGAGGTGTGTGTTAATGGTCTCATTTATGGTTGACGAAATAGATTAGGTAACTTGTTTAAAGACATATAGCTAGTAACTGTCAGAGCCTGTTACTGAATTTAGTGATCAAAGTGGAGTTGACTTCAATTGCAACCAAATGTGATTTAAAAAAAGAAAAGCATAAGAACAAACAAGTATTTTAGAGAGAATTGTTTCCAGTTGAAAAGGCACTAATTCAGATGACATTAATTCAGAAATTGTCCTTGCTCAGGCAAGGAATCTGCAACTTTTCCTGAATAAGATGCTGAAGTAATTATTTCTTCTCTAACATTTACAGCCTTGATTGAGACAGTGAAGGCTGCAGTCCAAAAGCGATCACTTTTTCAAATACCAAGGGCTTTGAAAGTAAGGATTTCTTCAATAGGCCTTTATTTCTGGAATAGCAATTAATTCTTTCATTTTAGAGACAGTTCATGTTCATGTAATATTATTGCATAAAATGGGTTGACCAGGCAATAAGACCTTTTGACTCTAGGGTTGGACCCTGCCCTCTCGATGCAACAAATGTTTTGATTACAAACATTGCTCAGACTTAAATCAACACTGAAGAATCTTCATCAAGGCAGTTGTTTCTAGGGCAAATGTCATTAAGCCAATTTAATTATTTAATCAAATTTCTATCCAGCACAATTGAATCACTTCCAACTTTTCCATTTTCATTTCTATTTTATCAAAATTATTTTCATGGGGGGAGCTCATTTCTTTTGAAAAACTTTAATAAATATTTGCTTCATCTATCAGTTTTTATTCATGATGATGTCAAAGACTTTTTGCCATGGTAAATTTTCTCATTGGCCATTATTTCCACTAAGGCTCATTTTCCTGGGTCAACTGTTGCATATCTAAACTTGGTCAAGAAATGTTATTTCCCATCAATTTTTAGGCAATATCAACTTTTACCATGTGCAGTTTTAGGTATCCTCACTTTCATTCCATGCTGAATATATCTGAATATATTTCTAAGTAGAATAAAAATCATACATGAGATAAAATATTGAGAGCCGCATGAAAACATTGGGGGGAAAGTTTTTTGAGAGTCAGATTGTCAAAATAAGTGAGAGTTGTAGAAGTGAAGAGGCAAAGACAGAAGAGAAAGAGTAAAAGCAGAGAAAGGGAGAGAGAGCCTGAAGAGCTCCTGGTTACCAATTCTCAAAGTCTGCAGGGTCAGAAGTGGGGTCAAAAAGTCCTGCTTCAGGCCTGGGATGACTGCTATTGGCAACATCATTCTTCATTTTACTTAGCAGCACACAGTCATGCCTTATTTGGTATAACTTCTCTTAGATTCCAAAGCACCACACTCTCCTGGTTTTCTCCTAACTCCTGGTCTTCCTTCCCAGCATCCATTGTTTATTCCTCCTCTTCTGTTTAATGTCAAATGCTGGGGGTAGAGGGCCAGGGCTGTGTCCTGGTTCTCCTTTTGTCAATCTCCTTTCTCTCCATAGGTGTTAGCATCCAATCCAGTGCCTTTCAGTGCCACCTCCTATGCAAATGACAAAACTTTGTCTCTACCCTCAACCTTCCACTAAGCTCTAGACTCAAAGATCCAATGCCAATGCACACCTCTACCTGGATGGTGGTGTGCAACATGCATCTCAAACCTAACACAGCCCGAACAACATTCTGGACTTTCCCATCCCAAACCTCTTCCTCCCCCCATCTTGATAACCATACCACTATGTGCTCGATTGCACAAACCAAAAAAATGTTGATTTCTCTTTTCTTTTCTTTCTCCCTCATTTAATCCATTGTCAAACTCTGTTGAGTCTATCAGCAAATACAGATTGGATGCATCTACGTCTTCCCATCTGTCCCACTGCCACGTGAGTCCTTGCCCCCTTCTCCTCTTGCAAATCTACTGCCTTGTTCCCCTGTTGATATCCCAGCTCCCACACTTGCTTCTCATACTTCCCACATGTCAGTGATCTTTAAAAAAAAAGAAAAATCAAATCATGTTGCTCCTCCTATCTAAAATTTCCCATCACTTCCCATCACTTAGAACAACATTCAAACTGCTCCCTCTGGCTCAAAAATACCCACGAGATCAACCCCCTGACTGTCTCAGTGATGTTATTACTCTTGCCCTCTTTCATGTTTCAGCAACACAAACCTTCTTTCTTTTCTTCAAACAAGCCTATCGCAGAGTTTGTCCTATCTGAGAGTTTTTCACTGCACTAACCATTTCTTATGCCTGGAATACTCAATTCCTCTTAGCTCCATGCAACTGTCTCCTTTTATCGTTCAGGTTTCAGCTTTAATGTCACCACCCTCAACTGTCCCATCTAAAGAAGCCCCCAGGAACTGTCTATCCCATCACCCAGCTTTAATATTGTGCAGAGAACTTACCACTCTCTCATATCTTTCTTGTTAATTACTTGAACTGTCTTCTGTCTTATCCCACTTGAACATCATCAGGTCATGAGAGGAGAGATAAGGCCTGTCTTGCCTACTGCTGTATTCCCATCACCTGGCACAGTGTCTGCCATCTAGGAGATGACGCATAGTATCCATGAAATGAGTGAGTGGGTGATAATGCCACACACACATCAGAATATAAAGACATTATGGGTGTTTCTTTAATAGACCTTCACCCCCATCTTTCTGAACACACACAATTAATTATACCTTAGCATGAAACATTACTTTATAATTTTGCTACAGTTGCCACACTATAGCCATATCAGCCACAAATAATCTTTGAACGCTAGAATTATTTTCAGGTGGTCCTTATTGGCTTGTGTATTTTATGAATCTAATTGCAACCACACACCTGAGTGCAATTTCTAACTCTGTTGCTAAGGAGCTGTGTGATACTGGCCAGGCCACTAACCTCCAGGGGCTTCTGTTTTCTAATCTGTGAAATGATCTCCTCTAAGATCCCTTCCAGTTTTAAACAGACAGTGAAGAGTTGTAGTCAAAAGCGTGCGTTTGGGGGCCAGATGGGTCTGAACTTATACCATTTTCTGTCTAGGAGACCACGGACAAGTTTCTTGACCTCTCTGGGCATCAGTTTCTCCTCTAAAAAATGAGGATGAAAATACTATCTACAGTCAAATAACTGAGTGCTTTTATTCACACATAAGCACCCAATATAACTAACTACCAGTTAGTGGTAGTGGTCATATTATTATTATTACTACTGATATCATTAATACCATCATCATCATTCATGAGATTCAGTTACTAGGAAGCAGCTTCTCAAATACATGTCTACTATATATTAAATCTTTGGGGAAATTTCTGATCAGTATCTGATTAACTTCTTTATTACTATAATTGGTTCTTACCAATGGTCTGTTGCTTGTTCTTTCCCAGAGCTTGACTTTCTGATAATCAAGGAGAGAACAAAATGATGACTGCCATTATTCAGTTAAATTACAGATCTGGAGCAGAAATAGTCTGTGTATACTAAGTGACAGAAAGTTGAATAACTGTACCCTGAAACCACAGCCTCACTCCTGAGGGTCTTTGTTCCCTGTGAGCTTCCTGTTCTGAATGTTGCACTGCCAGTTCTTAGATTCTCTACTCCCCGTTCTTAAGTGGAAATGCTGCTCAGTGGGGCGGCCGTGGGGACTCAGGGCTCCTTTGTGTGTTGGTGCCTAGCACGGAACTGTGCAGAGAGGGGCTTAGTGCAGCCGAGCTTCCTTCTCCCCTTCCCATCCAAATCAAAGAAATTGCTGGTGACCGTGGGGGAACAAACCCCAAATTGGGGAATAGTACTTTATGTAACCAGACTCTGTTTATAAATCAGCCCTTCCTAACCTGGGACCCATGAAATTGTAGTAAAATGGTTTAGATACAAATACATGCAACTTCTTTTGGGTGGGTGGGGAGAGACAGGGAGCAGGTTTCAGCTGTCATCAAATTTTCATGGAGGTTGATGCACCAACAAAAGCTGAGTCAGTGATGTAAATTGCATAAAGGGTTGGATGTAGAGCGCATTTGAATAAATCAAACCAAATGCCCCGCAATCTTGTTAATATTTAACTCATATTCAATATTAGTTCGATCAGTTCGAGCGGCCTAACAGTCTTACCTAATTATTGCTCTCTCCTCTTCTGCACATCCCACCCATTCCTCCCACCAGTCAATCTCATAAAAAATCTGTAAACCAACACTCTCCTGCACTCCGTCCTCGCTGAGCATTGCATAATCACCGCTAGGGTAATCTGCTTGGCATTTCCATCTCTCAGAAGTACACACCGTCCACACTAGAGAGAAAATGAGTGCATTTGGCGCTATGGATTTACATCTGTTGTTTTAAAATAATCACAAAAACCAACATTTGTAGATTAAGGGATGTGGCACGTGACTGTCAAAAGCCCTGAATTACAAAGGCTTATGTCAATCCTACCCCATCCTTCAAAGCCCAGCTTAAGGCCCACCCAACTCTTCCTACAGCATTCTCCAGTGGCCACGTCTCTTCCTTCTCTGACAGGCTGCCACCTAATGTTTTGCCCTGGCAAGTGAACAATAGCATCAATATTGTAATTGGCAATTCATGATTCTTTCAAACATGCCAAAGGCTGGTGTTTACTAAATGCTCTTCAGTTGATTTTTGTTGGAAGTATCTTTCTTCCCAAAATGAGGACATGAATTATCTCTGAATGTTGTAATTTAAGCAAATTAATTTATAACCTTAAAAAATCTAAAAGGACATTATGTTGGAATTTGAATTAAACTTTACATATGCTAACATTTATTTTTCTTCAAAGTTTTAAAACTTTTCATCTACCTAAATGTTCTCCAATGGCTTAAGTATCTTAAATACATATCTACCTATACTTCCTTCTAAAGATTAAATATATGTTCATCCTGTGTAATAGTATATATAAAATCACAATAGTATATGTAAAATCAAATTTATGTTAAAAAGATTTTCATTCGTAGGCAAAATATTTACATAGTAATGTCAAGTGAAAAAGGCAAGATACATAATCATATATGGTATGACCTCAACCATGAAAAATATCCAAAAACAATTGGAAGGAAATATAAACAATATTAACATATAGTATTTATTTTGGGTGGTGGAAATAGAAATGATTTTAAACTTCTTTTTATATGCTTTTCTGCATACATACATTTTATACAATGAGCATAATTTTACTGTGTAATCAGGCAAATGTCACTTTTTAAAAGCCCTTTTGCCTTTATACATAAGTTGGCCTTCAACTGTGAGAGGATGTTGTTCAAATTGTCTGGCTAGCATGCCCAAGGTTAATCAGCTAGTGAGAACCAGAGCTGAAGTTTGAACCTAGAAACTGTCACTGTTTAGAAACTAATCCTTCCTGCTAGAAAATGAGTTAACAAAAAAGCCGTCTTAGAGTCATGTAGCTTTCTTTACATGTGCGTGCAATCTCATTTTAGAGGCAGCAGAGAAAACTGGCATGTGGTGTTTCAGGCCACACGTGCTGTCTAGATGGCGCCATAGGTGTTGTGCAAGTCACTCACAGGAGCAATTCAGTGGCTCAGAATGCACCTTCTCCATCATCTGAAAGACCATACACAAGCTCTTTTAGGAAGATGTCGGCCCCCTTTCTAAACTGCAGGAGGGTGAGTGGATCCTCCATGGCTCCATTTCAGAGAGCATTAGACCAGGGGCGTGGCTCTGCAGGGAACTGATTCACGTATGTGTGTGTAAGTCGCTTCTAGTTAGTGACCCTCTTCATCCTCTGATTCCCAGTAGAAACTCAATGGGCTCATTTCTGGGAGTGAGGGGAAGCACAGGCATCGAAGGGTGCTTGTGAAAAGTGCCTGAAGTTGGTCACACTCCATGATGCCACCTGCTTCCCCCCAGGGTCCCCACTTGCCACATACCCACTTTCTTTTCCTTTCTCTTTCTACCATTTGACTCTAAGCTCCTTTCTAGCAGAGGCTGTGCTTTGTTTACCACCAAATCTTGCATGCTTGCCTTATTGAAGCACACAAGCACATCGTAGAAGCTTAATAAATTTTTATTGAATTAATGAACAAATGAATGAAACATGTGGGGCCTTTCTCTTCAATGACCACATAACATGTCTTTTATCTCTGCACACAATTGGTACTTGCTCTATTAACACATTAACTGCCATGTGAGTTGTATTTAACTCACGCTAGTTTTGAGCCCGGAGGCACATGAAGCATATGCAACTCACACGTCTCTTCACCTTGGGAGCCACAAGAACTATTTTTCAAGTTCCATGTAAGTCATTCACAGAAAACAATAACAAATTTTTCGTTAAATTGGAAAGGATCATTTTGTTTTTGAAGTTTTTATTCTATTTTTATAATAAAACACTGTGGCCCCAAGGAAAAAGTTTTTTTTTTTCCTAGTGTGGCAGTCAAGGTGTTAATCTTATGATCAAAGCTTTGAAACAAAGCAAAACAGAGTTGCAACAGCACTAAACCTACCTATGCCCTCAAATCTGTGGGTAGATTTGGAAAGTAAGCACTTATAGTATGTCATCGGAAAAACTTATTTCCCCCGTCCTGTCAAACTCATCGTTTTCTGGGCCAAACCACCAGTCTCTGAAAGGTGATGTGAAGATCTAAAAACATAATATATAATTTCACATTTTTTATAGCTGCCTTAATAAAGTAAAAAGAAATAAATGAAATTAATTTTAATAATATATTTAACCCAAAAGATCCACAATATTACCATTTAAAAATATAATCATGTAAGTGCTCATTTCAGCAAAATATAATCATGTAAGTGTTCATTTCAGCAGCACAGATACTAAAATTGGAATTAGCATGGTCCCTGTGCAAGAATGACACACAAATTTGTGAAACACTCCATATTTTAAAAGATGTTCAAAAGTTATTCATGTGATATTTTAACTTTTCTGTATACCATTCTTCTAAATCTGTGTGCATCACTTGCATAGCACATCTCAGCATGCGTTTATAACTTTCCAAATGTCTAATCAAATCTCAGGAAGACATTACACTGTGAGAGAACCTGAATTATTGTGGTACTTAAACCAAGTCCTTTAAAACTGGCAAGCCCTGTTCTGAAAATGCAACATGAACTTGTAACTGCAAGAGCATATTTCAAATGCAGCTGGGCTACACCGTCTGTGCTGTGCCATCATTAGAAATTATCTCCATGAAACTTAATTGTTGAGCACAGGGCATACCCACTCTCTTCCTTTTTTGACTGTTTTCATTACTTTAAAGATCAAAGCAATTAGTCAGTGATGTGAATCACTAAGCAAATCTTAATGTTTTAAAAGTTAACTCAACTTTGAGGGTTCTGCAGAGACACAAACTTCACAAGAGTTTTGCTTGACTTCTGTCTTCTTTTTGTCTCCTCTCTTAGCAGAGTTGGTCAACCCTTTTGAAATTACTCTATCCTTCTCTTTAAACGGATAAATCTTTTTTAAAAAACAAATTTCTGTTTATTTTGTGAGACTACAGTTCTTAAGTGGAGATAAAATATGTAGGTAGATATTCACAAGCAGATATGAACATGATTGATCATGGCTGCTACGCAAATTGTAATAGCCTTGTGCCGGAAACAACTGAAAGGTCCATCAGCAAAAAGAAAGGTGAAAAATTCTGTTACAGTCAATGACATTTTACACAGAAGGAAAATCAACTACTGCTACATACAACAAAATGGATGAAACTCACAAATTAGTGAGAGAAGAGGCCAGACACAGAGACATCACACTATGTCATTTATGTAACGTTCAAAACAGGCAGAACTAATCTATGGTGTTAAGGCAGCATGGTGACCCTTGATGAGGGGAAGTGACTGAGGGGACAGGAGGGATCTCCTGGTGTGCAGGTAACATCCTGTTCCTTGATCTGGGTGTAGATTACACAGGCGTGCACACATAGAATTCGTACAGTTTCTACATGTATGTCCTTAGTACTACAATACCATTTACATAAAAATAACTGAATACATGAGAAATTTTGAAGCTTGGTATCAAACACTCTTGCCTTATGTGTTTCTTTTAAAGATTGGTCACGTTATGCTGCTTCCTGTTTCTTTTTGAATTTCTAACTAAACTGAGATAAAACAACGAATAGGGCTTTAAAGTAAAAGGCATGTTTTTCTCTAAGTCTGTGTCTTTCTTTCTTTCTCCTTCTCTTCTCCCACCTCCCTCCTCCCACCTCCCTTCTCCCTCCACCCCCAGGTCCAAGCCCTCTCTTCTTCAAATGAGCAAATTCACCAAAACAAAACAAAACAAAAAACACCAAAAAGGTAAAGACTAGCCATAATTAAATTTTTCTGATTGAATTAGAACAGCTATGGAGTATCTCTGAAACCTTCAAATTAATCTTTTCTTTTCATGATGATATGAGGAAGTTGAATAGTTAAAATATTTATTGTCAATTGCTCATTTCATTTCTCAGTTTGAGCTGGAAGAGAGATCGATTTTTCTCCCTTGGGGAGTGACTGTGGGGGATGGATATATTTTTATAAAGCTTTAAACTAACAATTGCATGATAGATTCTCTGACCTTCTCTTGCTATGAATACTTAGCATATTTATAAGAAATATAGGTGTGCCCAAAAGGAAGAAAATGTGTTATGTATACCAAAGCCTATATGTGATGGGGAAAAAAAATCCTTTTCCATTTAAATATCCCTGGACCAGTGCCTCTTTAGGAAAAGGTTAAGCTAACTGCAGGCTTTGGATGCTGTCCCCAAGGAACAGATGACTTTCTGGGCTTAGAACTTATCTCCCGCTTTCCACTGCTACTGATCCTCAAATACATTTGTTTACAAAGGTGAGTATGTTATTAGTCTCTGCCTTTCAGTAAGGTAACTTGTGTTAAAATGATTTCATTTCAAAGCATCATACGGCAATTATAGGAGAGGACTTAAAAAAAATCCTTTTGCAGCTTGGGACAACCATTTAGAGCAAACATATTACTCCAGGGTGAGAAAATGGAAGAAATTTCCCTTTGATGATGACTTAAAAAAAAAATTAAAATGTAAAAACCAGCATGGCTACTTGAAACCTTCCCAGCACAGCTAAAGATGACCTCATGGCCTTTGCAGAAACCTACCTTAATGCAGAATTATATGTTATGGATTTAGAAAGCCTCACATTTTTCACAGGAGAGTTTTAAAAATGCAGTTTCTCCTGGAGTAAACCAAACAGAGCTGACACATAGTCATCACTCTTTTCACATTTCAGCATCTTGTGCTAATCCCCCAGTTCTCAAATCTCCACGGTCCGAAGTGTCAAAGGTAACAGAAATCTACTAGTGACCCAGAAGCCGAGTGGAAACCCAGGTATTCCTCCACCTTATCAAAATGTTCCACCCAGAGTTGCGAATGAAGTGAAGAATCTCGTTGGAACTTTTCTTAACTTTTCTCAACCTCAGCCTAGAGGTAATAACATAAAATGGTCCAAGGCCAGGAAGTACAAGCAAAGTCAAGTAATGTCCCTAGATCAAATGTCATGTGGAGTCTCTAAGGATTTGAACACCTTCCTTCCCTAGATTTTAAAACAACTCCTCTCCGTTACGTGGAGAATCAAATGTTGACTGATGAACCTTTCCTTTCTAAACATTGGGATAATAGAATATTTGATAGGCACTGCACCATTTGTTTGAGTTTGCTCTCTGGCTAACTTCCGAACCTAATATCTTGAAAGGTCAAATACACAGTATTAAGAAAGGTACATTCTTGCTGGGGGATGCTGGCCATCATAAATCAACCGCAGCACATTCTCCTAAGGAACAGGGAAGGGTCTCTGCATGACCCTTCAGGAAGCCACACCAAACTGCATTTTCATATGACATGCAATCGACATGCCATCTTTGAATTGCCTTATTAAGGCAGCAGGGCTCCCTGGGAAAGAGAAATAATCTTTCTGCACATTTTTGGTTGTCTAAGTTTATAGAAACTTTTTGGTTCTTTGAATATGCTGATTTTTTAGCCCTTTAACCCCCTAGAACCACGAACCATGGGTCAAAACAACAAGAGAAAATATCCAGAGTTTATTAAATCATTCAATGGAATTCTTTGTTTCATCTCTTCTTTCAAGGATAAATAGGATAGATAGAGATCCTAAAGTAGGTAGCTTATTCAGTATACTCTGTAAATCAGTACAAAAGTTCAAGGAATTATCTAGTGGAAGCCAACATTTTGGGTCAGGAAGGTTGTCTGCTAGATAAATTGGTATAACGTGAACATCAACACAAGGTTCAAGTAGTTTCCAAATGAATTTTACTTAGAAAAAGAATGCAAATTGCATGTGAGCTTCCAAGTTCAAATGTTCCATTACCACATTTCCCTCTGAGGGAGGAGAAATGGGATGTGGTTTAGGATACTGCTACAAATCAACTCAAGGGCCCATTAATAACTATAGCAATACCTTGTGTGCAACCCACACACACTTGGTTTAAGTGACTGAGTCCAACCCTAGGAATTTTCTAGTTGAAGCTTGACATTAAAATTCAGTGCCAAGTCCAGAGTGAGAAGGAATCCTCCCACTGGGAATAGCTTTTCCAATGTTTTCCTTGACAATTTAATCACCAGGCAAGACTTTGGATGGGAAAATTTCAAGTTATGACTGCCAAGTACAGCTGAAGTCTTAGCAAACTGCCATCAGACCCATTAAGACAGTGGTCCTTAAACTTGTCTGTACATCAGAGTCCTGGAGGGACCCTACTAAACCTATTGTATCAAAATCTCAAGGGATACTAAGCCAGGGACAGCATTCCCCAAACTCAATAATAAAAAGCCAAACAGTCCGATTTATGAAATAAGCAAAAATCTTGAACAGACACTTCACAAAGGAAGATTCATGAATGGCTAATAAGAACATAAAAAAAAGTATTCCACGTGAAACTACCATGAGATGCCACTACATACCTATTTAAATAGCCAAAATTACAAAGACAGACAAACAGTTTTGGAAAGGATATGGAGCAACCATAACTGTCACACGTTTCTGGTGGATAGGAAAATGGTACAACCACCTCACTTTGCATAATAGTTTGGCAGATGAAAAAAAACATACCTACCCTGCAAGATAGGAGCTCCACTCGCAGCCATTTACCCAAGAGACAGGAAAACATGTGTCCACAGAAAAGCTTATATTGGAATGCGCACAGCAATTTTACATCTAAAAGCTAAAAACTGGAAACAATCCAAATGTCCATCAAAGGATAATAGAGAGACGGATTGTGTTGCAGCCATACAATGGAAAAGTATTCAGACATTACAAAGAACAAACTACTCATACACACAACATAGTTGAACCTCAAGAGCATTATTATGAGTGGGGGAAAAAACCCAAACACAAAAAAACCCCCACGATGTATGTTTCCATTTATATGAAGTTTTAGAACAGGCAAAACTAATCTTTAGTGGAAGAGATAAGAACAGTGATTGGCTGCAGGAGTGGGCGGGCAGGGATTAATTGTGAAGAGGCATGAGGGAACTTTCTAGAGTGATGGGAATGGTCTATGTTTTGAAAGAAGCAGGGGTTATGTGCACATGTGCATTTGTCAAAACTCAGTGAGCCATACACTGATTATCTGTTCATCTGAATGGATGTAAATTATCCCTCAATAAAATTAAATTGAAAAAAGTTCCCAAGCATACTTACATGTTTAAAATGTGAATCTATATTTGAAAACCACTACATCAAAGAATATATAAGAAAAGCATTGCAAAATGATTTTTATTTTATTTTTTTTGCTACAATCCCAAGATTTTGATGATGATGATATGCTCTCCACATGTTGGAGAAGCAAGGTTTGGAGCTGACACACACGACAATGTGTGTGTGTGCGTGTGTGTGTGTGTGTGTGTGTGTGGTACGGTAAAGGGTTGGTTCAGCAGGTCTGTGAGTTTAAACTCTGCATACTCCAAAGAAAGGCACAGGCCCCCTTCATCAGCTCCTGGGAGTCACCCTCTAAACTCTTGAAATATCCTGCCTGATAAGGGTGTCTTTGTTTACGGGGGGCGGGCCTTGGGCCATGCCAGATAGTTTATGCTAACTGCATGATTAACTGTGGGGTCCTTGGGCTGGAGACTGGGTGACTAAGGTCATTCAAATGAGCACTCCATCCCTGTGTAACCAATTCCCAATAAAACCCCGGATGACAAAAAAGCTTGAGCAAACTTCCCTGGTTGGCAATATTCCCTACATGTTGTCAAACATTGTTGCTAGGAGAAGTAAGCACTGTCACTCCACTGGGAGAGACAACTGAAAGTGCACCTGGTGTCCCTTGGACTCTGCCCTATGCACATTTTCCTTGGCTGATTTTAATGTGTATCTTTTCTGTAATAAACTGTCACCATGACTACAACAGCTTTTCTCATTTCTGTGAGTCCTTCTAGGGGATCATTGAACTGAAGGTGGTCTTGGGGATCTCACACAGACGCATACACACCCACCAGGATACAAATAAGCTGGAATGAAAGAAACAATCTTCCCCCTCCAACAGGCCCCAAGTCTGCATATATAGTGACACTTATCACTGTGTTACTGAGTATCACTGAGTTAGCCACAGGCAGAGTTCACAGACCAACTCAACTGATCAACTGATGGTGAATAAAGATGCAATGTACAACGTGACCCTGAAATTCCTTTTTCATGCTGAAAAAAAATAGTTGTTTTCTATCTCATTCAAAATATATTAATTACCATTTGTACAAGTGTATGTTGGTATGAACCTGTATTTTTAATCTGTGTTTTTCTAATAAATTACCAATGGGGCAGCAGGGGTGGGAGTAACAATAAAGGTCAATAGTGCAAATGGGAGAAAAGAGTTTTGGTGATAGCCAAATAAAAGCCCAATGCTCCTGGCCAGGCTATAATTATAGCCCCAGGAGTATAATCCTGTGTTAGGTTAGGGGAATGGAATTTTCTATGCTGGCCTCAGTCTGAAAAGGTACAGGTGGCTACCATACAGGCTGCTAAGATTGTTATAGCAGTGGAGTTACTGTGCATTTTGATAAGGGAGACCAGCACTTTCCTGAGATATTCCACAAGTACAGAAACAGACAATCTCAGCATCTTCCTTGATCTGACCTTGTCTACCTCTCCAGATTCACGAAGTATCACTCTCCTTCTCATTTTCAATATTCTATCAATATCCTGTAGTTTTGCTATCTCAATCCCATGTCTTTTCCTTCAGAGTCCACCTAATAAAATATGGTTATCATTTCTTAGTTTGATTATGTGTTTTTCCTCTCTCTTACTAAAATATGAGCTCTGCAAGGACAAGGAAGATGTCTGCACGTCCTTATTTTATCTCCAGCACCTAGTTCAGATCTGGTATTGACAGCAACAACATTGGAAGGGTGAAAGCCGGAATAGTTGAGTTCCTCGAATGCAGCCGGCTCTTTTCTGTCTCAGGACCTTTACAAATGCCATTACCTCTGTTTGGAACAATCTTCCCTTCCTCCCCTTCGCTTGATAATTTCTACTTGTTCTTTTTTTGTCACCCTAAACGTTCCCCTCAGACAACCACCATCAGATTAGGTAGACTTTGGCACTCTTTTCTTGCTCTTTTGTATTAGTTCTCTATTGCTACATAAATTACTTCAAACTTTAGTAATTGCTGAAAACCATACCTATATATATATATATATTCTAGTTCTGGAGGCCAAAGGTCTGGGCAGGATCAACTGGGTTGTCTGCTTCAGACAGTCTGTATTAGTTTTCTAGGCTGCTATACCAAAGTACCACAAACTGGGTGATTTAAGAAAAATTTATTCTTTTACATTATGGAGGCTAGAAGTCCAAACCCAAGGTGTTGGCAGGGCCAAGCTTCCTCTGAAGACTCTAGGGAAAAACTTCCCTGCCCTCTCTCAGCTTATGGTCGCCCCAAGAATTCCTGGGCTTGTGACAGCCTGACTCCGATCTCCGCCTCCACCTTCACGAGGCTGCCTTCCCTCTGTCATGCTAGATTAAGAACTACCATTATGACCTCATCTTAACTCGATTACATCTGCAAAGGCCCTGTCTCCAAACAATGACACTTGCATAGGTACGAGGCATTAGGACTTCAACATATCTTTTTTTGATGATATGATTCAATCCATAACAGTTTCACAAAGCTGAACTTACGGTGTCTTCGGGATGGACTCTTTCTGGAAGCTGTGGTGAAGAACTCACTTCCAAGTTCATTCAATTTGCTCGCAGAGTTTACTTCTTTGTGGTTCTAGAAATGGAAGTCTCTGTCTCCTTGCTGGCTGTCAGCAGGGTGCTACGCTCAGCTTCTAGAGGCCACCAATGTTCTCTATCACATGGCCCCTCCATCCTCAAGCCAGTGATGGTGCATCAAATCCTTCTCATGCTTAGACTCTCTCTGACTTTGCCTCTGGTGGCTATCAGCTGGGGAAAATTCTCAGCTTCTAAAGGACTCATTAGGTTAGGATCACTGAAATAATTGCTCTTTTGCCATATAACTTAACATAATCAAGGGAGTGAGGTCTTACAATATTCGTGGGTTCTACCCACACACAAAGCAGAGCAGATTATATAAGCACAAAGGTCACTGGGGTCATTCTTGTAGTTCTGTCCATCACATCATCCTTGCTGGTCTCTTTTGCAGCTTTCTTCAAACATCTAATTACTTACTCAACACTGTCTTCTGTGCTAGATTGTAAGCTCCACAAAGGTAGGGAATAAATACTTGATATTCACAGCTGGTACCTTGAGCACCAACCATGAGACAGAGTAGGCACCCAAGTGAATGAATCAGAGGATGGATGGATGGAAAAATGGATGGATTTCTCCTAGTTTAATATTGCAACTGACCCATTAGCTTGCTCATTAGATACAGAAACATTAAGAGTCATGGTCTTGGCTGATTGGACTTTTGTTTTCGGGCAGGAAAATGGTGGAAAGAAATTGAGTTTGCAGATTAGAAACCCAGATGTCAAGATTGAGGTAATGAACCCAAATCTTGACTGACGACAGTCAGAAACTTGCAGATGCTTAAGTTCTGTCATCACATGAGAAATGGCTTGCCATTTATTCTGCCAGTTTGTCATGGTTTTTCTAGGGATATCTATTATCTTTCCAAAAAGTTAATATGTACAGACAATTGTGTGACAGCTAATGAGAAAACAGAATGTGTGTTTTGTGGCTGCACTGACTCAGCTGATAAGACATGAACAGGCATACGTGTGCTGCTGGAATTAAAAACCTCCATTTAGGCTGGGCTCGGTGGCTCACACCTGTAATCTTAGCATTCTGGGGGGGGGGGGGGCAAGGCGGGAGGATCGCTTGAGGTCAAGCATTTGAGACCAGCCTGAGCAAGAGCGAGGCCCCATCTCTAACTAAAAAAAAAAAAAAAAAAAGAAAAATAGAAAAATTAGCTGTACACAGTGGTATGTGTCTGAAGACCCAGCTACTCCAGAGGGTGAGGCAGGAGGAAAACTCGAGCCCAGGAGTTCAAGGTTGCAGTGAGCTACGATGACACCACTGTACTTCAGCTGGGGCAATAGAGTGAGACCCTATCTCAAACAAAAACAAAAACAAAAACAAAAACGCCTCTCCACTCAGCCCTCAACTGTATTGCTAAATGGATAAACAGCCTCCTTGTCAGTAAAAAACCCTGAACCTGTTGGAAAGAAACATTTTTATAATACTGCATTTCTGATGAAATAATCAGACTTGTATATTCCAAACACTTCCACAGTTTTTCCTCATTGAGGGTAATACAAACAGTTACCTTTAATTATATTTCCCCTTTGGGTGACTCAATGAAATATGATTTTTAAATGAATTTTTAAAATAACCTTTTTAGAAAAATGTAGGAAAAGTGGTTAGGGCCAGAGAGCCGGTAGCTAATAAAACAGACTTCAAATAGGGGGCAAGATCAATGTGTTCTCCAGGATTAAAATAGACAGCTGTAGTTTACACAGTCAAATACGTTTTAAGGCCTCCTCCTCTCCCCATTTCCCCCAAAGGGCCTAATCCTTTGATTGACAGTTATAGCCCTATCGGAAAAGCAGAATACATTTATTCTGATGCACTGAAGGAGGTAAGCCTTAATCTGTTTAATCGTCTCATCCATGATTTCTTTGAGTAAAGGAAAGCAATTACTATTTCAATTCCTGCTGGTTGCCCTTCCTAGGAATGAACTGATTGGGGGATTGGGAGCCCTGGGAGTTGCATCTTGCTGGACCTTAGGGGGCTGCAGGTTTACAAGCTGCAAGACAGCCTAAGGTAATACTGCCTATGTTTTCCTGCCAAGGCTCTTCTCTGATTCTCCATCTCACTCCTCCTCTTTGCAGATATTATATAATGTACAAGGGGGAAAAATGGTCTGACATAATCTCAGATTAGGAGGATTCGGACAAAGAACCAAATCCAAACTGATACCCAAGGCTGAGACTGGCATTGTCATTCAACTGATTTTGAAATACTTTTCACCTTGGGTTTTGGTACCTGCTGCTATAACAAAAAAAAAAAAAAAAGAATGTACCTTCATAGATACATTTCAAAGCCCAGCCAGATATTTGATAGAAAAGTAAAGCTACTGATGTTTGTATAATGCATGAATATTCAACAGTTATTATCTGCTAAAAATGGAGTCAATTATACAGTTTGCGGCAGCAACAGATTCAATAGCACCTTGAATCTGGAAGCCAAGTTTGAGGCTCTGGCAATAAATCTGAGTTTTATCACATGCTCCAAGACTGTTCTCTCCAATGTTGGAAGTCAGAGAATATAAGAAGACTGGACGGTGAGCTAATAAAAAGAAACCCAAGGTTGCATGCCACATCAGGAAGTCCAGGGCACCAAAGATCATTAAAATAATCCCACAGGTTTACACCTGGGGTTCCCTGTCTTACAAAAAAACATCCACAGTGGCAAATAAAACACTTCAAGTGATTTTCTTTCTATTGCTCACAGCACAAGTGAAATACATCAGTACTATTTTTTTAAAAAAAGATAATCCTATAAAGCCTATAGTTGATTCTTCTATCAAGAACTGATGTAATTTGGTGTATTTAAAGAGAATAGCCCAGGGACTGAAATATTTTAATTCCCCTCTCTAATGAGAGGTTCTTTGCAGTTCTTCTAAGAACACTTGTTTTCGCAAGCTTCCTTCCCCCACATTCTCTCCCACGTACACATGGTAAAAACAGTGTGTAAGGTAGGCCTGCCTGGTTAAAATATGCGTTGGAGGTGTAGCTGGCTTTGTGTGCGTGCACACACACGCATACTTGTATATCCAGCATGAAGCCCCTAACTCTAAATTTGCTTTCTTTTGTAAAAGAAACTCACTTTTACACTGGGAAATAACAAAATGGGCTGTGTACACTTGTCAAATATGCTTGATAATTTCACAGCCTTTTGTTTTACATTGCTTGTTTGGACATGGTTTTCTGTCAACCAGGAGGTCAGTTTCCGGAAGGTCAGAGAACTCAGTTTATTTTTTGGATAGAGGAACTCCTCATTTCTTACTAGCTTGGAGGGAAACCCGTTTCCCTTGGGTGAATACCCAAAGTCAGGTATATTATTAGGCAATTAATGTCCTTATATTAGGGGCTTCCAAAGGGTGACACCCCAAACTGGTGGCAGCAGCAGCACCTGGGACCATGTTAGAAATGCAAATTATCCAGCCTCACTCCAGGCCTACTGAATCCAAAACTCTGGGGATGGGGTGAGGGGCTGCAGGTGGTCCAGCAAGCCCTCCAGGTGGTTCTGATGCATGCTCAAGTTTGAGAACCACGGCCTTTTATCATTTAAACCTCATGGATGCCTTACAAAGTGTGAATTGTCATCTCCATCACCAACCTTTTACAGATGAGGAAAGTGAGGCTCAGAATGGTAAGGCCATTTGTCACATAGATGCGCAATAATGAGGCTGGGATTTAAACCCTAGTTGTTCAGGCTTCTAACCTTAAACCTTTTCCATTCAGTCTTTAACAGTCACTGTTGGCTTTAAACTTTGGAAACAGCTCTGCTTGTCCTTGCCCAGAAGTGAAGCATCTTCCCATGCATAGAGGTGCAATGGTCCTTTGTATGCCTACACTTGCAAGTCAAACCTTCCCTACCCAAGGCCCTCATTCTGACAGACATACAGAACTGTACACTTGAGCTGGGAGGTTTTAGCAGCAGTGAAGACATCAGAGTAGTAGACCAGGGTGACAACAAGATCTCGACCTCAAACAATTTAGACTTTAGCAGTCTGACTACACACAGGCCATGGACTTATTGAAAAATGGGGTACCGTGCCTAATCCTAAATTCTCATGTCTCCTTGGGAAATAGCTCTTTGCCTTATCCCAAGAATTCTGAGTCAGATGATAGAAGAGATAGTGGAGGTAGAAGAGAGAGTCAGACAGATTCTGATGGAACTATTGAGAAACTGCTGAGACATAAGGACTTTTGCTCTGGCCATGTATTCCATTGATCAGAATTATTAAGAAAGAGGAGATGCTCTTGGAAGTTAGGAGAAGGGCTTGTTTCACTAGGAGAGCAGGTTTATGTTTTCATGAAAATTGATATCATGGTGCATGTAAAACTGGTGCAATTTGAATTAGATTGAGGGATTGTATCAATGTCAGTTTCCTGGTTATGATATTGCATAATAACTATGCAAGATGTTACCATTGGGGGAAAATGGGTAAAAGGAACATGGGATCTCTCTGTCATATTTCTTATGACTATGTTTAGATTTTATAATTATTTCAAAATAGGAAGATTAAAAAAGTTGGCACCATGGCAAGAAAGTCAGAAAATGGTCTGGGAAAAGTAACCTGGAGTCATGCTAGTTCATATCTTTACATGTCATCCCTTGCTGGGCCTTCAAGTCTCCATAGCTCCTGAGTAGATGAAAGGGAACTCAGAACAGAGGGGGGCTGTCACTTCGCTCTTAACCTTCTGCAGACATCTACAGAACATAGATGCTCACAGTTTAAGTGACGTTCTGATGGAGGGTTCTCCTTGCTCTGGTAATTAATTAGTGGGCACGTCTAGCACCCATCCTTGGGTTGCTAGGTAACATGGCCCCTCTTCTATTTCAGTACAGCATCTCTCAACCTATTCCTTCCTTGAAAGGGGTGGACAGGTTGTGGGGAAGGGATCTTTGTTGGAACGAAATGTGCTGGTTGCTGTCTATTCAGTTCCTTTTTTTTTTTTTTCCTCCCTGAGCTGCCAGACAGAATATTTAAAAATACACCTAAGCTTCTGCTGGGAGGCAAGACTTTCACATCAACAGACTGCCTGTTAACGGTTTTGATGGGAGGCTTGATGTGACATATCACATCCCAGTAGATAATTCGATTGCCGACAATATCAGACAATACACTGCAGAGGGGTGGGGGCTATTTCTTGATCCCTGCCCCCAGTCATGTAAAGAAATCTATCTTGTAACTGGAAATACAATATAGTCCCTAGCCACATCCTTCCCAGAAGGCTGAAAATGGGATGAATGCTTCTGGTGGTTGTGAGGTGTGAAGAACAAGTCACGGTGGCTACTTTTTAAGCAAATGTTAGAGGCTGGACAAAATGAAAGAATAGGCTTATTGGGAACACTCACTGTGCTAAAGACTATCTTTCAACCCTCACACACTCATGAGGTAAGTGCTTTAATGCCTATTTTATAGATAATTGAGGATTAGAAAAGTGAAATAATTTTCCCAAGGCCCCACAGCCAGTGAGGAAGTGATGGAGTCAGGCCCCAAACTAAATGCCTTCGGTCTCTAAACTCATACTCCTAGCAATTGTGCTGTGTATGTCCTGTAGACTCTTTCAAGCCTAGATTTTCATAAGACCTATGAATAATCAGAAAACCGTTCTTTTGACGAGCTTTGAAATCAAATCAGATACACTGAGGGGGTTCCTATGAGTTGAGAGAACCAACAGTCCTTATAGATCAAAACAACTATCTTGGCCCAGATGGCCCAGATTAAGCCATGTTTAAAAAAAAAAAAAAAAGAGAGAGAGCGATTATAGATCTGTACAGTTCAGAATTCATTGTAAAGAGCTTTGCCTCTGCCACTTAGAGTCATCATTATAATACCTCCCATGCATACAGTGCTTTAGGGCTTACAAAGCACTTTCACATATATTATCTCGTTTGATCTTCATAGTAATCCCATAAAGTCAGTAGAACATTTCACAAATAAGGAAAATGAGGTTCACAGAGGGTAAATAAATTGCCTAGAGCACTGTTTTTCAAAGAGAGAACTCCTGCGCTTTGGCTAGGACACTGCTTCCCGGCGTGGCGCTGTCTTGTGTGTTGCAGAACCTATAGCAATCCTATGCTCCCCTGCTAAGGGCCAAGAGCTCTGCCTAGTCATTGTCACAACCACCAGCTCATTCAACATTTTCAAATGTGCCCTAGGGGAGCTGAACTCCCCACTCCCCATGGAGATCCATTGGTATCCTGTGCAGGGAAGGGTTAGGTGTCACACTTCTTGTAATTCATGGAGCCAGGCCTCCAGATGGAATTCCAGCACTCTTTCTACCACAGCACTATTTTAAGCCATAAATGCATGCAGTAGACAAACAGGGTTGGGTGGTCTCTATAAAACTGTTCCCATTGTGTCAGTCATCAGCGAGAATATCTTAAAGTAACCAGGCAAACAGGTGAGATTATTCACAAGGAACTGAACAAATGACCCATTGGTCATTGAGATCATAGCTTTTGCCATAACAGTTTTTTCTATAAAACAAAACAAAACAAACACAAGTTACCAGAGTCTGCACCAAAGGGCAAACAGATACAGAAAAGCCTTATATATCCCAAGGGTGAGGCCTAGGTTTATCTTGCATACCAGTAACCTTTCAATATTCTAATTATATGTTTACACTTGTGGAACCAAATTAGATTTCTATTGAAGTATGCTTTTAATAACACATAAATACATACCAACCGATTTTTAAAAATTCCCTTCTACTTATTCTGCTTAGGACTTACATTTCCATTTTTTTTGTTGAAATTGCAAATTGGCTGCTTTTGGACCCAGTCCTATCAATAAACAGGAATGCTTGCTTTGGCCTATGTTTTCTTTTTAACGGATGTGATTTTGATTTCCTTCAGTTGACATAAGCATATTTCATTTCCTCACAGCCTCCACCACTTCCAACGGTTTTACGTTCAGTCTACCTTAATCTTTTCTCTCTTCCTGTATTGAATTGGATGGCCATACAGAGATGCTTATTCTAGGGCTGATTATTCGAGAAAAAAAAGTCTTGAGGATTAATGAAAATGCTGACATATCAAGATTTTAGGGGCCCTTTGGGCTAATGGTTTAAAAGTGTGCCAGCTTTTCCCTTAACTGAGACCTTGGTTTCCCAGCAAAAAAAATGAGGCTAGGATAGTTGGCCCTTCACATTGGTGGGTTCTAAATCTGCAGATTCAACTAACTGTGGACCAAAAATATTTTTTAAAAAACAATTAAAGATAGCAATACAATAAAAACCACAAATTTTAAAAATACAGCATAACAACTATTTACATAGGATTTATATTGTATTAGGTATAAGTAATCTAGACTTGATTTACTGTATATGGGAGGATGCATGTATGTTTTATGCAAATACTATGCCATTTATTTAAGGGATGAGTATCTGTGAATTTTGGTATCTGTGAGAGCTTCTGGAACCAATTTCCTATGAATACCTAGAGATGATTACATTATCATTTCACTCATTGAAGACTGAGTGAAGAGATAAATGTGAAGACACCTTGATGAAGCTGAACATGCAGCATCTACCCACTCGTGGACCATACCATTCACTGCACAGCCTTCTGGGTACAGCACCTGAGTGCAGGATCCACCCTACCCATCAAGCGCCTACCATTTACCAGACACCCTTCTGGGTTCTGGGGCAAGAATCATCAACAAGTCAAGCCTTCATGGAACTATTATCAGCTCTCTAGCTTTATATTCAAAGCTAACGAATACTTTACTCATTTCTGACAGGCATCTCTTTGATGCAGGACCAAAAAAATAGCTCATATTGAGAAGAATGCAATGTGGAGACAAGAGAAGTCAGAGGAGATGCTGAGTTTCAACCTCCCACTTGACTGTAACATTGCTGCCCAACAGCCAACCCATTGTCAATAAATAGGAGCATCTTCTCTGCCGAGATTTCTTCCCTCTCTTCTGTCCACCACCACCAGGTGGGTAGGTTTCCCCTCTCTCTGCTCCTATATCACCCTGTGCTTAGCTCTAGTAAGGCACCTATCACATTATATTGAAATTGTTCCATGACAGGAGACCACAGGCATATTCACACAATATCATGATGCAGATGGAAGTCTGGCACCTAGTAGGTCCTCATCTTTGAGATCTGTTGATCCAAATAGTGCTCATCTTTGAAATAATTCTCTCTGTCCTCTAGCCCACAGCAAAGCAAGTTGTCCAAGTTGCTTTTCTAGGTTTTGACATTTTTACAAATCAGGATTTTCTTTCATGTAAGAGAGAACATTTACCCCCAACTGAGTTAAAAGCTTTTCCCTAGTCCACTTTAATAGCAATTATCTGCTAACAATCTTTTCCACCCCCTTGGATATGCGTATCAGCCAAATTGGTGTACCACGTGCTGTTGTCTTTGATCTCCGCTCCCATCCTTCCCTAGGAGAGTAAATACAGTAAAAGCAAGGTGAAGGGAAATTGGCTAAGAGTGCAAAAAGCTAAATGAATTAGGAACTCCACAACCCCGCTCAGTTATAAACAAAGTCTTCTTATGGGAAATCGGTGCTACATAGGTGCCCAGACGTGATTTAAGAAATCTTTCAATACGTGGTCTTTTCAGTGATGTTAAAGTTATCACACTGACTGATGGGGTGTGCTGGACCAAGCTATTTCTCTCCTAAGATTCCACATGGTTTGCAGAAGCCTGATTAGGTTATTCCTACCTTAGGAAAGTGTGCGCGCTTCCGTGCCCGCGCGCGCACACACACACCACACACACACACTCTCTCTCACGAGATATTCTGTCCAAGTCCAGGCTACACATGCCATAGAATATTTCTATTATCCAGTCAGTCTTTTTATAAATGTATGTACAACATCCTCACATATCCTCATGCAAATTGTGGACTTTACCAACTGTCAGCCATGGAACAATTCCAGTTTTCCAGTTTATTTTTTCATATGCACAAATGTCAAAATTATTGCATTTCCTAGACGTGGCATTATAGGCAAGTGTGTACATTTCAAAGATTATGCCCAGCAAATTTGCTTCATAACAAGGCCCACTATTTTAAGGACAGCAGTGCATGGACCTCCCTAAATTCCTGGGCAGTTTTAAAATAAAGACTACTCACTTTTAACCATAGATATAATAATAAGCATAATAGCTAACATCTATTGTGTGTTATGTGCTAGATGCTGTGCAGCACTTTACATATACTTAACTCTCATGAAAACTCTTTGAAGTAAATGTTATCTTCATTTTCCAGAAGAGGAACATAAAGCACAGAGAGGTGAAGTAACTTTTCCAAAGTCACACAGCTAACAAGTGGCAGAGGCACTGTCACACCTAGGCAGTCCAACTTCAGAAACCACACTCTTATCCCCTACATGAGGCTGCTTCTGTGACAATAGCTCCATTATCATAGTCACTGAATAGAGAATCAAGATGTTGGTTTGGTTCTTTGGAATGAGCATTGAAACCTGGATTGCAGGCATGGCTCAATTACCGAATTACTGTGAGGTCTTAAGTAAATCACTTAATCTCTTTTAACCTTCACAATCTCAGTTGAGTCACACATAAGGAAACACAGGTGTTTGTAAAAACCAAGGCCACAAATATGACCTTTTAGAGTGCAAACTCCATAAGTATATTCTCTACAGTATCCTAAAGACCAAGAACTGAACTTGGAAGTGCTAAAAAATATTTGTCAGGTAAATGATTGATCCACCAAAGGAAAAATCACTACATGAAATGCATTAAATCCAGCAAACCTTTATTACATAGCTAATCTGAGTTTACTGCTTACTGGGTGCTATAAGCCTAACTTAAATAATTTCATTAAACCTTAGTACCACCCTGCAGTGTAGGTATTTTTATTCTCATTCATTTGGAACAGGTGAGAAAACAGAGCTATGGAAGAGTTAGTTGTCCTGCCCAATATCTCATGGCCAATAAGTATCAAAGCTAATTTTTGAACCCAGTTTACCCTCTAGATGGCAAGAAGACAAAGCATCCGCCTCTTTAGTAAAGAAGCTTACGTTTCATTGTCTCATTGTTGATAGGTAAGTGTGTACAGAAGTAACAAATTGATTCAGAGTTATAAAACAAAAACAGAACCAACACATGAGGGTAAGAATCATTCTGCATAGGTTTTCCAGTGCTAGTGTTTCTAAATCCTGGCTACATTTTAGAATCACTGAGGCTTGGTTCTATTAGTTTAAAAAATAACCCCAGGTAATCCTATTGTGCAGCTAAGGTTGAGAGTCACCAATCCATGCCAACTTCTTCAAGAAGTGTTTATGTTAAGCTTTAAGGCATAAGTGAAGTGGCATCATGATCTCAGAGGAGCAGAAAACTTAAAGGACTTGCCCAAGACCACAGAGGATAATAACGTCAAAGTGAGAACAGAATCCAGAAACCCTGTGCCTAGATCGTAGGGAACGTTTGTGAGATAAAGACACTGCCACTACAATAGACAGTGTAAAATGTGACCAGGAAGGTAGTTTGATGCCACCAGAGGATGTTGTAGAGAAATAAATTTCACCTTTGGAGCAGAGTTTGCGCCTAGCATCATAAATTTCAGCTCGATGCGTACTTGTTACCAGTAGGACTAAGAAACGGAGCGTGAGGAAGAATCTATTTAACTGTGCCTCTCCTCACATCGCTCATCATCAGCCTCAGATGTGAAAACACGAGGCTCTGCTCAGTCCATATCTATAGATCCCAAATGTAGGAAGACAAGCTGCTGCCGCTGAGGCATTGCCTCGTGTGATGGATGAAGCCAACTATTGCAACTGCTGAAAAATCTCCCAGTCTCGCAGTCATAAAACTAAAAGGCAGAGAAGAAGGGGGCCATCTGCTTCGTGCTGGCTACGGATTCATCTCTTCTTGGATGCAATGAAGAAGCCCTCCACTTCCTTAGGAAAACAACAACAACCAACAACTTCTTCTTGTTCATTTTTGGAGGGATTGCTTCATCTAGGTACAGAGTGTTTTAAACATACTTGTATGTCTAAAAGTAGGAAAGAGTTAGAAAGCCATAAGGTGCCTTCTTTTTGGCTCCAATTCTTTTTTAACGTCTAGGTTTAGGGAGAGTCCGGGCCACTTTTCTTGACTAGGAGAAGACATAGCACAGAATTTTCAACTATTCGTACATTTTTAACAAATGACAGTTTCAACTATTATAGCCACTGGTACCTTTTAATACTATTTCTATCCTGGAGAAGATATTCATTATCAAAGTTCTGGGCTTTGCACTAGTATAATATAAAATGGAATCTTTTTTTTTTTTTTTTATTTGCAATATATTTTTCTTTTTTTTTCTCTTTTTTTATTATTTTTTTATCATTAATAACAATTTAATTTTACAGGATCAAAGAGTCTAACAGTATATCTTGTTAGATACAGTATGTCCTTATAATGTATACATTATTTCTTGTACAATGATATGAAATAATATGGGAAATATTCATGATAAATTATTAAGTGAACAGTGCAAGTTAAAAACAACAGTTTCATATTTTTTTCCCCACCCCCCCCTTCCCGAGTCAGCACCTTCAAGTGTTAGCACTCCCCAAACGGTGCGCAATGCACTCATTGTGTAGGCATACCCCCATCCCCTCCCCCACCCCCCACCTCAGTCTGATGTCCAATTGGTGTCGTTCCCAGATTTGTATTTAGGTGATGTTCAGGGAAACCAATTTTCTGGTGATAAAATGGAATCTTAATTGATATTAAAGAATAAGTGTTTTCAAACTGGGCCATGCAGCGCATTGTAGTGCTTCAGAATCCCCCATAGGGGGCACAAGAGAGACAAAGAGAAGTTGCTGAGCCTGAGCTCACCGCTCTCCCTCCACACCCTTTCCCCCCAAAGAGAGCATCTCCCTTTTTATCTCTTTACTTATTGGAGTTCTATATGAGATCGCTTTTTGAGAAAACTATTTCCATTACTAAAAAATACTAATTGGGGGAAAATCACATCATGAACTATGGATATAGTATACTCTCATTTTTCAAAATAGGTACATATATGCATTTACAATACACAGAAAAAAGGGTATTAGAAACACATGCACCAAATTATCTCTTACTGATGTGCTTGGTAATGATTTATATTTTTTCTGTTTTGCTTATTTGTATTTTCTCAGTTCTCTGTCATAGGTTTTTATAGGAAGAAAAAATATCACAAGTGTAGGTAAAAGAAAAAGGCATGTTTTCAACAGATTTGGACCTGTGAGGACTTGTAGGCAAGGTGAAGGTGTGGTGCTGTTGGCCCCCATACAACAGGAGGAGGTGCTCTTCTAGACGTGTCGGTTGGGAATAATACCCTACTTCTGGTCTGGAAACACCTGCTTTGGGGCATCTCAAAGCTTATCCATCCATAAATGGGACAAGCTCTTGGCTTTCAATTGGCCCCACTCACCATCCCTAGAATGATCAAGAATCATTTCCCACTGGATGGAGATGATGGGATATCCAGCAATAGGCAGTTCAGACTTAAAGGATGGTCTAACACACTTGAGCAGATGCTCTTGTTTTGTAGACAAGGAGGCAGAGAGAGGAAGTCATTGCTGAGGCCTACCACACACTGGTTATGGGAAATTAGAACTAGATCCTTGGTCTCAGTTCTTCTAAATCAAGTAGGTGCTAGCCCTTTTTTGATGATAAACCGAGGCAAGAACACCAACTTTGGGGTCAGACATTTGTCAGAGCCTTTGCTATACCCCTAATCAGCTATAACCATGGACAAGTCACCTACTCTGTCTATGCCTCACCTTCCTTATCTGAAGCATCAGGGTCAAATATTATTGTACAGTGTTACATCTGACATATATGAGATTACTAGATCTAATAAGCCAATAATAAGGCTTAGATCCAATAATCGTATGTACGTCAGCTAACATGAAGCTGGGCCTTATCTGGGCTCACCAAGTATTCACTAGTATTATGATCAAATTTCCTTTGCTTCTCCTATGTCTTCTTTTCCTGGAAGCATCAAAATTGTATTTAATTCTAGGTCAAGTAATAGAGGGTTATCTAATGGTGTAGGTAAGGGGCTTACTTGGCATTTGGGAAAACTAAGGCAAGAGGCTATACTGTTCACCCAATCACAATTCTCCTACACAAATACACAGTGGTAACAGTGAGTAGTATTATAATCTGTCCTGTTATCAGAGTTCAGATATGGAAGCAAGGTTCATTGTTTGGAATATAAAGTATAATAAAACAGAGACTTTAAGATACAATTTAAATCAAAAGTTCTCTAAATCTTTGCAAAACATAAATCTGTTTTATAAAGAAACAATGCCCTAGTGGGAGCATTTGAATTGGAGAAATGTAAATTAGAGCACTTCTTTTTTTGGTTTCATGCAAATAAATGAAGATATATAAGAGGGTAAATTATCTTTCCCCATTGAGTACTATCTTGAAATAAAAATAGAAAGAACTGATATTGCAGGCTACCCTACAGCAAATTAAAATAATCAGGAGATAGTATGGAGATTGGTGGGTCAAATCTAGAAAGATCCATGTAAAATGCCACAGTTCAGATGAATTTTTGAAAAACCTATTTTCATCCAGGTATTCATATAACCGTCAAATTCAATTCTCTTGCATCATGTCTATAAAATGACACCCAGACACAAGCTCCTTGTTATTTTTCATAATTGAGTCTGTGATTTGGTGTGCTTGGCTCTTTATGAGAAAATATGAGACCACGTAAATTAAACATCAGTTCCCTTTTTCATCATGTGTTTACACCTTGTAATCATGAATTATGCAGGCCAGTCCTGGCTGTCCTATTGTGAGAGAGAGCAGCTGTGTGAACCTCATAAAGGGTACACAGCAAGTCACAGGAGGGACACTGAGCTGTGTAGTATTGCCAGGAGGAAGTGTCGACTTTCCCGTTTATTGTGATGTTTCTGGAGATACACTCACAACATTTCAGGGAAACACAGCTTCCCTGTACTGAACCTGGACTAGGCAATGCCCAACAGACTTAAAAATGAAAGAGAAAGCAGAAACTGAAACTGTTTCTATTAAATTATTTTTGAAAAACACTTTGCATTATTGGGGGGGGGGTCAAACTCATTAGGTGACTTCATTAAAAACGAATGCAGCCCTTGTCTCTCTCCCGCCTTTCTCCCCCACTTTGCTCTTCTCCTGCCCTTATTTATCCACAGCTGCATGGATGTAGGCCCTTGCCCAGGTGAGATTTATTGAGTGAATGATTCAGTCACTACACATTTGTTGAGCACCTCCTGATTAATCCAGCATTTCCCAACATTAGATGCACATTGGAATCAGCTGGGAAGATCTTAAACTGTACTGATGCCTGGCCTTGAGGATCTTTTAGTGCTCCTGGGAGAATCCAATGTGCAGCCAAGGTGGAGGATCACTGGTCCAAACACAGGAAATTCAAAGATAAATCAGGCATTTCCCCTGTTCTCAAGGAATGTACTAAATTAACAAGCTAATGCAAATCAGAATAACAAAAAGCTAAGATAAAATGTTCCTGGAACCATTTCTTTCTCCTTTTATTTCATTCTATTACAGTCCAGGAACTGAGGCAACAAAGACAGTGTCTCTGCCTTCCAAGAGTACGTGATCTGTGGGAGGCACAGGCAATAAACATGAGATGAAGGGAAAGGTAAAAGCACTGGATTTAAAGGGATCCCAAAAGGAAGGCCCCTTGGCCAGCCAGGATGCAAGTTAAAAGTCTCCTTGAAAATGTGTGACCAGAATTTTCAAGATTGAGTAGGAGTTGGCCCATGTTTATGTATGTGTGCATGTGGAGCATACATATCTCTGTGTATGTGTACACGTATGTGTGTATATGTAATATCAAGGGCATTCTAGTCAGAGGGAACAGCACGTGCAAAAGCCTAAAGGTGGGACAATGTGCATCTTTGGAGCCAGGCGTTAATCAATGGGGCTGGTGTGGAGGGTGCCTTTGGGAGCTCAGCCGGAGAAACTAGATTTAGGTCATAAGAAAAGTATCCTGTACCATGCCTAGGAGTTGGAGCTTCATCCTGAAGGCTATGGAGAAGCTTCTGGAGAATTTTAAACAAGTTTTAGGTTTTGAGACCATTTGGGAACTCTCTCCTTTTTTTCCCCCATTGTCATCATGAAATGTGACTGGAACCTTCTTTGGATAAAAGAAAGAATCAGGGACACATTTCTTCATCCCAGGATGTCTATAGTAACCGATTTTCCTGGAAGCTCCCTCCCTCAGCTGTCTTTAAGTCACTGTGGATGCCCTGGTGCTCACCCTGAATTTATTAAACATTCTTCTAGGTAATTCCTCACAACGAAGGGAGAAACCTCACACTACTTCTTAGTATCTAGAAGACACTAAAGTTCCTCTTCCAGGTAATACAGTGATAATTATATTAACATTGATAACTTCTATTACATGCTATGTGCCAGGGAATGGACATACATTTAATCCTTATCCTCACCTTTGTCAGGGTGGTATTTTTTCCCCATTTTACACACGAGGAAACTGAAGTGATATAACTTGTCCAAGATCACACAGCTTGTATGCGACAGAGCTGGGATGAAAGCTCATATCTGACCGCAGAATTAGGGTCCTTTCACCTTACGCTGCTCAGGTCCCCAGCTTGCCTTGAGAGCACCTTTGCTCCCCGGGCCTCACAGCAGAGGGTAAACTCAGAGAACTACAGTGTCAACAACGTGCCGGGCGCTATAATAGCCCTGTGAAAGTCAGTCCAAGAAGAAAGACGAGGAAGCACAGCCAGTTTCTTCCAGCTACACTGACAGAGCCTCATGAATGCTAATTAGGGTCTAGGCACATGTACCAACCAGAGCTTATTTTCAAGGTAGCTTTATGTGCTGAGCACATCCTCCAGAAGCCATGGAGAATGGCCCCCGATTCATGGCTTGGGCTACTCAATGTTCCTCCCTCTTTATACAGTTGTTTCCTTCTATCTTGTGAGAGGCCCTCTATCATGTTTCACAATGAATTATCTGGTGACTCTGTGCCAGGGTAGGAGGATATTGCCAAGTAATAGATATTTATTAACATGAGAAGGTCACAGAGCAAACCATCATAGAGCAAAGAGTATGAACTTTCAGTCAAATACAGATTTAAGCCTCTGTTTCACTACTTATTAGCTAAGTTGATTTGGGGTAAAAGATTTACCCTTTCTAAGTTTCTTCATCTGTAAAGTACAGGAAAATTGTGACTATTAGACATAAGGCATGAAAGTCCAAGTCCCGCCCCCCAGTGAGCCCTCAACAAATGTAGAATTTCCTTCATTAGATTAAAGATGGATTAATTAAGCATTAGTGAAACAGCCTCCAAGATGCACATGCTGACAGAGAGGATGGGCGTTACATGAATGGGCTTGCTTTTAGGAAAACAGATGCTGTCACTCGCTGGTATGGGCAAGAAATCCACATGCTCTGTAAGTATGTCAGGAGGAGCAGCTTCTAGATCCCTGCACCTGTCATAGCAGGAAGGTGTGGCTACTCGTGGGGCACCCCCGAGATCAGCCCAGGGGCTGGTTTATTTGGTATGTGTATTACTGACCCCACTAACAAATGGGTAATGAAATCATGAGGCTTGTAGTTGTCTCAGAAATGTGTGGGGGTCTTCTGATTTGACAGAGGTGGGCAACACAAAATGTTCTGGAGAGACAACACTTGGTTTATAGTAACTTAAAAAGTCAAAGTCAGGAGGGAATGAGTCTAAGCCATATAACACTCTGAAGGAAATAGAACTTTGAGATAGAGAAAAGAAAATCCAGCATTGGGGTTGTTCAGCTGAAGTTCTTGAACAAGGGATTCTTATATGTTTTTTCAGGAATCTGTGAAACCCCTAACACTGTGTGCAAAAGAGTGTGTGGGTATTTGTGTCCTGGGAGCAGAAAGTCTAAATTCTTCAGGTTCTTGAAAGGGTTAAGAGACAGCCTCTAGATTCAAATCCTGGCTGTGCTAATTTCTAACTGTGTGATTGTTAGGAAAGTTGTGTGATCTCTCTTGCAAGAATAATAAAATGTATCCCATACCATGGTTATAATAAGTACATGAGTTAATATTTATAAGGCATTTAGAAAAGTACCTGTGACATAGTCATTGTTCATTAATAATACCAACTTTGGATATAGAAGAAACTTCTTGGACCCTCTATATCTGGGTCCTGGACAAACTTTGCCCTAAAACTAACAAGCAAGACTGTTGAGGGATCTGGGCATCAGATATCCAACATATAAAACGAATACCTCCTGGCTCAAATACATTTGAACACCTGCTATGCTCCAGGAACTGAGCAGGCCCTTTAAGTATACAGGTGAATAAAAGAATGCCCCTTTCCTTATTGAAACTCATGGTGTGGGATAGGCAGTAAGTATAAAATAAACATAAATAATTATAATTAACTGGTAAGTCTGATGACACAAATATATTCAGAGGACTTATGGGGTCACAGATGAGAGATGCTTATTCAGTGATAGGGACAGATGACCTTCAGCATTTGTCCAGGACATCTTTGCTTAAAGAGGTGGTATTTTCAGGGGAGCGACTGGTTAGGATCTTTGAGGCAGAAAGTACATGCAAAAACCAAGAGATGAGAAGCACTTCTGCAAGTGTGAAGGGCCATGGCGGGTCCGTGTTACTGGAGTCCAGAATATGAGACGAGGAGAGGTGGGAAGCAAGCAGCAGGGTGTGGTTAGAACAGGAAGAGCCTGGATGCCTTGGGGAGGAGCTAAGACTCATCTGCAGGGTTTCCACAGAGGGGTGAATCTATCAGTGCATGTGAAGAACAGGTGGGAGAAGACCAGGGGTAGAGGGAAGGAGACTAATTCAATGAGATCTTTGAAGTAGACAAAGAGAGAAAGGAAGATGGCCGGAACTAAGGCCAAAGCATGAACTGGATTCACGGCTCAGGGGAAGACAAGGAAGACAGATGTGTGGAACATTGAGGAGATAAACATGGAATGGCCTGGTGATTGATTACACATGAGATGAGAGGGAGACAGACTCAAATGTAACTGCTGACGTTTCTAGCTTGGGTGACTAGGTGCATGGTGACTCTACCAACCTGAAATTAGGAGTGGCAGGAGCAGCTGAAGCACATGTTTGGGGGATGAGGATCTCAGTATGGGATGTACTGAGTTGGACTGAATTGAGTAGGACATATTGAGTGAATCCAGAATAGGTCTCTAAAAAAGATTAAATCAGATAAGGCACATGGACTGCTTCATAAACTACAAAAATCTAATCCTCATTATTATTGCCATTAGCTTACAGTATGGGCCTTACAAGTTCTTATTTAACCTCGCTCAGCCTTAAATTTTCCATCCACTTCAATGGAGATAATAACCACCCCCCCATCTCTAATTCATAAGGATGTTTGGGTGTAAAATTAAGTTGTCTATGAAACATCAAGTTCTTTGTTGGAAAGACACATAAATCCAACATAATATTATTAAATGGCATTAAATTCAAACAGATGAGACAGTTTACAACAAAGATTTCCACAATGCTTAATGACAAAATGACAATTATAGCTCAGAAATGCATGGCTTAACATGAGAACCAGATCACCATGATATTTTTAATCATATAAATGAAAACTTAGTTTTTCTAGCTGTCATATGCCTATTTTTGAGGACTCTTTCCCAGAAGACAAAATATTGTGTATGCTTTTATATGTGCATATAAAGGTTATGTTTGTGCCTAGAAATATGTACCCCTTTACATGTACGGATGGGAAATAAGCGATATAGTTAAAAGCCTGAGTCCCTGGAGCTGGTTGGTAAACCAAAGCTAAGGTAGTAATACTTTCTATGTAGAAAGTTTTCACACTTTTTCACATTTTGTTTTTACTTTACATTTTTAAAAATGTTTAATGATTATGGATACATAATATTTGTATATCTTTATAGTGTACATGTGATATTCTGACACAGGTATATAATGTGTATTAATCAAATCAGGGTAATTGGGGTATCCATCACCTCAGTCATTTATCATTTCTTCGTGTTAGGAACATTCCAATTTCTACCCTTTTAGTTATCTTTTTTTTTTTTTTTGATATATTTTATTTTATTTTTTTGTTTTTCAGCTCATTATGGGGATACAAAAGTTCAGGCTATATACATTGCCCATGCCCCCCCATCCCCCCAAGTCTGAGCTTCAATTGTGTCCATTCCCTAGACAGTGCACATCGCACTCATCATGTAGGTGTGCACCCATCCTCTCTACCCACCCCATCCCCCCCAGTCAGAACTTCAAGCGTGACCATTCCCCAGGCAGTGCACATCGCACTCATCATGTAGGTATACACCCCTCCCTTCCACCCAGCCCCGACCTCTGTCCGATATCCAATTGGTGTTATTCCCAAATGTGCACTCAGGGAAACCAGTTTGCTGGTGAGTACATGTGGTGCTTATTTTTCCATTCTTGGGATACTTCATTTAATAGAATGGGTTCCAACTCTCTAGTATAGCCTAACTTATTGTTGATTACAGTCACTTTGTTGTGTTGTCAAATTTGATATCCTGGCCAGCAGAGCTGGCTCATAGGAAAAAAAAATCAAAAGTCAAAGTTAAGGACTGACAACAATTCAAGGTATTTGAAGAAGCCCATTTGGGTCCCAAATGATGCAGACTCTTGTTTGCATATCGGATTTTCTGAATTACTGCCAATCCCTTGTGCTATATTGATCAAGTCAGGAAATCACAATAGAATCGGTTAGCTGAAATCCTGTTTTACAGTACTAATAATCTTGGTGCCTCCACGAATCAGACAGCCTCTGTATTCATTCATCGAGAAGTCCATTCATTTTAGAGCAAATGGGACCTCGTTTATTCCATTCCCCAACTCCAGGCAGAGATTCCTAGATTTCTCCCCGTAACACATTCTATTCTTTAACAGTCCTTATTGCCGACAAATATCTCCTCTGAGTCTCATCTAAATCCCTTGTTAGGCACCAACCAGCACTAGAAATGTTGGGAGGAAAACTATTGACTATTAAGTGAGTAAGAGAAGAAAACTGTTTAGTCCCAAACAAAAGGAAGTCTACTAACCCAGATTCACATTGTATGTTGCTCACAGTGACATGTGCAGAAGACATGTGGCACCTTCACACACTGTATGGCCATTTCTCACTACTATCCTCTTGGAGAGGGAGAAATCCTTATCTCTTAGATGTCCATTTGATAATTCATATCAAAAGGGAATAAGATAGGAAATCCAGTGGTCACATGGCATCCCCTTGTATTAATGATGCTAGTACTTCCCTAAGAAAGCACTTTGAAACTATGTCTGCCAACTATAATTTTCTTTCCCAAATATGTCAATATATTATTTCCGTCTGCTTTACAATCCTCTTCCTTTACAAATGAGGGTTGAGAAAAACATGATTAAGTGAAAGCTATTATTCACATACTGAAAATGTTTCCATGACAGTTCTCCTATTCATACTTCAGGCACAAGTGTAGATTTAGACAATGTACAACCTCAGATTAAATTAAAGATGAAGATATTATTAAGCCACATCTGAGAAACCAGTAACTCTCTTTGAAATAAACTAAGATATTTGGAACAGTTTATACAGAAGACAAAATCTACATGGACCTCATTCATCACGGGTCAAAAGGGTATAGTGGCCACATATCCACATAGCAATAACAAGAACACTAATACAGCAATGACCAGTGCCGAGGAATGCATTGTTCTAAGAGCTTTACATGTATTATCTCACCTAATTTTTATAAGTACCCAATGGGGTAGTTACTATCATCTTTGTTTTTCAGATAAGGAAACTGAGGTATAGAGAGGTTAATAACTCTCCAAAAGTCACCCAGCTGGTAGGTGGTAGGGATGGGATTGGAACCCAGTTAGTCAAATTCTAGAGTCTGTATTCCTGACCACTATGGAATAAGGATTTTTTTTTTCAGTAAATCTGACCAATGTATAGCCAACTAAGATAATCCTGTTTTTAATTTCACAGCAAGACTATGTGTTTAATTTTCTGCATGTCACCTCAGTTATCCATTTAACACATTACCTGCCATGTGAGCTGTTTTTAACTAATGCTAATCTTGAGCCCAGGGCTTCATGAAGCAAAACCTGGGCAAAACCCTGCAGTCGGTTCCTGAAAATCTTACTTGTTGATATTCTTAGTGTTGCAATTAACATTGACAAATTCTAAAAACGTGGATTAAATGAAGACAAATAAATTTCATTTTTCATTAAATTTTTCATTAAATTAGAAAGGATTGTTTTGTTTTTGAAGTTTTTACTCTATTTTCCTAATAAAACACCATGGCCCTAAGGAAAAAAAGTTTTTTTCTAGTGTGGCAGCCAATGTGTTAATCATGATATTAACAATAATCATAAGTGTTTTTTTATTGTATGTTAATGATGTGCCTTGCACTATAATAGGCACATTGCCTAGATCATTTCACTTAATTGAATCCTTAAAAAAATGCTATCAAGGTAGAAGTTGCTTTGTTTTATAGGTGAGAAAACTGAGGCTCAGAGAAGGTTTTAGGAGAAGGTTTTAGAAGAAGACTTTCCTAAAGTCACATACAAGGAGATGGAGAGCCATGGCCCCTGCCATCTGATTAGGATACATTGCCTCTATCTCACTCTAGAGACATATAGAATTATGCTTAGAATTATGATAATTTAAAAGTTTTATACTTACTTTCGTGATTCACATAACCATATCTATGCAAACACATCTGTGCTGTTTAACCAAGGTTTGCTTTGAAGGTTCCTAGACCTAAACCTGAATGAAAATGATTGAGAGTTCACTTTCCTCCTAGTCTCTGGGAAGTATGGTTATTTTGTAAAGCATGTGACAAATGTGTTTAAAATAAAAATAATGAATCATCACCAAGTTTAGTGACACTATCAAGCTCTGGTATAATGAAATGTTTTTTCATCTATGTTTCACTGGATAATTAATTTCCAATATTTTTCCTGAACTGCGAAAACATTAACAGGTGATTATATCAAGAACGATCTTCCCCATGAGACAAATGGTGCAGTTTAAAGTTAAAGTGAATTAATCTTTCATTAATCTTCCAAATAATATAAGCAAATACTCAACCCTTTCAGTGATTGTTAATAATCACTATTAAACTGAAAACAATATTCCGCACTATTTCCTCATTCTTTGTTTGTAACTAAAACCACAGGTATTTCTACATTATTAGTGAAGTTACTAAATAGTGAAGACACTTGGCCATAAAGCAGAAATAGCTGAGATTTCTATGTTAAAGGCAGTATCTCATATTTGTATTTCTAACAGAAATAGAACTGAATTATAAAATACCCCAAAATAATAGTCATGTGATCAAGACAGCAGGGTGTGTGTACACGCATGCAAACAAAAGCAGTACAGAGCTGGACTCAACCTCATCCAGGCCCTAAGTTATTTCCATTTTTTTGCTCCATCATTTTCAGAACTAAACTTCTGCCGTAGGGTCCAAGATAGCTGCTCAAGCTCCAGCCAATCAAGTCTGCTTTCTAGCCAGCTGGAACGAGGAAAAAGCAACGGGACACTTCCTGGAAGTCACTTGGACACTTGTGCTTTCCTCTTATTGATGAGAACTTAGCCCAATGCAACATCTAACTACAGGACAGGGGCTGGGGAGTTTTATCTTTGTTTCCAGCTAAAAGAAAAAAAAAATCAGACCCTATTATTAGAAAAAAGAAGAAAATGGATTATTAGAAGGCAATGAAAAGTCTTTACCAGGGCTTAAGAATATAAAAAGATCAATAATCTTTTCCTTTAAATAAGACATTACCCTAAGGCTTTGCAGGTGTCCTTACTCCAAAATCTATGTCCTTGGCAACTATATAAAATCTAAAATCTTAATTCAAACTGCATAATCTGAAGCTAAAGATAGCCACTTTGTAAATAAGAGTGAACATTATTGTTATGCTCTTTCAAAATGGTCTTTCACCGAGTGTTTACCACCATTGTCTAGGAAAGGAGGAGGAAGGCACAGCTCCAAACCACAGTATCCAGGTTAGACCTCTCTGGTAACATTCACAAGCGTGAGTGCCATCCATTAGCACACGCTTTGGTTTCTCAGGTTTAAAACACTGGGCCAACAAAGGAAGTCTTAGACTAAACTGTAAAGAACAGGAAAACAAAACTGTAAAACTATCTGGTTGAGAATAAGAATTGAGGCTGGAATGTGCAACCAAAGGAAGATCTGTTTGAGGTCATTTCCTGTTCCTGTGGGTAAGTTCAGAATTTTTTCATGTTCATGTGTAGATTCCCCTGTTCTTTCTTCCTTTCCTTTGCTGAGGAACAAGCTTCCCCCACTCCCCATAAATGCCTGTCAAAGCCAAGGACACACAGCATCCACGTGTGGTGAGGAACAACATATAATCTAAGCATGAATATAAATTTAAGGAGGTCATGAGGTTCCATAGTTATCATGATCTCTGAACTATTTGAAGACTAAATCTAGAGACTGAAGATCTCAATGGGGTAGATTATTCAACATACTAATGCAAATGAGAAAACAGATTCTTACTATAATTTATAAACCAGAGAAAGCAGTGATTACTCTGTTAGTCTGACTTAATGATGTGGCAAAGTGACAGGCTCAGTTTCAGACAAACTTGTGGTCAAATTCTGGCCAAGCTAATCAGGGTTCTTAGTTGCAAATAAGAGAAACTAATTCTGGTTAACTTAACAGGAACGGAAACTTATTGAAAAAATATTGGTTCAGCCCCAGGGTCTTCAGGAAGGCAGAAAGTTTTGGAAAACAGGCAGGAACCAAAGCGAGGTTGCTGAGAAAAGAGCCATATTATCATCAGAAGCAGTCACGGACACTCGCCATCACAGAGTGGTGCTTTTAGCTCTGCTGCCTTTAGCCCCATTGGACGCAGGGTGCTATCCCTGTGTGTGAAATAAATGCTAAATGATTCCTGTTCCTTTGTTTCAACTGTTTCCCACTTTTCATCTCCGAAGGAAACATCCATCAGGTTGGCCAACGTTAGGTCAGATTTTCAGGATCTGAGAGAACAAGTACTTGGCCTCTTAAGCTTCTGGAACAGAACACTGAGCTACATATCCCAAGACTCACACCATTACGATTCTCCCAAATAGAAGTACCCAGATGTCGAGCAGCTCAAAATGGAGCCCTTCACAGAGAATCTAAACTTACCAGATGTGTGATCCTGAGCAAGTTACTTTTACTGTGTCTCCGTTCCATTACCTCCACAAAGGGGATAATTAATACATACCTCATGGGGTCATTTTGGGATGAAATGAGATTATACAAGTAAATGTAAGTTACGAGGTCCAGAGCAAGCGTTCAATATATTGGTCTAAAGCATAATTGTGAGGCAAGACAGGATAAGTGCTTGATTCCATCAACACGGATGTGATGCTTAGCGTCACTGTTATCATTATCATAATTATAAAGAGGATTTTGAGAATTTGGATTAAATTCTAAACTCCATTTATTCCCTATTGCCCCAAAGTATTTGCCATGTGACTAGTCTGTGTGTCCCTCAAATATCTCTAATCTATCCATTTCTCTTCCTCTTTCCCTCCTGCCTCCCTCTCTCACTCTCACCTCTTCTTGTAATTACATTGTTGCTGTTGTTGTTGTTGAGAAGACCTGGTGTTTTATTTTTGAAGAGTTTCTGATAACCCGAATTTTCCTGATTTCATCCCCATTTGGCACGTGGCATGCTCCTCTCTCCCCATATCTCCTGTGCTTTGACAGTTATATCTAGATGAGGGATCAGATTCCAATGCAATTTTCTGGGAAAACTGCTCCGTAGGCGACGTGTTGTGCTCCCATCAGGAGATGTAGCATGTCTGCTTATTTCTCTTTTTATGACGTCAGTGCTCATGATCATTGCCCGGACCAATTAATTCATTAGGGGTTGCAAAATGGTGATATTCCAATTCTGTCATTGCACCCTTATATATTACTTGAAGTGCTCCCTAAGGAAGAACTTCTTATCTGATTTGCCTGAAGCACAGTCATGAGGAACAGTCATGAGGAAAGATAGGACAAATGTTTGATTCTTTCTCTTGATTTATTAATTTCCAAAATATGTTGGTTTTCTAGCATTCTCCAAAAGTGACCAATGAGATAGACCCTTTTTTCTTAGTACTATTATAAACTTATGGATTTGAATAAATTTGATGGGTTTTAAACTATTTCAGTTATTATCTCTACTACCTTACTAATGCTCAAACTATCCCCTCTTTGGCCAGTCAGAGCCTATTCTAATAGGCTCCTGAGTCCTTTTGACATGATCCTAGTAGTCTTTTGGTAACTTTGTTGACAACATCTTTGCCTTTTTTTTTTTTTTTTTTTTAAGAGACAGAGTCTCTGTCGCCCATGCTGGAGTGCAGTGGTGCAATCATACCTCTCTGTAGCCTTGAACTCCTGGGCTCAAGTGATTCTCCTGTTTCAGGACCCCAAAGCGCTAGGATTACAGGCATAAGCCACCGTGCCTGGCCTGCTTTTCCATGTGACAAAAAGTTCCTGCCCCATCACCTCCAGTTACAAAAATCCCATTAGCCTTTCCTCTGAGATGACTTTTGCATCCATCTATCCACCTCATCCTTCTTCTTCCTTTACCAGGAGTCAAGTTCAATTCATAATGGTCCCATCATGAGATTAAGATTTCTTCACATTTCTTCCTTCACTTGATCTCCTTTTTAAAATCTTTTCTCCTCACCCACACTAGAGAGACTTTCCCAAACAAACTCATGTAAGCATAGTTTTCTCTGATTGAAAAATCATTACTAACTCACGTCTCCCTATATAAAAAGTAATTCCCAATTCACAAATGTGATTTTGGGGTTCGCTGGAATCTGGCCCCAGTTGGCTCCCATTTTACTTTGAATTTCCTAAGTTACCTCTCCACCTCCATGACTTTGGTGAAGCTGATCCATAATTTCTGCTTTCTGAAATTCCAGTAAGATTTCAGGGCCTAGTTCAAAAGCTACCTCTCCTTCTAGGAGTTTCCACAAGCCATGCATCACCTCTGCTTGCCTTTTCCTTCTGGCATTTTTCACTCACTTCATACCTGAGTTATTTATTCATGTCTGCATAGCATTGAATGAATACATAACCAAAAACTTAAAATAACTCAGACCAGAGCTATGTTACTGATATTTCCAGTATTCAATTATTCTTTTATTTAAAAAAATGTTTAAAAGATACCAGACTGATAACATCTTCTGGCTCCCCTTTCCCAGTTCTCCAGTGAGATGTAAATGAGCTGCAAGCCCGAGGAAGCCTCAGCAGTGGTTCAAATGCTTTATCTTGCACTTGACATATTAATTTTGCACAAAGGAAATGCACTGAATTCCTAAATGAACAGCAGGACAAACGGGAAAACATCACTGTGATCACAAACACTTTTATCACATCTTTGTGGCGGCAGAATAAAAGAAAAAGAAAGAACCTCCAGAAAATAGAACATAATTCTACCAGGTCAAGTCAGACTGGATTCTATTATACTCATTCACATTTTTCCCCCAGTATTTATAGCCTATAGTCAAAAATATAATGATATGTTGTGAGAAAGCATCTAAAATACACATAACAAAATAAGTAAAAAGAAAGACTGAGTACTTTTGGTGTCATTTCATGCTCAACCTACTGCAGCTCTACTGCCATGCATCTGAGCATTTTCAAGGTCATTTAAAAGAAAATGTTTGTTTGGAATGAACTAAAATGCAGAAACGTCACCTCAGAAAGTTTAAAAAGTGATTTGCTTATCAACAACGCCAACCCACAAGTTCACCCCTTCCTAAATTATATAAATTGAGAGAGAGAATCTGTATGGTTGGAACGGATAGAATAAAATTACAAATCTCCCTATTAAAATGATAAGTTTCCCTCCATACGTTCCTTTCACAGTTTTGCCCTGTGAAGGTCATAGCAAGCAATCAGTGTGTCCGGTGGCAGGAACATTCATCTTTTTTGGTGCAGTGAATTTTACTCTCGAGTTTCTAATAAAAAGAATATAAGTTTAAGCTTCAAATCACACCTCTCTGAAGGAGGACACTCTTCTAATATAAGACAAAGGTGATGCTGGGAAATGCCTCGAGGAGTGGATATTTTCTGCTGTCAAGGGATATGGAGACCAATAGTAAGAGTATTAGTGGCTATTTTAGGGGGCTTGACACATTGCTTTCCTATGTGGGATGGGCGAGAAGTATCACCAGGTTGAGAAAAGTCCAGGTTGCAAAAGATTGCATCTATCTTTTGATTGCATGGGATTGGGCAGTCATAAGTAATATGAAGTTCCATTTTCCTGAGCTTCCTCCCAATATAAAGCCCCTATACTGAGCCTAAAAAAGGTTTGCCCTCTATGCATGATAAATTCTTTATTTCAAGGGCAAATGGTAAAATTAAAATGGAGACAAAATACTAGTTTTTTAAAATTCTCTAAAAAAGTTGGCTGTCACTTATATTTCATATATTTTTATTTCAAATCTTCAAACATGGAAATATTTATTGAATACATTTTAAATCTTTTAGTCTAGAATGAGGTCTTTAGAATGAGCCTTACTTAAAACAAAACATAGACCTCAGCATGAAAACTGGACTCCTCTCCCTTGGGAATCCTTAATTTTCTATATAAGTTCCAGTTACTAAAAAGACTTATAATTATAATAAAATCAATTGTCCTGATTTTAAATTTCTCAAACTTTATGCACCATGTCATCTTGACGTAAGAGAACTCACTGTTAGCCAATAGAATTAGAAGAAAAGGTAAACCTATTGGAAAAGAAGCAAAATTATTGTTCTCATTTGTGATACATTATTATCAGGAAACACCAAATATAGCTTAAGCTATTTGGAAGGACAAGTAATAAATATTTTAAGAATTTATGCTTTTGTATGTGCCAGCAAAAACATAAAATACTATAGGATTCTTCTTAACCAATGCAATCAGGATGGTATTTATGAACTTAAAAAAATTTTAGTTGATGTAGAGAATCACAAAATATAAGGTAACAAATATCTAATTTTGCTTAAAAATTATAATTATTTATTTGCCAATTTTTTGAGATAGGATTCCAACTTTGCCTTTGTGGATGGGTTCACTGATTCAAGTTCCACATCCTCCTTAACACCCGTAATATATGATCCACGATTTCCAGTTTTTTCTCTTTTAAAAAAAGAAAAAAAATTACAGAAATTGTGAGGCAATGCGTTCAAAGAATCCTTTATATTTTAATGACTTTTCCCACAAAATTTTACTGTACTTTCACCCAACTGCAATTTAATGACATTTATTAGATGTAATTGAATGTTCCCAAAGCAATCAACTTGCTTAATATACACAAAGACTATTCCTTGTTTTCACAATTGTATGTCATTAAGTTATACAATAATTAATTGAATTAGGGAATTATAATAACAACTGAAACTAGCTTAAACAGGTTTAAGCACACAATTACTCTTGATGAGCACGTAGCTTACCTGATAGGGGCAGAGTGCTCAGGTATATTAGAGAGAAGCCCATTAGCACTGAGCACCTGTATTTTGCAGAGTGACTAGAGAGTTTTGGTTAATGCAGAGAGTCAGCGAAGGAAGACCAACTAATAAATGTTATGGTTTACTTAGGAATTTAACAGTAAATATTTAGGCCATACATGTTGAAAACTACAAAAATAAATCACAGTATGTAAAAAATTTTTTAATTAATGTAGAGATATTTCTAGTTCTTGGATAGGAGCACTCATGTCATAAAGATGTCAGCTTTCTTTATATTAACCTATAGAAGCAATGGAATTTGGATCAAAATCCAAATGATCTTTATTTTAAAACTGACAGATACTTAAAAATCATTTTCCCAAAGAATAAAAAGTGCAAGAAGAGCCAGGGATATTCTGGAGAAATGTAATAAAAGGAACTTCTCTATTAATATATCCTAAAACCTATCCATAAAGGTACAATAATGAAATCATCATGGTTGTGGTACAGAAAGGGAAAGTTAAATCAATGGCTTTCTCCCCAGAGCTCAAAAATAAGCTTGAATACTAATGAGAATTTAGTGTATTTAATAAAAGAAGTATTTAACATAACTGGGGAAAAATAGGTTATTTAGTCTATGATGTTGAGATAATTGGCTAGTCACTTGAAAAGAAAGCTAAGTTGGTTTCATACATCATTTATTACACCAATATAAATTTCAAATGAGTGAAAAATGAAACAATAGAAGTACACACAGCTAATACCATACTGAATGGGGAAAAGTTGGAAGCCTTTCCTCTAAGAACTAGAATAAAACAAGAATGCCCACTTTCACCATTCCTATTCAACACAGTACTGCAAGTCCTATCCAGAGAAATCAGGCAAGAGAAAGAAATAACAGGCATCCAAATTGGAAAGTGGGATGTCAAATTGTCCCTTTTTGCTGATAATATGATCTTGAATCTAGAAAACCTAAAAAACTCTTAGATTTGATAAACAAGTTCAATAAAGTTGCAGGATACCTAATCAATGTACAAAAATCAGTAGCATTTATATACATAAAAAATGATCTAGCCGAAAAAGAAATACAGAAGGTAACCCTAAACTGGGCATGGTAGCTCAAGCCTATAATCCTAGCACTCTGGGAGACCAAGGCAGGTGGATTGCTTGAGCTCAGGAGTTTGAGACCAGCCTGAGCAAGAGCGAGACCCCATCTCTACTAAAAATAGAAAAAAATTAGCTGGACAACTAAAAATAGAAACAAAAAATTAGCCAGGCATGGTGGCCCACACCTGTAGTCCCAGCTACTCGGGAGGCTGAGGCAGGAGGACTACTTGAGCCCAGGACTTTGAGGTTGCTGTGAGCTAGGCTGATGCCACGGCACTCACCCTGGGCAACAGAGTGAGGCTCCATATCAAAAAAAAAAAAAAAAAAAAGAAGGAAATCCCATTTACAATAGCCACAAAAATATAAAATAAAATACCTAGGAATAAATTGGATGAAAGAGGTGAAAGATCTCTATAGGCAAAACTACAAAACACTGATGAAAGAAATTGAAGATGACACAAACAAATCAAAAAATGTCCCATGCTCATGAATGGAAAGAATATTGTTAAAATTGCCATATCATTCAAAGCTATCTACAGATTCAATACAATCCCTATCAAAATAACTAACATTATTCGTCACATAATTAGAAAAAACAATCTTAAAATTCATATGGAACCAAGAGAGAGCCTGAAAAGCTAAAGCAATCCTGAGAAAAAAGAACAAAGCTGGAGGGATCACTTTGCCTGACTTCAAAATATATTACAAGGCTATAGTAACCAAAGCAGCATGACATTAGTATAAAAACAGACACATAGACCAATAGAATAGAATAGAAAATCCAGAAATAAAGCCACCTATTTACAGCCAACAGATCTTTGACAAAGCTGAGAGAAACTTACATTGGGGAAAGGACACCCTCTTCAGTAAATGGTGCAGAGAAAATTAGATAGCCATGTACAGAACAATGAAACTGGACGTCTGTCTCTCACCTATACAAAAATCAACTCAAAATGGATTAAAGACTTACATTTAAGACCCAAAACTACAAAAGTACTAAAAGAAAACCTAGCAGAAAACTCTTCTGGACATTGTCTAGGCAAATAATTTGTGATCTAAGACCTCAAAAGCACAGGAAACAAAAACAAAAATAGACAAATGGGACTTAATTAAACTAAAAAGCTTCTGCACAGAAAAAGAAATAATCAACAGAGTGAAGAGCTAACCTGTTGAATGGGAGAAAATATTTGCAAACTATTCACTCAACAGGAAACTAATATCTTGAATATTCAAGGAACCCAAACACCAAAAAGTGGGCAAAGCCCAGGTGTGGTTGCTCCCACCTGTAGTCCTAGCACTCTGTGAGGCCCAGGCAGGAGGGTTACTTGAGGCTAGGAGTTTGAGACCAGCCTAAACAACAGAGTGAGACTCTGTCTCTACTAAAAATCGAAAAATTATCTGGGCCATGGCATGGGCTTGTAGTCCCATCTACTTGGGAGGCTGAAGCAGGAGGATAGCTTGAGCCCAGGAGTTTGAGTTTGTAGTGAGCTATGATCACGCCACTCACTGCACTCTATAACCCAGGCAACAGAGTGAAAGCCTGTCTCAAAAAAAATAAAAGTTGGCAAAGGACATAAATAGACATTTCTCAAAAGATGACAAACAAATGCTCGACAGGTATATGAAAAAGATGCTCAACATCACTAATCATCACAGAAATGCAAATCAAAACCACATGGAGATATCATCTTACCCCAGTCTGAATGGCTACCATTAAAAAAGACTAAAAATAATGGATGCTGGCAAGGATGTGAAGGAAAGGAAACTCTTATACACTGTTGGTGGGAATGTAAACTAGTACAGCCACTATGGAAAACGGTACAGAGATTTCTCAAAGAACTGAAAATAGAAATACCATTCAATCCAGTAATCCTACTCCTGAGTATCTACTCAAAGGAATATAAATCAATCTATCAAAGGAATATCTGCACTCACATGCTTATTGCAGCACTAGTCACAATAGTAAAGATATGCAGTCAACCTAAGTGTCCATCAATAGCTGCATGGTTAAAGAAAATGTGGTACATATACACAACGGCCTACTATTCAGCCATCAAAAAGAATGAAATCATGTCATTTGCAGCAATATGGATGGAATTGGAGGTCAGTATCTTAAGTGAAATAAGCTTGACACAAAAAGACAAATATTGCATGTTCTCACATATAGGAGCTAAAAAATTGGATCACATGGAGGTAGAGCATGGAAAGATAGATAGCAGAGACTGGGAAGGGAGAGTGAAAGGTGAGGGGGGAGGATGAAGAGAAGTGGGTTAAAGTGTATATACATACAGTATGATAGAAGAAATAAGTTCAATGTTTCATAACAGAGACAGGTGACTATACTTAACAAAAATGTATCGTACTCAGGTGATAGACACTCTAAATACCCTCACTTGATCACTACACATTATATACATGTAACAAAATTTCACATGTACCCTGTAGATTTGTACAAATAAAAAACAGTAAAAGAAAATATGTATGAGCAATTTTATAATCTCTGGACAGAGAAGGTTTTTTCATTTCATGAAACCCAGAAACCACAAAGAGGAAATGTGGATAGATCTTACTACATTAAAAAATCCTGGGCAACTAGACACAAGTAGGTCCAACAACATAACATTAAAAAGGTCCAACAAACAAATGACAAAACTTAAATTGCACATGACAGAGTTAATACCACTAAAACAGAAATAGCTCTTAAACATAATAAATATAAAAATGGATGTAACAGGCAATTTGTGAAAGAAGAAATATAAAGAGGCAATAAATATGTAAAAAGGAAATGCAAATACAGAATTTTAAAATAACCCATGAAGTTGGCAAAACTGAAAATAATATCTAGTTTTACCATGGGAAATGAGACTCACTCATGCCCCATTAGTGGGAATGTAAATTTCTACAGATGCTTTGGAAATTTGTAACCAAATTTTAAATGTATGTACTCTTTATATTAAGAACATATATATTTGGAGAAGTGTAGAAAGATAAGTACACAAAGATGCTCACTGCAGAATGTACATACTATTAATAGTAAAAAACAGAAATCAATCCAAAAGTTTAAATAAATTATAGTACATCCATAAAATGGATTGCTACGAAGTCATTTAGAAGGATGACATAGTTTTATATTTATGGACATGGAAAGATTTCCTATATATAAAGTGCGAAAAAGCACATTGTGGCTGGGCGAGGTGGCTCAGACCTGTAATCCTAGCACTCTGGGAGGCCAAGGTGGGAGGATTGCTTGAGCTCAGGAGTTTGAGACCAGCCTGAGCAAGAGCAAGACCACATCTCTACTAAAAATAGAAAAATTAGCCAGATATTGTGGTGGTACACACCTGTTATCACAGCTACTTGGGAGGTTGAGGCAAGAGGATCACTTGAGCCGAGGAGTTGGAGGTTGCAGTGAGCTACGATGACACCACTGCACTCTACCCAGGGCAATAGAGTGAGGCTATGTCTCAAAGGAAAAAAGAAAAGCAAAGGACATTGTAAAACAATATGTATAGATTACTTTTATATGAGTATATATAATATTGATTTCTCTATACATTCATGTAGATATATAAATATATTTTATGTGTATAGTGGATGTCTTGGGGTGATACAGGATTAGGTGATTATTTTAAATTTCTATTTTATATATTTTCGTTATTTTTGTGTAATAAACATGTTCTATTTTTGTTTACAGAAAAATAAAATTTAGTCACAGCAAGGAATATTTCAATGATTTTATTTATCTTTTTAGTTATAATAAAAGTTAATTTTGTGCCAAAACATGATTTACATCTAATCAATGAAGTTTTTTTTTTCAAATTATATGTAGAGTTAGAAAGAAATAATTCTAATTTGCTTCCTGCACAGTAGTAGGATTATATTTCTACCTTTGTCTGAATCTAAATACTCAAAATAGAGACTTAAGGCCTGATAATTCAAATCGCAAAATTCCTGTTTTAAGGAGAAATAGAGCGTGAGTTAGACTACTTTAAGCTGTAAATTAGGAAAATGCAACTCTGACTTATACAACACGGGAACTTACTACGTTATTGGAAGTCCAGATGAAAGGTGGGTTCCAGACCTGGCTTGAAGTTGTGGCCCATTATTGTCATCAGGAATTCAAGTTATTTCCACATCTCAACAACTTCCCTGTCTTCAGCCTAAACTGAGTGTCCTCATGGTTCTCAGATGGCTGTTGGTGGCAATTATGGCAGCACATGCCATGTGTCCCTCAGGAGAGGAGAGCAAAACCTCCCTCCTAAGCGTGGAATACAAATCCTCCCCTTCAGTCTGATCGGGCCAACTTAGGTCACCTGGTCACCCATGAACCAATTTTATTTCCAGTATAGTGCTATGTGCTGATGGTTTTGAACTAATCTGCATCCATTTCTGAAGTTGGAGATTGATAGATACCTGAAAAAATTATAATTGTTTGGAACTGGGGAATGAATAACAAGTGGGTAACCAATTGTGTCCACTAAAATAGGATAGATAGATGTTATTATATTTACAAAGTACAACCAAAAGTTTCATTTGAATCTCAATTGGCTGTTCATATTGACTAAATTCACTGAGTACATCTGCAGATTATTCACATCAATTTAATGATATGTGTTGCTTATATAAGTTTGAGGTGATGGAACAAGTGTAAGTTCTCATCCAACTTAACATAAATGTCTCGTATTTCTATTCTTCTCAAAGATCTGGCTTATGGTAGGGAGGTTAATGTGGTGTAAATAAAATCAAAAGACATTGCTGTATTTCTAGGTACCTTTGTTGCTATATTTATAGGAAATCTTTGTTAGAATTTTTAAAAGAATCCTAGGAGAGAATTGTTATTGTTCTGAAACCATAGTTCAATGACAAAGATATTGAGTAATAGATTGTGCTGGAAACAAAAGACTATGCCAAAGGATAGTGATGGGAGAAAGCCTTCTATAAAAGCATTTGGATGAGTACACAAAATAGAAATTCACAGAGTCCTTGCTGGGAGTGGAGAAGAGAGAAATGTTCTGGATCATAAATCTCCCTAAATCTGGGCATATAAAGTATGCATAGTATTGAATTTGGTTTTCGTTTCCAACAATTCCAACACTGGCATTTATTTATTACCAGGTCACAAGGAGGTAAATAGACACTATTATTAATAATTTGGCATAATATTTAAATTATGCTGCAGCAAATCTGTATTTTTCTTTAGTGCAAAGGAATGAATTGTTTTCCACACACAAACAAATGGAGGCAGGAGCAAGTGACTATCTTATGCTCCTCTGTGAGAGCTCAACACGACCTTCCGACTCAAAGCCTAATTGAATATTGACTGAAAGATAGCTTTGGGCTCTCCACACAAAAGTAGAGGGAAAACCACGAAAAGCTCTTTGGACTAAATGGCAGAGCTGCAATTGTTCAGAACTGCTGCTTCGGGGGGGTGGGGGGGAGACATGCTTCTGATTAATTAAAACCAGTACAAATCTTAACCAGTGTGTGCTCACGTCGAAGGTCTATAATGCTGAATCATAACATATAGCAGTACACAGGCTGCCTGTGGAAAGTACATAGTAGAAAGAAATCCTTTTTTTTCCTCCGTTGCCTGGTGAACAGGAAGGCTGGTAAATTAAGTGGGGACTTTTGTCAAAACTCATAGAAAGTTGTTTCTAATCCGGCCATGCAAAAATGCCGGAGCAAATCATGTCCTTTGCCAATAAGACATTACGTTTGTGTAGACAATATTCTTTAGGAAAGGTAAAGGCTCAAAGTGCCTTATGGGAAAATGCATCACTTCAAGCCAAGGTCAAGGCCAATCACTCTGTCTGGCCATCATCCAGATGTCTGCATTATCTTTGATAGGCCCACTGCCTTGGTTCAGTGTTATTTCCATTGGAGCCACTCAGGGGTACAGATCATTTTCAAGGTTCCCTACTGCCTACCAAATAAAGGACAACTGACAAAGTCTAGTAGCATCCAGTGTTTACCACTGTCTGGTCCCACCCTACTTTCAGATCATGTGAATTTTATGTGCTCCTTACTCTAGTTTTGCTTGGCTTCTGTGGTTTTACTCATGCTGTCCCTAGAATACCTATTTCTCCTGCCTCCGCATGTTCAAATCTTACCTGTTCCTCAGCTGCAAATGAAACCTCCTTCAGGAAGCCAGCTGTGACCCTTTGTAAACAATGTGGTGTCTTGAAGCCTTTAAGATGGTGTAATGACCTGGTGACCCAGGAATTTCTGAATCTTACCTTAAACCAAAACCTCCTATCCTCTTAGGAGAGCTATACACACAGATAACAATGAAGAACGGAAAATACAGTTGTCCTTTGGTATCTGGGGGGACTGATTCCAAGACCCCCACGTATATCAAAATCCACGTATACTCAAGTCCCACAGTCAGTCCTGTGGAAACTGTGTATATGAAAAATTGGTCTTCTGTACACACAGGTTTCACATCCTGAGATTACCGTTTTCAATATGTGCTTGGTTGGGGGGCAAAAAGTATATAAGCAGATTCTTTTAATGCAAGTGACTGACCACTAATATCTGTGATCTAATAACTTTTCTGGTATCTTACCACTAATATAAGAATTTTTCCACCTGCAGAGGAGTGAGAAAGGACAGGGAGATGGAATATACCCTATGGTTCAGGTTCCTATGCAAACTGCGGTCAGTTTGGGGAATAAAATTACGTGGTGGCAGGGGACAAATCCAAGATTCTCTTTTAGCATGGTTGGGCACACTTAGAAGTTCTCTCTCCAGATCTTATACCTACACCAGAAGTCAGGCCTCTTCCTTTACACTTCTATGGGCTTGATATAAACCTGAGCTTATTGTGAGGCTCATGCCCTCTTTGGGCTGGATTAAGCTCCATCTGAATCCTCTTAGGTCAGCTGGATGCCAAATGAAATCACAGGTACATTTTCTGAAATTGGCCAGGTACGACTCTATAGCTTTGTCCAAATGTCATGTTCTCCACAATGCTATGCAGGAGTGTTTTTGCACTTACACAGGAAGTATCAGAATTTTGGCCACTGAAATTAAATATAACCTATAGGGCAGGCACTTGGCTTCATATTTTTAAGATTTGTAAGAAAAATGAACATTCATACTCCACACATTATGAAAAATACATAAAAGTTTTTCTAATAAAATAAAGACAAGGATCAACAACTGCTTTAAGGAAATGCCTTTGAACTATTGATTCAAGATATTTCTACATACAGGTATTAATTTTCTAAGATTTTCTACAAATTTCCCCACAAAACTATAAAGATGATCTGTGCTGGATAAAACATTCCAGCCTAATTCATGACCTTTTTTCACAATGTAAAGACATTTATATTCCTACTTTCCCTTCTCCATAACTTCCACACATTTAAAGAAGATTAGATTCATCTTCTTAAAACACTACATTGGTCATGTTACTACCTGGCTCAGAATTCTTCACTTGCCTGCAGAATAAAGGCCCCTCCCCTTCAATCCCTTTACCCTGCTGTTGAAGTGCATCTACAAGAATGAATCAACCTTTGTTCTTATTTCTCTTCTCTTCAATATTGGAATCTTACACAATAGCATTTGTCTGTTCATAGGTCCTCAAACCCGATTTGCATTATCTCTTCTCTGAAGAGTTGAAAGTATCTTTCCTTTCCCCCAAAATAGATCACTCTGCTATCAGTTGATCTTCTCAGTCCGTTTGAGGCTTAATTCAAATGCCACTTCTTCCACCAAGCCCGCCCAAAAGCTATTTCATCTATTAGGCAACAGAAGCAGGGTGACTTGGAACTTTCCAGGGGCCTTAAAAAAGTCTGAGTTCCTAAATAAAGTGTAGTGTCCTTAAAATGTACAAATAGAAATGAAAAATCTAAATTAATATGTTTCATTAAATGACTTCCAAACACATCAACTCCATTAATTGTTAAATTCAGTCTGCTTAGAATATTGCTACCATTGAAACAATAGGTGAGGATGTTTTTTCAATTTGCAAGGATTCCTGTGAATGCACCATGATTCATGAGAAGTCAGTCATTTATTAACTGAATTATATGGACAAATAGTTTTAAAAGCAAGATTGAAAAACATGTACTCCAGTTTCTTTAACAATAAAAAGTTATGGCTGAATAGCACTCTATGGTGTGTGTGTGTGTGTATACACTCATTGTTAATCCACTCATGAATTGATGGGTTGATTCCACATCTTTGTCATTGTGAACTATGCTATAATAAACATTCAAGTGCAGGTATTTTTGATAAACTAACTTCATTTCCTTTGAATAGATATCCAGTAGTCAGATTGCTGGATCGAATGTTAAGTCTACTCTTAGTTCTTTGAGAAGTCTCCATACTGTTTTCCACAGAGGGTGTACTAATTTTCAGTTCCACCAAGAGTATACAAGTGTTCCTTTCTAAATATGGTATATACATATCATAGAGTACTACTCTACCATAAAAAGAAATGAATTAATGTCTTTTGCAGCAATTTGGATGGAACTAGAGATCATTATCCTAAGTGAAGTATCTCAAGAATAGAAAAACAAACACCACATGTACTCCCTAATAATTTGGAACTAATTGATGGGCACAGAGAGAAGTGAAAATCATTGGGAATCAAGAAGGGAGCAGGAGTTGAATGGGAGGGGTAAAAATTTACCTAACAAGTTCAATGAACACTATTCAGGAGATGGGCATACTTATAGCCCTGAATAAAGCATATAAAAGCTATTCATGTAACAAAAACATTTGTACTCTCTTAATATTTTGAAATAAAACAAATAGAATATCACCAACACCTTGGATGATGTATTTATCAATTTTAATATTAATGGACATTTTGGTATCTTCTAGTTTGGAACTAAGAGGATTACTATAAATATTCCAGAACATGCCTTTTGGTAAATATTTATAAGAGAGTAGACTTTTTGGATCATAGGATATCATATGTTTAGCTTTCCTCTTCCAAAGTGGCAGTACCAGTATATACTCAAGAAGAACCGTGTGAGTTCCAGTTGGGTTGAAGGTTTTCAAATAGAGGGAAAAGGTTGCTTGGTGGGTACAATGTGTGTTGCTTCAATGATGTACACACCAAAGGGCCTGACTTCACCACAATGCAATATATCAGTGTAGCAAAATTGCACCTTTGCTCCATGAATGTATACAAATAAAAAATAGCTGGGAAAAAAAGTTAAATTAATGTGAAGTACATTATATTTGCTGTGAAGTGGGGTGGACACTCAAAAAGTGTGAATTACTATGGCCTTCAAAAAACTGCGATGGGATTCAAATAGACCTACCATTCAATCCAGCAATCCCATTATTGGGCATCTACCCAAAAGAACATAAGTCATTCTATGACAAAGACACCTGTACCCAAATGTTTATAGCAGCACAATTCACAATCGCAAAGATGTGGAAACAACCCAAATGCCCATCAATTCATGATTGGATTAGTAAATTATGGTATATGTATACCATGGAGTATTGCTCAGCTATAAGAAATAACAGTGATACGACATCTCTTTGGTTCTCCTGGACAGAGTTGGAACTCATTATATTAAGTGAAGTATCCTAAGAATAGAAAAACAAGCATCACATGTACTCACCAAAAAATTGGTTTCCCTGATCATCACCTAAATTCACATCTGAGATACCAATCGGATATCAGACTGAGGTGGGGGGTGGGGGGAGGGGATGGGTGTATGCCTACATGATGAGTGCATTGCGCACCGTCTGGGGAATGGTCACGCTTGAAGGTGCTGACTCAGGGAGGGGGGAGTGCGAGGAGGGGATGGGTATATACCTACATGATGAGTGCAATGTGCACTGTCTGGGGAATGGACACGCCTGGAGCTCTGACTTGGGGGGATAGGTGGTACATGGGCAATGTATGTAACCTGAACTTGTGTACCTCCCATAATAAGCTGAAATAAAAAAAAAAAACTGCAATGGAATAAATAAAAATTAAAATAAACAAATAAATATATAAAGAAAATACAAATTTTTTTAAAAAGTCTGCAATGGCCCAGGTCATTCTTACAGCCAATCTGAGATGGACGGTGCAATGAGGGGTGTCCTAGGTGCAGTTAAGAGGCCCAGGTTGGTGCTCTGTAGCTCAACCAGTAGGACTTCTCTGGACCTCACTTTGCTCGTTACGAAACAGGGACTTATAAAACATGTCCCAAACCTACTTAAAAGGTTGTTTTATAAGAAGTCATGAGATCACCTTAGTGGATATGCTATAATGTATATGCTATTCTCTGAATAATCATGAACCAACATGAATCACGAATTATCCATTACCTATTTATTGAGCACCTACTTGCACACACAATCTATTAGACACCGGAGGAGACTAAATGAATGATCTCTGCAGAATCAAGAGGAAGAAACAGGTGTACATGGAAGGGAGGTGTGCTGAGTGCTCCAATGTAGTTTATACAGTACATGGGTAATCATGCAGGCTACAGTCAAACCACCTGGGCTCCAATTCAGCTCTACTGCTTACTGGATGTTTGACCTAAGACAAGTTTCTTAGCTGCTTTGCCTCTTGGTTTCCTCATCTGTAGGGTTGCGATGATTAGTACCTATCTTACAGGGTTACTGTAAAGATTACATGAGATAAGGCTTGTAAATGTCTAGAATTGCGACTTCAGAGTAAAGATCCAATAATGCTCACTGTTTATTCTTGTTCTCTGTAATAACTCGTGCCATCTTCTACCTAAGAGAGCAATGGGAGATAAACTGGGGAGGACCATTCAAGCAGGAGTGCAATGACACTGAGGCATGAAACAGTGTAGAACAGCACAGGGATGTTAAGTGGTTTAATGGGCTGAAGCCAAGGGTAAGTGCAGAAAAACTACAGGAGTTGAGGCTGGATAGGCAGGGAAGGCACACAGATTCTATCCTGTGTAGGCAACAGAAAGCTATAGAAGAGTCTGAGCCATGAATTGGATTTGTGTCTCAAAAAGATCACTCTGGTAGTAGGTGGAATATGGGCAAGAGAGGGGGCACAGAGAACAGTTGGGTTATTGCAAAAGGCTTTGTAAGCAATCATGAGGTCCCAAAGCAGGACATTGGTGATGGAGATGAAGAGGAAGGGAAAGAGATGAACCTTTCTCAGGATGAGCATTGACAGGTTGTATGCATCGTTTAGTAATGAGCATGAGCAACAGTAAAGACTTAAAATTGAGTTGCACATTTTCTGCCTTGGACAGCTTAGTTACATTACTATGTAACTAAGTGGCACAGTTGGGCCACTCACTGAGTTAGAAAATAGATGGGTGAGCAGATACATTTTATTGTTGAGTGTTCTGAGGACATCTAGGGGAGATGCCAAGGAGGTCAATGCTCTTCCAAGTGTGGGCTGTAGACCTGTGCTGTCCATGAGCTGTCTATTACTGGCCCTCACCGAGATAAAGTGCATGTACCAGAAATGACATCAACTTCATCACTATGCATACTGTTCAATTCAGCTGTTTTATTTTTATTATAGCAAGACTTTTTTTCAGAAGAAAGTAGCAAGATGACTTGTATTCTAGTCCAAGTTCCTTCCAAAACGTTCACTACCCTGTACCTGTCTGCAGCCACACCTTTAGCAGACTATGGGTTTGGCAGTCTGGCAAGAGGCCTGTGCTGGAGACAAAGATTTGAGAATTTCAAGTGTAGAGATGTTAGTAGCTACAGCCATTGGTAGTGATGAAGTTGCCAAGAGAGGTGGTATAGACGTGAGAAGAGGGCTGTATTACTTTGCTAGGGCTGCCACAAACTGAGCGGCTTACACAACAGAAATTTATTATCAGAGGCTAGAAGGTGACCTAGGTGTCAGCAGAGCTGGTTCCTTCTGAGGGCTGTAAGATTCTGTTCCATGCCTCTCCCCTAGCTTCTGGCAATTTGTTAGCAATCTCTGGTGTTCCTTGCTTATAGAAGCATCACCCCAACCTCTGTGTTCCTCTTCAGGTAGTATTCACCTGTGTACATCTGGTATTCAAATTTTCCCCTTTTATAAGGACACCAGTCACAATGGATTGGGCCCCACCCTAATGACCTCATCTTTATCTGCAAAGACCCTACCTCAAAATAAGGTCACATTCTGAGGTACGGGGGGTTAGTACTTCAACATGTAAATTTGAGGGGGGACATAACAATTCATACAAGGGCCAAGGATGGAAACCTAGAAAACACCAATATTTAAGATTCTGATGGTCACTATATCCTGCCTCACACTATTCTAAGAAGGTGCATCTCAACTTCTCAACCAGGCTGCTAGGTTCCTAGAGGTCAAGAAGGCTGTTTAAAATGTCTTTGCATATTTTTCCTACAGGAGTTAGTGAGTTTCTTGTATGTAGAAGTGGCTCAAAACAATGTTGTCTGATGATGTATAACAAACAAAAATTGAATATGGAAGAACCCCCAAGAAATGTTTTGAACACAGTATGTTATGACACACTGCCTTATAGACAACAGTTGCTATACTTGTCAGAAAAATCGCCAATGTAGATGTTCAAGATATATTTCAACTCATTTGCTTAAACAACTCTATGCCTACCATCCACACCAAAAAGCTGTTTTTCTACATGGGCAACAGAAGGCATAATTATTTGCAAGAATTTTCAATGTTTTCCCTTTGCTTTCCTAAGCGGCACAGCAGATTCTCTGGACCACTCTGTGTCTGCCAAAATCCTATTGTCTTTTTGAAAGCACTATAGCCTCTGGAAGGTTCAAAACTTAGCATGCACTCCTGGAACACTTAAGGGTTAAAAAAAAAAGTTAACTTCAAAATATCTCAGAATTTTCCTACTGCATAGAAGTGGTTCTTAGAAATGCTACATGGTAAATTGATATTTTCCTCCTATAGGCTGCTGAAAGGACATGAATACATTATCAATTTACTCCATCTCTCTCAATTTTAGAATAGTAGCCGACAGACTGGAATACTTGAGGGCTTGATAATTCAATTTATTTTTAAACCTTTTCCCCACTTGTTAAAATAAAAGGAGTAACACAGCAAAGGTAATTTTCCCTTTGACTTGTGAATGCTATCAGAAAAGTCCATACCTAAGAGCCATGGTTTTTTAATCAATATTTCATACCTATCATATTCTATTACCACATCCAATATGCAATAGCTCTATAGTTATTATTTATTTCTATCTTAACTACACCCAGAAAGGACTTCAGGCAGCTTACAGTAAAAGAATAGGGAAAATAATGCCAAAATATCGTAAGAGAATAAAAGTAGAGAAGATAAGCATATTTACGTCTAATATACATACAACTTAAAGATTCCATGACATAACATTCGCAACATTGTGACTGATAATTTTTTAAACAGGTTAATTTTTGGTACAATTAGCTGTTGACTGTCACTTCCATTTTTTTCCCCCCAACAAAAAGCTAAATCAAATGAAACTTACTAAAGAACATATACCCATAATATGAAAAATTAGTGCTTACTTTGGCTCTGATTTTATTGCTTGGCCACTTAAACACATACTATGCTGATTCAAGTTCAACTGGGATTCAGCCATTACAAGAAATTCAAAATTGTTTATGGCCTTTAAAAGATGACTTTTCTCTATAATGGATCTATAAATTTGTCAATTATAAACAAGCCATGTTGGGAGATAATCGATAATATGTTCTTGCAGCATAAATTATTTTGAAGCCATTTGGTAATTGGTTCTCCCTTCACATTTTCCACTGAGAAGCTTTTATAAAAGTAAAAACATTGTGTCTCTATAAGAGAAGCAGACTGTATTTAAGACTCTTTCACTTCCTCTCTTTAGAAAACTCCCTAGAAAACAAAGCATCACTGTGATGTGTCAACAGTTGAATACTTACAGAAAACATACTGTGAGCCAGGCACTGTTTTGGAGGATGGGGAATCAAAGAGGAATAAAATGATGTCTTTGGGGTTCTTATAGTCCATTGAGAGAGAGGCACAGGACAAACGGTAATTAAGAATAATATATATGAGGTAAAAAGGAGATTGACTAGGAAGTTACGGCAGCACTTAGCCCAACATGAAGGTTTGGATAAGGTTTTCTGAAGGAGATAACTGTTGAGTTAATGAAAGGATGAATAAGAATGTATTGGTTGAAGAAAAGTGACAAACATGATTTGGAATAAGGAACAGCATAAGCAAAGATATTGTAGCATGAAAGTAGGGAGGCGTTTGGTGAATAAAAATGCAAGAATACTTGTTACTGGTAACATTTGCTCAACATTTACCCCATATTAAGGATATAATATGTAATTAACATGCTTTTTCTCTTGTAATCCTTTATATTGTTTTTTTCCCAATTTTACAGATGAGGAAACAAAGAAGTGAAGAGAAGGATAATGTGCCTAAGGTCTCACAGCCAACAGGTCACAAAGCTGACCAGAGATTTGAACCAGGGACCAATAGCCTACGCAGTTGGAAGTTTTAGTAGCTATGTGTTATTGCATATTATCTACTTATGTGAGTCTTTTTACTACATATATGAAGTTTTGGACATATATATGTTTAGAATTTGCTCTTTACACAAACACAAAAACATATTTTGTGAGTTCATGTGTAATGATAGTAGTCAATATCATTAATGTCAATCAATATTTTTAAAAGAGCTATATGGATCAAGACTAAAACATGAAGACTTGAAAAAGGTGGGTGACCTATTCAATGACAGCAAGCATCACGGAGGAAAGAATGGGTATGTGTAAAACAAGGGACTCTGAGGGCCTCAGAATTTACTAGTTGAGTGGCCTAACACCCTTTATTGGAATCTTCTGATAAGTTTGTCACAAATCTTCCCACATATGTGTGCTTGACATTAGCCATTTTTAAAATCTCCTGGGAAACTCATCTATGCTGCTTTTGTTCACAGTGGGCCTTTGAAGCCAGGGAAAAGGGCCCCTGTTCCTTGCCTAAAGAAATACTAGTGAAATGTCTCAACAAAAGAGGAGAACAAGGATGAGGGATGTAGTGTACCCTCAACTCCATCTAGTTTATAGATAATACTCTAAGCATAACCACCTGCCTTCTAGGTCTGCTTTTGATGTTGATGATGATGGTAACAGTAATCATGAATATAAGGCTTGCAATAGCCAGTACTTCATGCTTATTAACTTTCTCAATCCTTTCACAGATAAAAATGACACAACACTGCACATACCAACTTAGCAATAACAAAAGCTAACATTTCTATTGCATGTACCACATGCCATACATTGTTCCAAGATCTTTACTGTTTTATCTCAATTAATTTTCACAAGAATCCAATGATTGAGGTACCACTATTATTCCCATTTCACTGGTGAGTAAGGTGAGCCTCAGAGAAGTTAAGCAAATTGGCCCAGATCACAGAGCCAGTTAGGGGTAAAGCCAGGAAGAAAACACAGGCATTCTAATTTCACAGTCTATACTCTTAACCACTGTCCTTCAGTGTCCTTCAAGATATCAATAGCAACAACCAGACTCAAACCATTGGCTGAATTCATCGCCTTTTATTTACCTGTTGAGAACAGAAAAGTAATTATTTCACATTATTAGACTGAAAAATGAAAAAATAATAATTTTGATCATCAGCTCTCCAATTCTGCAGAAACCATAAATCTAATCCTCAGAAGGAAACTATTACAGTTGCCAGAGACAGGGAACATAGAGTTCCAAATTTCAGGGACCAGGGTTAGATAATTGATAGTTGTCAAGCAATGGTAAGAGGAGATGGTGTTGTCAAGAGCCAGATAGCTGGTGTCCTACCATGCAGATGTATATAGTGCCCCTCTTGGAACAAGTATAATTTAGTTCAAAGTGATTAACATCCCATAATTTACGTGATGGCTGGTAGTCTTATTTCTATTACTTTTTGCAAATTCATGAAAACTCAGGCCCAATGTTTCCACATCTTCAATTGTAAGAGAAGCCAGAAATCCAGATTTTTAGGTGAAATATTTTGATAGTTTTAAATGTTGAGAACTAATTCACAATTTAAAAAATGCTTTGTAGACAAAATACATTTGTGGATCAGTTTCAGCCCTTAGGCCAGAGTTTACAATATCCCAGGTAGTCTGTAGTCTTATAACCTTTTGAGATTTCACCTCCTCATCTGAAAATTTAGGTAGTTAGACTAATGAACCCTAACTTCATCTCTAACCATCTTAGATTCTCTGAAGACACTGCCTTATTTTGTAATGTAAAAACATACTGAATACAAGTTTGAATGAACTTATAAGTCTTCCTAATGAATAACTTAATTGCCTAGAAAGAGCTATCAACTATTATATCTGGAGGGGACATTAGAAATTATCTGAAGCTTCTTCATCCTCCTCTCCACATGACAGATTCAGAAATTACCCCAGAGATAGAGAATGACTTGCCTACAATCAGTAGTTCATTAGTGATAGTGTTAGAGCTCAAAAACACAGGTTAAGTTTCTGTTATTCAAAATGCTTGGGACTAGGAGTTTTTTGAATTTTGGGTTTTTTGGATTTCAGAATATCTGCATTACACTTACCTGTTGAGCATCTCTAATGCAAAAATCCAAAATGCTTCAATGAGCATTTCCTTTGAGTATCATGTCATAATTAAAAAGTTTCAGATTTTAGAGCATTTCAGATTTTGGATTTTCATATTAGGGATACTCAACCTGTCTGTTCTTTTCCTTATCAGTTAGCTTTTATCATTTTGTTGTGGAAGTTATTTGAGCTCCTAGATCCAGCCATGCCTGCAGTCACATCTGCACAAGAATTTTCAATTACATATACCAATAAGTCTCACACTCTCTTTTTTGATTTAGCCCTCCAGTAGGGTTTCTGTTACTGGCAACCAAAAGAGTCTGACTGATTGCGTCAAACAAGGACTCTTTTCCATATTTTAGCTACCTCATGCTCTTCTCCAGACTGGAATACCTATTTTTCCTATATTTACCCAAATCATACTAATTTTAAAGATCTAACTCTAGTCTATTTTTTTTGCATATGAATATTTTGATTTTTTTTTATTTCAGCTCATTATGGGGGTACAAAAGTTCAGGTTATATATATTGCCCATGCCCCCATCCCCCTGAGTCTGAGCTTCAAGCGTATCCATTCCCCAGACAGTGCACATCGCACTCATCATGTAGGTGTGCATCCATCCCCTCCCCCCACCTCCATCCCCCCCAAATTTCTATGAAGATTTTCTCTACTATTAAATCCAATCCCGTATGGCATGTGTACTTTCTCTGTCCCTTCCCTACTGTAGTACCTGTAATCTGCATCTTATAATTAAAACTTTCTTATTGAACTTATTTGTATGTTATCTTCCAAACTAGAATATAAGCTTCTCCAATTCAGTAACCATATCTCACAGGTACCTTTTGATTCTCCTACAAAGGCTAGGAGACAGCTTGGTGCAATGAGTAACAGTTCACTTATTTAGAACCTAGTTCTAAGTTAGAAGTGTCCTCATCATTTCAGCTTAAGTTTTATAGACACCTGGTCCCAAATCACAAATACTGGTAATACTTCAATGGCCTGTGTATTAAATTTGCTTTTGCAGGGGAAAGGTCTCTAACTCATTTGACTTTTATCATCTTACACAGTATAATTCTTCAGGAATGGAAGATTTCCTTTGTCCTTCAGTCCAGTCTTAGGGAAGCATAAGGTTATTCCAAGTGTGTAATGAGGCAAGAACCTCTCATTACTGTGTTGGTATGCTACATCTTCTGAAAATCTCTGCTAGTATCAGTGCATAACAGTTCCTTCTCATTGCACCAAGGAAATTGGGGGAGAAATGCCAAAAGGGATATTTAAATAATTCAGTTCTTCCCTTGATGGAGAGAGAAACATATAATTCTGTTTAAAGAAAACCTAGTTTAAACAGTCACTTAATTCTCTCAAAAGGTTAGAATATTTTATTTTTTTTAGAATACAAATCGTATGTTGCATTAACAAAGCAAGCCTTAAGAATTTTGCATAGTGGAGCAAACCAATTGCCTCCAAGCATATCTGAATAGATGAATCACTATTATTGATTTCAAATTCTCTCACACACATGCACACACACACAGACACGGGTGTGTAGTCAATGAGCACTGCGTCTTAAATTTTATGAATGGTATGGTTTTTGAGTCTTTCCTAAACAAGAGCAAAGAAGTAAATGAATAAAGATGGAATTTCCATGGATAACAGTGACTCAACATTAGCCATAATTTCATGGAAAGATACAAGCTGAATCACACGGAAGTGAGTAGCTTGAATTTATAACACATTTGATGCGGTCATAAAGTCCTCTTGAATGAAATAGGAGTTGCCACAGAGCAGACACAGTTTTAGGATTGCCCCTTTCCTTCATCATATACATACAGACACACATGTATACACACCTATATATGTACATATAATACTCATTTTAGACTATTTGTAATCCAGACACTATGAATAATTCCTATCCAACTAAAATGAATTGGTCATGTCAATCTAAATATTACACAGAATTGTTTACAGTGCCTGCTTTTACATCCCCTAAGTGAACTAGCTCTATAAGTAGCTAGTTCACATGAGGTAGCCACCCAGCACCGTTACTACATAATTTAGAAACATATGGTGTAGCTTTGTCATGCCAACTTCTAGGTATTCACTGTACCATTCTGACAAAAGAAAAAAAAGCAAAGAACTGTTTTCCAAATTGTCACTTATGAGCTGCTGAAACATACATTGTTACAGTCTGGTGGGGAGATTTCTGTTTTGGTCATAAATTATCATTACCACCATGTTATATTTAGATTCACAGTAATGCAAGCAAAATATGCTTCTAAATGATAAAACGTTTTCTTTTCAAGTAGTCTGTTTAAAGTCTCCTCTTTTAATTGGAAAGGTATTGAAATGTACTCTTTTTATCAGTAAAAGTGAAACCTCAGTAATTAACTATCAAAATTATTCGAGCAATGGTGCCTTCTCCCCATGCTCCTTCCCAATTGTTCTTCTGAGCTAAAATATACATATTTTTTTCTTTCAGTCCGAACACAGAGAAAGGCTGACTCAGTCTGGTGTTCAGATTCCCTGCTCCCAGCCCATCCCTCTCCTTCATCTTATTTAGCAGGTTACTACCTAGGTGCCCCTGGTGGCTATATTTGACAGGTGTCCAGAGCAAGAGTGGGGGGCCTCTCTCAACTCAAATAGTAATAATTGTGGATAAAGAAGCACCCAGAACACAACACTTGGGTAAAGTGTTGCCAGGATATTATGGTTCCTTTTTCATACTGGAATATTTCTGGCCAGTATCGCATATTAAAAAGATAGGGTTTGGAATCAGAATGTTCCACGCCCCAATTCCCACTCTTTTACGTATCTACATAGTGCTTTAGGCAAATTACAAAACCTCTCTGAGCCTCAGTTTTCTCTTCCAAAAATGAGGATGGCAATTTGCACATTATCAGAGTTATAAGGAGAATTAAAAAGGACCTAAGAACAGAAAAAGGAATTTCAGTAAAAACTAAGGAGAGCTGAATAAACTACAGACTTCAGTTAATAATAACATATCAATACTGGTTCTTTAATTGTAACAAATGCATCATAACACTGCGAGATAATAATAGGGGAGACTGAGTGTGGGGTATATGGGAACTGTCTGTGCTATTTACTCAATTTTTCAGTGATTCTAAAACTGTTCTAAAAAAATCAAAACTATTTTTTAAAAAATCAAACCTTTTTTTTTAAAAAAATAACTAAGTGCCTTGCACATAGTAGGCACTTGAGAAATGGTAGCCAGTATTATGATATAGACTATTTGGTTTCACAAAGTATATTACACTCTTTATAATATGATCTCTTCTTTTCCCCAACCCAGCAATTCCTTTTCACAGACAGTCCCCTCTCCTCCATGTCACCCTATCCCTTTCTCTACATCATTCTTCCTTTTTTTTCTACTTCATCTATTTCTATTCTACTACAAACTCATGTTTTGTTTACAACTGATTTATCTTTCTCCTAGGCTAATCTTAGTTTCATCAACCCTTTGTGTTGGCTTTACATTTTGCCACAATGATTACGCATTAAACTTCTTAATTACTTTCAATGATTGCTCATTAAAAAATCAGAGTTCCAAGGTTTCTACTTGGAGAAGAGCAAAACACTCTTTTCTAGAAAGGCATGAAAAACTTAAAGATATGACAATGGAAAAGCTATTATTATTTTTTGTAATAAGGAGCTATATATTCAGCTTCCCAGTATAGCAAACAGCCCTGGGGTAGCTTTGTTGGGATATGTATTTAGCAATAGTTTGCTGCAATAACTAAAAATAGTTTGGCCAAATGCCAGTGTTATCAATCTGGCTCAGAGTCTCTCTGATGTTAAGGTCATGTGTAAAAACAGAACCAGCTTGCCCCTCAAAACCTCAGCTTTGAATGGATTCAGGTAAAACATAGAATCAGATCAGAACAACTTGGTTTCATGATCATCTCTCTCAGGTGGCTGAATGTTCTCTTTAGAAGAACTGGGTCTCTGTGGGATTTCTTTCTCTATACTAGTGCTGGACTGAAGCCTAAAGGACAGAGCTCTAGAGCCTTTGGCTGATAAGTGGAAGCTTTTTTTTTTTTTTTTCTTTTCTCTTTAAGTCACAACAGTTTTCATTGCCAAAGGAATAGGACATCTTTGGTTGGTGCTATTAACAGAGTAGACTTTGGAGGTGGAATTTCCCAAGCTATAAAGAGACAATTACTACAATAATTCCAAGCTGAAATGTGAAATATCAGGTCCCAGGGACCTAATACCCAACCTTAAAACATTATCCAAAAAACTTTTACTGCCCCAAGGATACTTCTGCTCTACTGTAGTCCAAAATACAGACTGAAAAAGCAAGGGGAAACAGATAGGGATGGGGAGGGGGGCCGGGGGTGTAGCCCACCTGCTGTCTCTTGCCCAGGAAATGAGTTTTATCTTTAAATAAAACTAATATCCCAGCTTGTGATAGCTGAAATAAATCATCAGTGCTGGGTGGTGTGTGTACATATATCAGCAAAACAAACAGAAATCTGTGCTAACTCAAGATAAGAGTGGATAAATACGGAAAACCTAACACTCTACTACAGCAACATATAATTCAGTCTTAAACGGCAGCAACGGAGAAATTCACTATTTTAAGAAACTAGTCTCACAGTCTTGATGGGGTTGGGGCTGGCTTCTCACATCGCCCCTCTGGGGGCTTGACTGGCTTTTCTGTTAGCTCAAGTGCGGCAGATTTCATTTAAGAGACAGAATGGAATGTTCTTCACTAACTCACTTCAACTGGGTTCCTGACTTCTTTTCTTGTCCCCCCACCCCCGCCACTACACTGCCCCTCGTCCAGCAGTAACCCCCACCCCTGTTTCTCTAGCTAGAGAACAGCTGATAGAAATGGGCACTTTTTTTTTTTCTTTAACATCAAAGGCAGCCCAGAGCCGCCCCAGCCTCTCCCTAGCCTCAGACACAAAAAGCTTTTGATGCCTATAATTGCGAGGCTTTTTGCAGCTGTACTTTATCAAGTCGGGAGCGGTAGGGCTTGGAGGGCCTAGGCGAGCCAGAAGGTGGCGGCGAAGTCACCTTGGGAAGAGGAGAAGAGGGTCAAAGAGAGGAAGGTGGAGAGGCTGACCCGGGTGGAAGGACCAGGGGGCGTTCTCCTGCTCTGGGGTTAGTGAGGAAGGGTCAGGGGCCGTGGAGAGAACCCCAGCCGGAGGGAAGCTGTGCCTGGGGCCCTTAGGTGACCCTAGTGGGTGATCAGCTGGCCCGGGGAGGGAGAGGAGTGTGCCCTTCGCAGAGTCACGGGAAGCTTTGCTTTCCGGGCTTGTTCTCTCCCGCCTGCCCCTGCGGTTGCTCTCTGCCCCAGCTAGCGGAGCGCTGCTCCAAGACGCTCTTCTCCCTCCACATCGGCGCCCCCACCTGCCGGGTGCCCCCGCCCGCCGAGCGCACGCCCAGGAGGGCGGGCCCGGAGCTGAGCGCAGCCGCCCGCCGCTGGAGAGCGCTGGGAGCCCAGAGAGCGAGCAAGGCCTCTCTGGGCGCTGCGGGCTGCAAGTCACTCCCCAGCCTCCCAGGCGACAAAGCAGGACCTGCCTGCCTCGCTCCGGGACTGGGAGTCTCGGGTACGCTGCGCTGCGCTGCGCTCCAGGCCCCTCGGCGCTCGCACAGAGCTCCTGGTGCGCTCCGGACTGGGTTGGGCTGGGCTGGGCCGGGCCGGGCCGGGCCGAGCCCGGCCGCTGGGAGGGCGCCTCGTAGCCCTTTCCCCAGGGCGCGGTCTCCACCTTCTTCTGCTCCTCCTCTCCAGCTGCGCCGCCAGCTCCCATTGTTCGCCCCGCCCGCCTGGCGACATCCCGGCGCTGCTCCCTGGGCCTCCCAGGCGCACCTACCTTCTGCTGCCGGCGAGCCATGTCGGTGGGCTGCTTGGCGTTGAAGGGGTAGGCGATGCAGCGCATCACGAACACATAGAGCTGCAGCCTCTTCTTCCTCTCCTCCTCCTCTTTCTGCAGCCGCTCCAACTCTTCCTTCTCCTTCTCGCTCACCACCGACGGGCTGGGGCTGGAGGGCCTGCCGCCGCCGGCGCGGCTGCTGGGCTGCAGACCCCCGGCCCCAACGCCGCTGCTCGCGCCGCTGCCGCCGCCGATGCCGGCGCCCACCCCGGCCCCGGCGCCGGCGCCGCCGCCCCCCAGCCCGGCGCCGCCGGCCGAGCCCTCGCTGGTGCGGCTGGGAGACAGGCGCGCGCCGGACGCGGCCGAGCCGAGCACCTCCTTGCCGCTCTCCTCTTCCACGATCTCATCCGATTCTTCTTCGCTGGACGAAGGGTCCAGCATGGTGGAGCCTGGGGTGGGTGGGGGTCTCTGGAGCCCCCGGCTTGGGTGCAAAAGGTGGGGGGCGCTGGAGGCAGCCGAGGGTCAGTTCTCCCGGGTGGGCGCTTCTCTCCGAGTCAGGGAGCGAGCGCGCTGCTGCTCAGCCTCGGCCGCTGCGACTGCTTCCTCTGCCCGGCGGTAGCGAGCTGGGCTCAGACCCAGGAGCGCAAGGGGAGGAGGGGAAGGGAGAGGTGCGTCCGTGGACCCGAGGTGGGCAAGGGGGAGAATCAATTGCGAGCCCCGAGCCCGCAGCCGGATGCCATCTGCAGCCGCTGAAGGAGGCGCCTCCAGAAAAGATGCCGAGTGTTGCAAGCTGTCGATGCAGCCAAGAGCCGAAGAGGCATCTTGCCGATTGGGGAGGGAGCGGCGCTTACGTGTTTATTGGCTTAACTCTCCCGTGTCCGCGGCGTAAAGGGCTGCTGCAGAGGGCTGGAGGGGGGAGAGCGCCAAGCGTCCGCAAAGCCTCAGAGCCTCAGTACTTCTGACCCTACTGCCTTGCTACCCTTCTCGCCCCCTCCCCTTTGTGGATAATTTCCTCCTGGAGCCCCAGCTCTCGTTGTCTATTCTCCTCTTCCCCTCTCGCGGACAAAAAGTTCTTGGGGGAGGGAGAAGTAAACCAGCGATGACTTCCTGCCAGCCAAGAGCGGGCTGTCTGTTTGGAAACGCTAAATCAAACAGTCTCACTTAAGAGGAAGTCCGCGAGATCCCATACGGAAAAGAAAGGGTCCATATCGGATCCTCAGGCTTCTTTACACCTGGGACGTGGGGGCGGTGGGGGCTGGGCAGCGTGTTCGTCCCACCTGTGTAAACTCTGATTCCTGCAACTTACTCCACCTGCTCCTACTCTAATTAAAATAAATGTGAATCAGACTTTGAGTGAATTGGTGTCTCGACCATGCGGCTCAACCATTTAAGTTGAAGCCCCTCCCTTGCCTACCCCCCAAAAGCTATGATGAATCTCCTTCAGTTCCCAAGAACTGGGATTACTTTCTGCTGTGGCGAGCCTAGAGCAATGGAAGGGTTTCTGGTTGCTCCGCTCCCGCTCCATTGTGACTCGCTGAAGGATCTGGGTGGAGGAGTGAGAACCCCGAGATCAGACAAAGACACCCCAAGAACTCAGCGGCGTCGACATCTAATGCATAGACCCTGTCGCACTGTCTTCACCCCTGCCTCTCGGGTAAACTATTAATACAAAGCAGCAGATGGTGCCTTGCTTCCCCCTGCTCCTTAGGCCAATAAACCCGACGGACAGGGGAGCTGGCCAGCGTGCTGAATCTAATCAGCGACCCGCAGATGGATTGAAAACAAACCGGCACAGGCCACCTTCGGTCCTCAGACTATCTAGAGACTTCTCTACCTCCCCCCGCTCCCCACCCCATCTCCTATATTTATGTATTTTCTAATTCTCTAATTATCCGTAGATACTTGTGGGAGTGATTCTAATAGTGTAGCGTGAGTTTAAAGTTTACATCACGTTTGCCTTTATGTATTTTTCAGTTTGCCGTGAGTTTTACAGTAGGCTTGAATAGTAAATTGAAGCTTTCTGGATAGCCTGTTTGAGACTTGCAGATGAACTCAGAACAACATCTAGTTTCACATTAACTCCAACAATTCTGCTTGATTTTTTGAGTTAAGTACTTGGATGGCTTATATTTGACTTTGCCACCATACTCGTCTCAAAAACACTACTTGTGTGGCTATCACACATTCTGTATAAATTTAAAGTAAAAAACTGAATGATATGAGAATTGCTACAAGTTGGAAATCCTCACTTTTTAATTTTTCTAAAGAAGTAAAAGATGTGCAAATCATGTTGTGCTAGTTTTCATGGAACAGAAAATGCCATGGTCCAATCAATCAACAGCCTTTATCCAGCACCTTTTTATGAAGTGAACGCTGTTCTAGGTTCTTCACGTAGAAGGAATTTTTAGGAGGCATTCTTTTAAAGAGTCTATAATCTCCTTTGGGAGATAGAACATAAACATGTGAAAAAGATTGACAGTACTTATTTAAGGCAATATATCAACAAATCCAGGTTAGTAAAGTGCAAAAAGCTTGCGTGAATGAAGCAACTTGGAGTGAAGAGAATCATATACTTCCCAAAGAAGAGAGTTAAATTTTAAAGAAAGAAACCATATAAATGGGTGGTGAAAAGGGAAGCTACTGAAAGTGGAAAAAGTGGTTTGCAAAGCCATAGTGATAGGGCAAGGGGTCAAGTAAAGTTAAAGACTGTTATGGAGATAGGGTTTGGGTAGGTAAGGGTGAGGGGAGGAGAAAAGAGCAAGCTGGAATTATAATCCATTTGGCTAAATGAAGGGACTCTGTTTAGGACACAAAGAAATGAATTAAGTTAGCTAGGAAATATGTGGCGATTTGGGAAGGTGGTGGTGTTGAAGGCCAGACAAAGGACACTTACTAATTAAATATTTCTCCCTTAAGTTATTTATTTATAAATGAATGAATGAGTGAGTGAAACAGAGTCTTGCTCTGTTGCCGGGGCTAGAGTGTCATGGGGTCAGCCTAGCTCACAGCAACCTCAATCTCCTGGGCTCAAGCGATACTCCTGCCTCAGCCTCCCAAGTAGCTGGGACTACAGGTGTGTGCCACCATGCCCTGCTAATTTTTTTCTATTTTTTAGTAGAGATGGGGTCTCGTTCTTACTCAGGCTGGCTCGAACTCCTGAACTCAAGCCATCCTCCTCCCTCGGACTCCCAGACTGCTAGGATTACAGGCATGAGCCACTGTGCCCAGCCTCTTATGCAACTTTAGGCATTTAAATATCATCACATCAGATGTTGGTGGCAGAATGACCATGAATTCCCTCTGCAGAACCATTTGGAATTTCTCAATTACTATAATAAAGTTTTGTTTGGTTTTTAATTTTTACAAATTCATTTAGGGTTTTTTTTTTTGTACAATCATAGTCATTAATATAGAAAATATCTACCTTTTGTTCATCATATAAACCTATGATTTGGATATTAAATATAACATTGCTTAGAAAAATCTAACAATCTTCTCAATTCCCCCTCAAGAATATTCAGTCAAAAAGGCTTAAACAGATTTTATCGAAAATACTTCTATAATTTTTTTCAAATGGTGTTTATTGCTGTCTTTTTAAATATACACCTTTTTTTTTTTTTTTTTTTTTTGACTAGTCAAATACAGTAGTGAGAAGAGGGGAAAGCAGTAGAACAAAGAGTTCATTCTATAACTGACCCTTTCAAAGACATTGCCTACCTGAGCTGAAAGTCAATTCAATGCCCTTGGAGATATTACAACTATTTGTAGTGTTGAAGATAAAATAGGCCAATGAGAACTTTAGGCATTTGAACTAGGAGTTGTGGCTTCCCTAAATGTACATTTTGATGAACAGTAAAGGAAAAAAACCACAGAATACATCCAGAAGCTATTAACTTTTCTCTACCTCTTGATATCTGTGTTTTTATTTTAAAAAAATACAATTCCACCATACATTACAATATAACTAAGGATTTATATGCTCAAACAAGCTGTTTTTGGTGTTTGCATGTTTGTGCCACATCTACTTTTGCGTTGTAGGGAACTTGGATAACCTCAAGGTGACAGAATAAATTTTAGTCAGCCATCTGGAGACTGTACCATGAAAGTAGAAGCTATAACATTGAGTTTTGTAAACCCACCCACAAAAAGCAAAGTCTAGAGAAAACCAGAAATGACTGAGACACCAAACCGGGGTTTTCTAATCTTAACCTAGATGGTCTCTATTCTCCTCTGAAGTGTTTTCTGTGATTGTGTCAAAGGCCACAAGCATCAGGAAATATCTGACTCATTAGCAGTTAATAGACACACTAGTGAAAAACAATCACTTTTTTATGTCACTCATAAAACATTTCATTCAAATATAACTGAATTTAACGCCCATGTTGATGTTTTTGTGGGTACATTACTAGAAGATAGTTTAGCCAACTTAAATATTTTATAAAATCTCAATATATTTTATATTAGTTGTATATCTAGTTGTAATCTTCTTATCCAATCAATAATTAATTTTTTTAAATTATAAGAATAGCTCACAAGCTCCAAAAATGGATTAATTTGAAACTTATGGTGTGCCTTAGGTCAAGTTAAATGCCTGGGCTCTCAACCCAGCCAGTTCTGCCTCTGTCACTTAATAGCAGAGCTATCCTGAGCAAATTATTTAATGACTCACTGTCCCCATCTGTAAAATCGGGGATAGTGATACTCATTTCCCTTAGAATGAGAAAAAATTTAGATGATATATTAAAAGTAATTTTTAATTTTTTTCAAGTGAAGAGAGGGACTTGTAATATAGGACTAGAAATTGGACACAAATAATTGAAAGGAAAACATTTAAAAAATCAGAAATAGACTTGAATAATAGAAGATTTGCTTTTTTATGTAATTGATCCCTGTTTTGTTTTGCACAGTATTGTCAGGGTCTTAGAAAATGGTCTTTTTTGTTTGAGAAAACTACTTTTCATCATTGCTCTTCATCACTTAATGATTCTTGCTAAAGCAAAATGAAGTGGGTTAGGATGAAATTAAAAGATAGTCATAAATCTAAAAATAATAAAAATCAAGCCATGCAAAAACATCTTCTTTCACTCCAGGCAACAAAACATGTTTTGGAACGATAAAGAATATTACTTGCAAGAATTGGTCTTGGAAAGCCACCCTCATTACTTAAGAAGATGAAAAAGAAAAATGGAACAACGCATTTCACAATAAATGTTTAACTTGAATGCTGAAAACCAACTATTCACAAGGGTAATCATGTTTCTTGCATGCACAATTTCTTTTAACAGAAGTGGGAGCTAGGTGTGGTATGGATTGAAATACACTTTATGTTGGTACATGGACGAGATGGAGGGTTTTGTCGTTTTGCATTGACTCTAGAATAAATTTACATGCCAGCAAATAGAAGGGGAAAAAGTACCCAAATAGCTATTTTCACATGATAAGATATTAGGTAGATGATTTATCTAATTAGCCCAATTCTCCAATTAGATTTTCCTTGATAAATGCTGCTAACATTACATCTTCACCTTCTCAAAAGAATTCTCTGAGTTGATTGTCTGGGTTAGAGTTAATTATTTTCACAAACTCTAGTGGCTTTCAACTGGAAGGCTTTCTGCAAATTGTAAATAGAAATGTCTGAAATCAGGGTATTTTCATATTAACTAAGGTGTTTTCAGTGTTAAATAACTGAATGTGGAGGGTTCCTTAATTTAGGCTGCCCTAAAACATATGAGTCTCACCCAGTCTTTCAGAGGAAGAAAGTGAGTAGGAAAAGGAGATTGAGAGAGACTTAATGAATAAAAGAAAGTAAGCAAAAATGTAAGGATGGGTTCTGATCAAAGAATAGATACCGTCATCTGGGTTAGGGGTTAATAGGGGTAAACACATTTTGGGGAAATGCTCTAAACCAACTCTGGTCCCCTCCATGCCCAATCAAACTAATAAAAGGGAAGTTTGTAGATCAAGGCCTGGGCTCTGCTCATAGGAGAGTTTTTCTTCTTCCTCTTCTTCTTAGGTTGACACTGACTCTTCTTCTATATTAGAGTCCACTATTCCAGCCCATTATCCATAAGAACTGCATCACTCTTCTCTTGTTTCTTTCATCAATAAGAACTTTCTGCCCCAGTCTGATTCCAAAATAATATTTAAGGAGATGCTGACATGCTGTTATTTTTTACTCATAACATGTACCTAATGATTTACCATGAGAAACAAGGAACTTCTATAAGAACCTGGTGTTGCATTAAGATGGAGCTTGGTATATTCCAACCAGGCCCTTGTGGATGTACAAATTCTATTCTTTCATTGTTCTTTATCACATGTGAGTCTTGAGAGAGAGATATATAAAGAATAATTGAATATACAAATCATAATGCCATTATGATGATAGCTGGGACAGGACTCAATAGTCCCCCAACACAGAACTCTGATGATGCTAGAGTGAGCCATGTATTTTTGGCTTTATATCTAAACAGATTATCTATCCCCATAGGCCAGAATTCACATCTTGATATGTTACCACCCTCTGGTCAGTTACAAGGTACAGGAAACTGAAACAACAATTAGTACAATTAGGCATGCCTGCAAAAAGATAGAAGAGCCTGCCCCTTATAAGTCTTGAATCAATTCACCTGTCACACGGAAGAAGACAACAGAAGAGAGATATACATGGGTGATATACTTCCTTAATGCACAGAGTCCTACCCACTAGTAAACATATCTCAACGGGCATACTTTACCTGATAAATCTGGTTAATATTCCTTCTTATATATTTATTAGAGATAGGGGTCTTATTATGTTGCCTAGGGTGGACTCAAACTCCTGGGGTCAAGTAATCCTCCTGCGTCAGCCTCCCAAGTAGCTGGCACTAGATGTGCATGCCGCCACAACAGGCAAATATTCCCTCTTCTTGGGGAGGGGACTGAAGAAGGTTAAAACTTGGTTGGCAGAAAGCCAGGAGTTTATCTTCACTGGGGAGGAAAAGATTTCTTTTTCCCTTTTCTATCACTAAGTTTATGGCTGAAGCCCTATAATCAAAGACAGATTAACAAGAGAAAAGCATACATATTTCTTTAATATAAATTTTACATGATATGGGAGCCCCCAGAAATTAAGACACAAAGAAAAAGGGAAACTTGTGAATTTTTATTCTTAGGTTTGGTCAAGAGTGAACAGTCATGGAAAGTATAATTGGACAAAGTGGGTATGATCTAATGGTAGTAAACTGGGAAGAACTTAGGAAAGCTTGTTCAGATTCTTCTCTGTGTCCCCATGTCTTCAAAGATAAAGACATTCCTTTCCTCTGGTATAGGAGGACCCCTCACATGAGGGTCTTTGTGACTTGCTTTAGAGGAAGTTCAGAGAATTCCTTCTAGGTTTTATGGCTTGCTTTAGAGAAGAAGGGTATGGGAAGGTGACAGTGACCTTCCTGCTTCCATTGTTTTCTCAGATGCCAAGGTACTATATTTTGGGATAATGTGTTCTGAACTTTATCACCATTCTCTGTCTTAGTCCATTTGCTTTCTTATAAAGGAATATCTGAGACTGGGCAATTTATAGAGAAAAGAGGTATACTTGGCTCATGGTTCTGCAGACTGTATGAGAAGCATGGTACCAGCATCTGCTCCTGGTGAAAGCCTCAGGAAGCTTTTATTCATGGTGGCAGGCAAAGGGGGAGTAGGCATCAGGTAGTGAGAGGAATGGAGCAAGAGAGAGAGGAGAGGAAGGTGCAAAGCGCTTTTCAACAGAATGGCACCAAGCCATTCATGAGGGATCTGCCCCTATGACACAAACATCTCCCACTAGGGTCCCCCTCCAACACTGGGGATCAAATTTCAACATGAGATTTGGAGGGGGCAAACATCCAAACTCTATCATTCTCCCTGCATGATCATGACCTAAGCTACCACTTTTCACCAACTGGCTCAGCCTCTTGAACTCCTGATTGTTCTGTAACCAAGAACCTGGACAACCCCCTGTACTTGTTCCTCAAGGGCAGGTTTCTCTCTGTCAGTTGTATTTATTTGGAATTTTGGCACTATTTTCCACAATATCTTTGAAAAAGATAATAAGCTAGTACATACGTGTGTTTAGAACAAAGTATAGTCCATAGTAAACTTCTGATAAATGCCAGTGGAGATGGTGATACTGTGATACTGTTGATAACTATCTTTTATTCCAGATAACAAGACTTAGCCCTATTTTCTCAGAAGGGGGAGGGACATAGTTTACTAAAGCCAGTGAGAAATCTTTTGTCCCTTCAGAGAAAGGCCACTTAGACCTGCGACCTACAGTAAGGTAAGGTACAAGGCAACAACACAGGTCTTGGAGGGTGTAGGTGTTGTGTTCTTTCAGTATAGATTTAACACCTCTCCTTCTTCGCCCTCTCTGATACCCTAATCTACTTTTGTATTTTTAGAAATTACCAGCATAAGGAAGAGAGTTAAGTGAAGAACAGTGACAGGTATTTAGGTTGGAAGAATCGAACAGGACTCTAAAGGAAACACATGGCGTGTTTGAGTGGGCACAGTAACTGCCATGGGGATACGTTCCCACCTTTTCCTTGCAGGGCATTACTTCATGCCATAAAAAGAGCAATATACACGCTTTCCTTGGACTAGTGAAAATCAGTCTCCATTTCAACCAACTCATAGGAAAAGCAATAAATATTTAAAGAATATTCTGCACTCAAAGTCAACTCATAGTGGAGAGGCTACAGACAGTTAGACCTAAACCATAAAGCCTTATATTTCCTTTCACTACTATTTGTACTGCCCAAGAACATGAGAGCCTTATGAGTCACCAAGTCATTTGTATTGCCAGGTATTGAAGCAGCACATTTACCATGCAGTAGCCACAACTCATTTGATTAATTCGGAAAATGTGTGGAAATGGGAAAACCTTGTGGGTGTGATGATGCCTTCAGGCAATAGGTTGAGTAACCACAAAAGGGAGCAATTGTTTTTTTCCACCCATACAGATGCATACCCTCTGGTGACTGCAGGGGCAGTGGAAATGACTTCATCATGGAGTAACTGCATTCTGTGGCTCAATTATATATTCAGTGTTATTGAAGGCTACTAAGTCTTCAGTTCCTTGTTGATGTTTTACTAGTTGGGAGATGAAAAGTCATGAATGTTCAAATTGTATCCAAATTCACAATACAAAATATGTGACTTTAAAATTACTCTCCCATAGGAATAACTAGTTCAAAAATATAAAAGAAATTGTAGCCTATTAAGGGTCTGTTTTTTTCCCCCCAAATTTGCCCAGGTTGAATGGCATCTAGGTGATTAAAGCAAACTTCTGACATTCCCATGATCATCATTATATTCCACAATTATCAATATGGTCCCAAGATCAAATACTGGTCTTTTCAAGAAACCATAATCACCCTCGTTATTGCCATGCTTTGTATACTGATTTTTAATTTTTATAGACAAAGTTCGCAGAGTAAACCATGTCCAGGTACCTCTTGTTTTATTCAGTTAGTCATTTCTAGAAAGAAAAAGGACACTTGAATGAAGAATCTAAAACAACCAACATTGCATAAAGGGTATAAATTGTCCCTTGGGAATCAGGCAGACTTGGGTTCAAATCCTGGCTTTACCAGCTGTGTGATCTTGGGAAAATATGGTTGAATCTCTGATCCTCAGTACTTCAACCTTGAAATTGGCAATAAAATACCAACAATATATAGGGTTTTTGTGAAGATAAGTCATGTTAATGCATCTAAAATTCTTAGCACATTTAAGTTCTTTGCACACTAGAAAAAAAGAAAAAATAAATAAATGCTTAGCACAAAATCTGGCACATGTTCAGGAAATGGAGGCTCTTATCAACATTATGCATGAACTTGTGTTCCATCAGTGGGAGAACTATAAGAAAAGATATGTCCAGCTTTGCTTTCTGCAGAGAGGTCAGTTCCTGTTGGAAAAGCTTCTGGAAAAATTCTACTTTGTTATCAAGAACTTAACCTTCCATCCTTGAACAAAGAGCTTCATTTGAGATAGCTTATAAAAATACCTGAAGTTGTCATTATATATTTTATCAAAATTCATCTCAGGAAGAATTTATTTGCCAAATGACCACAAAATAAGATGTTATAACCAGACTTGTAATGAGGTTGACATTCCTGGAAGAAAAAAAGAAAGAAAAGGCCATTCAAACATCGCTTTTTGAGGGCTCAGCTAAATAGCTTTCAGAAAGAGCTTCCCCTCGCTTGTATTTGCATAACAAAAAGATTCCCCCACCTTCCTATAGTCTTATTTGCAGATCCCAAGTAGAATATTTATTAAAGCCTAGATGCAATTAAACCTTTTGTGAAATTTGTGTTTGATCATGAATAGGGGTGAGTCAGAAAGTCTGCGAACGAGACTGAAACATAAAGGGAAGTATACAAGAAAGCACTCTCATCTTATATTTAGCAATGACATTCAAATGACAAAAAAAGAGAGACAATTTTGGAGTAAGATGAAGTTTTCCATTGAGTATGTTCATCCCTAATCTTGGTTTCTTTGTTTATTGCTCTCATTAATTCACTAACTAACATATGCTGGATGCTGGAAGATTTGCTTATAAAATGGTGATGGGAAAGGTAGTCTTACCCTAACCTAATCTGTCTGGATTCTGAAAGTGCTTTATTATGAAACGAAAATATAGTGAGTCCTCAAATAGTAGTGTGTGTTTCATTAACATAACAAAAACCGTGCTTCTGATTCCTACGAAATATGCCATAAAATCTAAGCTTTTTTATTTCACTCCAGAAACTTGAAAGGAAGTCTGGGCTCACCTCTATTATTGTTCCCAATTAAGAATTCTTTTTAAACTGTCTGTAGTTTACCAGGAATATTTCAAAGAGGTAGTTCCTAAAGAGATTACCCAACCTGGAGAGGTATTTGGAAGGTCAAGCAGGGTGATTTTTTTTTTTTTTTAACATGAAGGAGGGCTTCAATTAGTCAAACAATGTGTTCATAATTCAAAAAAAAAAAAAAAAAAAGAGGAGAGTTATACATTTGAATGATTTGATTGCGTAAAAGAGAACAAGTTTCCTCTTGCTATGATTTTGTAGATTTAAATTTCTCAATGTAATTTTCCTGCCACCTGACCTTATTTTCTTTCGCAAAGGCAAAACAAATCAACTTGAGAGGAAGAGGGAAGGAAAACAATAATCTATGTTTTCATGTTCTGGGATTATTTGATTCCCTGGTAGGCTTGCCTTGCTTACTTATAATCATACCAAAATATTCATAATTTAAAAATTGGCAGGAAATGAAGCTGCAATCCTTCTGTCCCTGTTGGAACATATCAGGGAATCAGGATTTTCTCCTACCCCAGAGATTCCTTTCAGCATGTGCCAATTTTTAAGCCTGAGTATGCTAAGTGACGAGAATTATATGTGAAACCGTACAGTGAGCCAAGCGTTCTGGTGTATGCACCCTGAAAGTGCATTCCAGGACCCCAAAGACATCTTGATTCAACTAATTGAAACATGGATGTGTTTTTAACAATGGGAAGTAGCGTCACTTGTCCTTCCAGTTAGATTTTGTGAGCAGGAGCTCTGATAAGCCTTATCATTCATGGCAAGTATATGGAGACTTGTTAAGTGACTCTTGACTTTAGAATTCTATTATTTTTTCCCATTGGTTTAATACACACATTTAGCCCCTCTTATGTACCAGCTTCTGTGTGAGATCCTGAGAATACAAAGTGAAATGGGCCAAGTTTTCTGCTTCCAAGGAGCTCACAGTCTAGTTGGGAATAGAGGCAATTAAAGGAAAAATGACAATAACTTCTGGAATGTCCAAGGACAGAGCTATGCCTGGGGGTTAGGGATCACCTAGGACTAGTGAGAGTTGCTATGTGAAGCAGCACGAGGAAATAGGGAAGGGGAGTTGAACGTGGGCTAGCTATAGTCTAACGTCTGAAAGACGGAAACTGTACCAAAGAGGGTGATCCGGGAAGAATCTCTGTCCATGTTGAAATATGTCTCTATAATAGTGCCAGAAACATTTTAAGGTAATATCTTTCCTAAAGAGAAGAAGAGAAGGGGTTTCCTAGACATGAAGATCTATGGGAGCAGAGGCTCAAGGCTATGCCCAGATGCTGAGTCCCATATGCCTGAGTTCAAATCCCAACCACTCTGGCCAACATTAATCATGTAGAAATTTCCCAGAGCTGGTGGATCTACTCACAACCTGCTTTGCTATCATTCCATTTTTAATTTGGATTTTTATTGTTAGCTTTAGCAAACTCTAAGTAACCTTTAAGGTTTGCCATTATTTGGAGAATATGGGTAATGTAATAATGGTCAATGTTGTTGATGATAATTAAAAAGACTATGATATGCACAGTGTTCATTTATGGAGCGTTGGCTTAATCTACATAGACCCTAAGTGCTTGCGGTGGTTAATTTTATGTTTGAACTTGACTAGGCCACAAGGTGCCCAGATACTTGATCAAACATTATTCTGGGTGTGTCTATGAGAGTGTTTTTGGATGAGATTAACATTTGAATTGATAGACTGAGGAAAGCAGATTGCCCTCTCTAACGCGCATAGACTCCATTCGATCAATTGAAGACCTAAACAGAACAAAAAGGTTGGGTAGGAGGGAACTTCTCCTGCCTGACTGCTTAAGCTGAGACATTGGTCTTCTACTGCCCTGGGACTGGAAGTCATACCATTGGTTCTACCAGGGCTCCAGCTTGCTGACTGCAGGTCTTGGGACTTCTCAGTCTCCATAACTCCTTATAATGAATCTCTCTCTCTCTCTCTTTCTTTCTGTATAGATGTAAATAGATATAGATAGTTATAGCTATAATCTCCTATTGGTTCTGTTTCTCTGGAGACTCTAATACAGTGCTTTATGTTTTCTCTCATATTTCTCATGGTCTTGATTTTATGAGAGACAAGGTCCTGCTATGTTGCCCAGGCTGGCCTCAAACTCCTGGGCTCCAGTGATCCTCCCACCTCAGCCTCCTGAATAGCTGGGACTACAGGCACTCACCAATGTGCCTGGCTCAGCTTATAATCTTGATTTGGACTTGTGCGCTTAGACACTTCAGTATACTATAGGACAAGACAAATTAGATTTTAAGATTTCTTCTAGCTTATAGTTTGAATTCTGGCCATTATAAAGGTCATTTTTAAAAACTTGAGAGTCAAATTCTTTGCCACAGGAAGCTGGTTTCAGATTCTGGCCATACTACCTGTTCAATACATGTATCTTGGACAAGTTACTTAATGTTTCAGAACCTGAGTTTCCTTTGCTACAGTACTTAACTTCATAGAATCATTCGAAACATTCAGTAGTAAGCTCAGGGAATATAAATGCTACAGTTCATCATCATAATCATCACCCAGTTTTCTTAATACTCCTAATACACACAGCTACTACCAATAAGGGCATCGCCAGGACTCCCTCTTTAGTTTTGTTTTTCAATTTTCTCACTTGGAGGGAGGGCTCTTGAGGAAAGTCGTTTGATCTCATGGGTTTTATCATCGTTATTACTATCTTTGCTTCCAGTACCATCCAAAAATCATCATGGATAACTTTCACTTTCACTTGTCTGCCCCCCAGAAGCCCCTTTGGTTCAATTTGCATCGTTAATCATATCTGACTCAATATCCCATTGACAACTTCCACTCTTCATTTTCCATCTTTCCAAATTCCAATTAAAGAAATATTGAAACAAGTTTTTCATTTTCATGTTGTTTCTCCTATGAGCATTACTTAATCTCAGAGCTTAAAAGGCATGGCTGCACTGTCCCAGTACCAAAAATGCAGATTTGTGTCCATGAGAAAATAATTTTCCCAATGCGCTACCATCTCTGGTGACATGAAGGACAGCCCAAACTCCTAAGCCCATAAAACACCATCAATCACAAGTTTCATAAAAATGACTGAGTTGAATTTACAAAAGAGCTTGGAGTTTCTGAGACTTTCAAGGTGAGTCTCTGTTCATGAACTAGGGGAAAACAGTACCTGTTGCTTGGACAATGAAATGGGAGGGAAAATGCAGGATTCCATGTTTCTGTCCTTTCTTCTTCATTTCTCCATGGAATCAAGTTTGAACAGCACACCTTCATATGGGGCCTTCCTCTGGACATCAGAGACACACGGTGATAGGACTCTCTACTTTGTCATCTGCCCATGGCAACTCAAAACATTATCTGTAACCATTGGATTATGGTTTTCAAATTTTAATGTGCGTAAGAGATGCTTGAGAGCAATTTTAAACATGGAAATTTCTGGGCTCCATGCCCTGAGATTTTGATGTAATAGGTTTGTGGAATGTGCATTTTTATCTGGTGCTTTAGGGGAAATTGGTGCCTATGACCTGTGTCCCCACTGTAAGAGATGTTCCTTAGGGAAGTTTTATTCCCATGTCACTGGATGGAGGGTATGGGACATCAACCCCAAATTATTACTGGTGTAGAAAGTGCTGGACAGAACCTAGAAGAAAGAAGGATATTTTCTTGTACACACGTAGGGGGAAAAAATCCTAGGGGTAGAGGGTGGGGGACCAAAATGGGATCTTAATGACAGTGTCATTCTTAAAGAGTTAGAATGAGGAAACATCCAAACCCAAGAAAATGACTGTCCACGCAGGTTCAATCACATCCAATCCTGAAAGGTTTGTCTTTTTTTGAAGATCAGTTTCCTCTCTCTCTCTCTCTCTCTCTCTCTCTCTCTCTCCTCTGCTCATCTCCAGAATAATCTATGCAGCTACTCCTCCCAGGGGACTTCCCATCCCTGTTCTAAGTTGTCATTCTCAGCACTCCTGACCCTGCTTTTTGCTCTCAGTTTCCAGTTTCAGTTTGATGGAAACAGGATGTGAGCACTAGCTGCATCTCTGTGGGCAAAGTGATGGTCTGGGAGGCTCTCCGGCCTTGCCCCCTTTCCCCACCTGCGGGAGGAGGAGCAGTTTGCCAAGGGGAGCTGGGAAACCTGGGCTGGAGTATTCGCCCAGGAACAGGACCCCCTGGGCACAGCATCCCTGCGAACAACCAAGCCTTCAGTCTTACCGTTTCCATCCATAGAAAAATGAGTCAGGGCCTGAATAAAAACTTCCTTCTGGTTGCTGTTCAATAGGAAATGTATTTTAAGAAGAGAAAGCTATTTTTAAGAATTACTTTTATTAGTCTATTGATTCCATACTTAAAAAATGGGTCAGCTCTCCTCCTGTGCTGCTAAAGGTATTTTTGAGAAGTCGTTAAATAAATGCAGTCCCTAATTTGCTGTTTGGAGTCGTGACCCGCTCTTATCCTCTGCCGGAGGATAAGAGATGATTTTGTTCTTAGCCTATTTTTCATTCACTGAGAATCTCTGACCTCTCCATCCCAGGTTAGGCAGTCATGAGCTCCAGTGGGATTCTCAGACTCAATCTGTAGTTATTTTAAGCATTTAAATTACATAAGCAAGGCTCTTTTTAGAATCCCTTCTTAGGGTCAGTCCCACACAGGACATCCTTAAAATTGCTGCCATGAGCATGTGATCAGCTTTGCCATTTGGTCTTTTGCGATTAGGGCTCCAGAGGCTGCTACTGTGAGAAGGAGAGTGCAGGTCATCTGGTCCCTCTGCTCCTTACAGAGAGTGGCTGGGTGCAGCCCTGGTAGCATTGAGGAAATGGACGAGGGAATGTCCTGCATTGGTTACAAGAAACAGAACCACAACTCAAACTGGCTGAAACAAGTAAGGCAATATTTTGGTTCATATAACAAGTACAGCAATAGTGCTTTGGGCACAGGCAGGCCCAGGGATCAAACCAAGTCCTCCAGTCATCCTTTTTCAGTTCTGCTTTGCTTTGTGTTTGTTGTTCTTACTCCAGGGCAGGACTTTTCTCGTAACATCCCCGGGCAACTCCAGACAACAGTCTTTCAGTTTAAATCCTTTGGAAAGAAATATTATTTCTTCCCAAGAGTCCCCCTAAAGTTTTCGTTCAAGCATTTTTGGACTTATTTGGGCCAAATGTCACTTTTGCTCATTCACTTTGGCCAAGGGCGTGCAATGCTCTGATTAGTTGATGCAAAATCACATGCGAATCTTAGAGTCACAATCACTCATCTCAAGAACATGAACTGGGATGAGGAAGAAATGGTTCCTCAAGGAAAATATGGGTTTGGTCTTCCCAAGAAAGATCAATGGATGTTAGGGAAAGACAAAAAACTATAGTGTATTATGTGGTCAGGTAAGACAAATGATGATTGTGAGTGCCTTGTTGGACTTCTGAATTGGGGGAGTAGCCACTACCCCTAGTGCCCTCACATCCTCAAATCTCATGCAGCTTCTGAAATATGGCCAGAGGAAGAGAAGCAGAACAGCAAACTCTATCATGGTAGCATCTGCTCGTCCTCCAAGCACCCAGCATGCAGGAGCCCAAGAATGCAGCAAAAGTTTGGTCCATTCTAGCTTTGCAAATCATGTAATCTTGTTCAACAAGAGAAAAATTTCAACTACGTAGTGAGTGCCTAGAATGTGCCAGGTGTTGCCTCTTCCCCACTGCCAGATATTGCTGGTCGATGCCTACTATTTAGACTGAGTGGGACCAGAGGAAGTGGAATAAATAAAAATCCTAAAGGTGAAGCAGTGATTAAAAAGCTTCTTAAGGGAATGAAATAAGTCTTGTTCATTTCTGTTCCTTATCATTTAACTAAGCACAGGGTCTGCCCAGTAGTAGAGACTTAAATGTTGACTGAATTAATGCATGCCTAACATCTATTCAGTTTTTACTATACTCTGGACACTCTGTAAAGTACTTTTCAGTCCCTAATTCATTTCACCCTCACAACAACCCAAGGAAGTAGTTTTTACAGTTTTTAATCTCCATTTTACAGATGAGGAAACTGAGGCACAGAGAGTTTACATGGATAATAAGTAGAAGAGGAGGATTCAAGCCCAGGCAGTATGACTTTGGAGTCTGTCCTAGAGAGTATGCTAATTCTCATGAATGCAGTCATGGGAGTAGGGATCTAGCTCCCTGACTCACAGTTTTGGCAAAGCCATACTGGGCAGCAGAAGGATGGCCTCTACCTGGACTGGCCGATGTGTTATTGGCCACATGTGGTTATTTAAACTCGTATTTCAAGTGCTCAATAGCCACATGTGGCTATGCAGATATAGAACAAGTCCCTTCTTGGAGAAAATTTCCATTGGATGGCAGTGGTAGATGAATTCTAAATGTCATTTCCAATCTTGATATGGGGAGTGGGAATTACTGTTTTCTATGGAGCATCCCCAGCCAAACTCCCCTTGCCCTGGCTTCCCTTGCCACATGCACTCTATGCTATCAGGACGATGAGCAGCCTGTGCCCTCTCACCACCCTTGCCTTTACACACTGTCTGCTCCGGGCACCTCTGCAGTCACACCAGGAAGTAATCAAGAGCTCATAACTGCCACCCCCCCTCTCCAAGTCTTACTTGAAGTTTTAAGGCAGGAAATCTGGATGCTTGATTGACAGGAAACCCTGGCAACAGAGGGGCTGGATACAGAACTCTGGGTTTGATATCCTACAGACCCAGGGTCTGAATCCCAGATAACCACGTACTAATGATAGGACCTCAGGTGAGCAGCTCAGGTCTCTATTATGACAATTATTACATAACCTGGATGGCCTGTAGTTCTCTAGCCTTTGGGGGCCACCCTTCTGTTTAAAACCCTCTAGATGATATCCTGAGCCAACTCTCGGCAGACCGTGGTCTCCTCCCTAGGTGATTTCTGGGACACACTAAGATCTCTTTTGGAGACTTCATGGAACCCCCAAAATCTCACTTTGCTCTGAACTACATATTCAGAGCAACATGGGTCAATTTTGTCATCTTGTAATATCTATTCACGTGTAATGTTTTTTTCACTTCAAGCATGACCACAAACCCTTCTCTTGGCCTTTCAAAACACAATGGCAACAAGGTTGTGGTATGTAACAGGCTTAACTGGAGGCTTGGAGTTTAGAGAAAGGGATTACAAAGCAGAAAAGGAAAATTTAATATTGGATAATAACTATTACTATTTGTAGAATCCGTACGTGGTGTATCCCTGGAGGGGTCTCCCAGCCCTCTGGCCTATCACCACATTACGTGGGCCATCTGGCCTCCCTTATATAAGAACGATGGTGACCATGATCTCCTTAGGCATGGTCTAAGGCCAGAGCTGTCCCTTACCCCCTAGCTAGTGTAGAATAATCCTTCCCCAATTCATCCAAATACAATCTGGCCCCATTCTTGTGTTGGGATGACTGATTTGGACAAATAATACCTACTTCCTGGCCTTAGGTAGAAAGTAAGATGACGTGGCAGCTGATGGAAAACCAAGGCAAGGGAATATAGTCTACTGATTCCTTAACCTCCCCAAACCCACATACTTTGTCTCAAGGTGGACTGAAGGAAATTTCTCTACCTGTATCCAGCCCTATTTGCTTCTCTTTGATCTCTTGGTTTGTCCTGGGATGCACAGCGATCGGGAGTTAATGTATTATTCACACTGTGGCCCTGGGCTTCTCAGAACTTGGCTTCCAATCAAACTGTGAGTGGGATCTCATGTTCTCAACCCTTTTTCACAGCCTGATCCTAGCGCAGAGGCCCCCATTTGTCTCTCAGAGACAGAACAAATGGGCCTTAGCAAGAACAGAAGGCTCAGGAGAGGACAAAATGCAGCTACTGAACGGAAGAAAAAGCTTAAGTGACCTTTTAGTGAGAAACAACTTGAGCTTCCTGCAGGAATTATCACATTCAAGTGGTACTTTACAAATAATAGCTCTTATTTATTGAGGTCTCACTATGTGCCAGGCATTGTGCTAGCACATTTGAAGGCATGATCCCATCTCATTCTTAAATCAGTCGCAAAAGTAGGTACAGTAGTCCCTGTTTATTTGGAGGAGATACATTCCAAGGCCTTCAGTCGGTGCCTGAAACCTTAGACAGTACCAAATCCTACATATGTTGTGTTTTTTTCTTATACATACATATATATGATAAATTTAATTGATAAATTAGGCACAGTAAGATATTAACAATAACTAATAATAAAATGGAACAATCATAACAATATGCCAGCATCACTACCCTTATGCGTTGGGACCATTGTTAAGCAAAATAAGGGGTATTGAAGGTACTGCAATCCCATCAGTCTATCTGATGACTGCACTGGCTCCTAAGTGACTCGTCTGTGGGTAGGGGACACAGCATGGATCCACTGGACAAAGGGACAACGCATGTCCTGGGTGGGATTGAGAAGGATGGTAAGAGATTTTATCCCACCATTCAGAACAGCATGCAATTTAAAATTTATGAATTGTTTATTTCTGGAATTTTTTTATTTAATATTTTTGGATCTTGGTTGACCATGGATAACTGAAAATGCAGAAAGCAAAACCGAGATTGGGGGTGGGAGGCACTACTGTATATTATCTCATTTTTGGAAGCTGAAGTTCAGAGCGTAAGTAATGTGATCAACATTATCCAGGTTTTCCAGGTAGTAACCAGTAAACACACAGTCTGAGGCTGATTCAACTCAGAGTCTATTATCTCAGCCTCTACCCTTAGGTTGGCTTCAATTCTTCAGAGCATGTTATTTCATTGGCTATCAAGAGGCAAAAGTAGCAGGGGTCAGTATTTGCCCTATTTTGCAGACAAGGAAATAAGAGCTCAGAGGGTTTATAGCACTTGCTCAATGTTACCTAGGTCTCCTGAGTTCTAGTCCAAAGTGGCTTCCATGACATTGAGCAGCAAGTGGCTGAACTGGGATTCCAACTAGGGCTGTCATAATAAAAATTATCCTCTGTGCTGGGCACGTGGAAAGCCCTCAGGAGGCTGATTTGTTTTCATAGCCATCTCTGTGCCATGGCTTCTGTCGACGTATATAATCATACAGGAATCAACAGGAATCTCTCAGTCGGGTTCCAGTTTAAGAGAATGACCTCCTCCCCTTTCCCTAGCAAGGCTTCTTGAGGTCAGAGTGCTACACAGTTGTACAGACAAATGATGGCTTTCCTTCTATTATTTGTATTGCCTCCTAAGAGCTGTCCCCACCCCCCAAAAAGCAAAGGACAAGCTTCACTTTCTTTTTTTTAAACATTTAGGTACCTTGATTCTTCCAGATGAGAAGGATCAGTGATGGGTAAATCTTAGCATTTCAAAGGAGGAGACATGCACCCTGGTTAAGAGACTATTAGAAACCTTTTTTCCTACTCCCCTTTTACTAAGAAGTTGTCATGGTGATGAAGGTGGGCCAGGATGGGAAGCGCCTAGTGAAGTTACCATCACACTTTGGTTTTGAAATCCTGTGAAAAGCTCTTTCCATCAAGTTTAGCTGGGGACTTTGGTCCTGTGATGTGAAGGGTGTTTTGTGCCAATAAATTCACTTCAGATACGATCATTTTCTTTTTATGTTACTATATGAGTCTCAAGGCGTCCCAAATATTAAAAGAAGAAAAGATGGATGTTCATAGCTGTAATTGCCTCTACATCTGGATTGCAAAGTGGGTTGCTTCCTTGAGCCAATAATCTCATTTCGGGGTATCTGTCCTAGAAATAAAGCATCTGTGCATATCTAGTCATATAAAAATGTAGACTTCTAGTATATAAATATGTATAGATGGATATAAATATTTACTGTAACATTGTTATAGTGGAAAACAAAAGTTGAAACAAAGCCCACCAATAGAGGATATGGTTGATTACATTGTGACACATTTATATCATGATAAATTGCAGAGTTGTGAGCAAAAAAATGAATAAGTTAGATCTGTATGTATTGGCCTGGAGAGATCTTTATGATATAATTGTCAAATGAAAAAACAAGTTTCAGAGTAGAGTGATGGATATGATCCCATTTTTGTAAAACACTGTGTCAAAAGCTATTTATGAGAATTTATGTTTGTATATGCTTGAGTGAGCGCAGGTAACCATGTGGAACATTATCCACAACATCGGATCGACTACCTGCAGGACGCAGGCAGGGATGCTTGGAGGGAAGGCAATGCTATTAACTTTTGTTTGACTCATTGTGGTAAGTACATATTATATTTATACTTAAGAAAAAATCCCTTCAAAATAAAGTCAGTGATAAAGGTGGGGGTGGAGTGAGGGCTTTAAGGCAAAGCCTGTGCCTCTGTGTTGCTCCCAGCTAGAATAATGTGCTAGGCTATCACGGCCCTGCGGAGACTCTGCTGATCTTAAGAATCAACATCTTATGACTTAAAATAATAACCCCAAGAAAAGGGAGGGGATGAGATGTTGCCTGCTAAAGTTCTCTGTTAGGATAACATTTCCAATAAGTTACCAGTAGAATGGTTACTATCTAACAAGAAACAAATAAACAAATCCATTATTTTCCTTTTGTCTTAGAAAGCATCACACAACCGTGGGAGTGTTTCCCAAACTCAGTATTTCTGGAAAAGGAGCACTGTTTTAAGCATTTTGAGTGGGAGAAGAAATGCTGGAGTGCATTAAATCAAGACTGTGATAATATCTGTTTTTAACAGATCTGTTCTTCCCTCTCTCCTTCTGTCCCTCCCTTCCTCTCTTCCTCCCTTGCCACTTTCCTCCTTCTCTCCTTCTTTCTGTTTCTGTCTCTCTGCTTCTTGTTTTCCTTCATTCTTTCTTTTAAAGAAAATTATTTTCTTTACTTAATATTCCTGATTAGACAATATTAAATCAATTGACTTAACTCTCTTGCTTGCAGGTGGAGAATTGGGCAATTTAGTCTTTTAAATTATTTTCTTAATTGATTTGTAGTGATATATGCATATATGTATACGTGTGTGTATACATAATGATGGAGAGTATGCACCCTCTCTATCCCGGATTTATTATAATAGCAGCCACAGAATATTCTGTATCCCACTACCTTTAAAATAAAAAGTCCATTTGGATGTCTATTATATGCTAGAGATCACATACTTCCCTTAGTTTATGCTGAATTCAGCTTGCATCACAGTTTTTTTGGTTTCATTTCACAATTTGGGGAATCCCATACATTTCTGTATGTATGATTCCCCGAACTGCCTCTGTTGGGCAGTTCATTATAGGTACTTTTTCAAAAAAGTGTTAATCATTCTTTAAGTGAAAGGAATCATGTATACACACGAATCTGATTAGCTCATAGTGGGGATTTAAGAAGTAACTAGTTGTTGCTAAATAATAGAATTCTTAGAAGTCAATATCCAATGTTGTGAGAGCTTTAGTGTCTTTCCTCCTCTTTCTTGAAGAGAATTAGAATTTGGCCAGTAATTTTTTTTCTCTTTGATCTCTAAGTTAAGTGCCATGATAGTTTTCTAACTTCTGAGATCTCCACATCTATCATTAAGGGATTTTCCATATTGTCATTTTCTTAGAAAGTTTGGCCTTCTTTCTCCCTATGGGGTGTGTATAATCATGTATTATGAATATTTTTATGATTTGAGATTCATGAAACCAGACACAACACTTAGGGACTAAGCAACATCCTTAAATGCCAAGACAATGAGAAACACTCATTGAATATTTCCCATGTGTTGTATATCCGGGCATAACAAGTGCTGACAATGCACAGACAAATTTATTAGGAGAGCTTTTTATGGACAAAGTCCTTTGCTTGGGAACCAAAGTCACATTTGCCTCTTCTTCTTTTCTTGTAACCCCACCACTTGTCACAGTATGCAGGTTACTATGGTGATGAGGAAAAGAATACTGAATTGGATGAACATTGCAAAAATATTGTAGTGGGCCATAAAGGATATTTTAAATTAACTTTTTATTTTTTGTAATCATTTTAGATTTACAGAAAAGTTGCAAAGATAGTGCAGAGAGTTCCTGTATACCCCTCACCCAGTTTCTCCCATTATACGTTACAGTGGTACATTTGTCAAAACTAAGAAACTGACATTAGTACACTACTAATAATGAAGTTCCAGACTTTATTGGGATTTTACCAGTTTTTCCATTAATGTCCTCTTTCTTTTCTAGGCTCCAATTTAGGGAACTATGTTGTATTTAATTATTATGCCTCATGAGTCTCTAGTTATGTTCCCAAGTCTTCTGGACCCCATGGCAGTTTCTCATTCTTCCTTTGTTTTAGAAAGAGTTTTTTTTTCATCTACACAGAATTTTATCAAGGTTTACTCCTCTGAACAGGGCTTAAGTTGTTGCATGATGGCCTTCTTTTGTATTTTTTGGTGGCTCTTAAGGGGACAAGATATTTCTTAGGACTCACAACTTGACAAATAATGTTTCTGTTTTTTGTCCTCTTTATATTAATTCTTTGATTCCAAGAGGTCACGATCACTAAGAAAGGAATATTTCTGGCCAGTAACATTTTCCTTCTGCCAGATGTATCATCTCAGTTCTTGTTGAGTTATTTTTACGAATAATTTAAAGCTCCAATTTCCAAAGTATTCATATCGTGTAAACTAGTTTTATCCCCTTCTCCACCTTCAGTGCTCTACAAATAGATAGTAGTTTCCTTTCACACAGTTCTTTAAACAATCTGTTCAGGGCCCGGCCACCAGCTCCATACCCCAATCTGTTGTTTTTGTTCCCTGCTGTTTAAGTACCCAAGCCCTTGCTGAAGCAGAATGTCCATAGTCAATCTTGCTGCTTGATTTTTGTTACCACGTCTGCATACGATTGGTTGTGAATTCTAAATTGAATATTTATTTTGGAAAGCTTTCCATGTTATCGTCTTCACACTGAGTACGCGCACACACTTTGGAGGCAGAGAGATCTGAGCTCCAGCTCCAGCTCTGCCACCCACCATGTGAACCACCTCGGGCAAGTCACTTATCTTCTCCCAGCCTCCATCTCCTCAGATGTGAAATGGAAGAGACAGCTTCTCTCTTGGATTTGATTTTCAAAGCCCTTAATATTTTCTGAGTTTTTCTCTTTGTAGCTATTTGTTATTACCCCAGGGCTAGCCAGGGATGAAGCAATCTAAAAATAGAGATAGCTGCTTTTAGTTCTCTTTCTCCTCCCACTACCCTCAAAAATGCCAGGGGTAAGAGGGATGCATGACTGTTAGCCAAGTGTTTGCAAAGGATGGCTTCCTGTGGATATCTGGAAAGGCGTTAGGGCCGCTGTGCTGGTCAATAGATGCGGTGGCATTCTGCAGTTAATCCAGAAAATGGTCAGCAGACCTACTCCGAGTTTGTGTCCATTGCCATTGGGTACTGATGGTGAGAAGTCTGGTCTCTGTGTTTAGATTCTCTCCTTTCCATCTCTTCGTGTCCTGGGACCACTGCAGCCATCTTCTCTGTACCCTGGGACCCCTGACTTGATAAATAATCCCTAAAATTTAACTCTGGACCTTGTCTCAGATCCCACTCATACTTAATTTTTTAACTAACATGTTTTTAGCCATTATTTCTCATGGTTTATAGAAGTAACCTTAAGCTATGTATACAGTCTGAAAAATATATTCATATTTTTACATTATGGTCTTTCTGTCTAACAATGCATGTTCATGAATCCATTTTCATAGCTCTCCTGATCGGGAAGTTGAGTCATCACAGATTTTGTGGAAAGTAACAAAGAGTGAGCTCTTTGAGTACCCCCCAAATCTATCACCTGATGCTCCCTACTTTGAAGTATTAATTTAACTGTTTGGTTCAACAAATATTTATTTAGTGGATATTTACTCTGTGGCAAGCACTGTGTTAGGGGCAGTGCTGGTGCGTTGATTCAAAGAAACAATAATTATAACCACCTGCTACAGTGCTTGATACATGTTCAATGCTTTAAAAAAATGTTGCATTCATTCTCCTCCTTTTTGCCAACACGCATTGATCTAGCAATCAGAGTAGTTAATTTAACAGTGTCCAGTGTGGAGGCTTGCAATATTTATAGAATGAATCAGAGAAGAAATGTTGAAATACTCATGTTAAGCAAATAGAAAAAAACATTTCTCTTTCTATCACTTTGCCATTTAGAGAAAGTATACGGGGTCAATATAACCAGGGGTTAAAAGAGCAGGCAGTAAAGCCAGACAACTCTTTTGGAATCTCATTCTGGTTCTTGCTATGTGGGTGACCTTGGGCAAGTTATTCAACATTTCTGAGTTTCGGGTTCCTCACGTATGAAATTGAGATTATAATGGTAACTACTTCACAGAGAGGTGAGATTAAATAAACCAATCGATGTAGACCTTTAAGCATATTGGCTGACATGCAAATAAGTAATATATAAATATCAGGCGTATTATCATTATTATAAACATGTTCTGGGAAATAGTTACTAATTTTATGAGGTCTTAAGAGTAGAACAAGCTACTCTAAGAGGGTTGTGTAAAAGTTTAGCTCTCCATGGTAAGTTTCTCTCTCTGTGATAGTTACCTTCGTTTAAATGTTCTATTTTCAAAATAGCGGCACATACCTCCGTTTCCCTGCCACGTGCCACAGAAGGACCTCGACACGCTGCATGGTGCTATTTGCTCCCGGGATCCCCATTCTCCTCCTGATTGTTTAAATAGCTTGTAATAAAAAGAGAGTGAAAGATATATAGTTTGAAAGGGCAGTTTGTCTTTCTGGTCAAACCGCACATTTTAAAAACATTTCTACCTTGGGCATAGAAAGCACAAGTTACCTACTTCCATTGAAATGAAAATATTATACTCTAAAAGAATGTTATAATTGTCTAATTGAAATATTTGATAAAAGAAGTAGGACAGAGAAAGATATGATAGGTGATGTTAGGAATAAATTAACGTAAGATTAAATTCCAAGAAGATTTATTTGGAGGCAATTTGCAGTATAGATTAGAGGGGGAAAAAATCCCCAGAGGAAGATTGTTAAGGTAATTATTTGTAATCTAATCTGATTTCCTTTTCTTGAGAGAGCCACTAGACTGGTAAACTGGGGATTTGAGTAAATTAATTAATATCCTGCCTTGATCCTTCAAGAATTCAGAGTGGCTTAAGACCTGAAATATTGTCTCATTAGAAAATCTGAAATTTATTGTGACTGAGTTCATTCATCCATTCATTCATTCTACACATATTTATCGATGGTCCACCGTGTGCCAGACACTGTTACTGTCACGTATATATTTGCTAATAACATGATCATGGCTCTTGCCCCTTTGGAGCGTACAATCCAATCCAGTTCTTTCAGTTCTAGTGGATGAGAAATTTTGTGTACCATTTTGTAATTTTCTGGGTTTAAGCTAATCCCAACATGCATTGTAACGTTTTTAACAGACATCTTTGGTTCAGAACACTGTTGTACATCTAATCATCTGAAGGTGGCAATATTTTGGAGAGAAACAGATTATCTCAGGAAAATGCTGCTCAAGTTAGGAGCTAAGTGGATGACTCAAGTCTCAAGAACCAATCAATCATCATGGCTAAAATCGCCAAATAGCTAGGGTTAGATTGGTAGATAGAGCCCAATTAAATGTTAGTAAGTAAACCAAGATGACTAAATATAATACCCATCACAAAAACACATTTGATTTCTCCATTTCCAACTTGTATATCTTGAAATTTTGAATAACATTTTAATCATATAAGCAAAGAGTTCTCTCTAGTGTAATTCACCAGGACAGTCAAAATAAGAAGGCCAAAGAATGGGTTTGTGAATTTAACTTGCCTTATTCAGCCAAAGGCACTGGGGAGAGGATAGAAAAAAGGATAAATTACTATCATCAGGGAATTCAATTTATAGTGGCTGTAGCTAACATTTACTGAGTACTATGTGCCAGACACTGTATTGAGTACTTTATGTATGTTATCGTATTTAATCCTCAAGAAAACTGTAGCAGATAGTATTTTATTTAACAGATGCTAAATTTTAGATTCAGCGAATTTTAGTAACATGTCCAAAGCCACACAGCTTGTGAGTGGGTGAGCGGGGATTCAAACCTGGGCTGGTCTGACTACTGGGACTTTGCCTAAGTATTCTATACTACTTCCCTCTGCGGTCTTCCTTCTCCTAGGCTTGGCCAGTGGAGTTTAAGAAATTCCCAATATCTTCTAACTTTTACTTAATCCCTAGATTTAGAAACATACTTGACCTGAATATCTTGCATTTGTTAACCAGTGTTAGTAAGTGCTCAGGAAAGAAGGACTCAAGAGAAGTCTGGGATCGCTACAGGGAGGAGGTAAGGATGACTAGGGCTTGAATGGGTGAGAGGGAGGAAGACTGCACTGCTCCTGGGAGCTGAGATGGGGAGGCCACAAAGGCAAAGGCCAAAGCCTGAGCTAGCCAGGGCAGAGGCTCATGTTGGGGAGGGAAAGGCCTTGCCTGCCAGGAAGAGGACATGTACAAGGAAGGAAAAATGAATGTATTTGTGGTCAGGTAGTTGCATATTGACCCCCATTAATGGCCTCCATATACCCACTGCCTTTGCAATGTGACTATCTAGCGTCTCCTATCAAGATACGGAGTCAAGTCTGCCTGTCCCCTTGAATATGGGCAGTCCTGTAGCTTGCTCTGACCAATAGTAAATGGCAGAGGTGATGGTATGCCATTGCTGAGTCTGGGCTTCTCAAGACAGTTTACATGCTTCTGTTGTCTCTCTTGGACTCCTGACATGCCATGAGAACAAGCTCAGGGTAGCCTGCTGAATGATGAGAGATCACATAGAGGAGAGAGCAGCTGGCTCAGTGGAGGCCATCCTAGACCAGCCAGCTCCCAGCTAACTCACCAGCTGACCTCAGACATACCGGGCAACCCACATTAGATCAGCTGAGCCCAGTCCAGATCAACAGAATCACCCAGTTGACCCATAGACTTATGAGCACAAATAAATGTTAATTGTTGTGTGCCAATAAAATTTTGGGGGTTACTAGGTATTCGGCATTATTATGGTAACAGATAACGGATAGAGAGTATTGTTCTTTATGGACAAAGATGCAAAACTATAATTTTTCCCCTTTTTTAAAAATGAGATAAATCTAAGAAATGGTTATCATTTATTGATCACTTTTTCTTGGGTCCCTAACAGGTACTCATAATATCCTTATAGGATAGTCTTATTTTCCTTATTTTATAAGCAAAGAACCTGAGATTCAGAGTGTTTTGCCCCAGGTAACATGTGAGATGTGATAGATTCAGGATTTGAACCAAGCTTTTCTGACTCAAAGGCTTTCCTTCCATGAAGCTCTATGAAATTCAGGAGAATACCACAGATACAGCATGACCAGATTGTATTAATTGAATGTGACAAAATCTGCCATGAAATACCAAAAACAAACAAACAAAAAAATAGGCCAGACAAGACAATAGTAAAGCCAGTGAGGGCTGATTAAGCACATATTTCCAGAAGTACTGGTTAGTTGTACCTGTGCCAATCTAGAAACTCATGTATAGACATATGTCTTTAGTATGATTCTGTCAATGATTTGTTACCGACTAAATTCCTCGGTTACACAAAACTGGGGAGGGATTCTAGACACCCTCATAGATGCTGAGTCCCTGAGAAGAGGAAATCAAATCCATGTTCAAGGAAGGTCATGGAAAGTCCTCCAGTTGGTTAAAGTATTCAATAGAAGAAAATGCTGAATGGGGGTGATTCAGGATACAGCTGTCCACATGGTAAAGACACGTGGCGTGTTTCAGGAAGCAGCAGCAGGCCGTGGACTCCAGGAGAACATGGGCCTGATGTTCAGCCCCTAGTGTAGTGTTTGGTCCATTATAGATGCTCAACATATGCAGCCATAGGGAGGAAGGAAGAAATCTGCAAAGCACAGGGGTGGAGGTGGGAGAAAGATAGCAAAAAATAGAAAGCAATCAAGTTCCAGACTGAATGTTAAAGACAAATAAGTGGAGGGGACACTGTCTATGCTCCATACAGGTCCCCTAGAATTCCCTGTACCTGGGCCCCCTCCCCTGTCTTCTGTGTGCTGTTGCCTCTCACAGCAGCCCCTGCAGCTCCTTTGGCCTGGAGCTATTTCAGGTAGAGAGAGGGGAGTGCCTGGGGTGGTTATTTCACCCCTGGGGCAGTGCTTAGTCCAAGACTGATTGGGGTGGTGGCTTGAAAGCCCAGCTCCCTGGCCATTAGGTGGACAAACCCTGAGGGGTAATTTAGACTCCAGACCTCCCTTGCAAGATCAGGCTGAAATTTTGCCTGAAATAACACCTTTAATTGGCTTTAACCCCAGCCCCTGTCCCACGCACGTCCCCTAATTCTTCACTGGTTTCTCCTAGGAGCACTGAATACATCACCAGCAAGTGAATTCTGGTCTGGGGATCAGCTTCTGGCGAGTCTAATTTAAGACAGTAAGTGATTTCTGAGAGGTTGAAGATGGTGAATTTTTCATCATTTCATCCCCAGAAACTGGGAGAGTGCCAGGCATATGGTAGGTGGCTTGTCAAATCTTAGAAGGAAGGAAGGAAATCAGAAAGATTGTGAAGAAAGATGCTGTATATAAATGTAAATAGAACATACCCAAATTCCAAATAAATACTCAGAGGTATTAGAAAGATTTTTGTGAAACATGACTCAGGCTTGTGAAAATCTCTAAGCGTAAGAAGAGGGAAGAAAGAAAGGTTGAAGAACAGCAAATGTACCTCTAGGGATGGGTGGGTCATCCCACTTGACAACTATTTATTGAGCAGCTGGCACTTTTCCGGTCCTGCTATAGGTGCTTGGGACATATCAGTGAACTAAACCAATTACCCTTCTCTCATTGGGCATACATTTCAGTGGGAGAGACAGCTAAATAATAAACCTGAAAATAAGTAAATTATATAGTGTGCAAAAAAGTTCTAAGTGTTATGGAAAAAAGAAGAAAGTCAAGCCGGTTAAAAGGATTAGGGTGAGTGGAGGGTAGAGGCAGTTTGAAGAACTGAACAGGTCAGAATGAGTCTCGTTGAAAAAAGAAGACACAAAGACTTGAAGTCAGAAAGTGAATCAAGGGATATTTGAGGCAAAAATGTTCCAAGTTGGGGGAACATCTAGAGAAATGGCCTAAGGTAAGGCCATGCCTGGCACCTTCCAGGAACATTAGTTGAAATGGCATGAGGGAGGGAGAGAGAAAGGGTCAGAGAGGAAACTGAGGCCAGAGCACTCAGGGCCCTGTAGGCTGCTTAAGGATTCCAGATTCTAGACACAGTTTTGTGCAGATCTTGATAGCAGGGGCTTTGCAGCCAGGCAGATCTTAGCCTGAAGCTCAGCTCTGTTTTTCCTACGTTACTCTGGGCAAGTTACTTAACTTCTCTGAGCCACTGTTTTCTCATCTGTGAAATGGGTGCAGTAATAGTGCCTACTTCATAGGGTTGCTATGAGGATTTGGTGGAGCACTTAGCAGGTCAGAGAGCTCAATAACAGTTTCTGTAAAGTAACATGAATCTGTCGACTCAGGTTTCTGCTCAGACAATGCCAAGGCTTGATGTCACTCTCTCCTCACTTTGGAAATGATCCCGAGGGAAGAGACAAGAGATTTGCACTCTCTACAGCTACCTGATATTATAGAAAGGAGGATTTGGCAAAGAAGGCAGGGAAAGTGAGCCCCTGTCTGTCTAGATGAAGATTATGGGGCAAACACAGAGGAGATCATCAACCCAGACACGACAAGGAATGGGAGCAGGAGTAATGAGCCTTCTCCTCTCTCAGAGACAGGCAGAATGGCCCATGCTTCCTGCCAAGCTCAGAGGTGATGGAGGGGCTGTTTGAGTCCAGGGAAGCTGGCAGCAAAACTGATGTGTCTGCAGGTCTGCTCTGTGGTTGCTCCCAAGTCTTTGTCTCATTTCTCGACTTCTCAGTATTCTAACTGGGAAATGTTGCAGGCTTTGCTCTGACCTTTGATTTATTCTCTTTCAGCTCGAAATTAAATTTAACAGTATCATCTAATACTAACCTGCTAATAAGTTGGTTTAATTGGGTGACATAAACACTGTGTAGTCTTCTGAAACCAGAACGCTACAACATTGCAACTAGCCTAGCAGTTATTTTCTAAACATATATTGCATGGGACCTACATAAAATTCCATCAGGAGTCCCATGCAGGATTTCTTGCTCAGAAGGCAATCAACGGTCCTTCCAAAATATCACAGCATTTGGTTCATTGCCACCTCATAACGTAAGACAATCCAAATCTCATTGGGTTGAGTCACAGGTGATCAATTCTGCAATAATCGTTCTCTAGGTTTCTACTATTCCTATGAATATGGTGCAGTCCTACAAGTTTCTTAACAAACAGCAATTTATAGTACTGATACTTTGTTGTGAGAAAAGTTGTTACTTCTAGAAGCTCTCTGAGAGCTCCGAAATTGGTCATTATCACCAGACTTTGAATCAAAACGTGGTTTTTACTCTTGGATTTTCCCCGTTAACTTCATCCAAGAGACTCAAAATTCTGAGCGTGGAAGGAACATGAGACTGGAAGCAGAGTCCCACGTTAGCCTCAGCTCTGCCTTTGGACGGATCTATTGTCTTCCGTGGGTCTCAGGTTCCCCTTCCACAGAGCAAGGCATTTGACAAGTCACAGGTCTCACAAACTGGCATTCTTTTATTCATCTAACAAAAATGAACTGTGTAACAATAATTCATTGTATATTTTCAAATAGCTAAAAGAGAAGATTTTGAATGTTCCCAACACAAAGAAATGATAAATGTTTGAGGTGATGGATATGCTAATTACCCTGATTTGATCATTACATATTGTATACATGTATCAAAATCTCACTCTCTACTCCATAAACACATAAAATTATTATTTGTCAGTTAAAATAAACTATTAAAAAAAAAAAGACAATACCACCCCCCCAGTGGACCGTGTAGTACGGGGGCAGGGGAGATCAGGTCTATCCTAGACAAGAGAACTGAACAAAACAGACGTAATTTCTTGCCCTCATAGCACTTATATTCTGTGTTTCCCTCAAATAGTTATAATAATATTTCTGGACACATGTGTTCTTCCAGAACCTTGTCACTCCCTCGTCCAGAGTGGAGTCTATTTGTCCTCCTCTTGTACCTGGTTGGGCTTGTGACTGCTACAACCAATAGCAAGTCGTGGAGGTGATGCCGTGGGACTTCCAGGTGAGGCCACAGTGCCTGGTGCTCACCTGTGGGACCCCACCACCATGCAGTGAGGAACCCAAGCTAACACACGCACAGTGACCACAAGAGGAGGCCTGGAGTGTGTGTGGTAAGTGCTTACTAACTATTGGCTGTTATTACCTCAGCATAAAGTAGACAGAAATATTTTTAGCAAGAAAACGGAAATAAACATCAAAGGTTAAGTAATAATCTTAGGCAGCGTACACCAAGTACAAGCAATCTGGGGAATTATAAGCAATCTGGGAATTCAGAGGAGAGAATGATCGCTGCGGGTGGGACTGGTCAGGGCAAGCTTTACAGGAGGGATTTGTCGTGCGTCTGTTGCATGTGGAGAATTTAAGCACCCAGCATGGCTTTCCAAGCACAGCACAGCATAAACAAAGGTGTGCAGGGTGGGATAAAGAATAACAACAGATGCCATTTTCAGAATCAGACACAATACAGTTCCTCTTGTCTCATACCAATCTTGTATCTCTGAGAGAGTGGAGAAACCAGGCTCAGAGAGGTTGATTAACTTGGCCAAGCCCACACAGCAAGAACAGAATTTTGATGCAAACCCCAACCTTCTTGGTTCTAAAGGTCCTGTCCACTACACCGTGAGATGTAATGACCACGAGAAGCCCAGTACTTTATCTTGTAGGTGTGTACTTCCTAAGCCTTTGTTTGTAAATTTCAATTTTCTTTAAACACCTAAGAATCTACTTAAAGTAATATTTCAAATATCCAGCTGGAAATGCAGCCACAGACTAAATAAATCAGTGGTGTTAGTAAATAGGAAAGCTGAGCAGCGAGTTACTCGGTAACTGATGAAGAATAAATATTTAATATTCCTCGACTCAAATATGGCATGGAAATGATATAAATGCATAGTGTTCCATGCACTTAAATGCAAACAAGGATTTCAGAGACACTGCCAACCTTTCATGAGACTCTATCTCTAATTAAAGACATTTCTGTAGGTGTACCCCTCTGCAGCTTGCAAGCGGGCACCCGGTCTGTCGGGACTGGTAATTGGCATTTTACTTCCCTTCTCCGTCTCTGCTTACTTGGATTTCACTTATCGTCATTTCTCATGATTGGGAAGAGATGATATGGGCAGGCTGAGAATGGGGAGAGTGTGGGGCCGGAGACACAGCCCTGGAACGGGAGGGAGGAGGCCGGGTTTCTAGACCTAGGTCTGTCTCTGATTCACTCTGTGACCTCAGGCTGGTTATTCAAGATTGCAAAGCCTCCACTTCCTCGTTTACAAAATGATTCAAGGTACATGAGCTCTGAGAGACAAAATCATCTTATGTGCCAATTCTGATTACAGTCGTTCCCCCTTATACTTGGGCGATGTATTCCAAGATCCCCAGTGAATACCTGAAACCGCAGATAGTGCCGAACCCTGTGTGTGCTATGTTTTTTCCTATACATACACACTTATGATAAAGTTTAATTTATAAAATAGGCACAGTAAGATATTAACAGCAATAATTAGTAATAACTAGTAATAAAATAGAATAATGATATACCGTGATAAAAGTAAAATAAGGATTCCTTGAGCACACCTACTTTGATACCGTGACAGTCTATCTGATAGCTGTTAACTATCGGGTGACTTATGGGCACGTAGCGTGGACAGCGTGGGGATGCTGGACAAAGGGGTGATTCATGTTCTGGGCAAGACAGGGCAGAATGGCGCGAGATTGTATCATGCTACTCAGAAAGACGCAAAATTTAAAACTTATGCATTGTTTACTTCTGGAATTTTCCGTGTAATATTTTCTGACCCTGGGTGACCATGGGTAGCTGAGACTGAGGAAAGCAGCTGCCTTGGAGGCAGTGTGGAGAAGGATGCTGAGGTGAGGCCGGGCCAGGCAGGAAAGAGCATCGTGTTTGATGAGCTCCATCTGCCGTGGCAGGGAGGGGACCTGCAGAGGCACTTATGCCTTGAAGCAGCAGTGTGGAGGGACAAACTGAGAGAAGCTGAGAGGGACCCTATAAAGGGAAATGCAGTGAGCAAAGGCAGAGAGGAGAAATTTGCTGCTGGAGCACTGGGGATAACAAGTGAACAGATTCCGTGAGATTGACAGCTGTTCCATACTTTCCTTGTAAGACCCTGTATTTGCGTGTCATTGTACTGACACATCCTATTTATCCTTCTAGACAGTGAGCTGCTTGTAGACAGGAACTGTGTAGGTCTCGTTCTAGACATGCAGTGGAAACAACAGCTCAGCATTTAGATTCCGGGTCGGAAAGTGCGGCTGAATCTTGGCTCTATCATGTATTAGCTGTGTGGCCTCAAGGAAGGAAAACACCCTCTTTGTGCCTTGGTTTCCTCACCTGTAAAATGGATGAGAGTGGCACCCATCTCCACACTTATGATGAACATAAAATTGCTTAGAATCTGGCCTGTGTTAGGCACTTGATAAATGTTAGTTATTGTTGTTGTTACTAATTTTTGAATGCCCACTAGCTAGAACAGGTTTGGCACATGGTAGGACCGTAAATACTCTTGGCACAAACACATCATGAATGCATGCAAGCAGGAATGTAAGAATGAGCTGGACAATGTAAGTTGGGAGATTTTACATTTCAGGTCAGTTCCAGGCTCTGGAAGGAACTGAATATCAACATAAGAATGTGGATTATATCGTGAAGGAAATAGAACCATAAAAGTTTGGAGCAGGAAGACAGTACGCGGCAGCCCTGAGTCCTCTTCGTTTGACATTAGAGGGTGTTCAAGGGGTGGGTGCAGCTCTAACTGGACCGAGGGACCAGGTGTGGGCTCAAGGGCTGGGCGGCCATGCGCCCATTCACGGCCTCGCCAGGGCCGTGTTGATCTTACACGTGGAGCCAGCGCAGGACTGAAACCAGCAATCAGGGAAGACAAATCATTTCTAAAGAAGACTTTTTTTGTAAACCTGATTCGTGTGGCTTGACTGTTGATCAAATTAACTACGTAATGGTCATTTCCACTTCATTTGGGGCTGTACAGAAACAGTCTCATGCTGCAAGATCGATTGGCTGCTTGAATGTAAGTTGAAGAGAGAAGTTAAAAGGAAAAGAGCTTGAGTTTAGACGAGGTTCATAGTCGCCAGGGCTGGGGATCTTGTCACCTTGGCCTTATCTTTGTTCTTCACTGGCCACATCAAGCAATGTGGTGAAAAATGCACTGAAAGTGGAAGATGATGAGCCTGGGCAAGTCTGTGTTGTCAATTAATAGCGAGGTGACCCAGGCTTATTTCTCAATCTCTCAGAGACTTAGTGTTTGCATTTGTAAAATATAGAATCTGTAAGGGTGTTGGTAAGGACCTACATCTACAGTGGCCATGACCGGTGGATTGTCTACCCTACTGTTTCTGGGCACACAGAGGCACCAAACAAATAGTTAGCATTATATATTTCCACAACGAATATTTACTTGTTGACATAATCACTGCCCACATAGTCTGCTTTAGTGAGAGAGCAGGTGGTAACAAGGAACTGGATCTGCTCCAGCTCGCTTAAGGGGGCATTTATTGCAGATAAAAACACACAGATGCAATAAGCAATCTCACACATATCCAAGCCAGGCCACATAAGACCAGGAACTGGAAAACTGAAATGCAAAATTACTCTCTTTGCTCATAAATGCCTTTACTGGGTCTTGCCTTTCCCCATCTCTTGGGGACTAGGTGGTCCCTCTCCTGTCCTCATAGCTGCAACCCACAATTCTGTATAACTATAGGTGATGTCACTGGGACCTCTCCTCAGGAGGGGATGATTGGCTCATTTCCAGTCTCTATATTGCTTTCTCTTGGGTCAGATGTTCACCCTAGACTAGGTGGCTATGGCTGAGCTGGGGATCACATGGTACCTTGAGCTGCCACTGTCAGAGTCAGTGGGAGAGAACTGATCCTTTGAGAAGGTGGGGTGGACAAGGCAAAGAAACCAACTGACCCGTCCACGGCATAGACCAATGGCCTCCAAATATTTTGAACTGTGACTCTGTAAAAAGCGTATTTTATATCATGGTCTATCACTTACCCCCTACACATGAAACAAATAAGTGTTTATTAAAGCAACACTTAAATGTGATGGTTGCTGATATAGAATGATATTTCTTAATGTTTTATTCTGTCTTGTTTTTAAAAAGTGCTGGTCATGACCTATCACATTGACTTCACAGCCTCCTAAATAAGCTGTGACCCGTAACTGGAAAAAGACAGATATAGACCATTGGAATAGGATTCTAATTGATCTTCTCCTTCTAGTCCATTCTATAAACTTCTGCCAGATTGATTTACCTTGAAGCCCAGTCCCCATGACATCAACAGCATTTCCCCAGTACCTATGGAACTGATTAGTCCTAAATGCCTCAGTGCCTCAGCTCACTGTGGCCTCTGCAGCCTGGCTTCATCACCCCTTTCCAGCATTTTTTAAAAATTTATTTTTTTAGAGACAGAGTCTTGCTTTGTTGCCTAGACTGGAGTGTAGTGGTGCAAGACTAGTACTGCAAACCTCCAACTCCTGGGCTCAAGCGATCCTCCTGCCTCAGCCTCCCGAGTAGCTGGGACTACAGGCATGCGCCACCATGCCCGGCTAATTTTTAAAATTTTTTTGTAGAAATGGGGTCTTGCTATGTTTCCCAGGCTTCTCTCAAACTCCTGACCTCAAGTAATGCTCCTCAGCCTCCCGAAGTACTGGGATTACAAGCATAAGCCACCGGAGCTGGCCCCTTTTCCAACTTTATGTCCTTGACATAAAATCTATACTCTGGTGAACTGAATCTTCTCTATATCTTTCTGTCTCCCTACCTTTGCCTTCTGCTTGGAACACTCTCCCATATCTTGCTTCTTCCAAATTTTGCTCATCCTTCAAGACTCAACTCCAATTCCACCTCCTGCATCATCTTCCTTTAGTTTCCCAACCAGATGTGACTTCTGCCTTCTCTGAAATCACTTCCTTTGTTGTTCCTTTGAAGTAATTCACATTGCCCAGCCAGCGCTGGAATTGCATTGGGCGTACACAGATACTTGCTTACTTGTCCCATTCAGGACTGCTAGATTTGGGGGGTGGGGTGGGGGAGCAGGACATCTAGTTACTTTGCATGTCAGGATAAACATAAATAACTTTTTTAGTATAAGCATGATCCCAAGTAGTGCCTGGGATATTCCTATCTGACATTCAGATTGAACTGGGCATTCTGTAGTTTATCTGGCAGCCTGGCGCCAATGAATTGTAATTCATGAAGTTAGGTATTATGTCTGACTTTCGTTTTTATCTGCCTTTCAGGAATAAAAGTGCCCTTCAAACCCCCAATAGAGGATAGAGAGTAGATTCTCCTTGGATATCCTCACTATTTCCCTGGCTGATAACAGAATCCTTTCATGTACTGAGCCAGAAAGTATTTAAACTTGTCATCAAATTATCCTAACAGCAGAAAAGAAGATAATGAAGGTGGGGAATGGTTTGCTCATTTCAAACATGAGGCTCACCTGACGTCTCTATTTTTCCTTAGACACACACACGCACGCACACACACACATCACACTTACTCTTACAGTGTATAATAGCTTTGTTTTTAATTAAAAAGTCTTAAATTGCTCACCAAGGAATAAAACCTGATGCTCAAAAAGAATTTAAAGAGGGCCCTTTTACTCTGCAGCTTTGCGGAATTCCAACGCACTCTTGCTTACCTCTAGAGAGACCCCAACTGAAGAAGTGCCAAGTGGGTTGGTGTGTGTCATAGTTCAGTGATGAAACAGCACAGAGGTGGCTCAGGAAGCAGCTGGGGCCAGAGCCAGTCCCAGTCCCAATCCGCGTCTCTGAGTGGGAGGCAGGCAGCAAGGCCGGTGAGGTGCTTTTCAAACCTGCTTCATCAGGTGACTCACCTGGACGTTTAACAAATGCCTTCAGCAATTCTTGCCATTTGGCAAGTTAGAGAGCTGTGGGCAGAGTGGCTAAAGAGCACAGGCCTTGCACAAAAGGCTAGATCTGTTTCTTGACCCTACAGCTTACTAGCTAGCTGTATGGTCATGACTCCTCCATTCTGGTTCGCCCTCTGAACCTCAATTTCAGTAAAATTGTTATTAAAATAGCTTTTTTTTTTTTTTTTTTTTTTTTTTTTTGCCAAAAGAGCCACTACTAAGAGATGCTCAGGCTCCCACAGGCTTTCCATGGTTCTGCACATTCTAGGACAGAGGTTCTCAAGATGTGGGGTACCCCAACCAGAATTATCAGCATCACCTGGAAACTTAATAGAAATGCAAATTCTCCAGTCTCACCCCAGGCCTACTTATAGAAACTCTGGAGGTGGCCTCAGCAATTCGACCTGTGCTTCTGCAGGCCCTCAAGGTGATTCCAGTGCATTAAAGTTTGAGAACCACTGCTCTGGGGTGTTCTGATGTAGCTGATTCTAACCCAAATTATCACATCTAAATGACTACTATTTCCACATCTTTGAGGGGTCAATTGAATGCACAAAGCTAAATAAAGTTTTTAAAATAAAAGCCATCTTTTTGGTTGTAGCAGCTATTTGAATTCAAATCTCTTTACCTGCTGGAACAAGGGAGTAGGCTATTTGAAATAGTCTGTTAGGAAACAGTCCTTTGAGTTATTTATTCATATATTCATTTATTCAAGTACTTGTATTCAAGATGACCCAGGAACTGTGCTGGACGCTGGGCAACAATGGTGAAAAAATGACCATCAAAGAGCAAAACCAACCTGGTTCTGGTTTCTGCCCTCATGGTACGTCCAGCCCAGTAGGAAGCAGGGACATTTATCAAAAATCCACAGGCAAATGGAAACTTTCAACCAAAACCAGGGCTAAGGAGAGATACAAGGTATGGAGAGTGGCTGTAATGGGGTGAAACCCACTAAGAGAAGACCTCACTGTCATTAACCTGAGGGAGTGTCACTTGAGTGAGCTGTGTCAGATAAGCAGGAGCCAGTCTGCAATGAGGGTACAAGAGGGTCACTCCAAGGAGAGGCACCAGCTTCCGCTAAACCCCGTGGCTGCCACCAGTGTGGCGGGAGTGAAGAGAGTGGGGGACGCATGGATTGAGATCCAAACTGACTGTAAGCTATGTCCAGGCCATACTGGCTGTAAATGCCAAGTTTAGCTGCAGGGCCATCTCCTCAAGAGCAGTGGGAAACATTTTTGTGTGTTCACGTAAACCCACATACTGCGTGCCCACTGTGACAGCCTTGTGCCTTTTCTCTACCTCTAAACTGGGGGTGCTTTAGCCCCCTTGGGGACATCTGGCAATATTTGGAGATACTTTCTGGTTGTTACAAGTCAGGGTAGGGGAGGAATTGACATTTGGTGGGTAGAGTCCCAAATGCTGTTAAATATCCTGCAATGCACAAGATGGTCGCTCACAACAAAGAATTATCCAACTGAAAATGTCAATAGTGCCAAGGCAGAGAAACCCTGGGCTACGTGAAGAAAAGATATATGTATGTGTGTATTTTTTTGAAGCCACAAAAAAACAATTTTTCCCCAAAGAGATAACCACTATGCTATTAAACAAACAAACAAACAAACAAACAAACAAAAAAATCCCTCAAAACTTACTGGATTTTAGTCATTCTTTTCTAAAAGGCAGACATACTCTGGCTAAGAAAGAATGTGTAGTTTTAATAAAACACACACACACAGTGGCTCAACATTTATGTCTACATTTTCTGATTCTACCACTGATAGAGGAGTACTCAGTGTGGATGTGATAAGGTGTGTGACCCCTGCTTCTGCAGGGAATTTGTTCCTTGAAAACGCATGCACACAAATATAAAAAATATATGCTCTGGAGTCTGAGAGAGAAAGGGAAAAAAGCCTCTTACGCATTTCCCTTATAGAAGAATTGCAGTCGATAGAAATAGCGTGGTGACTATTTGCTGGCAGGGAGAGACAGGAGGATGGGGGATGGATTTGGAACATAATTGCACATTTCTTCTTATCAAGGCAGAGAGTGGGAGACCGCACCATTCGCCACAGGAGGCCTTTGCTCATGCGTGAGAGGGAGACAGTCCCCTTCAACTCTTCAGTTTGTATTAGGTGCCAATACCCAAATGCACAGTGACCACAGAGGTCTCTTTATGCCATTCTCTTTTGTTTGAGTTCATTTGGCAGCCTGTTTCCTGGCTGTGTTTGCCCTCCCTTCCCTCTGATTGCTCAGTGGACTCACCCAGACATAATGATACTCGGCCTCCTCAGAACCTCGGACCAGGCCCTCCAAAGACAAAAGAGATTGGAGCACCAGAAGGAAGAGAGCACAGCAGCCGCCGCAGCAAGGATTTTAAAAAGCCCTAGATGCATGTCTGCCTTTGGATTTTAGCATCTGCCCGAATTGCTAATGCTAATATTTTGGCAGCTGCTGTTGCTTCTGCTGCTTGCACAATTGAAGCTGCAAAAAAGTGGACCACAATTAATTATTCTTTTTCTTTTCTTTTGTTCTTTTCTTTTCTTTTTCCTTTTTTTTTTTTTTTCCTGGACAGTATTCTGGTTTTAGTTACGAAATAAACACAACGAGGCTGGGCACAGTGGCTCCTGCCTGTAATCCCATCACTTTGGGAGCCTGAGGTGGGAGAACCTCTTGAGCACAGGAGGTTGAGATCAGCTTGAGCAATATAGCAAGAAAAAAAAAATAAAATAGCTGAGCATAGTGGAGTACACCTGTGGTTCCAGCTACTCCAGAGGCTGAGGCAGGAGGATTGCTTGAGCCCAGGAGTTGGAGGCTGTAGTGAAATAGATTGTGCCACTGCACTCCAGCCTGGGTGACAGAGCAAAAATAAAAAAATAAACACAATGAGAATTCCAAGGTGGGAGAGATCCTGGAATAATCAGGGAAATCTTGGAGGAGAGAAACTTCTCACAGCTTAAGGTCAGGTGGAATCTGTACTGGCCTTCACTGTTCCTCTTTGACAATCAAGGATCCAGTTGGAAGAGAGAGACCCAATTGTCTTTGTCAATCTACTGCTTCATTGCTTTGCTGAGAGAGTCTATTTTCCCAACCTCCAATTTGGAAAGAAGATCCTTCTCTGGAATATCCCCACGGCCAGGAACTTTATTTGAATCTTGAATATCGTGCAGCCACTTCAGTTTCACTGGGGAACACCCTGCATCTTTGGAGAGTGTCATCACAACTCATCATAACTCACTGCAACCTCAAACTCTTGGGCTCAAGCGATCCTCCTGCCTCAGCCTCCCCAGTATTTAGGACCACAGGTATGCCACGATGCCCAGCTAATTTTTTTTTTTTTTTAGAGACAAGATCTCACTATATTGTTCAGACTGGTAACTCCTAATAACTTCTAATGTATGTAGTGGTTAAGAGTGCAGGTTCTCTGTGCCTCAGTTTCTTCATCTCTAAAATGGGAATAATACTTCAAAATGGAGGTCTATTTGGTAAAGTTATTATGGGCAGCATACAGGATCATGTGCAGAAAGCATTTAGAAGAGTATCATGCACATTATAGGGTGCTGATACATAATAGCTATTGTTAGATTAATATGCAGAGACTTCAAGCAAAGCGTGAACTAAGCATGTGCATCCTGGTGGCTGCCACGGCTTTTCCTAAGGCAAGCCGTCCCCACACTGCCCCTGCTGAGGGAAGCACCCGAGGCCATGGTGAGCTCCATACTGTGTGTCCTGGCTCTGCCTTTCCTGCCCTTTCTTCTTCCCCAAACACACACACACACAGTACGCAGAGTTGTTTGGATCAGGGAGGAGCAACTGACCAGGGGCAGCCAATCCATGGTGTGGGCAGCTCTGGATGAGAATGCCTGGCAAATAAACCCATAAATAAATGAAAAATCAAGCTTCTGCCCAGGTGAAGATGAGCTCAGGCAGTCAGATTCTAGCTCCAGGACTTTGAATTGGGAAGCATGAAGACAACCGGTTTGCCAGTGCTCCCAGGTGGAGATGAAAAGTGCTATTAGGAGAAGCTGGGGTCACAAGGAGAAGCTATGAGTACTCTGTGCAGAGGTTGTGCGGAAGCAGCAGCCATGAGTAACAAGCTCTGAAATAAAGGAAAACACACAGTAGAGGGCACAAAAGGTAAGTTGGCTGGGAGAGGAGAAGAGAAAATATACAAGGAAGGGGACAAAGAGCATCCAGGTCACCTTTTGGGTGGAGCATTGGTGGGAAGATCTACCAAGTCCACTGCCAAGGTCTCTTGAGTTGTTTTGGCTTCTACTCTTGCCTCCTCCAGGCCCATTCATACTTGGGTTTCTTTCTGTTCTGAGATCCCTGTTTCCCTGAATGACCATAAACTTTCCTTTCTTAACTTAGTCTGAGCTTCTTCCTTGTGGCTGAAGAGCTAAAGTAAAGCAAACACCAAATATAACTGTAGTTTTGCATGTACTGTCTTCTTTTCTTCATTCTTGTTCTTTGTTCATTCTTGTTCATTGCCTACATTTTTGAAAAGGATGGGCCTTGTTCTTTGTTCTGCTTTGTGCAAATTATGACTAACTGTGTAGGCTTTTATAATCTCTGGGTACACAGGATCATAAAGAAATAGGCACTTATTATTCAACAGTTTAGAGGGGGAAGTGACATATTTAGAAGCAAGAAACCATCATCATATTTTATTTGTACCCTCATAATTTACAGATGTCAGAGTTTAGCTTTTGGGAAATATTTCTGAGCTTCTTAGTTTTTTCTTTCTTTCTCTTGATTCTGAGGTGGGAGAAATAGCAGGCCAGAGCTGAAATCCTGACTTCTCCAAATCACTTAAATACTTTGAACTTGATACTCCCAGAGAGGACTGTCCTGAGAATTAAATTATTAAACTTATTATATACATCTCCTGGCAGGTAGTTAGCATGTGGGTCCCTCCTCACTTTCTTATAGGATTAGAACATTTTGAGTTGCAAACAATAGAAAGCAATTCCAGTTATCTTAAACACATTGAGAAATACATTGTATAGACAATTGAAACAAATGTCAGAAGTCAAAGGAAAGGATGCAATGGGACTTATGAGGGATTTGAACTGCTGAAAAGTCAACAAGAACATGGGTGGTATTTAGTTGACTTAATGTTTATAATATTTAACCATAATTTATAAAAATTTGGAAGCCATTTATAAAGTTTTATAATATCGAAAAAGGTACCTTACTTTAAAAGATGACCTTAAAAGAAAGTAATAAATTAATTACAAGTACTTTATTCAGAATAATAACTTATAAATAGGATACCTTGTGGGCTGCTGATGTGAGTTGAGTAAGGCAGCAAAAATGTCAATTACAAGCATAATAGTGAAGCAAATAACAGGTACATGTTCCTGTAGTATTGTCTAACTTACTAGATTCTACAGATTTTCTTGAGTACTGAAATAATTATATTTATAAAAATCTGGGAAGGGATGTCTCCAATATTGCTATTACTATTGAGGGTTCCATTAAATCCTTGTTTCATCAAATGCTAATTAAACAAATTCAAAAATGGTTTCAGAAATATGCAAAGCTTCTGTTGTTATGTCCTGTTAATCCTGTTAATTCTCTTTCTCTCTGCCATCCAGATTTTCCTGCTCCTCAACCTCATATCATGTAGAGAATATGTCCACCCAAATACTACCCAGAGTTTCTCTCTTCCATTTTTTGAAGCAAACACAGACTAAATGCCAACCTGTTAATTTTAATTCCAGATTTCCAGAAGAACTACCCCAGTTGGTCCTTCTTGGATGAGGCATCCAACACTGATAATATCAATCAAGATAGTAGGGTGAAGAACATATACCAAGCATAGCTGCCAGGGAGCCAACCCTGTCAAAGACAGAGACAGAAAATGGAGCCGCAAGGCTATATAGCTATTGAGCACAAGTTCTAGAATAGGACTACTGAGTCTGATTTCCAGTTTCATCATTTGTATCCATGTGAAGTTAGGTAAGCAACTTGATGTTACAAATCTCAATTTCCCCATATATAAAATGGAAAAAATAAAGCCTATGTCATTGGTTGTTATGAAGACTAAATGAACTGACTTTTATAAATATCCTAATATGGTGTCTTGCACACAACCATTAAAGGGTGGGAGGCAGACACAAAAAGGTGTCTATTACAACTGCATTATAGCACATTGTGGTGACTGAATTTTAATTGCTAAAAACCATGGCATTAAAATGCCAAAACTATTAACTCCCTTAAAACAAAGACTCTTTTGTGGGGCATATCATAGTTGGAGATCCCAATGGCTAATTTAGAATCTTACTGAAGAATAATATAATTTTTTTTAAGTTTGAGCATGTCAATTCTAACATAGAAATTGTAAATTAAATGAGGCTATTAGTTCCAGAAGAAAGATTTAAACTTTGCTCAAAGTGTTAAATATATCTCAGGTAGAACAGAAGCTTGATATCAATGGCAACTCTAATCTGGTTCTATGAAGAGAATTTTAAACAGAATTTGTACACACTCTTTGCCTTTAACGTAAAATTTTTATTTGGATTTGCAAGTCACATTCTTGCTTTGGATGCATCCTGGATTTAAGATGTTTTACCAAGGCCATTTTGTCCTGCCACCATAACAAATATCTTGCCTTATGAAACATAAGGTTCAATTCACCCTGGGGCTAGAGTCACTCTTTTGTACTATGTTAGGCATTTAGGCAGGGGCCCTAATTCTTTCAAGTCAATTCTTTCCAGGCTGCAATATTTTTTATCTACTGCTCACGGAGACATAAGCCTTGGGGAGAATTAGGTCCATAAAAGCTGCCTCTGAAAGATTCATTTTTTATGGGCACTTGAATATAAAGAACATGATTGAAATCTGGTGATGTGTGTTTATTGGCAAATATGTGTGTATCTGTGTCTGTGTGAATGGATGAATGGATGGATGGGTGGGGTGGCTGGCTGGGGAGATGGATCATATAATGGACAGTTTTTTTTTTTTTTTTTCTTTTCTTTTCTTTTCTTTTCTTTCTTTCTTTTCTTTTTTTTTTTTTTTTGGTTATCCATCATCCAATTTTGGCGAGGTACCATGATTATTAAAACTTTTTCTCCTCTTAGAAATGTGGCATTATGTGTGTCCTTGAGAACTGGGAAGCCAAATTCTTTCTCTCCACTCTGGCAAGTTCAGGGGCAGGCAATTTACCTCAGCTTAGCTAAAGAGACGGTCTCTTGTGGTACTTGGAATTTGAATAAGTGTTGAGGGTGTGGTGGCATTTGGAGGAATGCAGCAGCAGAAGTGACTCATGGCTCCAGAGAGGGATCTGGTCTGCTGGGGGAACTGCTCTGGTTCCTGATGCTTGCCCCTCTGAAGCTGCTTGCTTTTTGCTTGTTTTTAAGCCTGTTTCTGCAGCCCTTCGGGTCCCACTCATAAATTCTCTTTTGCTTAAGTCAACAAGACTGTTTCTGCTGCAACCCGGAGGTCTGACTGATACAGATACTGAGAAGTAACTAGGTTCCAGACATATTCTAAGTTTTTTTGTGAGCATTAATTTGTTGACTGTTCACGACAATGCTATGAGAAGGGACTTTCATTATTCCCATTTTACGGGGTAAACACAGAAAGCTCACATAATTACCTGGGATCCCATAGTTACTAAGAGCAGATCCTGCATTTCAATCCTGGCAGTCTGACTGCAGAGCATCTTAACTATTCTGCGATATTGCTTCTGCAAGGATGATAGAGGGAGAGAAACAGAGAGAGAGGCAGTGTGGCAGGGTCTATGCTGCGTTCACTAATACCCTAACACTATACCCACAAATACCCCCTGGAACACAGACTACATTTCCCTGCCTCCTTTGCACCTGGATGTAGGCATATGATTGAGTTCTGCCCAGTGGAATGTGAGGAGAAGTGGATTTGTGTCATTTCTAGGACAAAGTAGTTAAGTTGTGGGTGTGCCTTTAAGTCTTAGGCTTCCAACTGCCCAGCTGATTAGAGAGGATACCCCCAGGGGTGGGGAACCTGCGGCCTTCTGATTTCAAGATTGTTCTTTTTTAAGCATCAAAGGAGGCAAGAAAAGCTTCCTCTTTCTCTGTTGCGCCCCTTTTAATGAAAGGATTTGTTCTGTAAAATTTGGAGTCAGTCAAAAGGCTGCACTCAATGATCCTGAAGGCCACATGTGGCCCCAAGGCTACAGGTTCCCCACCCCAAGCTGGATCCAAAAGACAGAATGACCAGGTAGAATAAGCTGCCTGACCAGAAACACCCTCCTCAGACTGTGATGGGAATGAGAAATAACCTTGATTTTTTTTACACCACTATAATTTTAGGGTTACCTGTTAATGCCTCTAACCAAAACTAATAAGCTACAAAAGTCAATGGTGGATAGAGAGATGACAGAGCAAAGTAAACTTAGATTCCAATTTAAGGAGATCACTGCCACTTTCATGGGTATGTGTTTCTCAACCTGGAGCTGAAATTCTTTTTCTCTTGAAAATTCTTCCTGAAATTCCTACTGCTCCATAATAATTTTCGTCAGCATTTTAAAAAGTCCTGCTTTTCACAGTTTTCTCTCTCCCCAAATGACTTCATTTCTTTTTCCACTGCATCCCAAAGCAGATGGGATTTGGAATTTGAGTTACATTTTGAAATCTGCTTTTTGGAACTTGTCCAAAAGCTTTGATTAGCCTGAACCTATACTCTCACCTCTCAAGTACTCTTTTGTTATAAGTCATATCTTGCATATTAGAAGTGAATATTTTCCCTCCATGCCCACAAATTTTGGTGCTAGGCAAGAATAAAATATGGTAATTTCCTGACATTGAGTTTGTTAAATTATGCACTGATGAGGCTTCATATTTCTCCTTATAATTAGAGGGTAAGATTTGAGTAATAGCAAGTAAATTGCTGTAACGTGTCTAAACGTATTATTTTATTTTGAATGACACCCTAGTAATAAAAAGGACTAGTTTCACAACAGATCATTTATTTTTTAAAGGTCAAAATATTATATATTTTTGAAAGCTTTCCTACCTGTAAAACATCTTGTGGGAAATATAATACCGTGCCTTATGGGGAAAATAATTAGCTGGGGATACGGATGCTGTCTATCAAAGAATTATTAAACTGGGAAGTATTACATAAAAGAACCTGTTCACTGAATTTGCTAAATTGTACAAGTATAATTTTGTCAAATACATGTGAAACTAAAGTAGATAACAGCCAGGGTTTATTAAATAAGGGCAAGAATACTTAGGATCGTGATATAGGTTGCCAATGACATCTTTGATTAAGTTAACATGGACATTTGCCCTTGAGCTCCAACAAAATGATGATGCCATGTATAAAAGAATCTTTGTATATTTTTCATTTAGGGTGAGGGACTCAGGAGGAGGATTAATTATCAATATCAACATTAAATATCAATTACAAATTATGACTACAGTAGGATTCACCTTTTATCTATAAAGAGAGCACAGATGATCAGAGCCATTTATTTTGTCAACTGAAATCAGATCCCTTTAAGAATTCTATCTAAGGAGCCTCTAATGAATGATCAATCTCAATATCAAAAAATGTGAAATTTGAAAGAGGTCTTAGGCAGTCATCTTGTTTCATGCCTCTATTTTATAGATGAGGGTGTGAACGTTGTCAGAATCAAGACTGAGTTGCTGATGTTAAGAAATACTCTGACAAATAGAGCCAGAAGGCCATAAAGAGAGGGTTCTCATGCTTGTATGCCTGATAACAAAAAAGACTCTACAAAAACCATAACCTTGCACAAAGGCCATTGCAATCTTGTGCAAAAAATATTGCTGCAAGGACATCGCCCAACAACTGCCCGTCCGACTTCAGACTGGTGTCATCCTTGTTATTGATCTTTGTAGCTAAGGATAATCATTTCAAAACAATTATGTAATCCCCCTCATCTTTTCCTTTAAAAACCTTTGTCTTCTCCTGAATATGCTGTTTACTGTGGCAGGAGTATTCCATTGCAATGCTCTATTCCCAAATCAACATCTTTTTCTTTTAGAGAGCCTCTCTCCATTTGTTATTTAGGTTGACAAGGGCATGGAAATCCAGAGAAAATAATTTACTCAAAGTCATCCATCAAGTTATTGTTTGATGTAACTGAAAAGTCTAGCAGTGAAATCCCGAAGAGTTCGGTAACGGCTGATCCCGGTGCTCAGACACGTCATCAGCAATCTCTACCTGTCTGTCACTTGCCTCTGGCGTTCTCCGTGTGGCTTTGTTTTCAGGCAGGCTGTTGTGATGTAGTGCTAAGCTAATTCCAGTCTTACATCTTTCCATCTTGGTGGCTCCAGCCGAAAGTGAGCTTCTTGATTCTACTGGTTCCAGTAAAAGTTATTAGCCTAGTTTGGGTCATGGTCTAGTTTTGAACCAAGTACTGGGGCCATGGGTGCTCCCCATTCTGATTTTCTTGGTCTCGGTCAAGGTGCCCTTTAACAAGGCAGGGAGTCAGGCCAGCTTCACTTAAACCACATGGGGCTGTGATTGGGAGAGGGGAGCATCCAATGGAGACTCCAGCCAGTGTTGCCAGAAGGAAAGGAAATAATACTGAATGGACAAAGGTAACAAATGTCTACTATACACAGCAATGCTTCGTGAATCTCTTGTCAGGTTAATACATAACGTCATTATTTCTTTCTTGGGATATCATAAAAGGTGATTTTATTTTAAAAAATATTTAGATCTATATTGTATAATAAAATAAATCTCAAAATAATCATCAATAGTAACCACTTTATGTGTAAAAAGAAATTATTTTTCTCCTTTAAAAAAGCCAGACACTAGTTACTTTGAACTAATTCTGTAACAAAATACACTAAAAGGACATTGGATCTTATTTACTTTGAGGTTTGAATGGTTATTAAAATAGAGATTGGGATTTAACAGGTGTTACAGCATCAAAAATAGATCTTTAAAAATGACTCCATGACTCCATTGTTTGGAACGCTTAGATTTTTCGCTTTAAATAAAGCCAACGGGTTTATTTTTAATGTTTTGTGTTTTGTTTCCAAATGACAAGTCAATGAAAAATTTCAGGGCTTCTATTTGCAACATTTCTCTGCAAATAAGCCATCATATCGATAGTTCTTATTATTTCCAATAAATCAAAGGCCAAATTAACTAAATTGTCACTGAATTTCCTTTCCTGAGCAATGGAAGTTGAAGTAATACAGACAACCCAATGTGTGTTTTAAAAATTCTGGTCCAATAGATCAATGTATGCATCTAGAAGATATCAATTTGAGGGGAAATTATAGACTTATTATCATTTTCATGGTCATTAATTTCTTGCTTTTCTCATGCTCCCTATTGCTATCCTATTTAGCAAAAGCATAAATTAAGCAAAGCAAAATGTAAATAAACAATAAATTAAAGCAAACAAAATTGTGTAACTGTAAAGCCCCTGTATTGGCCAACAACAATTAGCTGAGTGAAATAAGTACATACCTTAATGTTACCCATGATAAGAGGTGCATGCAAGGCTTCAAACGGTTCTTTTATTTCTTTTTAATAGAAAACAACTTTACCTAATTATTTTACCTTATACTCTTAAAAAATCCAGATGAAAGCACAATCTCCACATCTCTAACAACTTAAACCCTCAGAATATCTGTAGACACCCCTGGGGGTTTACAAAATGCAGGTTGGCAAATATTGGTCTACTCCTTGCTATTTGTCATGTCACTATGACAACTGTCAATAATTTCTAAAGATGTCTGTTCCCCTACCTCAGGTGACAACCATGAGGACTTCTATTGATGTTTTCACTTCTACACTTTGTTATGATAAGAAAAAATCCCAAGTGTTTGCCTCTTGGGAGGCACTGTGCCATGGGCGCCCACATGGCAGAACTGGGAAACGCTAGACGTTGGTTCAGCTTTGCACCTGACCTAAGACCCAGCCTCTTTACTTGCGAGGCAGCCGTGATCTCCACATTAGTAGAGAACTCCACGGCTCGTGTCTGAGACTGTCTGCACTGAAACCCCATTTCCTCCTCATGCCAGCTGTCTGCAAGCAGCCTAAACTCTCGAGGCTTCAGTTTCCTTCCCTGAAAATGGGATAATAGTAGTGCACATCCCTCAGGACTGAGGCAAAGATTATGTCATTAGTCAAGGTGTGCAAGACACAGCCGCTTCTCAGATCCTCCCTTCACCCTTTTCTACCTGTTCTGTGCCTGGAAGGCTGCCCAATGTGGATAACCTCAACGGGTTCCCTCGGCCTCTGAATTCTGCTTTGCCAACGGGAGCTCCAGCAGACCCGAGGGCCAGAGGAGCATGAGGTCAGAGTATGTACTTCTGTAGCCCCCTGCCTTCTGGTTGCCTCTGAGGAAGGCCAGAGCTGCTCTCGGTTGGCTCTCTCTGTGCAGTTCTCTCCAGGTTCTGCTGATGGATCCCTTCCTCTTGCTGCTGCTTTGGGCTTACCCTCACCTTCGTAAGTGGTATCTCTATTAATCTTTCCTCAAATTTGAATGTGCCCTCTCTTTCCTGCATGCACATAATGAAAGCTTCTTTGCCTGTTACATGACAAGCCCTTGCATGGCCTTTGGATGAATTAAATAAAACTATATGCATGGAATGATTGGTGCTAAACGAGAGTCAATTCATGATAATTATATTATTGGTAATACATAAAATATTATGAATAGTATATCAATTATTTATAAGTGCTCACTAGAGACTAGGCACTAGACCAGTATTAATACTCTACATTTATGATTTAATCCCCTCCCCCACTCCACTCAAAGCTATAAGTAGTTACTGTTTTCCCCAGCTTACAAACAAGGAAACAGAGACTCAGAGAGTTCAAGTAACTGGCCCCAGGACACACAGCAGGTTTCTTTTGACTCCAAAGCTCATTCTCCTTACCACTTTACTGCCCTCTTGCTATTTTCTGTTCTGCTTCCTGATATAGACCTTTTTTTTAAAAAGCAAATGATTTTAATAAAAGGTGAAAACAAAAGGGCAAAATTATCACAAAAATGTGATTATTTGACAAATATTTGCTCCGAGTGTTTAGAGGATCTTCAGAAGAAATCTTGTGATCAAGTCTCACATCATGAATCTTCTGGACCATATTGCAGGATTCTGCCAATTTAACTTCTCTGACTGGACTTGACTTAAGTATTGCTGTATATGTAACACTATTTCCATAGCAGATGCTCTTGTGCATGCATAGTTGTGTGCACACAGATGTTCATTAAAGCATTATTTGCTATTGTAAAAATAGTAATTAATTGAATTCCACCAATATTTGAAACAATAAATACATTTTGGTATATAGCACAAAAGCTGGTATATTCATACCACAAAATATTAAAAAATAAGATACATCCATTTATACCAACATGGTAAGTCCTAAAAACATCAGAGAAGGGGAAAATTAAGTTACATGGTAATGGGTAATGGGAATAATATCATTCTACTAGTTTTTTAAAACCCTGTGTATGTGTTTATATAAGTATGTAGGTGAAGGGATGAAGATCTATTTATGTTACAGTTGCTACTGCCTAGGAGGGAAGTTAGATTAAAAAGGGATATGAAAAGAGACTTTCAAGTTCTATTCTGTATATTTACATATTGCTTGATTTTTAAAAATAAGAATCCATGTGTCACTTGGATAATATATAAAGTAATAAATAAATCTTAAAAAAACAATTACCAGATTAAAGGTATATAACTTTGTCCTATGAGATACTTCTGCCAAAACTTTGATGTTTAGTGCAAATGTAATAGAGGGAATGGCCTGGAAAAAAGTGGCAAAAATATTTTCTGTCTCTAACGCCTGCATCCTTGCAGGCCGGGAGGGGCGGGGTAAGTCTTTTGTTTATTTGTGCAACAGGAGATGGCCCAGCCTGACCTGGGAAAGAGAGATCCTGGGCGGAGGTCACAAGGTTGTCTTCAGCAGAGACGGGATGATCAGAATTAACAACTGTAGTTGAACAGTAATTGCCTGAAGCTGAGAACCCATCGTTTAAAAGCCCTCTATTTCTGTGAATGTGCAGGAAAATCTTGGATTTTGAGATGATAAGGTCTACCATTTTTCCTTCTTTTCAGGCAAAGTAAACTTTTTCCTTCCTCAAACCGCTTGTCTTCATTCTTCTCCAGCCTCGTGGACAAGTGCCGAGTTTTGGGTAACATGAAGATGAGAGCACAAATGGAGATGTGACATTAGTCTCGGATGCATGTAGAACTGTGATGTGGAGAGTCTGGGGTAGTTCTGTGTGGCCTCGGGGGATAGCAGGAGAAGCCAGAGAGGCAGCTGAGGACCAGGCCACGTGGGGCTTTGTAGGATATATTAAGAAGCTTAGATGTTATTCTAAATCCAATCAAAAGTCACTGGAGGATTTTAAGCAAGGGTGTGATAACCTCTATATTTGTTATTATTATTTTAAAATTACTCAACTAGTATCTTAAGTCAACTTGGGCTGCTGTAATAAAATACTACGTAGACTGTGCAGCTTAAACAACAGAAATGGATTTTCTCATAGTTCTGGAATCTGGATGGAGTCTGAGATCAAGGTGCCAGCATGGTTGGGTTCTGGTAGTGAGGGCTCTCTTCCTGGTTTGCAGATGGCTGCTTCTTGCTGTGTTCTCAAGTGGCCCAGAGAGAGAGAGAGAGAGAGAACACTCTGGTCTCTCCTGTGTTTTTATCATTGGTGAGTGACAGTTTCATTCCTTCCTGTCCAATTTTTATACTTTTGATTTCCTTTTCTCGTCTTACTGCAATCACTGATACCTCCAGGATAACAGAAGAAACGAGGGTGGATAACTTAGTGGTTTTTTTTTATTTTATTTTAAGAGGAATGCTTCACCGTTAAGTTTGGGGCTTTCTCTAGGCTTTTGGTAGGTAACAAAACCCTTACCGCGTTAAAGATGTTCCTTCTATTCCAAGTCTCTGTTCATTTTCTATTATTGTCCTTTGATGGAACTGTTTCTTTGTTCACCAGTGCTGTTAGAGATATTTTAAAGATACCATGTCTTCATTTTAAAGTATTTAGGATGGAAGAAATAGGTAGATTTGTGCCCTCAAACACATAGATACTCTGAGTGTTCAGCTTTTGAGCGAAACAAAAACAGGTACATTGTTTATATATTAAGAACTTCCCTATCCCCTGGCCGGGGAGGGCAGCAGGATTTAATGGAAAAAAAGTCTAGACTTACTCTGAATATTGAATTGAATAATGGAGACCAATATTCTCATCCTGACTCACTGAGGCAGACTCTTGTCAAAGGCCTCTTTGCAAGTCACCTCTTTTTATTTCCACTGCATCACCATTTGGGGACTTCTTGGAATGATTCAGAAAGCTGGTTTTTCTCAAAGACATCAGTGCACAGGAAGATCCAGCACCCACAGTTGTCAGGAGACTTTTTTCCCTCCTCTCTCCTGGCATATGAAAATGAGCTAACAATGCCTTAGCTGGAATCAGGAAAAAGAGGTAATTCCAGAGGAGAGGGCTCCACTCCGTCTGGGAGGAAGCCAAGTTCCCAATACATCAGACTTTCTGTCTGGGTGAGGAGACAACACAGAGAACAATCTATTGTGAGCAGGAAAGAGAGGATTTTTTTTTTTTTTCAGGGATCTTAGGAGAAAAGGCAGCGGCTGGAAGGAACACAATGACACTTGACATTAGCTGAGGTGTGATTCTGCAAAAGACAGACTCAGCTCTTTTCCAAAGAGAAGAGGCCATGAACACACAAAAATAACGTCTGAGAGAGAAGATTTAACACTCGTGCTCCCAGGGGAAGGCTAGCGTATTTAGGAGTGAGTAACAGGCACGTCTTGCCCTGCTTTTTCAGTGTCTGCTGACGGCACTAATAGCAAGTCATGCTGTGTCTTTCAGTATATAATGCCAAGCCTGTAACTCCACAGAAAGCAGAGGGTTTGGTTAAATCCACCCAGCATTTTAGAGTGGAGGATTTCTTGTCTTCCTCAGACATTTTTGTGGATTAACACTGCCCATTTTAATTTGCCTTTTTTTTTTGTAATCAAAAAGGCTTTTTTTCCCTCCTACTTGCAAATATCCATCTGTTTGTTCATCCATCCATGTCTCCTATATCTATTCACTCTCCATCTATTACTAAGTTGACATTTATTGAGTATTATTATCACTAAAAGCTAACATTTGTTGAGCTCTAAAAAAGTTTCACCCATCTTACATGTACTCTCTCATTTATTCTTTACTTAACCTGTGAGACATTTCTTACTATTATTTCTTATATAGACAAGGAAAGTGGGGCACAAGGTTGTAAAGTAGATTTGCTCAGTCTCAGAGCTAGTAGATGGAAGAGATGTGACTCAAAACCAAATTTTTTTGACCCTGTAGCCCTTCCTAGTGGGAACTGAAGTCAGATCATACTGGCTCTCACAAGAATTAATTGTTAGATGTTCAGGAATTTTGAGTGCTGGTTGTTAGGTACAGCCATTATTAAAATTAAACTATATAAAATTTTGATTAAACAAATCACATTTGTAACAAATGCTTAAAAGCATCACTAGTTATTTTACTACATTCTACTTTGTGCGTATCTTGAAGTTATTTCTGTCTACTGAATCTCAATGGCAGAATTGCTATATAATGCCACGGCATAGCTCTTTACAACTCTGCGTTCAGTGACATCACGTTGGTAATTTGAAATTTGCCTTGTTGACTATTTCACCATGGAACTTGGCGCATAGTACAATCAGGACATTTTTTCCCCTGAAGAGTCAGTTGTTAAACACTTACGAGTATACCAGTGCCCTTTTGTCTTAACTTCCATGGTATATGCAGAAGATACAAAGTTGAATCAGTCATAGTAGAAATAAGGAGGAGGAAATCTTACCCACTGGAAAGTGGAAGGTTGTAGAGGCTGCATAATTGCAATTTAAAACATCATTTCAAATAAATTATCCAGGTACGATTTTATGCATGGTGAAATAAGACCTAAGGTACCCAGAAAAATAGAATCTAGAAGGTTTCTGTATAACAATCTCCCCCGTCTCTTGTCACGTTTATTGTAGAGAATGCTATAGGAATCAAATGTGCAATGAGGTCGACCTATTTCAGGTACGGTGTATCCTGAACTTCTCATGGGTTGATTTTGATCTTCTGAATATGGCTCTTTCACTAAGGTAAACACTATTCCTTATCTGGAACACTTTTGTTTAAGAACCAACTAAGCATTAAACCAGACAGGTGCTTTGTATGGCCCGAAAAATGAATTCTGTAAGGCAGTGGTCCCCAATCTTTTTGGCATCAAGGACCGCTTTCCTGGAAGACAATTTTTCCATGGACTGGGGGCGGGGCAGGGGGGATGGATTCAGGATGAATCAAGCGCATTACATTTATTGTGTATTTTATTTCCACTATTATTACATTGTAATATATAATGAAATAATTATACAACTCACCATTGGTTGGGGACCCCTGCTCTAAGGAATGCTTAAAGCCCATTGATATGATAATTTGCTGAGCAGACATCTTTCTAACAGAATTTCACACTAGCTTTGACTATCTGGTCAGTCAGATTCTTTCTCAGTGACCCTACAGAAATGAGCATGAAGAAAGGTTGAAAGCAAGAGAAAAGGTAAGAGTCTAGCAATCAGTATGGTTTTAAACGTGATTTAGCCCCAACTCTGCCATTTATTAGCAAATCATTTCCTCTTTGTGTGCTGCAATAGCCCTGTTTATAAAGTAAAAGGGTTGAGCCATTCATATTTATCAAGTTTACGCTGCAAAAGCATTACCAACCGAGCTAATTCATATACAGGTTCTCAGATCCCACCTGCAGGTGATTAGCTCATGAGATGAAGGTCATGCCAACAATTTTCATGTTAAACCGGCACCTAATTTGATTCTCTTCCCAACAGTCTGGTCCATCACACATTCACATCACTAGACGAGGCGATCTCTATTCCAGACTGAATCTACTACAATCTTGACATTAAAGGCAGGCGTGGTGGCTTGGGCCTGTAATCTCAATGACTCAGGAGGCTGAGGTGGGAGGATTGCTTGAGACCAGGAGTTAGAGGCTTCAGTGAGCTATGATCGCACATGTGAATAGCCACTGTACTCCAGCCTGGGTGACAGAGCTAGATCGTGTCTCTAAAAAGTGAAATTTATATATTTTATATATATATATATATATATATATATATATCTTGTACATACATATAAATAGAATATATATATTTCAATGGTAGTCAATATAGTTAGTGAATAAATGAATATATAATGGTGGTGAATATATAATGCCACTGGAAATGTGCATCCTAACAAAGAGATATTTTGTCTTATAATACCTATTGGTTTACTTCTTCTATTTGAGCCTTTCCTGTTATTTCCCTAATTTGATAGAAGTCATCTGAATATTATTTTAACATTTCTACTTAAGATACTCTCTACTGTATATGTTCATATTATTTGGGTGATGGGAAAATTTCACTGCTAGTTTTAGTGGCTAATAGCATTCTAGTAATGAGTTTCCTGAAAAAGTGAAAACTATAAAGCTATCACCATGTGTTTGCTGGGAATGACTTTGAAAAGCAATTGGAAAGAGACCAAAATCTAAATTATTGTACTATTGAATTCAAGTCAGTATTGTAGAAAACAGGAACATCGAACTGGCTTTTAGACAGATAACTTAAACACCTTGTCTGATTGAGGTTTATCTCGTAATAAGAAATAAGATTCGAAAACAAACAACTATGTGTTGTAAGAGGAGGATATAGTTTCCCCAGTCTTAGGTATGACTAGTTTCTACTGCACAGCAAGACATAATGACTCCCATCTTTCTCCTAATTGGATGAGTACAGTGAACTTCTGTGATTTCCATCTGCCTACCAATTCATCCTTCTTCTGATGATGGTGCCCCAATTTTCCTCTGGGGGATAAAACTTCCCTCACTACTAGACCAAGTGCTTTGGGGGTGGGTGCTCTTGGCACAGCGATTGGTTTGGGGATGAGTATGAGATAATTTGGAACAGTAAGAATTCAGCTTCAGACTTTTGTTGAACAGTTGGAGAAGAAAAGAGCTCTTTTTCATTTCACTGGATTTGAAGCTAGGAGGAATGGGGGGCTGGAACTGCTGACCACTGTTTTGTCATTCTGTGACCCCAAGCTGCATTTGGAGCTGTCAGATCTATTCCCTGGATATTTTCCCATGAGCCGATACATATATGTAACATTAAATTAACCCTAATTGATTCACTGAACAACTTGGCCCAAATCATGTAAACTCTCTACACTGCAGTGTTTTAGTTTTTCAAAAGATATATGCAGAATAAGGGTATAAATCTAAAAAATATTTTTAGTTCTCTCAAGCTGTAAAACAATTATTAGAATATATAAGCATATGTGAGAAAAGCAAGGATATATAAGAAGCTGGTAATAGTGTTTGCCTTCAGGAATGAGGATGTAGAATTGGGAGGGAGGTTCAGTTTTTACTATCTATCCGTTTGTACTATTTGAGTATTAATTTTTATTAAGTATATATTTTATCTATTTATTAAAAAACCAATTGTATGTTTGTATTAATACAAAAAAACAACTTCTTTAACAAGGAATAACATGTTATTCACACAGCAAGTTCATCTTTTGAGTTTAATATTTGGTAGCACACAAATGCTAAAGGATATCTTTCCATTTGCTAAGATTCTTTTCCCCCAAAAGGTGCTGAAATAATGATGACACAAACATTTACGTTAATTTTCAGATGCTCCAAAATACAGCATATGCTTTATTCTACTTGATCTACTTTCTGAATTGCATACACAATGTGTCTCCTCCCTCACTTTCAGAGTATTAATGCAATTTATCAAGGTGCCATCTGTTCAATGCCTCTAATCCTCAGCTCACCCATTTTGAAGATGAGAAGTCTCAAAGTAAATGCATCATTCAAATTGAGGACTTAGAGGTGGCTTATGTAATTCTATTTCATTGCCTCTTGCCTCAGGGACGGCTGTGCCTTTTCATTTTATTTCCCTTCATCCCCACATCATCTTATTATTTGGTTTTTGGTGGACAGAACTTATTGAAATGATTTAAGTGAGCCTTCTGCTCAGAGGAGCAGCAGTATAATACCTAGAAATGAGGTCTATAAAGATGGGTATTAATTGAGTACATTTTGATCCTCCTGTATTTTCTTTATCCTCCTGTAATTATGTATCAAGGTCAGAATGAGGTGGTCTTTGGAGACTTGTTGCACTGCCTGCTTTGCATTTTTTGCTCCTTCAAGTCCTGGTTGCAAAATCATTAATAACTGGGATCTAAGCAATGGACTTGAAAGGACCTTGTTAGGATGTAAGGATCTGTGTGTTTTCTCGCAGTCTAGACCCTGTGTTATAAATTTACTTCAAGGTGGTATAAAGTCAATTAATAATATTAAGGATAAGAAGACAATAATTAAGAATAGCTAATTTTGAGTACCCGATGTCAAGTATTTTAGAAATGTCTTATGCTCATTTAATGCTCTTAATATGCCTTTTAAGAAATCACAATTATTATTATTCCCTTTACACAAATGAGAAAACAGAAACACGTAGAGTCTAAGACGAATAACTTGTTGCAAGTCCCATATGTAGGAAACAGCAGACCTGGGATTTGAACCCCGGGCCTGATCTCAGAACCTGTGCTCTTTACTCCTCTCAGTGGGTTCAGACTCTAAAGAGGCAGATCTTAGCTTAAACAAACAGAGAAGGATGACAGCAGAATAATGTACAAGGCACAGAGGTAGACCAGAGGAGCGCACGATTGTTTTTATCTGGAGAGACCAAAGAGGCTTCCTGGAAAAGGTGACATGAGAGATGGCGTTTGAAAGATGGATTTTATTCGATTTTATTCACTGATCTCTGAAATTTAACTTCAAGCTATGAGAGTATATATGTCCAAATTAGAGGACAAGATGCTAGAAGTGAGAATGAATTTTAACACTGACATAACAACTTATAGCTGCCCTAGTGAAAGAATTAAATCTTTTCCATCCTGAGGGATGTATTTAGATATATGAAGATATATTACAATGCTTTGCAAACTACACAACATCACAGAGGAATATTAGTGCTTATTATTTAAGTGTATATGGCCTACTGTTTGCATTAATGACCTCTCTTCTTTGTTCTGTCCTGTATCTCCACTTTTTGCTTTGCGACTTTGCAAATCCTTTCACTGAAGAGGCAGAGTCTCCTTCCTCACCCTGAATCTGGGCTGCCTTAGTTACTTGCTTTGGTCAGTGAGATGTTGGCAGATAAGACACAAAAACTTAAAAAGGCACTTGGAAAAGAAGTAAGAGGAAAATTTAAGACACATTTTGAACAAAATGATGAGGAATCAAAAAAGCACTTGGGCGTTTTTGCTTGCGGTTGCTCTTCTGCCATCAGGAAAATATGTCTAGGATAGTCTGCGGGAGGATGAAAACATGTAAAGCAGAGCCAAGCAGGGCCCCTGGCCCCTCCAGTCTAGCCAGCATCACCCCTGACTTGTGAGCAAAAGCGAGTCCAACCATCCAAGCCCAGCCTCATCGGCTGCACCCTGCAGACTCGTGAGTGAAATCAATGCTTATTATTGTAGGCTGCTGAGCTTTCCATGAGGATTTCCTCCACCTACGGGTAGTTTGAGGGTTATAGTAACTGACCTTGTAGTTACCCCAGGGAAAAACATGAAATATTCTCCGTTCTCAAGGAAGCTATGTTGCTGTGTCAATTTTGCTTAGTTACTTTACATTGCATCCTTGTGGCAGCTAATCACTGATACAGTAGATACGACCATTTCATAGCAGCATCAGCATCCAAAACTCTTGGGAGCCATGGCTTCTGTTTATTTTATGTTCCTAATAAAAGCAAAGGCAACAAGCACATGATACACGCTTTTTAGGTAAAAAAAAAAAAAAAAAACACACAAAACAAAACCCAGTAACAATCTAGCTTGTTTGACAGTAGTAGAATATTTCATGCTTATCCCTGGGGGAACTGCAGGGTGAATTACTGTAACCCATCACTTGTCAAGTAAAATCACAAACTAATTTTACACAGGAATAGCCAGCAGCTAATTTAAACACTATTGGAACCAACAGGTAGAAGAGATTGGTATGTTGTAATTTGTTGTTTTTTTTTTTTTTTTTAAATTGCTCTTGAAGGGAACATCAAACCAAACCTATTGTTCCAAAAGCCATTAAACTTCAGATAGGAAGGAATTGAAGTTATAATATTAGGAATGTTTTTGAATCTTTTTATAGTCCAAGTTTTTTAGACTCCTCCATCTATGGATAAAAATGAGCCAACATTAATTTCAAATAAAGATTATTTTATTTATTCCTAAATATAAATGATACAAATGTTCAATGTAGAAAATAAGAAACAGAGGGAAAAGAAAATAAGTACAAATAGTTCTACCATTAAAATACAATCATTATTAATATGTTGGCATTTTAAAAAGTATTTTTATCTTATTTTAGTAATAGTAGCATACTTTTGGGCACAGTGCTGGGAATTTCGCATTCATTTCCTCCTTCAATTGTTACAATCAGTGATTTGGTATTATCCACATTTTTTTAAAGTAAGAAAACTAAGAATGTAATAACAGCAATTTTGCCAGCATATTAGCCCCTCCCTGCTTATATAGAAATTCAGCACTCCTCTTCAAAAGTCTCCCAGTTATTTTTCCCTTAGTTAACTTCTTATTATGGAAAATTCAAACTTGTGCACAAGTAGAGTGAAAGTCATTACAAACCTCTATTTACCTATCACTCAGCTTTAACAATTATCATCATATGTCAACCCTGTTTCTTTACTAACCCCATCCACTTTTTGCTCACGTCTGCTTGCTCCAATTTTCCATGTGGACCTCCCTGTCTATAAACCCAAGTCACCCTGCAGATTCTCAGGGGTAAACATGGAATGTTCCAGTACTTCCAAGGAGGCTGGGATGCTGTGTTAATTTGGTCTGAGAAGCACGCGCCTGGTGCCTATGATAGTGGGTTGAGCCCTGTTTACAGTAAAGTGCAAAGTTAATCGAGGAAACTGAGTTCCAGGAGCTAAAAATGTAGACATTGCCATGAAATGTACAGGCACACCCACAAAATAAATAAGAACGAATGAGGTGCTATATAGTCTGCAAGCCCCAGTCATACGTTTCATCAGATACGATGGAATGCCACTGTCTGAGAAAACTGTTTTGCTCAGGGCATTGTTTTTCTGGCTCCCAGAGAAAGCCTTTGAGGTGACCAACAGGGCTCTCCTCCCTTCAGTCCTCCCCTCACCAGCCCCAGGGCCAGGCTCTTCTCCAGGAGGGAGGCTGGTATGCTTGGTTGTGCCACCGTCATCCACCCTGAACTGGATGATTAGTTAATATTCATGAGGGCTTCTACCCAGTGGAGTTTGTTGGGGCATATGGAAACCACAGCCTCTGTTCTCAGCAAGTTTGCACCAAAGCATCTGAGTCTATTTACTCACAATTTGCCGATGTTTTGACATTTCCTTGCTGATTTGCCTCATGAATGAACGCCTCATGACACTTCCGTGGTCGGAAGTAATATCCCAATGAGCCAAAGACTGGCTTCTCTTGTTGCCATGGGCCATCCTGTCTCATTTTCTCCCAGAATAATTGTTGCACTCGAGGCAAAATAAAAAAGGTGGCAGCCCTAAATGTCTCCAATTTCTGTCTTTTCTGCATAGTCTCCATAGCCGAGAAAAGGAAGAATCGCCATCCAGCTCTGCAGCACTTACGTGTGTGTGATAACATTTTTTCACCTCAATCTCGAGAGACAAGAATGAAGATACCATTAATTCCTTTTTTAATTTAAAAGTAAAACATATTTGCTGTCAGTACTATGCAAAAAGCATAAAAAGTACAAACCCTACAAAGCAAAACTACTCCTCCCATCTCATTCCCCAGCCCTATTTATTTAATTCTTCTCCTTTGAACTGATTACTGTTTATTTGGGATGCATATTTCTAGATATTTTTTAATGCTCTCCTATGTACACATATATGTGTGTGTTTGTAGGTATAGATATCCACAGTGTAAAAGAAACATATATGAACACATCTATTCACATATGTTTGTGGTTCTTATTGCATAAAGTATTAAATCTGAGATTCCACTGATGGTACAATATGCCATTATTTTATGTACAGCATCAAGACTATTGTCTGGCCAATAGCCATTATAAGACACTATCTATTATAAGACTCATAATAATGTAACAATGTGAAAAACATCTTGAAATCAATGACATATGGCATTGTTTGCATCTTTTTTCCATTTAACAGCACAACACAGATATATTTTCACTTCAGTGTAAATAGTTCCACCTCTTTTTAAACTGCTGCATATTATAACATAGCTGTCCCACAATGTATTTAACCATTCTCATATTGTTGAACATTTAGGTTGCTTCCAAATTTACTATTAAAATAACACTGGATGAATATACTTTGCATAAGTATGTGAAAATTTTAGAAAACATATTCCTAGAAGTATAACCAAGGGTCAAAGATTATAAGCCAGTAAAATTTTTATAGGTACTGCTGTGGTTAATAGGAGGCAGAGCAGGTTGGCAATTGTTTTCTCATTCTGCAGCAGCACTCTCAACCCCATCCATACTCTCCCTTCTTGGTCCTTTTCTCTGTGGACTCATCTTTGATGAAACACAAACAATTGGTGAGTTTAACCATCGGACATTTCAGCCCTTGGAGAGAGGCATTCATTTTTTTCAAGGCTCTGAGCTTGGCCTTTATGGAAATAACTGTGTACTTTGTGGGCATTTAATGACCTGTGATGGCAAAGACACCTAAATTATTCGTACACACATCTGAGCAATCAGATTCAGGACTGACGGTTCGGTTCAGTAGAAGCTATTTCTACTTTGTGGGAAGAGAGGAATGGCAGGCACAGGGGCATCTTGGTTCTCTGGCAGGGTGTGATTACTTGTGGGTTGTACCAAATTGGACTGACTGAATTTGGTGGTCTGTTCCTAGTTTTGTAGGCTTTAAACTGATCCTCCTCAGCTTATCCCATTCCTCTCTTTACCAGCAAGGAAGAGTGACCAGTGTGGACCTAAATAATCACATAAAATCCAGCATATTTGGATATCATCATACTCATGAAATGTTCAATGGAAATACATAAAACCCATATGGTTTGGCGTGGTGGCTCACACCTGTAATCCTAGCACTTTGGGAGGCCGAGGTGGGAGGATCACTTGAGGTCAGGAGTTTGAGCCTAGCCTGAGCAACAGGGAGACCCTGTCTCTACAAAAAATAGAAAAATTAACCGGGTGTGGTGGTGCACGCCTATAGTCCCAGCCATTTGGGTGGCTGAGGCAGGAGGATCACTACAACCCAGGAGTGTGAGGTTACAGTGAGCTATGATGACACCATTGCACTCTAGTCCAGGCAATAGAGTGAGACCTTGTCTCCAAAATAAAGGAATGAATGAATGAATAAATAAATACATAAAACCCATATAATGATCCTAACTGACAGCCAACATTATTCAAGTCTCCTAGAGCAGTGTTTCTCAAATATTATTGGGCTTATAAATCCTTGGGGCCCTAATTAAAATGCAGATTCTAATTTAATAGGCCAGGGAGGAGGCTGACATGCTGCATTTCTGTCCCAGGTGGTATTGATGCTGCTGGCCCACAGATTCCAATCTGAGTAGCAAGGTCCTAGATTGCAGGTCTACAAACTCTGGCCAGTAGGCTAAAACCTATTCTTTGCCAGTTTTGTAAATAAAGTTTTATTGGAACAAGAGCCATGTCCATTCACTTGTATATTGCCTATGGCTGCTTTCTACTGCAATGGCAGAGCCATAGTTGTGACAGAGACCTTTTTCCTGCAAAACCTAAAACATTTTCTATCTGGCCCTTTACAGAAAACATTTGCTCCCATTGCCCTAGATGATTCCTTTGATGTTGAATACTTGCTACTCAAGACAGATTTTCAACATTCGTGCAACACTCAATAAACATATATTTAACACTTACTGTGCACTGAACATTGTGCTAAGAGGATACAATTGTGAACGAGATACAATCCCTGCTCTCATGGAGCTTATGCTTCTTCTCTCACTCAATAATTGAGGAAATTATGACATTCTCTAAGCCTCAGTTTACTCATCTCTAAAACAGGGATAAAATACCTAATGCTTAGAGTTTATTAGGAAAAAAACTTAAATTAAATTTAACAGAGTTTAATTGAGCAAAGAACGGTTTGCAAATTGGACCACCTCCAGAATCAAAATAGGTTTAGATATTGATGGACAGAAAAAGGAAAATGGGGTGAAGACAATGGAAGTGAGGTGCAGAAATAGCTGGATCGGTTACAACTCAGCATTTACCTTATATGAACTCGGTTTGAACAGCTACCCACCTGTGAGTGGTTGAGTTATGGCTACTGTGACTGGCTGAGACTTGGCTACTTGTTATAAGAGTAGGATGTAGTCTGTTTAAACATCCAGTTAGGTTACAGTTTACTATGTGTGGAGAAACCTTTAGGCTGAACTTCAGATATGTAAGGAGACAGCTTTAGGCTAAGCTTAATTTAACAGGTTATTGTGAGCAGAGGACTAGGTACCTGGTAAATACTCAAGAAAGGTTATATGTTATTGTATTATTTTTCTTACTCTCCAGATTTTTGGACAACAAACAACTTTCTTACGCTTGTTCATTCTGTGTGTGTGTGAGCGCGTGTGTGCATTTCCTTCCTGGTTATTCAGAAAGAACTAGAGCTGAAAGTGACTTTTCCTTCACCTTTACATTAAAGACTTATTCATTTAATCATTGGAAATAAATATTTATTTATTTGTGACATGGAAACCTCTCTTTGATTCTGAGACCAAAGCAGAACAGTGTTCTTGGTTCCCACAACGTGGCTTTCTGTGTTTTTTGGTTTGTTAATCTGCCATCAGGAAGGTGCTAATGGCGACATGGCCCCTGGTGAGGAAGTGTGCAGGGGACAGGGGAGTGCCTTACTCTCTCAGGGAGGGACACAGCTTTTGATGGGATTAACTAACAGCTCCCTAGGGGAACCACGCATAGCCGTTATGCTGAAAAAGCTGAGGAGAATTCCAAATTCATTATTTACTCAATTTCAAAGAAAGACTGAAAAAAATAGAAAATTCTCTTTGGGTCACTGGAAGTCTGCACACATTTTATGTCTTTTGTGTCTGTATTGATTTTAATCATTTATTTATAAATTCTTCATCAGCAGGAATAACATAGCCATTAACTTTGATTCCTAAGAAGCAGCTCTTGAAGCAAAGGTTCAAGTACAAGTAGTTTATCTGGGAGGTGAGGTAATCAGTAGGGCAGTAGAAAAACAAGACAGGGAAGGGGAGGCAGCGAATTTCAGGTGTGTTATCCCTAGGTAGGTAGCATCTAGCTAGCCCTAGAGTGCCCCTGGAGTTTAATCCTGCTGTGGAACTCCGGGGAATGGTGTAGAAAACATACCTTGGAATTATCTCACTGTGGGCTGAGGGTACAAGAGGTTTTATATACCAATTCCCATCGCTCATTCTTTGGTTAATGGCCCCTGCTGGGGTGCGTGTTAATTTTCTGGCATTTCTGACTAAGGAGAAACAGCGACTGCCCTTTAGAAGAAGCCAGAGGGCACTGCAGAGGTGATGCCCGAGGGGAACACACAGGCACTGAGAACCTCTGGATGGCGTAGCTGTTTCTACTTCCCGTGCCTGAAGTCTGTATACACTAGGTGCTTACTAAGTGTTGATTGTCCTATTCGGGATGCATCTAAACATGTCAAGCAAATTGAGAGGGGTGTGTGTGTGTGTGTGTGTGTGTGAGAGAGAGTGTATGTCACAGCTGAAACTGCTTAAGTAAATTCAATCATTTGTGGGAAAATGAATGGCAGAGAATGCTTCATTATATAGAGATTTTGAAGAGAAAGAATAAATTACACTGATGCTCTAGATAGAAGAGGAAGAAGCTGACAAGCTAATGAAACAAATAAATTGAAGTTTTAATTCCTCACACTTCTCCAAGTCAAGTATATATTTTTCCCTAGGTATTAATAAAATGCCATACTGGAGGTTATATTAGTCATTAGAGATAATGTTGTAAGAAATGATGCAAAAGTGACCAGGGTTTGTGTTTCAAAAACAAGAATTTGAATGTCTGAGTGTCACGTGTTGAGTTCTCTGAGATGTAGTTGCTAAGATAGAGTGTATCATGCAAGGGTTATCTAAGGAGTATGCCTGGGATCAACACTTGTGGAAGGGAGAGAAATGAAGCAAGATTGAGAAGATAGAGAAATTGAGCTGCAATGCAGACCCAACGACAGGTTTAGCCAACTCTACAAAGAGCTCTGAAGCTAGAAATGCCCTACTTAGCTGTCCCAAGTAGGGCTTAGATGGCCAGGTCTTTATACTTTTGGCCATTGGATATAGGTTGCCCAGGAAGGTAGGGTGATCCCTCTAGCTGAGGCCATCCTCCAACAGACTGCAGCTGGAGGCTTGCTGCTGACAGCACTCCTAACCCCTTGGGCAATGAGTCCTTCAATAAAGGGAGATCCAGGAAGTACACCACCACGGTGAATGGTCTCAGTTTTCCCTCCTCACCCAGTACTTTGCCCCTATCATAGCCTGCTAAGATTCTCTGCCCTGGATCACCAGGGTTGCATGATCTAAATTTGGATGTGATTCTCACATTTCACAGCCTTTTATTTTCATGGCATTTTCGTTCTTCTGGAACCTGCTCTGCCTTCACCAATATTTGGTGTTGTAGAATTCCACTGTGGCTCTGTTGGAGACTCAATTTATTATATATCATCTCTTAGCACCACCTGTGATAGAAATGGGGCAGACAGACACCTAAAACCCTCCACACTCGTCATCCAAGTCCTGACACTCAAGATTTCCACGGTCTTAGTTACACCCTCTGGGAACACCATGAGGTGTCTGAGTGAGTGGTTTGTGTTTAGACACCACATCTTCTGTAATCCAGATTATAAAAATCTCACCTCAGTTTCCATTTTTCTGGAGCTTAAACCAGCATGGAGGCTATGTGAATGACTAGTTTCGATTTTATGGTATGAGGCATACAGCATACAGGAATGGCCATCGTGTGTGTGTGTGTGTGTGTGTGTGTGTGTGTGTGTGTTTGGTGTAGGGCACTTAGCCTCTCAGAAGAAAAGCAAGGGTCCCAAGAAGATGTGGGGCTAAACCTTGAGCAGCACCATATGAAATGGAGGCTGAAACACATCAACACAGACCATGCTTGCATAAGGGAAATGCTTGCATAGTCTCAATTTACCACATGCAATCATGGAGAGTTCCCAGTATTTAGCATCCTATCCAAGAAAGCTTTGTCTCCAGTGTCACAAAGATTTACTCCTATGTTTTCTTTTAAGAGTCTTATAGTTTACCCACATATTTAAGTATTGCAGATGGCATGAGAAAGAGATTCAACTTTATTCTTCTGTATGTGCGTACCCAGTTCTCCAGCATTATTTGTTGACAAGACAATTCTTTTTTGCTATTGAACTGTCTCAACATTCGTATCAAAAATCAATTAACTATAAATGTAAGGGTTTATTTGTGGACTTTCAATTCTATTCCATCTGTATATCTATCCTATGCTAGTACCATACAATTTTATTACTGTAGATTTGCACTGAGTTTAAAACTGGGAAGCATGAGTCTTCTAACTTTGTTCTTTTTAAAGACTGCTTTGGCTATTTTGGATTCCTTAAATTTTCATATAAATTCTAGAATCAGCTCATCAATTCTTCAAAAAGGACAGTTGATATTTTAATTGGGATTGTGTGGAATTTGTAAATCAATTTGGGGAATATTGCCATCTTAACAGTAGTGTCTCTTGATTCATGACGATGTGATGTCTGTCCATTTATTTGGATCTGCTTTAATTTTTTTCAACAATGTTTTGTAATTTTCAGAGCATATGTTTTGCCCTGCTTCTGTTAAATTTATTGCTAAGTATTTGATGCATTTGGATGCTATTTTAAAATAAGTTGTTTTCTTAATTTCATTTTTGATTATTCATTGTTCTCTTAGCTTAGTATTACAAAATACTGCAGACTGTAGGCTTAAACAACAAAACATTTATTTCCCACAGTTCCAGAGGCTGGGAAGTCTGAGATCAGGGTGTGAACATGGTGGGATTCCAGTGAGGGCCCACCTTCCTGGCTTGCAGATGGCTGCCTTCTTGCTGTAGCCGAGAGAGAGAGAGAGAGAGAGAGAGAGAATGCTCTCTGGCCTTTTGTAAGAGCACTAATTGCTTCATGAGTATGCTGCCCTCAGGATCTCATCTGAACCTGATTCTCTCTCAAAAGTTCCACCTCCAACCACTATCACATTGGAGGTTAGGGCTTCCATATGTGAATTTTGAGGGGGACACAAATATTTAGTCCATAACACTAGTGAATAGAAATACAATTGATTTTTGTATACTGCAACCTCATAAATTTACTTTTTCTTATAGTTTTTTAGTGGATTTCTTAGGATTATCTATCTACAAGATCATGCCATTTGCAAACCATCTGCAAACAGAGATAGTTCTAACTATTCCTTTCCAACCTGTATACATTTTATTTCATCTTTTTCTTTCTTTCTTTTTTTTTTTTTATTAATTGGCTTGGCTAGAACTTCCAATATAATGTTGAATAAAAGTGTTGAGAATGGATATCTTTGTCTCATTCCTGATTGTAGGGGGAAGCATTCAGCTTCCATTGTTAATTATAATGTTCACTATTGATTTTTCATAGAGATACTTTACCAGGTTGGGGAAGTTTCTTTCCATTCCTAGTTTGTTGTGTATTTTTATTATAAAGAGGTGTTGGATTTTATAAACTAATTTTTCTGTATTTATTGAGATAATCATGTGGTTTTTGTTTTTTATTCTGTTGATATACAATATTACATTGATATTTGGATATTAAGTTAACCTTGCATTTTTGGGATAAATCTTACTTGATCATGGTGAATCATCTTTTTTTTTTTTTAAATGTGACTACATTCAACTTGCTAGTATTTTGTTGAGAATTTTTGTGTCTATATTCATAAGAATATTGGCTTATAATTTTTTTCTTTTGATGTCTTTGTCTGGATTTAGTCTGAGTGTAGTACTGACCTCATAGAATGATTTGGAAAATGTTCCCTCATCTTCTATTCTTTGGGAGAGTTTGTGAAGAATTATTATTAATTTCTCTTTAAATATTTAGAATTCTCCAGTGAAGCCATCTTGGGCTGGGCTTCTTTTTGTGGGAAGTTTTAAAATTACTAACTCAATCTCTTTGTTATAGATCTGTGCACATTTTTCATTTCTTTTTAACTGAGTCAGTTCTACTAGTTTGTGGCTTTCTAGAAATTTGTCAATTTCATCTAAGTTATATAATTTGTTGGTGGAAAGTTTTTTATAGCTTTCTTTTACACTCTTTGTTATTTCTGTAAGATGAGTAGAGATGCCTCCTCTTTCAGTCCTGATTTTCATAATTTAAGTCTTCTCTCTTTTGAAAATTTTTTTTGCCAGTTCCCAGGATTTATGTTCAAAAAAGTAGAACCTTTGTCACGAAACTAATTTTGGTCCAAATCCTGTCTCTTTTACTAGGTAATTGCCTTCCCAAACCTTAGTTTTTAGTCTGGAAAATGAGATAATTTAATTGAATCATTTCTTTTTGTATTTCCAAAGACATTTTATTCTGACAACTTTTTTTATCCCTTCATTTAAAAATGCACACATCATCATTCATCTTTAAACCATAAGTTAACTTAAAAGCAAAAGTTATCTTTTAATGCAACTCAGTATCAAATATCATTCATGAGAATGACAATATTCTAGTAGGATAGCTATGGTAAAAGCCTGATTATAAAACAACATTATTTTCTTCTGCAGAGATAAAGCGTGGGCTACTGAGCTAGAAATTGGGAACCAGAGCTCTAGTTCTAGTTCTTTAAGATGCTCCCTGAAAACAGGAGCCAATGATCAATTAAGTTCAGAAGCTGCTGTGCCCTATACCATTGGCTGTCTATATCTGTGGGGTTTGCATTGGTGTATTCCACCAAATATGGATTGAAAATATTTGAAAAATAAAAAAAATAAAAAATAACCCAACAGTAAAAACTAATACAAATAAAAAATATTGTTTTGTTAGTTACATTGATACCAATTATTTATATAGCATTTACATTGTATTGGATAAGATACACAGTCTAGAGATGATTTAAAGCAAAGGGGAGGATGGACAAAGGTTATATGCAAATACTGCCCCATTTTATATCAGGGATTTGAGCATCTTCTGATTTTGGTATCTTTGGAAGGTAGGCGTGGGTCTGGAAACCAATCTCCCACTGATACCAGGGATGGCTATACTCAATTCTTGGAGATTGATAGCACACATTAGCATATTAAGGAAGCTAAAAACTACATTTCCCATGTTCCTTTGCCACTATGATTTCCTCCAGCTTCCCCACCTCTGTTCCTTCTTTTAACAAATATGTTTAGAGCATCGACAATGTGGCAGGTGCTGTTCATGGTGTTGAAATGCAGCAGTGGAAGAAACAAAATCTCTTCTCTTGTGGAGTTCACACGTCTCCTTTTTGTGAAATTTAAATATGATAACATGATAGTTACTGGCATATAGTCAATGCCAGATGAAAGGTAGCTATTCAATTTCTTTAGCTCTCCTGTGCTGTTTGTTGCCAGTTCAGACTCTCTGGGGAAAGGCTTGGATGGCTTGTGACACTCTCTCAGAGCCTTGTCTTTCTCACACCTCATCATAATCAATTCTGCTCAAATACAAACATTGCAACAGCAATTTCCCTGTATGTCTAACTTCTAATTATCTATAAACACACTCATTTATGAAATGGTTTTCATCTTTTGATATATAATAGCAGACATTTAGCTAGTCAAAGCCCTACTTGACTATCCAGCTTGCTGCATTGAAACTGTGGCAGAATCACTCCCAGACACACAAATTTGCATATTTTTCCCATGTATTTTTCTTTTCCCTTCCCTCACTCAAGCAGGTAGCAAGGCTTTCTCTCTTGCCTCAGAGAAGGTTAGCAGCAAACTACAAAGCAGAGGGGAGAGTTCCCTTTTGGGCTTTTGATTTACAAGATTTAACTCCATTGAGTAGATCATCACTTTTGGCTGGGAGAGAAGAGAATGTGGGGGCTCTAAGATAAACAAGAGTAGAAAGAGAGAAAAAAATTATTTTAAACTTAAAAGGGATTTTTGAAAACTGAGGCAAGATAGAGGTGTGTGCATGCGTGCGTGTGTGTCTGTATGGGCCCTAAGCAGCAGAGATTCATTCTGTCCTTCCTGAAAGTGCACTGGGGAGAGGTCCAGACCTCCAAGGGGAACAAGTGCTTGGGGTCCCGGGAGACACGAGAGGACTCAGCCTTTCCAAAGGTCCCAGGCCCCAAGCATGGCCCTGAAGCAGCAGTGCCACCAGAAAACTGGGTGGTCTCTGTGGACTGGGGGCACTGTGGACTCTTGGTGGCAACCAGGGCAGGTTAAAGTCAATGATCAGAGACGCTTCCCTGAGGCCGTGCTGCTCCACAGCCTCCAGGGTGTTGGTCATCTCAGACAAGAAGAATTCCAAATAGCCCAGCCCCTCACAAGTCAGCCAGGAAGTGTAGACTCTGAGTTGGAACCAAGTGGCTTTAAAGAAGATAAGGAAATATGGTGTTTTTTTTTTGTTTGTTTGTTTTTTTTCTTTTGCCACCTAAGCTCATGAACTGAGAGTCATACTTGCTGCCTTCGCCACAGGACAGGAACTAGTTAAAACTCGAGATTTCTGGCTCTGTCCACTTAGCCCACACTTCTCTTCGGAGAGTCCACAGCTTAGAAGTGTGGGGAATTTTCTGCCCATTTGATTCTCTGTTCCGGCACTTTCCTGAGTCACTTGGCTTTGATAAATGCAGACCAATCCAAAATGAGAAAGGGACAGAGAAACCCAGCACAGATCATGATTCACACATAACCCTAAACAAGGCTGTGGCTGAGTGATTTTCCCAGAACTCGCAGGCAATGAGGCAATGAGGCGCACATTTACTGTAAAGCATGGACAGCGGACGTCAGAATCAAGAGCATTTCACATCTACTTTCTGATTTATAAACCTGTCTCCCCATAGGCTGTGGGCTCTTTGAGGGCAGGTGTTATGTTTTAGTGGATCCCCTGTGGCTGGTACAGTGACTGACATAGAGCACGTACTTAATATAGATGGTCCCAACTTACGGTGGCTCAACTTACAATTTTTTGACTTTAGGATGGTACAAAAGCAATACTCATTCAGTAGAAATTGTACTTTGAGTACCCATGCAACTGTTCTATTTTTCACTTTCAGTACAGTATTCAATAAATTACATCAGATATTCAACGCTTTATATTAAAATAGGTTTTGTGTTAGAGGATTTTGCCCACCTGTAGGATAATGTAGGTGTTATGAGCACATCTAAGGAGGCTAAGCTACGTAGGCTAAGCTACGATGTTTGGTAGGAAATGCCTTTTCCACTTATGATTGATATTTTCAGTTTACAATGGGTCTCTTGGGATGTAGTCCCATTGTAAGCTGAGGAACATCTGTATATGTTAGTTAAATTATTAACAAAACAAGTCTGTATTGAAAACCTATATTCCTGAAATTATGAAAGGCACTGGAAAAATGTTATTTCATTTGATCTTCTAAACAACCCTGTGAGGTGGGTTGCTCAAAGTCTCAAAGTTAGAAAGTGGCAAGATTACAGCCCTGGTCTGACTTCAAACCCATCATTTTTTTACATATTTGAGTCTCTTTGGTATAACGGCATTTGTTGTCCTAAGTTGGTCATTTGGGTTTTAATTAGCAATATTAGGGAATCTATAGAGAAGTAATTCCATTTCTTCCTTACTCAACCTTTCAGTTATTCACCCATTCAGTGAAAATATATGCCATGCACTTGTTCCTCTAAATTACTTTGCAAATCAGCAGGAAATTTATAGAACTCAATAGAGTAAGAGAAAGGATATTCAGGTTCCAAAAAATGTCTGTTTCAAGGGCTGCTTACTGAGGCTGTTTGGGCTGGTGAAAAGGTTTTAAGGTTTGGAATCACAAGACCTACATTTAAATATTGGGTTAATCATATTCTAGCTTAATAGCTAGTTTTGCTTTGGGCAAGTTAGTCATCCTCTCCTAGTCTAAATTTCCTCATGTGTACGATGGGAATAGTATCCACACGTGAGGAACTTTTGAGGTAATGTATGGTTGTGGTTGGGTATAAGAAGAGGTTTACATATACGCATTTACATAGATACTCCTGCTACTTTGAGAAGGAAATGGAGTTTTGGGGGATAGGTTACTTTGTAATTTGATGTGATTGATAAGCCTTAGAAATGTTTTTATTGTATCTGAGGAGATGCAGAAAAAGGCTAAGGCAGGAAGACTATGTCGAGTTGTACACTTTTTGGGTACACAAAATCATCGGGCCCCGGGGGCAGGAGAGGTGAGTTGAACTACAAGTTATGTTTGTTGATGGGGGCCTATGGCAGCCCGAAGGAAGAGGTACCTTTTTCCTTTTTGTAACGTTCTTACCAGAGAGGGCTTTCTTTGCATTCATATATCTGGGAGAATCTTTTGGTGATTTGCTCAAAGGCTCCCCTGAAAGCAAATCTTGAGACAGGGACCCGGGTACAGGTTGTTTATTTGGGAGGAGACATCCAAAAGCACAGTGAAGAAGAGAGTGAGACATGGAGGGGAACAGAGCTAATCAAGGTTGCATTGTTAGGCTGATTCCCACTGTAGGCAACTAGAGCTTCATCCCACTGGGGATCCTCTGAGGAAAATTTGGAGAAATTGTCAATCAAAGAATGGGAGACAGCGGCAATGACTGTCTATCCTCCACTGGTTGAGGTTGGCCCGGGGACACCACTTAGCCCACATTTTAGGGCCAAGTTGCCTTCTGAGGCAGAAAAGTGGGTAGACTTCCCCAGGCTTGCTCCTTGGCAACATACGTAGAACTATCCATCTCTGTGGTTCTGAAATTAGGCAGGCTCAGGGGATGTGTGGCAGGGCACAGCCCAGTTCTGCCAAGAGTGCTCCACCTGAAGTGCGCTTGGTGAAGGCGCATCCTGTGGAGGCTCCCTGTGTAGATACAGTCCTGGCCAAGGGCTGATCTTATTTAGCACTTATTTTCATTCCATTTCCTCTCTACTTGGTCTCCTCGTGCCCATGAATCACACGGAACCTGGAGTCAACTTCTTTCCCTGTTCCCTTAAATAGCTGTCTGGGTAGCCATGCATGTGACTGGATACAGAGGACATTTGAAATGATAACTGGGCTATTCACAGAGGAATGCAGGCCTACTGACTCATCAGATTGCTTAGGTGCCACAGCAAAACAAGCTTACTAGTGATCATGGCCTCTGAGAGCTCTAGAGTATCTCTTTTTCTCTGTTTCTCTTCATCCCTACTTTCTTTCATTAATGCACATGAGTGAGAGTGAGATTACAATTTGAATAATCAAAATAATTTCTAACTAATTGAGGGATTCATTCATTCAAAAAATATCAAATGTTTATTGAGTGCCTCCCCATGTCAAGCTTAGGTTAGGTACTGAGAATATAGGAGTAAACAAAGTTCAAGGTTTCTGTTCTCACGCAGTTTGCATTCTGCAGAATGAGAAGAATATCATGTATGAAACAAACAGGGTGATGGGATAAAGAGTTCCTGTTAGTGTCCTACTTTAAATATGGTGGCCGGAGGAGGCCACTTAATAGGTGCTAACTGACCTGAGACATGAATGACACAAAGAACTTTTTCAGGCAGAGGAAAATACAAATCAAAAAGCTTTGAGTGGGAAATCACCTGTTGTGTTAGAGGGTCTGAAAGATGACAATGTGTTCTTAGAGATCATAGTAAATGGTTAGTTGAGTGGGCTCTCGTGGCAGAATCTATCACTTTATAGTTCTGTGTCCTTGGGCACATCATCTAACCTTTCAGAGCCTTGCTTTCTCCACCTGTAGATGGGACAATATAATTCCTGCCTCATGTGGGTGTGGTAAAGGTCAAATAAATATTGTGTGTGATGGTGCTTATCACCACAGTTGCACATAGTAGGAACTCTACACATGTCACTGGCTTGGTCATAACTCTTTTTCACCAAAAAAATCCACTTAGACAATAAAAGGAATATGGTGTTTCAGTTGGCAGAACATTTTAAGGTAAGTCAAACTCTTAGGGGTAGTTTGATTTAGAGGTTTACGGTAGACTCTGGCTCTAGTTCCCTTATTCTCTCAGTTGTGTCCTCCCAGGTGAATCTGCATTTTCATCTGACTGGCTTCCCACATGATGACAAAAAGGGCTGCATCTTCCCCAGGCCTTATCTGCACATCCTGCAGGTGTTCAGCCTCTCACCCATACTCCATTCTATTCAGACAAAGAAGTGTATACCAGAACAGTTCTTGAGGAGGTTTTGAGAGTTAATTCAGCAGTGTTGGCTTAGGTCACGTGCCTACCCTGAGCCAATCATTGCAGCCAGAATGTTCAATGCGCTTATTGGCATAACAGCTCATATGCTCCTGCAGTTGGAAATGGTGTCAAATTTTTTAAGATTCGATGGATCTCCAATGAAACCTTAGAGCTAATGAGATGGCAGAGGGGAAATGATGCTGGGAATGGAAGCAATATGTCTAGGGATGTTATCTTTTATTACTCTCATTTTAATTAAATAATAGAACATTGGGTTAAGGTAAGTCAGACCTATGCTGTAATTTTGATCCCCTTATAGTTCTAAGACTAGAATTCTCAATTGACCCTTAGAATATCAGTTTTTCTCATCCTGAATTTATTGCTTCAACAAATGTCTTGAGCTCTTGCTATGAGCAAGACATGGATACAGTGGAAATAAGCAGAATCATCCCTGCCCTTGTCAAGCTAATGTTCTAGTCTAGTGAGATTTAAGTATGAATTATATAGCCTAATCAAGCAGATATTCTTAACATCAAAGTGCAATAAAGTGTTGTGTAGTGTGTATATTTTATCCTTATGTCTGGATTCCTCCATTTTACTTTGCATGAGGGCAGAGACTGAACTATGAAGTCAAAACTTTATAGTTTTCCTATATAGGAAAAGGTGCATTTTTAAGCTTCATTTTCTTTTCTTTTCTTTTTTTTTTTTCTTTTAAACCTCTCATGTCAATGAAACTCAGATCATGGTAGAAACTGCTCTTTCATTATTTCATTTCAATCTGTTTTATTAACTACTGGTTTCTATAAGCATATGCTCTCAAAAATGTTAGGAAGCAAAAGTAAAAACCATATCACCAGGAAATATAATTTATTTGTTAAGATAAAAAAAATACAGTAAAAACTTACAGTATCCCTCGGGAGAAGTGTTTGATTTCTTATGGACTCATTCTAATTAGCAAAAATCAATCATAGAAAATAAAACATGTAACTCCTGGCCTGAAACTCAAACTTTAATTTCTGTGCTTTTTTTTTAGAGTGAACTTCCCTAATTGGGTAGGTTTACTGATTTTGTTTTATAGAAATAATCTTTTTTTTCTTGTTAAAATTTATTGCTTCTTATAAGGGCTGAGGATGGCAGTTCATTTTGTTCCAAGTTCCTAGCACAGAGATTTTTACTGTCACTATAGAAAAGGGCCAACCAATTATGGTGATGGAAAATGATAGAATGTCTCCTTTGGCCATGGCTACAATTTTGAGAGGAGATTAATGGATTTCTTCTTCTGACTGGTATAAATGACCAATTGCATTCAGCCTAATTCTCCCTTTATTTTCTACCACTTGCACTCTCTCTCTGCCTTTTATTCAACCCTCTACTCACAAACCACAGTGTCATGCAGGACATCCACTGCTTCTGAAAAGTGTCCTTTTAAAGTCACATTTTAACTTAAAGCTTTGACCATGGCATCAGGCATCTGGAGGCAAAGATACGCCCTTACCTGGTGTGGTCAGGGTGTATAGAGTGGCCAACCTCTTTAGAATTTCTTAAGAGCAAAAATGGCTCATTCAGCCAGGATCCTGAATTTTCTTTGGGCCTCCTCCTCCAATCTCAGCTGAGTGCTTCTGGATATGGTTGACTTCAGGTGTCGATCTTGTGACTCAGGCCTAAGCCAATCTAAAGATTCTATGTCCCTTGCTTATAGGATAAGTTCAAAAGTGAATATATTACCAAATCAGATCACAGGTTCAACTAAAGGTATTTCTTATAAGCTCCCAGCAAAGCAGGCTCTCTCATTTCCATTGGACATAAACAAAGAGAAACATGTATTTTCAAAACAGTTGACATTTATCTTGAAGTATGAGGAAAGAGCCTGCTGAAAACAGATACAGCAACGAGGAATTAAATTTAAGAAATAGAAAGAAAAACTGAGCCCTGGTAACCTATATCAAGGCTTACCTGCAGCCTGCTGGGGCTTTTGATTATATAAGCCAATACATATTCTTTCCTCTTTCCATTTGAATTTGGTTTTCTGTATTTTTTTTAAGTGATCTTAATTGATATACTATAAAAACAGCAATAACATCATGTCAGTCTCCTGCTTAAAAGTCCTCTAAGTGACTTAACATTTTTCTTGGGATAAATTTAAACTTTTTACTTGGCTTAAGACGTGACCTTTCTACTTTTTGTTTTCAGTGTCTGCCACATGTCCATATATACCTTCCCTCTGGGAATATCTGATTTCTTTGGATTCCTCCAATGCACTGTGCTGTGCTTTTTTCTTACCTAAGTGCTTTGTATATATCTGCATAGTGCAGCCTCAGATCTAGAGAAAGACAGCCTCAGTTTCCTCATCTGTAAATTGGAAATAATAACAGCATATCCCTCATAGGATTATTGTAACAACTTCCATGATATAAAATGTGTAAAGTATTTAACACATGATAGCTTCTTAGTAAATGTTTACTGAATGTGAAAAAAGAGTGACTGAATAAATTCATTAGAGAAGGAATGCTCTAAGTTTTTGGATGGCTGTGTGGTAAGTTAAATGCTCTATGAGTAATATCTATGTTTCCAGACACCCATCCCTGTCCCATGTTTTACACTGGAATGATCAGAACATAAAATTTCTAATTAATTAAACATGCTTTTGATTCAAAAGGTGAGAGGTGACCCATCATTTTCCTTAACCCCAGAGGAAATTGTGGCTTCTCTTTAATCTAATAAATTTTGCTCTCTGCTTCGGAAGTCCAGGATATTAGTATTTTTGTAAAATAATTCACTTCGATAGCACATCTTTTTGTTTCTACTGAGACTGTGTTCTTCCCTGACTTCACTGGTCTCTCAATTTAGACCATTTCCAAATGAGTCCTGCTGAAGTTCATGGGCCTATGCCAAGCCTCAGTTAGCTCAGTTGAGAAGGGCCCAAGATGCGTGAAGTGGCCCTGGGTGAACCATGTTGTAGAATTCAGTTCTGATTTTCCTGCATTTTATATAAAAGGCCTCACAGCACTAAGATGTCAGTGTATTATTAAAGGAGGCAGAGTAGAATAGTAGTAGTTCCTGAATCCCTAATAATAATAACAGTAATGTATAAATCCCTTACTAAGAGCTAAGTGCTGTTCTTTTTAGTTTGAAAGCATTAACTCATTTGGCACGACGCTGAGGTAAGTTTTGTCGCCATGTATACTCTCTGATGAGACAGGTAGACAAGAGAGCTTAAATGACTTGCCCAAAGTCATACCAGTAGTGCTGGCTCCAAACCCAGACAGTCCAACTCCAGCGCCTTCCCACTTAACAGTGTGCTGGGTTGGTCTACCAGGACTGAGCACCCTGTCAATTGCAGGGTTACTGGGAAAACGTGACGTGTGGTTTCTGCTTTAATAGAGCAAAGAGTGTTTTTGTAAAGGCTAATATAAAACAAGTGAAAATAATTATACATATTCCATGCATGAAGAGCTAATGGTTATTACAAACTTAGAATGTACAGGGCATTGTGTGAAGCCCGTGGTATCTATAATCTCATGTTATTCTTTACAAAAAGGGGAAACATCTACAAATGCAATGAAGAAGATGTGAGGAATAATACAATGGTATAAAACTGGGGGCCTTGACCTACTTTGGATGCATGGAGCAAATCAGGGACGTCTTCCCTAAGTGAGAGACAGTCAGCTGACACCTGAAGCTTGCATAACAACCGCACAGCAGTGTGTGTGTGTGTGTGTGTGTGGTGAATAATAGTGGAGACGGTGGAGAATAGTCTAGACAAATGGAACACTGCAGTGTTGCACTCAGTTTCTGTGTATGTAGTTTGTAATGTTTCAGGCTTTTTTTTGTTTAAATCTCACCAGCATTCATTTGTTATTCTGCTTTTAATCATGGGCCCCCTCATCACTTTTTAGAGGAGACTCTCTCTGACTCTCCCAATCAAGTCAGTCCCCTCACCGTTGATAGGCTCTCAATGGGGCTGTTGTGACTCCAGTCAGCCCTTAGCATTATGCTTAAATTTATTTGCGTGATTCTTTGATTAATGTCTATCTCTCACCAGACCGTCAGCTCTATTAGAGCAGAGACTAAGTTTGGTTTTGCTCAACATTATATTCCCGACTCTGAAAATTTGTTGCATAAGTGATATTTATTATTATTAATATTGTTATTGATATTGTTATTACTTAATATTGTATTTGATTAACTTAATTTAATGATATTGTTTTTCATTAATATCATTATTAATATTTTTATTAATGTTATTAATATTGTTATAATATTATTATTAGCTTAAAATTATAACTGTGAGTTCACACTTAGCCCTAAACCATACACCCCCAGATGAAATAAAAATGAATTTTAGATTATGGACGATTGTAATCCACTAATAAGACACACAGAACTGGCCTCACCTGCTTTTCCAGCAATGTCTTTCCACATAATCTATATTCACATTGTTTTCTAAGTAATATACATTATGTAAAAGCACACTGACAGGTCTATAAATGAGTTAGAAAAATAGGCAATCTAAAAGTTTCTCTATTCTTTGAAGAAAAATGGGTGACTGTCTTTTAAAAAATAAATTATAGAACCCTTTACATTCTCTGATTTGCCCATCTAGTGAATCAAATACATTATTTATAATTAGTGCCTTTTCGTTTCTTTTCTGCATTGTTATACTTTTTAAAAAATTTAAAATATAATAAAAGTAACGTGCTCTATATTGTGCCAAATGAAACAACCAGATGAAAGAGCATACATTCTATAATGTTAGTTTTTATGTGAAGTTCAAAAACAGGCATCATTGATCTATTCGACTAGATGTCGAGTGAGTAGTTTCCCTACAGGAGAGACTGTAGGAGACTGAGAGAGCGTCCTGGGGGCTGGTGATGTTCTGTTTCTTGATCTAGGTGCTTGTTACGTGGGTATGTTCAGTTTCTGAAAATTCATCCAGCTGTACAATTATGATTTGTGCATCCTTGTGAATACATGTTGCACTTCAAAAACGGTTTACAAATTTAGAAAAATTAATGAAGCAAGGAATTGATCATTTTTTTTAAAGATCATCAAAGACTTAGAGGGAAGGCAGTATTAAAATGACTGAGAGTTGGACATTTCAGAAAAAGTGCTCAGGATAGGTTAGTTGAAGGGGTAGCGTTGGGTTCTGACTAGTATCTCTGAGAAGAGGGTCTGTGCGCTGCTCATCTGGGGTGGCTGCGCGTGGTATCTGGGGAACACTGGAGATCCTAGAGGATTCAGACCCCGGTAGGCTGGCGCCTGAGCCTGACTCCCCACCACTAACTTCCCCCTATTATGGGCTACATCACTGGTCCTCAAACCTGGTTGCCCATTGGAAGCACTTGGGAGCTTTAAAGAAACAATGTTGCAGTTCGACCCCTGGAGACTTTCAAATGAAATTCATGTGGGGCCCGGACATTGGGACTTTTTAAAGCTGCTCTGATGATCCTGATACGCATCACGGTTTGAGAACTGCTGTCCTTTACTATATGATTATATTGCATTGTATGATACTTTACTATACTATAATGCTATGCTATCCTATGCTGTGCTCTTTTATGCTATGCTATGCTACAATACAGTGTACAGCCATCCCAGCGTTACCTATTGCTTGAGAATACATATGGATGTAAGAGAAGAAATATATGCAATGAAGAGCACCAGGTTCAGGATGGTGATTACTTCTGGGAGAGAGGGAGGAGGCAGAATCCAGGAAGGACACATGGGTGACTTCAACACACACACACAATTTTATTTATTAAATGTATTTTTATACTTTTCTTAAACTGGATGGTGAGCACAGATAAAGTTGAAATCATCCATTCATGGTAGTTATTTGTTGAGCTCTTACCACGTCTAAGGTCTCTTCTAGTTTCTGGGGCTCTAGGAGGGAACAAACAGAGGAAAATCCCTGACTCCACGTAACTAGCATTTTAGCCAGGGCAGCCAGCTAATAAATGAATGCAGAACTAAATATACACTCTAAAAATTGTGATCAGTGCCGTGGAGGTAAACAAAGCCGGGTAAGGGCACGTGACATGCCGAGACCGAGTGGGGAGGAGAGAGCTATTCCCGTAGGGTGGTCAGGAAAGGCCTTTCCGATAAGAAGACATATCAGAGAGACCCAAAGAAATGGGGAGAACGGAGCCAAACAGATATTTAGGAGCAGAGTATCGAGGGCGAAGGGAACAATGGGTGCCAGTGCTGCAGGGGGTCTGCAGGGGACCGGAGTGGCTGGTGGAGTGAGAGCGGAGAGTGGCTGGGAGGTAGGGGAGGTGACACACATGGGGCTGCAAGACCACTGGCAGGAAGTGGGGTTTTATTCTCTGTGAGATAGGAAGTCTTTTGAGGGTATTGTGTAGGAAAGTTTTATTCTCTGTGCCTTTTGTATATGCCTTCAACCTTTCATCATAAGTGAAAAAACTAGAGAAGTGCTATCAGATGCTGATATTGAAATGTGCATTGGTTTATTGGATTGATGATCTATGATCAAAGGGGCTCAGGGCACCTTGAGGGCCCCATGAAGGTAAATTTGTTAAACATGGGGCTAAAGGACCCAAGAAGGAAGTGTGTGTGTGTCTGTGCGTGTAGGTGTGGAGGGGTCACTGAAGATAAGTTGTACTTTTTTAATCGTATGTCAGATAACATCATGCAAATGATGCACTAAAGGGCAGGAAGAATTGATCTCCATGCAGCAGGTTGGTGCAATTCTTAGGAAACTTAGCATTATCAATGAAGGTGGAGAGAAATAACGACTCAGGTCAGTACACAAACAGAAGGACCAATTTCTGATTCTGCCTTTTTAAACCTGCCGTTGTAAATGCCTCTGATTTCTTCTGTTCAGTTCAGCTATGGTCTTGGAAGGACAGAAGCATTGCATTAGAATTTAAAATGACTCGACTGTTCTTAGAGGAGACTCCAGTAAATTAACTTTTTACAACCTGACACCCATCTTCAGTCTGTTTGTTCTGGGGCCAGCATGCTGCTCTGAAAAATTTTGATGGTTTGAACTTTCCATTTGAAGCTCATAAGGAATGCATTGCCTTTGCCCTTCTCCCAGCTTCCCACTCAAGGGAGATGGAGAATCTCAAAGCCAAATGCTGAACTACTTATTTCTCTTAGAGGTTTTCAGACAACACACACAACTGTTTGATGCAAAGGGAGGAAAATTCATGAGGAAAGCATTGTCTTCCTCCACCTAACACACTCTGTCTCCAAACTTTGTTAAAATAGGCTCAAGGGAACTAGAAATGATAGCTTTTTAAATTTTTACCCTTTATTCTTTTATGTTTCATTTTTAGCTGTCAATTTTGGGTGTGGAAAACAGTGACCAAGCTGGCAGAGTGTGAACAATCCATTTAAAGCCAATATACACTGTTCATGGCTGTGGGGAGAGAGAAATGTCAATTAATAATTTCATTTTAACACCAATCGGCCAATTTCGATAAAGCTGTAAGTTTGTAGTTCACAGAGAAATCTAGCCTGCATTTTAAGTGATGAATGTCTGCTATTGTACTCCAGTTTTGTAAATGATCATCAAAACTAAGAAAGCCAGTGTTCATATTGTGCTGTATATTAAAGGAACATTGATCTTTGCAATGGGGAAGGAATTCTAAGAAGATGAAAGATGTATATAATATGGTTAAGAAATGCATCTAACTCTCCCTTGGGAGAGAATGAAAGTACTGTAATTATATTTTTAATATTTTTTTCATGGAATAATAATAGCTAATAGTTATCAAGTATTTATCATATGTCTCACATGTATAACATGCCTGAGATCTGCATTTCTCAAACTGTAAGATGCATGCAAGGCACCTGGGGATCTTGCCCAAATGGAGTTCATGGTTCAGTAGGTCTGGTGTAGGGCTTAAAATGCTGTATTTCTAACAAGCCTCAAATGGTGCTGATGTGCAGGACTTCCGATCCACAGTTTGCCTGGCAAGACAGTAGCTAATATATAATTTAGTCAGAGTGCATACATGAGGTCATTGGTATTATCATCTATTTACAGCTAGGAAGCTAAGGCTCAGAGAGGCCAGGTGGTTTGCCAAAGGTCTCAGGTAGGAAATGGCAGACCTAATTTTATCCGACTCCAGAGCCTGAAAGCTCCGTATCTTCTAGCTGCCTCCCATCAAAATGAAATCACTCTTGATGGCTTTATCCCATAATTAATGAATACATTTTAATAGGCAATAATATGCCTAAGCCTTTTAGTCAAGTCAGTCTCCCTTCATTTTTTTAATAGGTTTTTGCTGCCTGTACAAAGCTCCGTTTATTAAGGGGAGCTTGTTTTTTTCAACTTAGACCGGCTCATAATCACGAACCACACTGACATTTCTCAGACTGCTTCTGGCATACTAACTGTTTTAAATGTTGGTCTGGTTTCACGGGAGACATTAAGGAGAACATCAATCTCAGCTCGGAAATGTGCCCTGCATAAAAATGCAGGCGGGATAAGGGTTTCTCTTAACAGTTCCCAACCTAATTATTATGGATAAGCACATGTAAACATTCGTATTTGGTATTAAGGCAATTTGTCTACATTTAGTTCAGTTCCAGAAACATTTATTGAGCACCTACTAGCTTCTAAGTGCTGTGACCTCGGCTGTAGTAGAGACAGAGATAAATAAAGCTAAGCCAGCTTTTCCTAGGAAGTTCTATTAATAGTAGTAGAATCCTCACCTCTTCATGCATCTGAGTTTTGGGTAGTTAATTAACATCATTGCTAAAGAGTAAGATCCAACTGTGGACGTGTTTACAAATAGGGAAGTATCTGCATACATTAGACACATTTGGTCTTAAAGGGTCCTGAGAATAAACAGGTTCAATGCTGTTGATGTGATTCCAGGACTGCACCCCAAATGAATTATTTGCTTTATGTGTAAATACTCAATCACTCACTCACTCACTCCTATCTTCTGTTGGCTTAAATTAATGCCTACTTTAAATTTTCAAAAAATCACATGAATATTGTGGGTAGGGACATTAGAGAGAGAATAGGTATCATCTGTGAACATCAGAATTCATCCAATCAGGTAAAGGTGACTGGTATTGAATACCTACTATATGCAATATAACTTAAAACTTGGACTGAGTTTTGGAAAGTACAATAAATGTATTGGGTATTGTCTGTGCTCTTAAGAAACCAACAATCTAATTCACTGATTCTTAAACCTTCACGTGCATAAAAATTGCTAAAGGTATATTCATACAATGAAATTCTACTTAGCAATAATACGGAATGAACTATTAATATAGACAACATAGATGTAGCCCAAGAATGTTATGCTTAGAGAAAAGCCAGACACAAAAAAGTATATACTGAGTATATTCATTGTTATGAAATTAGTTTTTAGGACTAAATCAGACAACTATCAAATAGTCTCATGATTTTGAAGCTGTTTCATGAAAACTGCCCTTGACCACCCCAATCTAAAGGAAACCCTTTCTATTAATTTTTTTCATAACATTTACTATAATTTGTAATTATATATTAATTTATTGATTTACATGTGGATCACCTGTCTCCTTATTTGATTCTAAGTTCCAGGAGGACAAGAGTTACATGTTCATTGTCTGCCACTATACACCCAATGGCTTATACAATGCCCAACATTAATAAAATGCTCAATAGCTATGTGTCGCAATAAGAAGTACAAGCTTCTTGAGAAGAACAGGGTTCATTTTCTTTATGTCTTTCATAACTAACAAGAAGAACACAAAGAGAGGCTCTCAAAAATACTTTTTGCATGAGAAAGAAATCACTAGAAAAAGTTTTATAGATCATAATCTAGAAACAAACTAAGAAATATGAGATCCTGCTTTAGAATTTGAATGGATGGCATCCGAAGAAGGGAGAATCAGTTTATTGAGTAAATGATGCAAATGAGTCTTCATTTAAGTTACTTTAAACTAATTAATGGAATAGATAATGTGAAAGATAAATGAGCCTTTAAGTTAATCTTTATTTTACACATTTCAGAGAGAGAGCAGGGTCTAGATGAGTGGTTCTCAGCCCTGGCTGGAATGCTCTTCAAATTATAGCGGCCTGAATTTCCCTCCACCCCCCGAGGTTCTGATTCAGTTGTTTTAGATGGGTCCCGAGTATTAATATTTTTAAAGGCATCCCATGTGATTCTCATGTTCTGTCAGGGCTGACAACCACTGCTGAAGGAAGGAGTAATATATAATATAATGTGAGCTTTGGTCAATCACTTTCTGCCGGTGTGACCTGGTGCAGATTACTTAATCTCCAGAGCCTTTGGTTCACATTTATGAACTAGGATAATAATGTCTACCTTTTAAGATGGTGAAAATTAGAAATTATATAGCGTTCCAGTAAGTAGTAGGTCAATCATAACTGATCGCTTTAGATTATTTCTATATTTAGGTAATTTTATTGGGTTTTTTTCCATTTTGTCCCAAACGATTTGGGTATATTTATATTGAGAGTATAGTGATAGCATCTTATCTAGGCTATGGAAATGGAACTTGCATCTTTAAGAGATCAAATTGGTGAACAAGGTGACAGCTCTATTACCAAAACTATGCTTTGAATGGTAAACCCTCCAAACGCACATTATTCCAAATGAGATCTAAAGACAGATAAGTTGGCAATGAAAATTAATGATGATATTTAACCTGTCCTAAGTATTTACCATGAGCCTGGCACTGTTTTATAACATAAGCTCTATATGTCCTGTTTCATCCAATCCTAGCGTGTCCCTACGATATTGGGCACTTTGGCCTTCTTATATTCATTCCCATTTTATAATTAAGGAAAACGAGGCACAAAGGTATTAAATAATTTGCCCAAGTCCCACAGTTGGTGACTGGCAAGGCAAAGATGTAGACTCAGGCAGTCTGATTTCAGATGCCGTGTTCTCAATGCCCCCACCTCCACCACTTTCTTCCAGAAAATAGCCCTACATAAATACAGTCAATGGCAGGGATGCATTCTGGGAAGTGTGTCATCAGGTAATTTTATTGTGTGAACATCCTGGATGGTATAGGCTACTATACACCTAGGCAATCTATTATGGAAAACAGTATGCTGTTTGCTCAAAACATTAAACATAGAATTACCATATGATCCAGCAGTTCTACTCTTAGGTAAATACCCGAAAGAATTCAAAGCAAGGATTCCAAGCAAACAGGTACTTATAATATCTGTGTTCACAGCAGTATTTACTCACAGTAGCCAAAAGGTCCAAGCAACCCAGGTGTCCATCAATAGCTGGCAGATAAACAAAATGTAGTACAGTCATGTGTTGTTGAACGATGGGGACATATTCTGAGAAATGTGTCGTTAGCCAGTTTCATCATGATGCAAACACCGTAGTGTACTTACACAAACCTAGATGGTATAGCATACCATTGAGGCTGTAGGGTAGCGGCCTCAAGGCCACATGTGGCCCTTCAGATCCCCAAGTGTGAACCCTTGACCAAGTCCAAACTTCACAGAACAAATCCCCTTATAAAAAGGATTTGTTCTGTAAAATTTGGATGCAGTCAGAAGGCTGCACTCAAGTGTCCAGAAGGGCACGTGTGGCCCCAAGGCGGCAGGTTCCTCGCCCAGCCTACTGCTCCTGGGCTACACACCTGAACAGCATGTGACTATCCCGAATTCTGTAGGCAACTGTAGCACAATGGTAAGTATTTGTGCATCTAAACATGTCTAAACAGAAAGGTACAATAAAAATATGATATAAAAGGTAAAAAAATGGTACACCTGTATAAGGCACTTACCATCAATAGAATTTGTGGTACTGAAAGTTGCTCTGAGTGGGTTAGTGAGTGACTGTGAAGGCCTAGGACGTTACTGTACATTTTTATATGACTGGCAGTGTAGCAGATTTGTTTACACCAACATCACCGCAAGTGAGTTGTGCTATGATGTTGTGAAGGTCATGACTTCAGCAGGTGATAGGAATTTTTCAGTTCCATTGTAATCTTATAAGACCACCGTTGTATAGGTGGTCCATCATTGTCCAAAATGTCTTTATGCTACACACGACTATATGTATCCACAAATCTTGGTGGTAAGAGAAATGATACCTAATTATTCTGATATAATGTGTATTTGAGAACTGAGGGGCTATGATTTTGAAAATAAACAGAATGGACTGAATAGATGAAATGAGTGAGAATGCTTACATATGAAACCACCCTTTACACAAATCAATAATGGGGTACAAGGCCAAAACTATGGTAAGGGCCTAGCTAAAAATAATGATCATTAGTCACTGTCTGTTTCTTTGCTTCTCTACAATTGCCACTCCAGAGCCACATAGCTGGTGGTCATAAAGATTCTTAACTTTATCCGTAGATAACATCACCTTTTTGAAACCTAAAGGTAGTTTCTGAGATATCTTCCGGGTCCGCATTCCAGTGGATTGGCTGACCCACTCAGACCAGTGGCCCATACAAAGAAACCGACTCAACTGGAATTGTGAGTCCAGGAACTGAAGCAACACAAGATGATTTCTATACCCCTATAATTTTGCCCCGAACCTAGCCAATTAGCAAATCTAATTGCCTAATCCTTTGCTGCCAAACTATCCTTAAAAACCCTGTCTCCCAAATTCTCAAGGAGGCAGATTTCAGAAATTTTTCCCGTCTCCCTACTTAGCGCTCTGTGGAATAAACCCTTTCTCCATTGCAACCCTGACTGTCTCAGTGCATTGGCTCTTTTCTGTGCAGTGGGCAATAAGACCCAGTTGGGCGGCAACACATATGGAATTATTTTTGAAAGCTATATATTGAATAATCAATGTTACATATTAAGTATTTTTCACGTGTTGTTTTTCTCAGGAAATAAGAAATTTCTTTGAATACATTCTCTGTTATTTTAGCAAGTATTTTCAGCTGATGCTCACCCCTTTATCCCTCAACTGAATTATGTCTAAAACAAAGGCCAGGAATCTGTCATTAGGGGACTTGAATCTCAGTTAAGTTCAAGTATCATGTCCAGGACAACCCTATAATTACCCTGAGCTCCTTTTGTCCATTTGCTGCCTGATGTACTTGTTGGGGTGGGTGGAACATGAATAACTGGGAATGACTCTTCCTTTTAAGTGAGTGCATGGATATTTTTGGAACCCAAATTGTATCCGAGACTTTTGATATCTCTAGAGATTGGTAGCATTGTGTTGTTTACTTGAAACTTGAAAACTGTCAAAGGGAACATGACCTCTAGGTAAATTCATTTACTCCCTTATCCAGTGAACATTAATTGATAAATAACCAAAGGCCTGACTGTAGTTGGTGCTGGGTATACAGTTGGAAGAAACAGTGTCTTCCCCAAGAAGCTCATAATCCTGGAGTGAGCCAAAAGGTATTTATATTCTTTCTCCATGACTTTTTCAGCTGACACGTGTATGAGGGTAACTACAGGGAATTTAAAGGACTGGGTCCGCATTCTGGCCTCACCACCCACTGTGGTCTAGCCCCACTGCTGGAGGGCAGGGTCTGCAGTCCAGTAGAACTTGGCTTGAATCCCTGCTCCTCTTCTTCTCAGCAGTGTCATCCTGGACAACTTATTTAGCCTCTCTAGGGTACCCATATATAAAATGGGGCTAAAAAAGGGCCTTCTCTCAAAGAGTTGTTGTGAGAATTCGAAAGATGTAATAGGAAACTTTTAAATTCTTTTTTCAAGTTTGATATGGGGTCTCACTCTGTCACCCAGGCTAGAGTGCAGTGGCGTCATCATAGCTCACTGCAACCTCAAACTCCTGGGCTCAAGGGATTCTCCTGCCTCAGCCTCCTGAGTAGCTGGGACCACAGGCACACGCCACCACACACAGCTAACTTTTTAAATTTTATTTTTTTTTTTGGAAAGATGAGGTCTTATTCTGTGATTGCAGTTGTAATCCACTGCACCCCGCCTGCCCGTATGAAACTTTGATCATAATGTCTCACACATACTGAATGCTTGGTAAATGCTAGGATGATGATGATGATGATTTACCTTCAGAATGTTTTGTTTTACATTTATCTCCTCTGCAAAGGAGACCTCTAAGATCTCTTCCATTTATATCATCCTTGGATTCTAGAATATCAAACAAGCATAAGCAAATTAGGAAAGGATTATAGGCCTTTTAGCTCCTACAGTGGTCATGTGTATGAAAAGGTCCTAAATCCTGAATGTTGTCTAGCTGGAAACACTACTGACCCATTACCAAGCAGTAAGGACAATTATTTTAACATTTTAAGAAAATTAGCAAATGTCTCTGCTAATGGATTAATGTTGAAGAAGCACCTCCTTGCTAATCATGGCTTTATTTATTTATTTGAGACATTTTCCAGTGTTTCCTTCCCACACAATAGAATGCATTAAACAGGTTGGTGCAGTTTTATTTTATCCAATTGAAAACAGACTTCTCAGAGGTTTTGGCCAACAGCCCGACGTGGTGTTTTTATTTATGGCATTCTCTGCCACATTCCCGCCTGATGCCAAACATGCACACACTGGAGCCCCGATTAATTTTGTGCTTGCCTTGCAGAGTGATTTAGAATAATTGAGGCTCTTCAGATTCTCAAGAGTCGTTTCCTTTGGAAATGAGTACAGTTTGGGTCTGGGCAGCGTGGAGCAATTTGAAATTAATGGAGTGCCTTAAGTTTTTTTAAAAGAACTACATTTTGCAAACCTTTGGAGTTTGAGAACTGATGAGCATCGACTGTCAAAGATGTGGGCTAATGTAAAAATAAGATTGTCAAGCTTAATAGCTGGCATCTTGAGAATGGTACCCCCTGCACTCCCACCCTTATTTTCCATGTTTTGAGTTGGGCACATAACAGTTTGCTGAGGAATGAAGTGCAGTGATTGTAGTATATAAATCTGCTACTAAAAATTCAACTCATCAGCTCATTTTTTTTTTCTCCCTGGTATTATTTCGAATGGCTCTTAAAGGGCCAAACCCACGCAAATTGCAGTGCTTTCTCTTTCTTGTCTGCCCCCAGACCCTTGAGACACAGTCTGAGTTCTGAAGAAAAGGGGGGATCTGCCCCGCTGTCTGCAACCTAGCAATCCCCAGGGATGATTTATCTCCTGAGACTGACAGAGTGCAACTCTGCAATTTTGCTCTACTCTTGGAATTTGCTGACTAGGTAGAGTGGCTGGTGGACAAAATACAAACTCAGGAAAAATTCAAAACCACGGAAACACTATCAGGTTTCCAAAAAACACGCTCTACGTACCCTTTCACACACCTTTTATTCATGCAAAGGAATAATGTACCTCTACTGACAATCTCCAACCTGACCTTCTTTATATACTTCCGCTCATCCTTCAAGATCCCATGCCAATGCCACCTGCACCCGGAGACTTCCCCGAGACACAGCGGAGAGGTTCACAGGGGTTATCGCATGTGCTGTCTCTCCCTCTTGCCCTCAGTAATCCCCTTCAGGGCGGGGACACGTTTTGTTCAACTTTCTATCTCCAAACCTTTTACTGAAGACAGAATGTGATCTGACGCTTAGCACGTCCCGCTTCCTGCTGCCTTGCACGGAGGTGCAGGCTCTCCCTCCTCTCTCAGGGCAGGTGGCTTGGGCAGCTCAGGGGTTGGCCACTGGGAACCTTTTGACCCATCTCATTGGCTGTTTTCCTTGCCACTGGCAGGGATCCCTTGGATTCAGTTTTCTTCATATCGTAGTGGTCAGATTTGACTCAATGTGGAAAAGGGATCTGGACAAACTGACACTTCTCACCTCCTGTTCGATTCCAGGTATTTAGGTAAATATTTGTAAAATATAGCTGGGATTTGTTTCGATCAAGTGTGGTAAGACATGCAGACAAAGAACTGTCGTGAAGGAAGAAGCTCATGTGCTTATGTAGTCACAGACACCCAGAGACAGGAAGCACAGTGGCCCATGCAGGGGCACGTGGGAGACTCAGGGTCAGCAAGGAGGCAGAGGAAGGGGAAGGAAACGTGGCAGGCGCCATTATGGCTGTTTCTTCAGGAAGAAATGTACCAGCCAGGGTAAACAGGCTTACCTTTGGCTAGTTTGAATATTTTCAGTGGGTTCTGGGGTATAGGAGCTGTCCCTAGTTGTCTGGTACCTGGCCCTGCGGTGATTAGGGCTGGTGGATATTGGTCCAGAATGTAAGAGCTCCATAAAGAAAGTGGTTGGGAAGTGTGAGCTTTGGACTGATTGGTTTGCATATGAAAGGTATACTACCGGGGGCCAGTGGTCTGCTACCTCTAGGAATTAGCTAGTCCCTTCCAGTATCAGAAATGTCCCAAGATGTCAAGGCATCAGAATAAAAAAAATTACTGAATACATTAGGCCAAACTAGCTCAGGGGATGACACCTTTGTTTGGTCCTTTCCAAGTGATAAGAGTTCTGCATTGAGATTTGGAGCTAACATCATAATGTTACTCCAGATTAAAAGTAAAGACCAAAGAAGAAAGGAAGAAAAGGAATAAGAAAGAAAGGAAAATTTTGGAAAGGGAAAAAAAAGTAGAGGAAAGAAAGGAACCGAGGATATAGTAGGTGCTCAGAATATACTTGGCAAAAAGAGAAATAAATAAATGATCAAATATTAGGTTATTTATATATCTATCTTCCTATCTGTTATCTTCCTATCTAATCATATTATATTGTTCATATGAATACAAGTCCCTGTGTTAGAGCCAACAGAAATATTTGCCATTCAAGCCTTAATTTTAATTGTGTAATAAGAGACTTTGTATGCCATCAATTTCAGCTATCACTGAGCAGATGGATGGATGTATTTTCCACAGCCTTCAAATTACAGCTTGTAAGGAGACTGCCTAGTTAGTCTGCTTGGAGGATGGTTCCTGCACACTTACTTAAGGAACCATTCAATCAGTTGCTTAATCACTGAGCAGCAGTTTGTTGGTTTAAGGATGACATTTTTGATTATTCTAGCTAAAAACCTCAGTGGGAACACTGCTCAGGCTGTTATCATTATTTCCATGTCCACCAGTAAATATGTCCAAGGGTGCCTATATTTTTAAAGAAAAATCTTATTTTCCAAGGTAGACAGGAGACTTAAGCAAGGATTTGTCACATAATTGCCTTATAAATAAACACCTCCAATAAATAGAAGTATTTGTTTACAAATCATTACAAATTAGCTTATCAGAGAGGCTGGGATCAGAGAAATTTGAGAGGTAAGGGTTAGAGGATATTGGACCCACAGAGCCTGCCAAGATCAATCAGAAATGATGAGAACAAAAATAACGGTTCTCTGGGGAAATAGGATCAGTTCACAACAATGTGATTTGCATACACAATTTTTCCAGACTGCCTCTGCAAAGTACAGCTCTCTGATATGGCCGTGAAAGTTAGACAGGGACCCTGCATTCAGGAAGCTCAAAATTCAATTTTTGGGCCATTAGAGAGGATACAAATGACTCTTATGATGGACAGTCAGTCTGTAGTAAATGTAGCAGAGCGACTCAACTGAGTGCAAGAGGAGATTGCACTCTCCTCCCCATGTAAGCGAGACTTGAGTCGATGTGTGCTGATTGATTGCAAAAGTGTCCCCATTCCTCCCTTCCCCTCTCCCTCATAGCCACGCCCATCACATGACCAGTAGTTGTCAATCAATGACTTGCTTTGGCCACTAGAATGTGGTAGAAGGGAACGTGTGCCAGCTCTAAGTCTAAGATCCCAGTGGCCCATCTGCTGCTTCTTTGTCCCTTGGAACTTTGCTGACTCTGTGTAAACACGCCCAGTGACTCTGCTGAGTGATGAGAGAGATGGGGGTCCAGTCACTGCATTGGTCCAAGCAGCATGCAGTCATCATCCACCAGGTGGGGTCCCAGAAGAACTGCCAACTGACTGGAGATGCCTACGTGAGCCCAGCTGAGGTTAGCTGAGCCTGGCCAGATCAGAAATACTAGCTTCTTGACCAGTACAATCACGAGCAAAAATTAATGTTTATCATATGCCACTGAGGTTTTATGGCTGTTTGTTATGCTGCATTATTATATTAATAGCAATAGATAACTGATGCAATGTGCAGAAAAGCTTTGCTTGGCAGGAAGAGTAGGAAACGTGTGTGCTCATTTTTCATTTCTAATCAATCACCAGGTCTTACTCATCCTGGAAATCTCTCTAATTCATCCCCTTCTCCTCATCATCACTGCCACTCAGCCCAGTCATCTTCATCACTTGAAACTTCTCATGCTCTCTGATTCCACCACGCACTTCCCTCCCAAACGCAATTATAATTTTCTCCAGTTGTGAAAGATTCTGAACCCAATTTTGCTGAGCAAGGAGGGCAACAGATTAACATTTATTGGGTTTCTACTTTATTCCATGTGCGTAATTAAGTTTACTAATAAGGTTAATTGCAAAGCTAACCACAATCATAATAAATTGGCAAACAGTATTTATTGAGCACTTGCTGTGTGCCAGGCCCTGAGCCAAAGGATTTACTTGCTTTATTTCACTTTTCATAAAACCCTAAGAGATTGGTGTGATCAATGTCCCCCGTGATACAGATAAGGAAAGGAGATTTTTGAGGTTCAGTAAGTTGGCCTAGGTCACACAGTAGGTACTTGGGAGAGCTAGTTTGCATATATACACCCTCATTTAATGATCAATGAGAAAGCACCTGGTCTAAAATAGATCACTTTTCCCTTGATTTGTGGTGGGTACTGAGGATCCACTTGGATATGTGGCCACTTGCTCATGTACACAGAAACCCAAGATTCTCCTCAAGGAGAAAATGCATGCATTTTTGGGAGAGAGGGAGGGGGGAGATTAGGAGGGAGGAGATGGCTTTTTCCCAGACACGGAGGAAAAACTGGGCTGAGTGGGTAAGCCTTTATATTTTCTGCGGCTTAAAAAATGCAGAGTAATTAAAGCCAAACTGGTAGAGAAACTCCCAAGATAGATATTCCGCATTCTGTCAGCGGCTCCCACTTCCCTCTCAGACTGAGCAGCTTTGCATGTGTCTGGGAGCCTGAAAAAAGCCTATTGTTCTATTTGGGCCAATACAGCAGCAGAAATTCCCTCCTGTCACTGTTGGCACTCTACACTGGCGCGGCTGTGCTCCTCTGCTCCGTGTTTTCAGTGTCCCTAGGTTGTTACACCAAATGTGAGAGTCCCTGGAGAACAGGTTTCCCTTTCTCTGTGTAGTAAGCTGGTGAGTGGGGGAGAAAACATAAGGAATCCAGTGCCACGGAGCAATCTTGTTATGAAGGTTACAAAAAAACCATTGGTTTCATCATCAGCTCTACTTTTCTCTCATACCCCTTTCAGCAAACCCTACTGGCTCCACTTCAACATATATCCAGAGTGTGACTGCCATCTAAGCTACCTTCACCATGACTTGGGTGCTGCCGTAGCCTGCAAACTGGTCTGCCTTCCTCAAAAGCACAGGCAGAGTGATGATGTTATACGGTCATGTCATTCCTTTCCTCGAAGTCCACCTACGGCTCCCAGCTCACTCTTTAAAAAGCCAAATTGCTTCCAGGGCCTACCAGGTGCAAGGTGTAGCCATTCGTTACTCCCCTGGCCTCATCCCCTGCCCCTCACCTCCTCAGCCACTCTGCTCCAGGTACACTGACCCCCCTGTTGCTTTTACAACAGACCCAACTTGCTCCCACTTCGGGGTCCCCTCATTTGCAGCCCCTCCCTCTAGAAAGCTCTCCTTGAAAACATCCTTAGGGTCTCTCCTTCACTTCCTCTAAGTCTTCGCTCATGTAACCTCTGCTATGCAACCTTCCCTGACCACCATGGTTAAACATCATAACCCCCTCCTATACTCTCTACTCGTCACCTTTCAAAATATTATACAACTTGTTTGTTTGTTTATTGGCCTTCTTCCTATACAGAATGTAAGGTTCATGGGGCCAAAGATCTCTGTCTCTTTGGTTTACTCACAGTGCCTGACACATACAGTGTGTTCCATGGATTTGTGTTGAATAAATGTGTGAATTTTATCCATTTATCGAGGGCATAATTTAGCATAGTGTTTAAAAACCTAGGCCATGGAGCCAGACTGCCTGTCTCAAAATCCTGCTCTACCATTTAATCATTCTGGGACATTTACTTCACCTTTGTAAGCCCCAGTTTCCTCATCTGCAAAATGGGTATTATAATAGAACATGATTTGTAGAGAGGATGCATATGGAATACTTATCCCAGTGTGCCTGGTATGTATTGAACATTCAATAGACATTAACTGTTATTACACATTTTAAAACATCAGTATTCAAATCCTCCTTTTGATTCCTTTGGAGGTACAATGATTTCAGGTACAAATAAGATGTGGGAGAAGGGTATTTACATTTAATAAATACCTTAGCTCACTTAATCCTCACAACTATCCTATGAGATAAGGCTGTTTCTCTATTCCAGAGATGAAGTTATTGGGTCACAGCAATGTTGAATGACATGTCCAAGGTCACACAGGAGGAGGGTTGGCATTCACATCTAGATTTGTGTTGTCCTATTCGCGTTACTCTTGCCACTGTAACATCCCTCATCTCATCACCCTAGCAGCTGTGACTTTGAGCATTTCCTCATTCCATGGATACCTCTGCTCTTCCATGACTCTGAGTTTGCTTATGTTCACTCTATTTGGGCTCTCATTTCTCTCCATTTATGTCCCTTGAAATGCTACCTATCTTTTCAAGTCTTGTTCAAATGCCTCTTCCTTTCTTAGCCCTTCTGATGGTCATCAGATTTAAGACCTTCCTCTGCTATGCTTAGGACACTCACTATCTTCCTCCCTGTGCATTGGTAATTCCCTACCATCTCCCTCCCACATATGATTGAGATCTCCTTGAGTGCAGAAACTGTACATGCCTCATCTTTGTGCCTTCATGGTGCATGACACAGCACAGTGCAGTCATAACCTAGGCAAATCTAACTTCCAGAATCTCAGTCGTGTAGCTTGCAATGCTACTGTTACATTCTCTACCTTGAATGGTCAGTGGATGCAAGTAAGACTACTGTGACAGTCAGTGCATTTGGCATAAACTTATGGATAGAATGTGGGGAAGACTCTAAGGTGTTTCACATTGATCAAGTGGCCAGGTAAATAGGTGGTGACGCCATATCAATATCCTCAAGGAAAGACATTCTAATATTAATTGTGAATCATAGAGTAATACTGATTAGGAAAGAAATAGATAAACTGATACCGGGCTATAAACACAAAAGTCACATGCATAGAAAGGTACACATTGGGTAAGTTAGGAGTAGTTCATGTTTTCTAAGTTGCAAAGTTGATTTGAATTAAAATAAACCATGGATGTATGACTTTGAAATTGAGGAGATACAAAAAAAATCAGAAACAGAAAATTCTTTCTGTCCCTTAAATAGTTTCCTATAATTTGGTATATATATAGAAATGTATCCTGAATGCTAAAGATAGCACAAGTAATTGAAGGTGGACTGAAGGGTGACAAGCGACTTGATTGGAAAGGAAAATCCAGCTTGTCACTTATTACCTGCAATTCAAATTTATGCAAGACCAGCCAGAAGGCAATTTTCGTTTTATCCAGGATAAACCAGAGCTTAAGCCACCAAAGCCTGTCATCTTGAATGTCTTAAGCAGTCACTCAAATGGTTGGTACACTCTTGTTTAGCATGTTTGTTACAATTGTTGGGCTGTCTTGAATTTTCTAAAATATTGCACAGTACAATCTCATTATTACAGGGTTTGCTGTAGAATGACACTTCATGTGAAAGACTTTGGTTACTTAGTTACAAAGATGACTGTATCTTCTTGTAAGGCATATAGTTTTGGTGGTCCTACCCCGTGAACTGCCAGCCTGCCCAAGACAGCTTGATGGTGAGGCATTAGTTGTGTATTGATTTCCTTCATGATTCAGTTGAATATTTGTGTTTTTTTGCACAAATTTATGGGGTACATGTGCAATTTTGTTACATGCATAGATTGCATAGTGGCCAGGTTGGGGCTTTTAGGTTATCTAACACCTGAATAATGTACAGTTTACCCATTAACTCATTTCTCATCACTTCTCATTTCTCATCATCCTCTCCTCCAACCCCTCACCCTGCTGAGTCTCCATTGTCTATCTTTCTGCTCTCTACATCCATGAATACACATTTTTAGCATCTACTTATAAGTGAGAACGTGCAATATTTTTTTTCTGTGTCTGGCTTGATTCACTTAAGCTAATAACCTCCAGTTACATCCATGTTGCTACAAATGACATGGTTTCATTCTTTTTTATAGCTAAATAGTATCCCATTGTGTGTATATACCACAGTTTCTTTATCCATTAATCCCTTGATGGACACTTAGGTCGATTCCTTATCTTTGCTATTGTGACTACTTCTGTGATAAGCATATGGCTGCAGGTATCTTTTTGATATATTGATTTCTTGTCCTTTGGGTAGATATCCAGTGGTGGGATTGCTGGACTGAATGGTAGTTTTATTTTTAGTTCTTTGAGAAATCTCCATACTGATTTCCATAGAGGGTATACTAATATAGATTCCTACCAACAGCGTATGAGTTCCCTTTTCTCTGTATCCTCACCAATATCTATTATTTTTTGCCTTTTAATAATGGCCATTTTGACTCGAGTAAGATGATATCTCATTGTGTTTTTGATCTGCAATTCTCTGATGATTAGTGATGCTGAGCATTTTTTCATGTACCTGTTGGCCATTTGTATGTCTTATTTTGAAAAATGTCTATTCATGTCTCTTGCCACTGTTTAATGGGATTATTTTTTGTTGTTGTTATTGTTGAGTTCTTTTTATATTCTGAATATTAGTCTCCTGTCAGATGAATAGTCTGCAAGTAATTTCTATTCAACAAATTGTTTGTTCATTCTGTTGATTATTTCTTTTGCTGTGCAGAGCTTTTTAGGTTAAATCTCATTTGTTTATTTTTGTTATTGTTGCCTGTGCTTTTGAGGTCCTAGTCATAAGTTTTTCAGCTAGACCAATGTGCAGAAGAGTTTTTCCTAGCTTTTTTCCAAGTATTTTTATAGTTTGGGGTCTTATGTTTAAGTTTTTAATTCATCTTGAGTTGATTTTTATATACGGTGAGAGATAGGCATCCAGTTTCATGGCAATCCCAGTTTTCCAGCACCATTTTCTAAAGAGGGTGTCCTTTCCCCAATATATGTTCTTGTGGGCTTTGTCAAAAATCAGTTGGCTATAAATATGTGGCTTTATTTCTGGGTTCTCTGTTCTGTTCCATTGGTCTATGTGTCTATTTTTATACCAGGAACATACTACAGTATAATATAGTAATATATTGTATATATAGTCTTGTAATATATTTTGAAGTCAGGTAATGTGGATGCCTCTGACTTTTTTTTTTTTGCTCAGATTTGGTTTGAAAATTTGGGCTTTTTTTTTTCTCCATATGAATTTTAGGGAACCAATTAGAATTTTTCTAATTCTATGAAAAATGACATTGGTATTTTGATAGGGATTATATTGAATCTGCAGATTGCTTTGGGTGGTATGGTCATTTTAACAATATTAGTTATTCCAATTCATGAACATGGGATGTTTTTCCATTTTTTGTGTCATCTATAATTTCTTTTCTCAGTGTTTGTAGTTTTCCTTACAGAGATATTTTACCTCTTTAGTTAAATTTATTCCCAGGTATTTTTTTGTAGCTGTCATAAATGAGATTGCCTTCTTGATTTCTTTCTCAGCTAGATAGATACTGGTGTATAGAAACACTTTTGATTCTTGTGTGTTGATTTTATATTCTGCAATTTACTGAATTCATTCATCAAATGTAAGAGTTTTTTGGTGGAGTTTTTAGGTTTTTCTAGATATAAGATTATACCATCAACAAGCAGGGATAATTTGACTTCTTTTCCAATTTGGATGCCTTTTATTTGTTACTCTTGCCTGATTGCTCTGGCTAGGACTTCCAATCCTATGTTGAATAAGAGTGGTGAAAGTGAGCATCCTTGTCTTGTTCCAGTTCCTAGAGGAAATGCTTTCAACTTTTCCCCATTCAATACGATGTTGGCTGTGAGTTTGTCATATATGGTCTTTATTATTTTGAAGTACATTCCTTCTATACCAAGTTTGTTGAAGGTTTTTATCATGAAGGGAGGCTAAATTTATGCTTTTTCTGTGCCATTTGAGATGGTCATGTGGTTTTGTGCTTGATTCTGTTTATGTGTTTTATCACATATATTGATTTGTATGTGTTGACCCATTCTTGCATCCCTGGTATAAAACCCATTTGATTATGGTGTATTATGTTTTGATGTGCTGTTGGATTCGGTTTGCTAGTAATTTGTTGTGGATTTTTGTGTCTATGTTCATCAGAGATATTGGCCTGTAGTTTTCCTTTTTTGTCATGTCTTTTTCTGATTTTGGTATAAGGGTAATAATGACCTTGTAGAATGAGTTGGAGAGAATTCTCTCCTCCTTGATTTTTTGGAATGGTTTCAGAAGGATTGTTATTAGTTCTTTTTTGTAAGTTTGTAAGAATGTGGCTGTGTCTCATCCTAGGCTTGTTGTTGTTGAGAGATTTTTTTTTATTACTGATTCAATCTCATTACTCATTATTGGCCTGTTCAGGTTTTTTGTTTCTTCCTAGTTCAGTCTTGGGAGTTGTATATTTCCAGAAATTCATCCATTTGCTCTAAGTTTTTCAGTTTGTGAGAGTATAGTCATTCAAAATAGTCTCTGATGATCTTTTATATTTCTCTGATGTCAGTTGTAATGTCTCCTTTTCATTTCTGATTTTGTTTATTTAGGTTTTCTCTCTTCTTCTTCTTTTTTTTTTTTGGTTAATCTAGCTAGTAGTTTATCAATTTTGTTATCTTTTTGAAGAACAAATTTTTGTTTCATTGATCCTTTGTATTGTTCCTTTTGGTCTCATTTATTTCTGCTCTGATGTTTGCTACTTCTTTTCTTCTGCTAATTTTGGCTTTGATTCATTCATGCTTTTCTAGTTTCTTGAAATGTGTCTTTAGATTGTTAATTTGTGATCTTTCTACTTTTATGGTGTAGGCATTTAATGCAATAAACTTCCCTCTTAGCACTGCTTTAGCAGTGTCTCACAGGTTTTGATATGCTGTGTTTCTGTTTTCATTTGTTTCAAATATTTTTCTCTCTGTCTTAATTTCTTCATTGACCTAATGGTTACTAAGGAGCCTGTTGTTTGCTTTCCATGTATTTGCATAGTTTTGAACGTTTCCCTTGGTATTGATTTCTAGTTTTATTCCACGGTGGTCTGAGAAGATACTTTATATGATTTAGATATTTTGACATTTCTTGAGACTTGTTTTATGGCCTAGTATATGGTCTATCTTGGAGAATGTTTCATGTGCTGATGAAAGGAATGTATATTCTATGGTTGTTAAGTGGAATCTCTAAATGTCTGTTAAGTCCATTTAATCTAAAGTTTAATGTAAGTCCAACTTTCTTTGTTGGTTTTCTGTCTAGATGATCTGTCCAATGCTGTGAGTAGGGCATTGAAGTCCCCCACTATTATTGTATTGCTGTCTACCTCTCTCTTTAGATCTAGTAACATTTGTTTTATGAACCTGAGGTCTCTAGTGTTGGGTACATATATATTTAGAATTATTATGTCTTCCTGATGAATTGATCGCTTTCCATTATATAATGACCTTATTTGTCTTTTTTTTTTTTTTTTTACTGTTTTTCACTTAAGATCTGTTTTATGTAAGTATGGTTACTCTTGCTTGCTTTTGGTTTACACTTGCATGGAATATCTTCCTTTATTCCTTTACTTTCTGTCTGTATGTGTCTTTACAGATAAGTTGAGTTTCTTGTAAGCAGCATATAGTTGGATCATGTTTCTTTAATCCATTCATCCAATCTATATTTTCTGAGTGGAGCATTTAATCCTTTACTTTCAAGTTTATTATTGATATGTGAGGTATTATTCCTCTCACATTTTTAATTGTTTTCTCATTTTATAAATTCTTTGTTTCTTTTTTTCCCTCTGTTTGCCATTGTGGTTTGGTGGAATTCTGTAGTGGTCCCATCTAATTGCTTTCTTTTCCTCCTCTGTGTGATTGTTTTACCAGTGAATTTTATACTGTCTTGTGTTTTCATGATTGTAAATGTTGACCTTTCACTACCAAGTTTAGGAATTGCTTGAGCATTTCTTGTAGGGCCTATCTGGTGGTGATGAATTTTCTCAGTATTTGCTTGTCTGGGAAAGACTTTATTTCTCTTTCATTTAAGAAGATTAATCTTTCTGCATATAGAATTCTTGGGTGGTAGTTTTTTCTTTCAGTACTTTGAATATATTATTCCATTCTCTTCTGGCCTGTAAGGGTCCTGCTGAGAAATCTACTGTTAGTCTGGTAGGGTTTCCTTTATAGGTGACTATATGATTTTCTCTTGTTTTTAGAATTTGTTCTTTCACTTTGATTTTGGATAGTCTTATTAAAATGTGCTGTGCCAAAGTCCTCTTTGCATTGTATTTGTTTGTGGATCTTTGAGCCTCCCGTATCTGCTCTAAATCTTTTGCTAGACTTAGGAAGTTTTTATTTATTATTTCGCTAAATAGGTTTTCTAAACCTTTTGATCTCTCTTCACCCTTGAGGATACCAATAATTCATAAATTTGGTCAATTTATGGTATCCTAGACATCCTGAAAACTTTGTTTATTCTTTTTTCTTTATTTTTATCTGAGTAGATTATTTCAAAAGACCTGTCTTCAAGTTGTGAAATTCTTTCTTCTGCTTTGTCTAGATTATTTTTGAAGCTTTCAAATATATTTTCTATTTCCTTTGAAGAATTCTTCAGTGCCAGAATTTTTGTTTATTTTTTTTAAAAAAATATCTATATTCTTGGAAAATTTCTCATTCACATCCTGAATTATTTTTCTGAATTCTTTGACTGGTTTTCAGATTTCTCTTGCATCTCACTGAGCTTATTTAAAATCAATATTTTGAATTATTTATTTGGTATCCCAAAAATATGTTTTTCGTTAAGATCTATTGCTGCAGAATTATTGTGTTCCTTTGGAGGTATAATATTACCTTGCCTTTTCATGTTCCCTGTGTTTTTACATTGATTTTTGTGCATCTGGTAAAACAATCACTTCATATTTTTGAACTTACTTTTGTTTGTGGGGGCAGGGAACTTTTTCCTGAAGATGTGTCTATGATGTTATTTGGGCAGGGCCCTTTGGCTTTGCTTCTGAGCATGTGCAGTATTGAAGTCTCTGTATTTCTTTGGCTATACGCAGTGACTGTGAGGGTTTTTGGTGTGTTAGGGTATAGTTATTAGCAGAAGCTTTGGTGAAGTTGTGTTGAGGATTGGAATGCCAGATGGGCCTGTCTTCAGGTTTCAGTGGTAGCATTGGTGAGATAAATATGTCTTTGTGCTCCAAGGTGGTATATACTTGCATCTGTGTTGGAGGTTCCAGGTGGGCCAATTCTTGGGCTTCTGAGTGGCTTCTTAGATGCTGGTTATAGTAATGGTATACTAGATAGGTGAGCACACTCTCAAGCTCCTGGGTAGCCAGTGTGGCCTGGGTGATGATGGTAGCAGTAATGAGACCTCCTCTTCTGGTGCCAAGCACTGTGCACTTGTATTGGCAGTAGTTGCAATGGGCTGTGTGGGCTGGCCTCTAGGCCATCAGGTGGCACTTGCAGGTAGGAGCCAGCCAAGGTGGTAGTGGTAGGGTGTTTGTGCCCAACCTCTGTCCCCTGGGAGGAGTTCTTGGGTGTCCCAGGTGTTGGATTGGGTCTGCAATCCCCAGGACTCTGATATTAATACTCTCTCAGGGCAGGGGGTGAAGTTGGGTGGAGCCAGACTGAGTGGGCTTGTTCTCAGGGCCCCCAAAGGTGAATGAATGCAACAGCTATGATGGGCAAGGGCAGGGTAATCTTCAAACCCCTGGAGGAATGCTTGAGTGAGGGGTGGCAGCTGCCATACTGAGGTCCTGCCATGGGAAGGGTAGAGGTGATCCCAACAGCTACAGCCTTGGCCAGCAGGTGGGGACACATGTCTCTCTCAGCCCCCCAGTTCTGGTGGGGCTTGCTCCTCAGTCCCAGCTGTTGCAGCCAACCCAGCTGACCTGTCAGAGTCAACAGTTCACATTAGTCCACAACTCAGCTCTGGACCCTAGGAGCTCCCACCCAGCTCAAAACCAAGCATCCGCAGCAACTCTCATCCTGCTCCAATCCCAGTGGTGTCTTCCCCTTCCCAGTGCCAGTGGCTGTATTCAATACCACACTCATTTCTCAGTCCTGGTTGGGGAAGCCCACACCCCAGTCACACCCTAGTTCTGCAAGCAATAACCAGAATTCCCTAACACCTAGGACTGGCTCTGCTGGGTCTCAACACAGCACACAGTCTGTTAAAACTAGGATTAAAAATGGCATCTTGCTATAACTTCTTAGGTTTCAGAAATGGTGTGATATAGGGTGAGTTCCCTCTCTCTGGAGCACTACCTTCCCACAGTCTCCCGGAGTCAGATCCAGGGCTTGGGAGGGTTAAGGTGCTCTCCCATGGCCTGGACTGAACAGTTCTCTATGGGACAATAGACCACAGAAAGACATTCACTCACCCTCTCCCATATCGGGGAGTCATTCCTGGTTCTCTGTTGGTCCCGGCCAAGCAGTCTGCCTGTTTTCCTTCTCCTTCCTAGTTTTTTGGCATTTCCTATTGCTTTTTTGTTGAACTCCCCTGTTCCCTCTTGGATAATGTATTCAAAGTGTGATTGTCTATACACTATTTTGGTTCCACTAAGTGGAAGAGGTATGCTTGAAATGCTTCTCGTCAGCCATCTTGAAAAAAAAAAAACCAGAATATTTGTATTAATTGATGTTTCAGCAATGGTGGTCACAATCTAGCATTGTCAGAACCTGGCTTACTCTATTTGATGGTGATTATTCTCCATTAGCCCTCTATACACATCTCTACCCTTTGCAGGAGGAGGGTGAGTTTGAGGTCTTCATTCTCCTGGCTCTCACCTTGCTAGAACATGATCTATGTATGGTTTCTTTTAAAAGCCACAGCTCCTGTTGAGCATACCTCTTACACCTATAGTGACCCTGTCCATGTTCCAGAAACTTCTCCCTTTCTTGTGCCTTCATGCCTATATGTGGGAGAGGAATCATCACTAACCCTTTTTGGTCCCCTTTAATCCTACCCACAACTTTGTAGTCCCTTGTTAAACCCTCCCTGATACCCTCACCTAAGTGTGTCATCTGTTTCCTAGTAACTCTGTTTCATATATGCCCCAGGATCCAGCCATGACAATAAAATAACAATAAAACATCTCCTATTTGTCATCTTCGGACCTCATTTTTTCCCCTTGAAACAACTCATGATCTTCTCTGACTACTGTATCTATGGTAGGGACCCTGCCATTATCTTCTATTATGTCATCCTGTTTATTTTCCTTATAGCACTTATCATAATCCAGAAGTATATTATTGATTTTTTTTATCTGATTATAGTCTTCTTCCACCAGAATGGAAGCTCTGTTTGGGTAAGCATCCTGTTTATTTTGTTAATTACATGGTAGAACTAAAATGAAAGAATGAATTTCTATCTGGGGAAACAGTGGGTACAGCAAAACTAGTTACCTATTCAGGCCTGCTCCCTGGAGCCAAGCACTTTGTGATGAGGTAGGGTAGGCTTCTATAGCCATGCAGGTTCTGGGCTCAAGCTAAGCTTTAGGCAAAGTAAGACAGCAATCTTGTGGGGACCTCTGAATTCCAAATTTAGTTTAAAGTTTGTACCAGCCTATTCAGGATTGTTAGATGTTACAGGTAAGTGGGAGATTCTTCCAAGCTGGAATGATTGCAACTGGCTTTGGCATTTGGAGATAAAGGTCAAGTTAGTGAACTTTAAACTCTGTTTGGCTTAGAAAAGAAGCTTAAGGGATGTCCTTCCTTTAGTAGTTGGAAACATTGTAATATGAGGATTCAAAGGGAGAATCAGTTATAGCATCTGTGACCAACACAGGAGCCCATTCTTCAATCATCAAGTTAAATGATTAAAAAGAATTGTATGGTTCCAAGATGTTGTGGCCGAGTGGTACTTAATGGTTGCACACAGGAGGTAAATGACATACATATTCTTGTTGGACATGGGATAATCTTTTCACTGTGACAATTGCAGAGTTATCTTTCATATCAAACAAATAAACAAAAAACAAGGTGAAGGTGATAGACCAAAACTAGAATATAGAAAGAGGATGCAGAGAGGACTCCAAGAGATCCTGAAAACTGCAGAGTCATACAAATTGAAAGGGAAAGATAATGGACAAAAGGCCATTTGCAGAATGCATGAGAGGGAAGCAACCTCGATTTTTAATTTAGTTGATCAAGGCTTTATTGTAGCTCAAGTGAACTTACAACACAGAGATTCATAATATCAATAGAAAAGCATATTGTGAAGGCTGGAATAAAGCAAATGAGGACTTGAGTCCCCAGAGTTTCTCAGAAACAAGATAATTTAAGTTCTTCTGTTAGCATTCTCTTGAGAATCAGGCTAATCAGTCTAAAGGCTTTAGAAATGCTTCCCATTGTTTTCAGGCTTCTTTATGTGGGACTCTGAACCATGTCTCTCTCAATAAAACTGATGAGTACTTAGCAGCGTCTGACAGGAGGCCCTTCATCTCTTTTGCAAGAGCTTGCTCACTACCACAGATGGGATGTTTGCTGAGCCTTTCAGAGAAATGCCAGGTAAACTCTGAACCTAGTACATTAGTGACACTGGAAGCTTCGTGGATCCTTAGGGATGAGGCAGAGGTATCTTCCATAATTGAAGATGAATTGGCATTCTGTACATTACATACCATCACCTTGTCCTTTCCCAGGAATGGAGACCACTTAAATTCTTATCATTTCCTTTGGTTTGTTGATCTTAAAGCTTATCAATTGCCTTGCTCAACATGAAATTTCATCACTTCCAACTTCGGAAAAGGGTCACACAAAGATAATACTCAGAGACTGAAAATTCTATAAGATGCCCCCTCTTCCCAAAATGCCCCCAAATTAAATGGTTTAATTTTTGTACTATCTAGCAATTTGGCTAGAGAGTACATCAGTAGCAAAGATGACACTCCATTCATCTTAAGTGTTGCTACTTAGTTAGATTCAATAAGTGGGTTGAATAAATGAAATATAAATCTCTATTTTATACTATTAGTTTGAACTGAAATATCTTGTAACACACTGGGTTCATACCACACAATTCTCCCATTCTTTTTCTTGTTATTGAGGCTGATTTTCAACAGCCTGAAGTGAGATAAAATGTAACAATTATCTGGTTAATTTAATTAGAGGAGATGGCCAGAGAAGATGGATATACCCAAGAGATGGGTATATAGCTGGAATATTGCCTACATGATCAAATCAAAATCAGTTATGTCCATACAAAGATTCTACAAGAACTGTAATACAATACAATACAGTGGAAGGACATTTGAGCATTGCCTGCTTCCATCAGGCCTGTTGAGGGATAAAAAACCAACTTCCCACGTAGCTCCACTGACACCACTGGGTGGGGGAATGAAAGCATGGCTTGTTTGCTTGGAGTGCAAGATCAGCTCCCCGCTTGATCCCACTAGACCCTGGGGATGGGGTGGGGTTAGCCTGGGGAGGGGGGCAGTTGCTCTGCTGGTGTTTGGCTGGTATAGGGTGGGCATTATCAAAAAGGTTTTCTGTTATTAGTTCACCCTTTTTCTGGTCCTTTTTTTGGGGAAAGCAGGCTTCTCTTGGGTTTCTTGTCTATACTGGTTGGTGGTTCAGAACCGAAGGCTTCTTTGGCACTCCGTCCTGGAAATACTGAAGACAATAAGGGAGTCCAGAGAACTCACTGCCATGTCATTCCTCAATTCCCAGTGTTCCTCGGCTGTCTTTCTTCTGTTTCCTACTTTTCAGAATATTGCTATGCTATTTATTATGGTACATCTAGGGATTTTTAATTGTAAAAGGGAGGACCTGGTTAGAGTGGGACTATTCCATCTTCTCCAGAACCAGAAGTCTTGTGCTCCATTCTATTTTCATACCAGCATTTAATATTTAGTATAACACAACTGAGGGTGGGCACATAACAGGTGCTCAATAAATGCTTGTTGATCTGGGCTGTAAGTCTTGCTTGATGAGATTCTCCTGCACAGTGTTGAAGAGTTGTGACTTGGTTATTTGCTGATATAGTTTGTATATTTGTCCCTTGCAAATCTCAAGTTGAAATTTGATCCCCAATGTTGGAAGCAGGACTTTGTAGGAGGTGTTTGGGTCATGGAGGAAGATTGCTCTTGGATGGCTTGGTGCTGATCTTGTGGAAATGAGTTCTTACTCTGTTAGTTCTTATGAGAACTGTTTACTAAAAAGAGCCTGGTGAGGCTGAGGCAGGAGAATCACTTGAGGTCAGGAGTTTGTGACCATTGTGGGCAACATAGTGAGAACCTGACTCTTAAAAAAAAAAAAATACTAGCCAAGCATGGTGGCACATGCCTGTAGTTCCAGCTACTCGAGAGGTGAGGTGAGAGTATTGCTTGTGTCCACGAGTTCAAGATCAGCCTAGCAATATAGCAAGCCCCCATCTCAAAAAACAAAACAAAACAAAAAAGGAGTCTGGCACTTTCCTTCTCTCTCTCACATTTTTCTTCTTGCCGTGTGATGACTGCTTCTCTTCCCCTTCTGTCATGAGTGGAAACTTCCTGAGTTCCTTGCCAGAAGCAGGTGCTGGCACCATGCTTCCTGTACAGTCTGAAAAATTGTGAGCCAGATAAACCTATTTTCTTTATACATTTCCCAGGCTCAGGTATTCCTTCATAGCAATGCAAAATGGATTGAGACATCTGCTTTCCATACTTTCAATTTGCCAATTCCTATTGAAGCCCTGCAATATAATGATTCTTCTCATAACCTTGAGCAGAATTCTCTAGGCTACTTATTGAATTCTAGCCCCCAAATAGGCATAGCACCTCAGTTGTGTCTGGGGTTGGCCAGGTTTCTGTAATTCTACTCCCAGAATTTGCTTTTACCTTTCTCAATCACTTAAAACAATCACTTCTTTTAATCTGCTGTTGTTTCCTTCAAATCTTTGTCATCTGCATGCTTCGTATCTACCAAGGAATAATATGATCTGTTTGGATTTTCAAAAACATCTTTGAGGTGTTTGAGTTAGAAGTCCTATGACATTGTAAATTGCCATGATTATCATTATGATTGAGCTGCTAACCAAGTGAAGGCAATAGTTTGGGTCTCCAAAAAATTGTGCTTTTTTGTGATTTTTTTTTTCCTTGCATGAGAAGTTGCATTTTTAATGGGTCCCTCACAATTTTCCAGAAACTTCTTGTTTCAACATTAGTAATATCCTTTTTCCCCTATGTGACTGGGATAATATAAGATAAAATATATTCTGCCTCATTTTTACAAGTGTAGTGAAAAAAATAATGAAATTCTTCAGGGAAACCCCAAATAGGACATCTCGAGAGACTAGTGTACCCCTGTGACCCCCTGCTGAAAGCATCAGTATATTCAACATTAAAGGGAAAACATTAACAGATTTGTTCATGGATTCATTTTAAATTGCATTAATTGCATCTCACTTTGTTGCATGCTATTTGAAAAAGGCTTTGTTTGTGTGTGTGTGTGTGTGTGTGTGTGTGTTTAGCAGCAATATTTTTTTTTACTTTTTTTTATTTCAGCTTATTATGGGGGTACAAAAGTTCAGGTTATATATATTTCCCATGTACCACTCATCCCCCTGAGTCAGAGCTTCAAGCGTGTCCATTCCCCAGACAGTGCGCATTGCACTCATCATGTGGTTATACCCCCATCCCCTCCCCCCAGCCCCCATCCCCCTGAGTCAGAACATTCAAAAGTGACCATTCCCCAGATGGTGTGCAATGCACTCATCATGTAGGCATACACCCATCCCCTCCCCCCACCCCCCACCTCAGTCTGATACCCAATTGGCGTCATTCCCAAATGTGCATTTAGGTGATGATCAGGGAAACCAATTTGCTGGTGAGTACATGTGGTGCTGTTTTTCCATTCTTGGGATACTTCACTTAATAGAATGGGTTCCAACTCTTTCCAAGAGAACAAAAGAGATGCCATATCACCCACCATTATTTCTTATAGCTGAGTAATACTCCATGGTATACATATACCACAGCCTAGCCGCTGCGGACCCATAGGGTGCAAGGCTTTTTTTAAATTATAAAAATCCCTCATTGTTGTTGAATCCCCGTCTGCACACATTATATGAGGCACGATAATCAGAAAGTTCTGAGACATTTAAATGAGTAAGGACTGCTCACGTGCTCTAGTGATCCTCCATGATATCTTCATGACTGTCACCGAAGAGAGAACCCACACTGCTCATGGGCTCCTTGTTCATTCCTACTTCAGTGGCTCACCATCTAATATGGCTTGGAGGCCACCAAGACCATTCCTGTGATGCTCTACTGGATGCAAACTACAGTCCATGGGTCAAATCTGGCCCACCACCTGTTTTTGTAAATAAAGTTTTATTGAAACATAGCTGCATTCCGTTATGTACCGGCAATGGCTGCCTTCATGCCACAACAGCATAGTTCAGTTGTGGCGACAGAGTCCACATGGCCCACAAAGCCAAAATGTTTACTATCTGTCTGTTTATAAGTAAAGGTTTCTGACTACTGCTCTACGTCCCACTTACCTCAGTCACTCTCTCCTTTGCCGACTCTGCCTCATCTTCCTGATTTATGAACCCCAGCGTCTTCCAGGCCTTAGTTCATTGACTCCTTAAGTCGATAGTTCTCAACCCCAGCCGCTCTTAGGAATCGCTTGGGAAACTTTTGAAAAATACTGCTGCCTTGGTGTCACCCCCAGAGGTTTTGATTTAATTAGTCTGGTGTAAGACTCAGTCCTTTCTGAAAGCTCCCCAGGGGATTACAATGCAGAGGCAGGGTTGAGAACTATTACTCTAGGTGATTTTTGTCTGTTCTCAAGGCTTTTTATTAACTATATAGCAACAACTCCCAAATTATATCTCCAGTTCCCATATCTCCCCCGAATTCCATATTCACCTCTCCATCTGCTTATTTGACATCTCCACTTGGATTTTTAATTGGCATCTCAAACTGTACACGTCTAAATCAGAACTGCTCCTCCCCCGTCCCAGTAAATAGTGTTCCATTCTCTCAGTTGCTCAGGACAAAAACCTTAGAGTCATTCTTGACACCTCCCTTTCTTCATGTTCTGTCTCTAATCCATTAGCAAATCCCACTGTGCCTTCTAAATATATTACCATCTCTTTTGCTGTCACCTGGCCCAAGCCAGGGTCATCTCTCACTGGAATTATTACAACTGTCTCCTATTGTCATGGTCTCCTTGTTTCTGCCTCGGCTTTCTGCAGTCTATTGTTAAAACAGAAGCTACAATGGTTCTGATAGAAGATGAGTCAGATCACACAATATCACTCTATCAGGAACACTTGCTCTGACTACAAAATCCGAAATAGCTCTCCTAACTCTTCCCTCACTTACCCTGTTTTATGTTTTTTCCCAAAGCACTTCCATTAGATAGCCTTATTTGTTTGTTTATGATCTGGTTTCCCCTTGCTAGAATGTGTGCTGCATTTAGAGCAGAGCCGCTGTGTTGCTGTGTTGCACGACCCCAGGGGGTGCGCGTTGTAGTCTCTGTGAACGTGCTCCTGAGAATTACTGTGCCGAGCACAGCCTGGCAGCCATATGCAGTAACCCTGCGCTCAAGCCAAGGGCTTGGCTTTGTTTACTGCTGTGCTTCCAAGGCCTTGATCTGTGTCTGACACAAAGCAGGCTCTCAATAATGCTTGTTGGGTGAATTGCTGAGCACATACTACTCATAATTTTGCCTGGATCTATAATTATGAAAAAGATGCTTTGAGGTGCTTTTTTATACTGTTTACAATATGATATCCTCATTCATCTTGACCTTTAAAAATAATTAACACGCTTGAAACTCTGCCTCGGGGGCGGGGAGGGGGAGGCAAGGGCAATATACGTAGCCTAAACTTTTGTACCCCCATAATAGGCTGAAATAAAAAAAATAATTAACAAAAAGTTTTTTCCCTTTATCTTTTTTTTTTTTTTTTAATTTCCTGACATCAATGCTTGTTTTTCTTTTCTTTTTTTCATGGACAACCTGACATCTTTCTTAAGTGATTTGACTTATTGTCTCATCATTTTTTATTACCAAACTCAGCTTTTTATTAAAGTCACACTTTTCACATAGCATCACATAAGTATTTATTTTTTGATATCTCCTTCTCTTAGACTGTAAGCTCCTTGGATATGATGATTTTGTTTTATTCACATCCTGGCCCATAGTAGGTACTCAATAAATATTGGCTAAAAGGAAGGAAGGGGCCGGGTGCAGTGGCTCACGCCTGTAATCCTAGCAGTCTGGGAGGCTGAGGTAGGAGGATTGCTTGAGAGCAGGAGTTGAAGACCAGCCTGAGCAAGAACGAGACCCAATCTCTACTAAAAATAGAAAAATCAGCTGAGCATGGTGCCCTGCGCCTGTAGTCTCAGTCACTTGGGAGGCTGAGTTGGGAGAATCACTTGAGCCCAGAAGTTCAAGGTTGTGGTGAGCTACTAAGATGCCACTGCACTCTACCCAGGGCAACACAGCAAGACTCTGTTTAAAAAAAAAAAAAAAAGGAAGGAAGGAAAGAAGGCAGATGGAGATAGTATGACTCAAAGGAACCATAAAATCAGGAAAATTGGTACCATGTGAGCTGAAGGTGTGCCTCTTAGTCAGCATATCTGATCCATACAGCCAGCCAGACCAAAGCAGGTTCTCAGTTATATGGATTGATGTCTTCATTAATCAAAATTCAAAGATTGTTTCCAAGGGCTCATTTCTGGACAACAAAAATCTAAATAAAATATATACTCATTACAATCATAAACATTTGATGGCTTTAAAAACAGAATCAATAGGGATGTTTGGGAGGCAGAGGCAGGAGGATTACTTAGGGCCAGGAGTTTGAGACCAGCCTGAGCAACACAGTAAGACCCTTTCTGTACAAAAAAAGAAAGAAAGAAAGAAAGAAAGAAAGAAAGAAAGAAAAGAAAGAAAGGAAGGGACAAAAATTAGCCATGAGGCATGGTGGCTCACACCTGTAGTCCCAGTTACTCGGGAGGCTGAGGCAGGAGGATTGTTCGAGCCTGGAAGTTTGAGCTATGATGATGCCACTGCACTCTAGCCTGGGTGACAAAGTAAGACCTTGTCTCAAAAGAAAAAAAAAGAGTTAATAGGGATAAAACCATAGTTTTAATAAATATTCACACATCTAATCTAACTTGTTTGAGTAATACAGGAAAAAGCTAACACCATTAAATAATTAGAAGTAACACCATATTAAAATTATTTTTAAAAATTAAAATTATGTTTACAAAAGGAATGAACATAGGTTCTGTAGAGCAAATAATACTCTAGAGTCCTCGTATCCTGAAAATCACATTGATTTTGTTTATTTATTTGTTTATTTTTGCTAAGCATTGTACTTGTAACTATTATTATCTTGATGAAACTCTTTTTCTTGGTAATAGATTTCCTTTTCTTTTTACTTCTACCTTGAAAAGAAATATTCCCTGAATGAAAATACCAGAATGAACAGTAATGGATACTGCCCAGAAACTTGAAAGGATATTTTTTCCCCATTACCAGTGGATCTTGATCTGCTCCAGAAAGTCTTTATGATGATGAAGGGAAGAGCAAACAAACAGATATATAGGGACAGAAAGATTGTTTGACTAAGGTTGAATAGAAATAGTCATACTTTCTAAAATTCTTCCCAGTGTCTTTATATTTCTTGAATTATGCATCATGCACCTTTGCATGAAATGTCACCCATGTCTCTTCTCCAGTGAGCTTGTAACTGCTATATCTGTGAAATTATTTGTCTTGAGCCACATAATTGCATATTGTGGGCAACTCATCCTCCAGATGCTAGAGGAAATAAACTGAATCTCAAAATTACACCTTTCCTATCTATAGATGAGGGGGGAAAAAGTCTCATATGTACTGTCACTTTTTCTCAGCAAAACTGCCACCTCTTTTAAAAACATTGTTTGAAAGCAGTAAATGATGCAGAACAACAAGCTGTCAGAGGAAAGACAAGGGACATTTTAAGACCTTGCATAACATTCGTAGAAATTCTCAGCACCAGAGTAGAAATCACAATCTGAGAAAGGTTTCACTGAATTCAAATGACTGACCTTCACAAAGAGAGAGGAGTATCTTTGCCTTAAAGGAAAAACTTTCTTGGATAGAAAGTAACTGCACTCATATTATGCCTTTTCTAGGCTCTTTTCTTCAGACAGCTTGTTAAAAAAAAGTCTGATAAACTGATAATATTCTAATTTTTTAAAAGTCTTAACTGCTCTAGTCAACTCAAGGACAGGAAAGACTGATCACTATTGGGAAACTTGGAGTGGTGAAATTGGTTTTCCTTGGAACAGGCAAAAAATATATATGTAAGGAATTATAAGGTATAATTATGAAGGCAATTTTTCATTTGAAAAATGAAGAAAAATGTGTAGAGTGGACTGAATTGAAGCAAGAAGAAAATGTGTTCTATTAAACACATTCTAAATCTCTAATGTAAACATGTAATTAACCATTTTATCTTCCACTAAACAAAGGAAAAACAGAAAAATGAGGGAAAATAAATACTAAATCATGGTGAAATCATCCAGGAATAAAATACTGAATAAAACTATAGAGAAAATGGCTTGCACTTAAAAAAAAAAAAAAGAATTATAGAATGAAAACAAGATGAAAACATTTTCTTTTTGTTCTTCTTTAATTAACTAATCTGAGTTGGTAGCAGATAAGCTGAATTCAAAGTTTTTAAGAAGATTGAAAATGATCCAGTTTAGCTGTGTGATCCTTTTTACACAAGCAGGCTTTAAAGAAAACAATCTATCATTTCTCATGATCAAGCTTTCTTCCCTTGCAGTGTGTGTTTTATCTGAAAGTCTTTATATATATTGTGGTTATTAGATTGCACAGGACAAAGGAAAGATATCTGCAAAGCTAATGTTGATGAGTAATTTAAATAACTAAGTCCTGAATGGCATTTCCATTTCTTTTTGCCCATTCAATGAAGTAAGTAAAGATTAAGTCCAAAACTTTAATTACTTATTAATTGGGACTAAAACATATCAGTGATTTTTGCCTGGTTCTTTTCTTATGTTAGATATAGTTGTAAATTTTACATGAAAATGTATTCTCTTCCTCTCCACTCCCACACACTCATGCACACACACAAACTCATATATGAATTTATGTTTTAGTGTATGGTTCGCAAACTCATTGCCTTAAAGGACAAGGCAAGTAATACAAAGAAGGAAAGAAAGCTCTGTATAAAACAATAGGGAGTAGTGAGGACTGCAGCAAACATGAGTAAGTAGGTCACTGGAAAGGGTAGCCTCTAATTATTTCCAGCCAATTGTTGACACAGGGGAGCATAACACAGTATTGTTAGATCCTCTTATTTTATAAGGGGAGTCATGAGTGCACACGACTTTATGAAATCTCCCAATGTTTACATACTGCTAACTAATTCAACAATATGAACAAACAAACAAACAAAACAACTTCCTCACCAAAAACTCATGTCTGTGGGCTGTACTTAATCAGTTCCCTATCAGGATATTGCTCCTAGCTTGGCAAAGAATGGCAGGAGGCTTAGATTTCAATCTACTTTCCACTTACTAGCTGGGGAGAACTTGGACAAGTCCTCATCTGTAAGAGAAGTGACTTGCGTCAGAGACACAAACTGATTTGAAATTTGAGGGTATAAGAGAATTTAGAGAATACCTCATCCCACCTACTTATTTTATGGATAAATATGTCGAAGCCAAGATAGACTCACTTATTCGTCTAAGGTCTAGAGGAAGGTGGTATCAGAGCTGGCACTCAAAACACGGCTTAGATTCCTACTCCACATTCCCACTTGGTTCCATTCTAAGTGCTCCCTCTATGCCCCTAGAATTTAACTCCAGGATAAAGCAATGAGAATAATTTTCAGTAGGTCAGGTCATGAAGATAAAATCATGGCCACAGTTTTTAATTTTTTGAAAATTCACTTTTTAGGAACTCCTGGAGGGCAGGGTCTGTACCTATCCAGTATACCCCATAGCTTCTATCATAATCTTATCCTCAAATATGTATTGAATGAATGAATGAGTAAATGCCTGAGTGAAGAAATAAATCATTCTATTTTGGACAAAAAGGTCATCATTAAAAGACCAGTGGCCAAAATAACATGGAGGAAAGTTGTAGTTGAGGGAAAAATAAGCTGAACTCAGGTAAACTGCCTTACTATCCACTAGAAACCACATTAAGACAACCAGCCAGAGCAAAACTAACCCACCTCCTGCTGGATCTCTGACTTAGAGCTGAATAGGAATAGAGTCTGTCTTGGATATGATTTCTGATTCCCCCTCCTAAGGCTGAAAATTCAATTTATTGGCTCCATCAAAGTGCCCTGCCGAGAAGAGTATAAGCCCTGGCTGAATGTAGGAGATAAAAATAAGCTTGATATTAAAGATGGTTTACTTGATAGTCCACAGAAAATATAGCAAAGTCAAGCATGCCCTCACTTGTGGCTTATTAAAAATCTTTTTTTTTTCCCCAGGAAAATATATATACTTTCTGGAGCTATGGCCTAGAATTTAATGCATGTTGTTTTTATCTCCTCCATGAATGCCTGCTGTTCACAAGCTCAAAAAGCTTGTCTACTGCCTTCGTCTCCAGTTGGTTTACTGATTAATTTTTCTCTTTTATGAAAAATTAAAATGTAAGATGAATAAGATAAGTGTTGCCCAACTCTTACAAAGTTGAGAATTTGTGTGACACATTTTTATAAAGTATCAAGCAGAATATATAAACCATACACATGACAGTAAATAAATATGATAAATTATGCCATCAATATTCTGGTTTGGATGTAACAGGGGTGCATTTCTCCTCTATAAAGTATTTCTTGTTGCATAAAATTTTAACAACCACCTTTCCAGTTTTTCTAATATTCTCATAAAATGAGGTTTCAGCAGAACACACAAGGGAAGATTGGGGATTTTATATGTGATTATTTGGAGCTAGATTTCTATTGTCATGAGGTGACTGGGTGGAAATAGATGGGGTGTGACCAGAGCCATGGTCAATGCAGCTGGCCAACATCCACATGGATTGTGGCTAACATCCAGTTTGAATGTTTATGGAGCTTCATTCAATTTCAGTAGAATCATGGAAACAGCTTTTGAGTAGTACCCTGTTAATTCAAAGAGATTCTTCTATATTGAGATAAGAAATGAATTACATTGGGTCATTCAGGTTATTTCCTGTTTGTGTTTGTTTTACAAAGTCTTTTTGTAGGAAATTCTAAGCAGATATTTCAACCCAATGAGTATCTATTAATTGGCCAATTTGTGTCCAATTCTGAGATACAACTTCCTACTCTTAGAAGCTGTGAAACATTCTTTGCAAAGCAATAGCTGACATTTATTGAACATTTCCCACATGCTAGGCAGTAGGTATCAATTTCCATGTATTATCTCATTTAATTCTTACACTAATTCTATCCATTTGGTTCTATTATCATTTTACTTCAACCTGAGACTTAGGTGGAATCACTTGCTCAATCCAGGTGTGTCTGACTATAGAGACTTCAACTTCCTTGAAAAGGTTGCAACTTCGCTCTTTAGCCTCATGGCAACAAGACAGCTTTATAATCTTAGAAAGGGTGGGGGCTCAGTGACGGTCAGAACATTATAATCATATATGTCATCCGTAAAAATAAACTCTGGAAAAATACCTGGGTTTACCGTGAGCCAGGCAGAGAGCCTCAGGTGTGTTTTCCCTTCTCAGTCTTCCTAATCCCCTTTGGTTGTGTTTCCATGGGGATCTATGCTGTTTTGTCAGCCACAGTTTACTATTGACTCAGATTATGCTTGCTGGCCACTAAAATTCCCCCGCCTTTTTAATACATGGACCTACAAGTCTTATCTTCTTCTTTCTTTATGGAAACAGGTGGAATTTTTGGATATTAGTGGTGAAGTTTATCTTTATTAAGAATATCTATTTAATTGTTCTGATCTTTGTTTGTTAGTAAATTATAGACAGTCCCAAGAGTGATAATGTTTTGGTCACTTTCCTGATCCTGAAGAGCAAACATCCATGGAGGGGTTATTGACCATTTTTTGAAATACTCAGTTTGAACATGACTTCTCCTTCCGGTGAATGTTTCTCAGTCTGGATCATGTTGGAAAGCAGAACCCCCAGCCTCCTGCTGCAAAACCCAAGGGAAGCACAGAATCCCTCTCCCTGTTTCCTGGCAGCCAAGGTACGGGTATAAGCCTGTGACTAGGCTAGCCATTCAGATGAACCTGTCAAGGGCTCCAGATCTTAAGGGAAAGATGTGGACACCCAAGGACAGTGGGCACATATTCTTGGGGAGGTGGGAACATGGAGAATGCAACTTCAACCTATGTTGCTGGCACCTGTACCATTTTTAAGCACGATCGTGGCTGGTTCCTGCTGCCTATGATCTTTCATCTCTGCTCATATTCACAGCTTGTTTCTTCAGCCTTCATGTGTGCATGCATACCTTGGAGATACTGTGAGTTTGTTTCCAGACCACTGCGATAAAACTAACACCACAATAAAGTGAATCACACTAATTTTTTTTGGTTTCTCAGTGCATATAAAAGTTATGTTTACAATATACTGTAGTCTATTATGTCTAAAATAACAATTTTCATAGCTTAATTAAAAAATACTTTATTTCAGCCACCTACATTGCTTTATGGCAGGTGGTAGCTCATGCCTATAATCCCAGCACTTGAGGAGGCTGAGGCAGGGTCGGGGGGATCGCTTGAGGCTGGGAGTTTAAGACCAGCTTGTGGCAACATAGCAAGATTCTTTCTTTAAAAATAAAATAAAATAAAATAAATTAGCTATGCACAGTGGTGTGTGCTTATAGTTCCAATTAGTTGGGAGGCTCAGGTGGGAGGTTGCAGTGGGCTATGATCAGGCCACTGCACTCCAGCCTAGGTGACAGAGCGAGAACCTCTCTCTAAGTAAAATAAAATAAAATAAAATAAAATAAAATAAAAATACTTTATCGCTAAAAATAAAAGTACCAACAATCATCTGATCTTTTAGCTAGTCACAATCTTCTTGCTGGTAGAGGATCTTGCTTCCATGTTGATGGAAGTGGACCAGTCACCACTGCTGACTGGTCAGAGTGGTGGTTGCTGAAAGCTGGGGGCTGTGGCAATTTCTTAAAATAAGACAACAGTGAAATTTGCTGCATCGGTGGACTCTTCCTTTCACAAAAGATTTCTCTGTGTCATGCGATGCTGTTTGGCAGCATTTTATCCACGGTATGTCCTTTCAAATTGGAGTCAATCCTCTCCAAACCTGCTGCTGCTTTATCAACTAAGTTTATATAATATTCTAAATCCTCTGTTGTCATTTCCACAATGTTCACAGCATCTTCACGAGGCATAGATTCCATCTTACGACACCACTTTCTTTTCTTATCCACAACAAGCAACTCCTCATCTGTTCAAGTTTTATCATGAGGTCGCAGCAATTCAGTCACATCTTCAGACTCCACTTCTGAGATCAGACGAGATGGGGCGTGTTCAGGGCGGTATGGTCAAAGGCAAGACTCTATTTCTGATTCTAGTTTTCTTACTATTTCCACCACAGCTATAGTTCTTTCCTCCACTAAAGTTTTGAACTTCTCAAAGTCATCCATGAGGGTTGGAATCAACTTCTTCCAAATTCCTGTTCATGTTGATATTTCGACCCTAGCCATGAGTCACAAATGCACTTAATGGCACCTACAATGGTGAATATTATCTGGAAAGTTTTCAATTTACTTTGCCTAGATCCGTCGGAGGAATCACTACCCACAGCAGCTATATCCTTATGGAATGTATTCCTTAAATACTAAGACTTGAAAGTCTAAATTATTCCTTGATCTGTGGTTTGCAGAATGGATGCTGTGTTAGCAGGTATGAAAACAACATTCATCTCCTTGTCCTTCTCCAGCACAGTTCCTGGGTATTGAGGGGCACTGACAATGACCAGTAATATTTTGAAAGGAATCTTTTTTTCTGAGCAATAGGTTCTCAACAGTGGGCTTAAAGTATTCCTGAAACCATGCTTTAAACAGATGTGCTGTCATCCAGGTTTTGTTGTTCCATTTACAGGGCACAAGCAGAGTAGATTTAGCATAGTGCTTAAGGGCCCTAGGACTTTTAAAATGTACACGAGCATTGGCTTCAACTTAAAGTCACCAGCTGCATTAGCTCCTAATAAGAGAGTCAGCCTGTCATTTGAAGATCTGAAGCCAGGCATTGACTTCTCTCCAGCCTTGAAAGTCGTACATGACATCTTCTTCCTACTGCTTTGGCTTTCTTGTGTCCATTGAAAATCTGTTGTTTAGTGTAGCCACTTTCATCAATGATCTTAGCTAGATCTTGATAACTTGCTGCAGCTTCTCTGCCAGCATTTGCTGCTTCCCCATGCACTTTTGTGTTATGGAGATGGCTTCTTCACTTCAACCTCATGAATCAAACTCTGTTAGCTTTAAACTGTTCTTCTGCAGCTTCCTCACCTCTGTCAGCTTTCATAGACTTAAAGAGAGTTAGGGTATCACTCTGGACTAGATTTTGGCTTAAGGGAGTATTGTGGCTGGTTCGATCTTCTATCTAGACCACTAAAACTTTCTCCATATCAGGATTAAGGCTGTTTCACTTTCTCATCATTTGTGGGTTCCTTGGAGTAGCACTTTCAATTTTCTTCAAGAACTTTTCAAAACTCAGCTAACTGTTTGACGTAAGAGGCCAAGCTTTCAACCTATCTCAGCTTTCAACACGTCTTCCTTACTAAACTTCATCGTTTCTGGCTTTTGATGTAAAGCGAAAGACCTGTGACATTTCCTTTCACTTAAACACTTAGAGGCCATTGTAGGGTTATCAATTAGCCTAATTTTAATATTGCTTTGTCTTAGGGAATAGGGAGGCCCCAGGAGAGGGAGAGGGATGGAGGAGCAGCTGGTCAGTGGAGCAGTCAGAACACACACAACATTTATCCACTAAGTTTGACATCTTACACAAGCGCAGTTTGTGGTACCCCCAAACCATTATAATAGTAATATCCAAGATTACCAATCACAGATCACCACAATAGATATAATTATAATAAAAAAGTTTGAAATATTGCGAGAACTACCAGAAAGGGATACAGAGACATGAAGTGAGCACATACTGTTGGAAAAATGGTGCTGACAGACTTACTTGCTGCAGGGTTACCAGAAACCTTCAATTTGTAAAAAATGCAATACCTATAAAGTATAATAAAGCCAAGTGCAATAAAATGAGGTATGCTTGTACTTCCAACAAAATCTGTTTTGTGCTCAAGATAACCAGAGTTGGTTTCTGGGCTTACAATTACTTATCTGAAGATGCCAACCCCCTGTGATCACTCTTTCATTTTCTTTTTTTTTTTTATGGTAATATAAATTGTATTTATTTATTTTTTTTATTTCAGCATATTATGGAGGTACAAATGTTTAGGTTACATATATTGCCCTTGCCCCACCTCCCCGAGTCAGAGCTTCAAGTGTGTCCATCCCCCAGATGGTGCACATTGCATTCATTATGTATGTATATACCCATCCTCTCCTCCCCCACCCATCTGCCTGACACCCGATGAATGTTATTCCTATATGTGCACTTCAGTGTTGATCAGTTAAAATCAGTTTGATGGTGAGTACACGTGGTGCTTATTTTTCCATTCTTGGGATACTTCACTGTAGAATGGGTTCCAGTTCTATCCAGGATAATACAAGAGGTGCTAGATTACCATTGTTTCTTGTGGCTGAGTAGTACTCCATGGTATACATATACCACATTTTATTAATCCATTCATGTATTGATGGGCACTTGGGTTGTTTCCACATCTTTGCAATTGTGAATTGTGCTGCTATAGACATTCGAGTGCAGATGTCTTTTTTATAGAATGTCTTTTGTTGTTTTGGGTAGATACTCAGTAATGGGATCGCTGGATCAAATGGTAGATCTACTTGTATCTCTTTGAGGTATCTCCATATTACTTTCCACAGAGGTTGTACTAGTTTGCAGTCCCACCATCTTTCTTTACATTATTTATATTTATCAAAGCATTTATACTCTTTGAAGTTACCTTGTAGTTTCACTCATGATTATTTGGATACTTACCTGTCTTGGATGTGTCTCCAACCAGAAAGTGAATTCCATGTGGACAATGGCCTTGATTGTGCTATACCCCAACACTTGAAGCTGCACTTGGCATGCAATAAATGCTTAACAAATATATAGTGAGTGGGCAAATGCAATTAATGTCTGATAGCAATCCAAAAACCCCAGATTCCATGGTTGTCCAAGTATAACCTGTCTCGTTTCCTTTTTTAGCATTTAATTGTGTGCCAATCACACCAGAATTTTAAAGATAATCTACACATATAAGTAATAATATTGAATTTCTATAAAAGTCACAGTGAGGTGTATTACCCAGCAGCTATGATTATTTTATTAGGAATTTTCAATGGGACGTTGACTTCCAGGAAGCTCTGTGCACTGTATTTTCTTCTCTCCTCGAAGAGGGCAGGCTATTAGACCATTTTCTAAATCTAATTAGGTTTGTATTCTCTAACTGAAAGGCAAGATGGACACAATGAAAGGTTAGCTTATTGTTTTCCTGTTTCTGCTTGAACACTGGACTGATTTGTAAAGAATTCTTCATTGTTCCTCTCACTTCCCCGCCACCCTCAATGTTCCTTGTGTTACCTCCGATATGATGAGTGGGACCCATGGGTCACATGTGTTTATCACTTAGGGAGGCATCTGTTACTTCTCTTTTCAGCATAGCTTCATAAAAGCCCTCAGCATTTTAATAGAGTTGGGTATCTATTGGGAGGTTTATAAACCTGGGAAAATGAGTTTGTGTTCCACAATCTAGACATGGATATTTTTATTAATTTGAAGAACTTATTCCCCCAGGAAAATGAGATTCTGCTTGAGCTGTCAGATAGTCTTTCAATCATTCTAAAAGCCTTATGCTTGGATTTATTGAAGAGGACTATAGGACCTAGAGAGAGATGCCACCTTTCTATAATTTTGGGAAGGTTGGAGCCAGACATAGGTAAAATTGAGAACACACATCACTATAACAAGAATCCCAGCCAGAACAGAGACAGCGTGAAAAGAGAGCAAGGAAATAGAGATAGATAGAGAGAGAGAGAGAGAGAATGACAGGATTTACTGTCCTGTAACTGAGAAGTCCTGAGGTAGGTCTGGCTCAGGTATGGTTTGACACAGGGGTCAAATGATATCATCTCACTTTCTTTGACTCTAAGCTCCACTTCCCTCAGGGCTCCATTTTCAATGAGGTTGCCCCTAAAATGGTGGCATGATTGGCTGCCAAATACTCCAACTTTCTACTCTACATAGCTAGTGGCCTCAGTAGAAATAACATCTCTTTGCTAATTCCATCAACAAATATCCCAGAGTTGATTCTCACTAGCCTGACTCTGCTCAAGTGCCCATCCCTGAACCAATCTCTGTGACCAGCGGAATAAAATGGGCAGCTCTGGGTCAATTCACACCCCTTGATCAGGGAAATGTGATAAGTAACGTCAGCTCTCCTTATACTATGTTGACTGCCAGTGGGCAAGGATGATTTGCTGAAGAAAAGAGATGCTGCTTCTAAAAAAAGAGGAAAAGATTGTGTTACTTTGTTTGGAATTTCCCTTTCTCTCCTCTTTCCTCAGGACATCCTACTGCTTTTATACTACAAATGACTTCCTAATAACGCAGTACATTTGGGGAACCCAGAGGCTGCCATCACTTCATTGTACCACCAAGGGAGATGCTGCAAACATTTGAACATAAGCCACACAAGATGTAGACTTGGATTTCAAGACTGCCAACATCAACCCGCAGAGCACATATTTTAAACTATTTTCTTTCAGGCAACAAAGCAGAAAGCAGAGGAAAGATCCATGTTTGAAAGACCTTTAGATACTATGTTCCTCCTCATGCTATTTCTCTCAATTCTCTCAGCTTCAGGTGCTTTTGTAAAAATCTACACAGCATCAAGTAGCAACAGTGACTGCCTGTATTGCAGATCTAAGTTTGGCTTATATGTGAAATAGGGATGGAGCTCCATTCCTGAATATACACATCCTTCATAGTGCACAACGATGGTGGCCCATACGACTGTGTGCTTCCTATTCCACAGCCACTGAATGTCTAATGCTATCAATAACCTCATACAGTAGATACTATTATTATCTTCACGTTTCAGATAAGGAAACTGAGACACAGAGAGGTTAAGTAACTTATGCAAGGTCACGCAGTTACTCAATTGTAGAGCCAGGATTCTAACCCAGGCACTCTGAATTGGGCACCTGTGCTTTAGGCATTAGATTTTGAGTTTCTTTACCAAGTATTCACATGCATCATTACCCTCATTGAAGTGGTTTAGTTGGGCATGATCAGCCATAATTTGCAATGAAGAAATGAAGGCCTAGAGAAGGGAAGGAGGTCAGGTCCCATATTTTCTGATTTCTACATCAGCATTCTCAGCAAGTCCTGGCTCAACTCTAAGCTTCGCTACCCATGTTCTGTTCTCCCATCTCCCTACTAGTTCTTTAAGGCAGGCTCAACATGGGCAAAACAAACACCAGACTAACCAGTGTAGCTGTTTAGAGCAAAGTCATTGGAGCCAGATTGCTTTTGTTAGGATCCCAATTCCATCTGTTACTTGTAGGTTATATTAACTTCTTGGGGCCTCCGTCCATGCCCCAAGGAGTTACAGTAAGGATGAAATGAATTACTGCCTGTGAAAGTGTTGAGAACAGTGTCTGGCACGTAATATATATTCAAAGACCCGACTCCTACAAGATTCTTTACTGTTACTTCTCAGGGATTCAAATCATATAAAACAGAAAAGGCCCCCAAGGACACCTAGCAGTGAATGCACCTCCTGAATTCCATTTTCTTTTCAGAGGAAGGAGAAGAGGAACACTTTCCCAACTGTGATGATGTGAGGATGACTACTATATACACAAAATGTGTGGCACCTAGGAGGAAGAGGCAGCCCTATTAATAATGATTTGCCAGGTCTCAGATCTTGGTGTCATCCTTGTTTCCTGCCTGTTTGCTTTTTGCTGGTGAGGAGGGCAGCATCGTTTGAAAGCCTTTCAGGAGATTTTGCCTGCTTTGGGGTGGTCTTTGTGGGCAGAGTGTTCACAACAACATGACTCCTTACTAGCCAACTTTTAAGTCTCCAGACTTACACATTTATTTATTTGCCTCCTATGAATAGAGCAGATATACGTGGTAATTCTAAACAGAACGTCAAATTTGGTCCAGTGATAAATGCTTAGCAGGTATAACTCCCATTTGCTGAATCACTACATGCCAGACATTTTATCACTGTCTATACAATGAGCTCAGGGAGCTGGGGATCAAACAGGAAATGTAACCTGCCCAAGGTCAGGGATTTCCAAGTGTGTAGAACCAGCCGGCAAACTCATACTCTTCCTTCCTGTCAGCTCCTTTCCCTCCCACCCGCCTCCTTCTTTCCTCCCTTCTTTCTTTCTCTCTTTCCTTCTTTCTCCCTTCCCTTTCTTTCTCCCTCCTTCATCCCTGATTCTTTCCCTCTCTCTCTTCCTTTTCATCTTTTTCATTCAACAAGCATTTTCAGAGAACCTACAAAATGCCTGTATTTTGTAGAGCTCAGGGACAGAAAGATGAAGGAAATATTTCCAGATGAAGATTCCTTTTTTTTTTTTTTCCAGATGCATATTCTTGAAGAGAATTTTCTAGGCAGACCCTGGGATTCTCATGAGTGAGTATCCACCAGACCTCAGATGTTGGACAATCTACTGGGTGTCTGTCCTGATTGATTCTGAGTAAAGTTCTCTGGTTTCTTTAGAAACTTTGACATAGGGGCTTTTGCCAGGGAATTTGAAAAGTATGGATTTTGTTAATGCAAAAAATGATGCAAATATAAAAATAGGAAGACATCTGAGAGCCAAAATTAAGTCATGAAACTGTCAATATTGTTCTTGCTTAAAAAGTTAGTACAGTCACATCAAACACTGCTTTGTTTAACTTACTTAATTCATCTGTGTATGTTTAACTTACTTAAATTCAAAAAGAGAGAAAAGTAGAGTGGGTGGAAGGGAGGTGATGGAGAAAATGAACAATTTAAATAAGCAGGAAATTCAGGCCACGTTCCTTCAGTGCCTGCTTTAGGGAGACTTGGAGATAGATTAGAATCTACTGTTTCCATGCTTATTTCATAGTGTGGGCACCTTGCCATGCTTAATGTAATTATACTGTTTAAAAGTAATTATTTCTCATTCAACATGTCTCCTAAATGCTAAGGATCTGGCACTCAGTTGAAGAAAGGGTCATTGTGAGGCTGTGCAGCTAACAGACACCAGTATGTAGGTCTCTAATGCAGTGCCATTTAAGGGCTTGTCAAGGGGCTATTTTTGACTATGCACCCATTTTTTGTCCAACACACTGACTTTGGAAGCACAATCTCTTCTGGTAAGAGACACCCCTGCATTATGTTTAAAATTAGTGTCTGCTAAGCCCCTCACATAATAAATAATGGACATTCATCTGCAAATTGTAATAATCTCTAGAAGGAGATAATTTCCAAGGACAGTAACTTGATAGGCAAGCCATCATTAATTAGAAATCTTGACATGTTGGCTTGTTAATGGCTAATTAAGTCTCCACTGAGATCTATTGCAGGTAAGAGGCAATGAAGAACAACTTAGGAATATGAAATGGTGTTCACCTTTGAATTTGACTCTGCTCAGAAAGAAAGGGAAGTCCAGGAAGAATTCTAGGCAAGAAAAAAAAAATATCTACCAACAAATTAAAAAGGACTCACTGGGAAAAATAAGAGCTGTTAAAATAGAATCCATTACCTGTTGAAATAGTTGCATTACTGCACAATCTGAAAATACTATCAGGATTGCTTTTTTTAAGACAAGTGTGTAAAATGTCTTTAAATCCCCCAGAGACACACAAACCATTTTACCAGAGTTAAATATTTCTTATGTAATTTGACATTATGTTTTTTTTCAGACATTACAAGAGTGTAAAATGACACCATTTTAACTGTCAAGAAACACAGAAGCATCACACTTATATTTAAGGACTACCATTTTGTCACTTCTCTGTTTTTTGAGAATTTGATGGGCAAAATCAGGAAGCTTTGTTCCTTCATTTTTAACCTATCTGTCATAATCTGGATTTAGGCTTCTCCATGTAAATACCTGTGAGCAGTAAATTTTGATCTGTTTAATCCATGATCATTTGCTTCAGTTTCCTGGGAGCAGATTGGACTGAAAGAGGCAAGTCTACCAGCAATTCCAGACAAGGAGGGTGGCCAGTTGGGGGACACAGAGAAGTTTTCTTATCTCTCTCAATGACCATTCTCTGTAACACTTGGCAGTAAATAAATAAGTCCCTCTTTTCTTCTGACTCACACAATCCCAAGTAAAAAATGTCCCCAAGAAGCATGACTGGGGAACTCACACACAAAAGAATGTCCCTTCTTTTAGACATTTTATTATTTAGAAATTGTTGATTTCCAAATAATACTGGAGGGCCACCAGGAGTTTGTGGAAAATACGGAAGGTTGCAGAACTGACTTGGAGCATGGTGAGGCTCGAAGGCAACCCCAGAGAGCCAGGACTCAGCATGCATCACTGCTGGGCAGGGATGGTCTGTCATGCTGGGAAGAGTCACCATCAACCACTCCTTCTGCTTTTTTGTCACTTACTCAGAATTGTAACTTCTGAGACAGAAAGCCTGAATGTCAGAGTTTACTTCAACCTAATCCAGCTCTCTAATCAACTCTTTTGGTTTTAATGATTCTATTAAGTTCTTCTTTTAGAAGAACTTAACTTCTATTAAGTTCTTCTTTAGGCAAGTGCTAAAGTTTTGTACTTTCATTTCAGCTACCTTTTATTTTGGTGATTTGTTTGCCATCAATATTCTTAACTATTTATTTTGTTGGGTCAATAAGTTTGCTGATAATGAATTGGATAAGTGTGTGTTCAATGACAGTAAATAAACCATTACTAATTAATTCTCCTGATTTGGAATTCATTTATTGATTTTAGAAGTAAAACAAGAGTTTCCTCCAGAGAGTCACTAAAGGTAAAATTGTTTTCTGAAAGAATAGGAATAAAAATTCAGCACTCATTATAATTTTCTCAACCATTTTTTCAAATGTTCATGAATAGCAAATATTCTTATTTCACTAGTTTCTGATGATCTTCTGATAAAAGAGCTGGTTTGAATAAACCAAAAAAAAAAAAAAAAAAAAAGAAACAAACAAACAAAAAAAAACAGAGAAGAAAAGAAAAAGGAAAAGCCAAAGCCGTATTTTTATATTATAACATCTTCAGGCTTTTCTCCAGCACCACTCATGGGATTCCAGCAACGTGAGGCTAGAGGCATGTGTTAACTCCAAGTGCAACATTGCTGTCCAACAAATGGTGAATTGTGCTAAATCGAATTGACCTAAAATGCTGGAGCAGGAGGAAACACTCATCTTTCCATGGTTCCCCACGGTGGCTCTGAAAGAAGCGTTTGTCTGGGATCAAGCATATCTTGCCACTTGTTCCTTGTCTGTCACTCAGGTTCTCAGTGTTCAAGTAAACATTCCAGGATCCATGCCTTCTGATTCCTCTCCATCAGCACTAGACTTAATTATTTATACATACTTTGTTGGAATGCTGGTGTTTAATTTTTAAATCAAGCAATTATCAGTGTTTTTAAAATTATTTCAGCATATTATGGGGGTACAAATGTTTAGGTTACGTATATTGTCCTTGTCTCCCATTCCCCCCTAGTCAGAGCTTCAAGTGTGTCCATCCCCTAAACAGTGCGCATTGCACTCATTATGTATATATACACCCATCCCCTCTCCCCCCCACATCTGCCCGACACCCCATTAATGTTATTCCTAAATGTGCTCTTATGTGATGATCAGTGAAACCAATTTGATGACAAGTACATGTGGTGCTTATTTTTCCATTCTTCGGATACTTCACTTAGTAGAATGGGTTCCAGTTCTATCCAGGAAAATACAAGAGGTGCTAGATCATCATTGTTTCTTATAGCTGAATAGTACTCCATGGTATACATATACCACATTTTATTAATCCACTCATGTATTGATGGGCACTTGGGTTGTTTCCACATCTTTGCAACTGTGAATTGTGCTGCCATAAGCATTCGAGTGCAGATGTCTTTTTTATAAAATGTCTTTTTTTCTTTCGGGTAGATACCCAGTAATGGGATCGCTGGATCAAATGGTAGATCTACTTGTATCTCTTTGCAGTATCTCCATATTGCTTTCCACAGGGGTTGCACTAGTTTGCAGTCCCACCAGCAGTGTATGAGTGTTCCTATCTCTCTGCATCCATGCCAACATTTATTGTTTTGGGACTTTTTGATAAAGGCCATTCTCACTGGAGTTAAGTGATATCTCATTGTGGTTTTGATTTGCATTTCCCTGATGATTAGAGATGTTGAGCATTTTTTCATATATTTTTTGGCCATTATTCTGTCTTTGAAAAGTTTCTGTGTTTTTATAAGTAATAATATTTAATAGCAATGAGAGTGTAAAAAAATATAAACTAAACCACTCAATCTGTTTTTTCCACAAAATAGAATTTCAAAAATGCCACGTGGTGCCCATGAACTCACCCTAATTCACCCCTTTACTTTCTCTCTACTGTCAGTGTTGAAATTGGCATGAGCCAGGTTGGATCCACTATTCAATGAGGTGTGTGGTGATTAAACATTGTAGGAGCCCAACAACTGTTATGTCGGAAGAACTCTCTTCCCAAATCCCTCCTACCTCTCTGTGGCAGGAAAGAGTGGGGAGCATGCCACAGTAGAGTTTCCAGTTAACTGCGTAGCACTACAGGCGAATAAATACAAACTCCACCACCTTTTACCCATTGTCCTTTACGACCTTCAGTACTTTCCAAATGGTATGGACTGTGAAAAAAACACAAAAACTTGGTCACATTGGACCCATGAAAAGTGGAAGGGAGCTTTATTTCTTAGGCTAGGACATCTTAAAATATACTAAAATAAATATCATTTGATTGGGACATTAAATTTTATCAGTTTATAGCATGTGGCTTTAACATATGTGTTAAAATGACATTCCTAGAAGCTTGCCCGACATGTGTAATTCTAAGAGATTCAGAACAGTGTTCCTTTATAGAAGTAGACCCTCTGTCAACATATCGTAATCCGGATTAAGGACAGAGAGCAGGCGCTGGGATGTCACATTTTTACTTTGGCATTTTAAAGGCTGCTTTTATGTTCTCTCCAGGCAGAGGCTTCTCCATTTCCTCTTCCTCTCCCTTCTGGTTTTCTCTCCATGTTTGCTACTTCTCAGACACAGTTCAACTTCTCATTTCCATGAAACCTTGGTCTAACATCAGTTAAACATTCTCTACAGAGCCTGGGGCTCTTTTGAAAAGAGACATTATAGAAATCTAATGAATAAATAAAAGACTAGCTCATACCCTCAGGCCCTTGCATTGCCTAGTGCTGATGAAGTTAGCAATTTCCTAGGATTTGAATAAGTATGTTACTGAAATGAAAATTACGAAACAGTAAAGTTAATTTAAATGAAGAGAGGCTACTTTTCGGTAATTCCAACCACAGGAATGGTCTAATCACATCTTCTGTGCTTTTTGTGTGTGTTTTTTTCTTTTCTTGCTAAGGTGTATGTACCTAACTGTAAGTCTACTATTGTTATTCTTAAGACATTAAAATGCATTTTATAAACCTTGACTCTTTCTGCATTGCACCGAAGATATATTTTTTCTGTTGGCATAACATATGCGTGGTTAGGAAGCCTGTGTGTTTATGTAATTATATTTGGGTTTCTGGTGAAATCCTCAGGGGACACTTGATTGATTTAAAATAAATGGAATATCATTTGTAAGCTTAAGAGAGGCTTGGAGAGTTAGATGCAGTGGTGTGCTGAGCACCAGCTCTGGTATTATTACAAAAGGAACACAGTCATTACATCATCTCAGCTTTGGAGATCGCTTCATTGTCACAAATTCTCCACTTAAACATATTCCAATGTCAAAAGATTACAAAGAACCCATGTTTCTCCCAATTTTGGCCCAACACACAAGGCCTTTTTATTGTCCTAGCACAGGACAGTGATCTCTTCGAAAACTGACAATTTATTTCACACCTGCTTCTCTCCACTGGTGCTGGAGCAACAGGGAAGTTGGTGTAAACTGCACGCTGTGAAATAATGAAGCGAGTAATGTCTCTACAAATGGGAACAAGCGTATTTACATCTGGAAATTTTTCCTGTATGGATGCTTTCATTGTGCGAAAAATAATTCACTGACACGGAATTTTGCAGAGAGGAGAGTGGAGGATGGAGAGGATTTTATAGCCACTCCCGTTGAGACAGTTTTCTTGGAATGAGTCAGGCTTAGTCTCCTAAGCTACATAGATGATGTGTTTTATTGGCTTCACTGTCACTCTGATAAGATGATTTTGGTCTCAGATGTATCTGTCTTTTTTTAATATATTGGCCAATATGGTAATGAGATGTTGCTGCTGAAAAATTGGTATGACATTGAATGGGCTCATCTTGGAAGCTTTGCATTTTTCTCTGGAAAATGTTCATAAAGTAAATATCCCTAATAAATCTAACCATAGATGATTGGCCTAAGGATGAGCCTCCGACATCAAATTAGTCAGAGCCATTAGTGACCTGTGATGTGGCAGGGTTAAAAAAGTAGGAAAAGAAATGGGACATGATTCTCTTTCTCTTGGGAGTTGGAACTGGGAAACAGAGAGAATTAGTAGGAGTCAGGCTGAAAGGTAGAATATAGACCTACCAAGGTTAGACCAGCTGGGAGGGGCTCATCTAAAACCACAAGAAATATCAGCTATAAGATAATGATAATACCAACAGGGCAGAGAGTTAGGAAGTTGTAGTTGAACAAGGAATGTATAATAGTTCAGTCACAAGTATCTGATATATAATACTTTCCTTCCTTCCTTTCTTCCTACCCTCCCTCTCTCCTTCCTTCCTTCCTTCCTTCCTTCCTTCCTTCCTCTCCTCTTCTCACAAGTATTTATTGACCACTTACTGTAGCAGACATGCAATGACAGACATAGTTGCAGCCATCATTATGAAGGTTTAAGTCAAATGAAGGTGATGGAATGGTAGCACAGTCTTGTTGTAACTTTGGTCTCCAGTCATGGAATAATATAAATTAATACATTTTCTTAAATGGAAGGACCTTGGGGTATACAATATAGACAGTGACACAGACCAAACCTGAAACACCAGAGAGAACTAAGAAGCTTCAGAACAACTTCTTTCAGTCCACTCTCAGCAATCCCACCCTACTCTAGAGGCAATATTGTAAACATGTAATTTTTCAGAAAAGACATTGCCCTGTGTCCTGAGAGTTCTTAGCTTGTCCTTTAATATCCTAAAGAGGCTCCTTGGGATCCTAAGGTAGAACTCAAGAATTCTAGAAAAATCTACATTTGATAAACTTGAGTTACTAGAGGTACACTTAGTGTCTAAAAGAGTGTGTGGCTGCATGGCATATGGTAAATGATCCTTGTTCCTCCAGAATATTTACTGAATAAATGGATGAATAAGGAAGCTGGGAAGGCAAGCAGAGACTGGGTTGTGCAGCTTAGAAGGCTGCACTGTTTCAGCAGAGAGAAAAGCCTCAGGCCATTGCAATAAGAGTATGCATTCTTAGAGGTGTATAAACCATGGAAAGTTAAGGACAAAAATCTCTACAAATTGCATTCTTGTTTCTATTGTCAAGATTTCAAGGAGTAATAATTATTGTTGTAAGTGTAATAGGCTCCTTACACCAGGAAATCTACTGTATTAACCATCTTTCCAAGAGTGCTGGTTGAACCTGAAATTGCCCGTTAGAAAGTAAAAAGGTATTGAATAAACCTTAAATCCAGCCTTTGTCTATTTGGATGTCATTAAGCTGGCAACTGAGCATTTATCCAGATAATGCAATCCATGCAGAGAGTCAGTTTGGATACTTCAAGCCCATGTTTTCTATAAGTTTTTGGGTTTTAATTTTCCAGTTAACTTCCTCCACTCTCCTTTGCAGTGGTTCAGTTTGGACACAAATTTGTTTTCTGGATGGAAAGATAGCTCCATCATTGGAAATACTTTGCTAAAGAGAATAGCAGTTTTAATGAGTATCACTGGCTGTGTGCCAGTCATATGCCAAAGTGTCTTATAGGTTCTCATTTAATCCCCTAGATAATCCTAGATGATTACATTTAGTGTATTGCTCAAGGTCACACATCAAGGAAGTGGTGGAAGTGGGTTTTGAGCCAAGGCTTTTTGACTCAGAGCCTGAACTCTACTCTGTGCAGTTCACTGTAGTGGGTTGAATTATGTTCTCCCAAAAGATAAATTCAAGTCCTAAATTCTAGTACCTGTGACTGTGACCTTATTTGGAAATATGGCCTTTGAAGATGATTTAAGTATGGATTACAAGATGAAATTATCCCGGACTTCGGGTGAGCCCTAAATCCAATGACTGATATTCTTATCGAAAGAGAAACACACAGAGAAGAAGGCCCTGTGAGGACAAAGGCAGAGATCAGAGTTATGCTAGCACAAACCAAGGAATGCCTGGGGCTAACAGCAGCTGGAGGAAGCAAGGAAGGATTCTCCTCCTGTAGAGTCTTTGGAGGGAGAGTGTCCCTGTCATCAGCTTATTTGGTACTTCTGGCCTCCAGAACTGTAAGAGAATAAATTCCTGTTGCTTTAAGTCACCCACTTTGTGATAATTTGTTATAGCAGCCTTGGGAAACTAATACACTCCCCACCAAACAGACAACGAATCAACACTGCATGATTGAACAGTTGAGTGAATTATTTGAGGACTCAGCGAGGGGTTTGACCAATTCTCTAGGTCAAACCATTGAATTTTAGAAATGTAGCGTTGTAGCTGGATCTTCCCAGGTGAGTAAACTGAGCTATAAAGAAGTGAAAACACCTGCCCAAGGTCCCAAGGTGAGTCAAGAATCCATCCTCCTGAGTCCCACTCCTTCCCACACACCACTAAGTACTACTGTAGCTGTGTTGTCAGAGTCCTAGGCAACAGAGTGGGAATTACATTTGAGCTGCGTGAGAACTTCATAATGGAAGCAGAGTAGAAGTAGGCTAGGCATAGCAACAGTTGAGCTAAAAAATAAAAAGGTACAATTAAGAATCTCTTAACTCCAGTGTCGGTTGCAAAAACTCTCCCACAAGCTTGAAGGCTGTAGAGTGGGAGGCCGATGTGTCAACCTTATTCTCTTCTCTGCTTATCTCTGCCAATTTGATATTTTGTTCTTGCAGGGGAACACTCCTGCCCTGAACCTCTCCACCTCTGTGTCTTTGCCCACGCTGTACCCTCCTCGCTGATTGCCCTCGCCTCTGTGTCTGCATGTCAAAAATCTTACACTCTATAAGACTTAGCTCAAACACCAGCTCTCCTTAGGCGCCTTGAGCTCTACTCATCTGTGTTCCTTAGCACTTAGAGATCTCAGCACCTCCAGAGCTTTGCTTGCTGATCCTGGTTTCACATTGCACTAGCCACAGAACCATGGATTAAGTCCCACTTAATTTCTCTGGGCCTTACTTTCTCCAATCATTTATTCATTCAGTCACACAGTCTTCAATCTTTTGTAAGTAACTATGTTTCGGGTAAGTGTTCTTAATGCTGGGAAAGGAAGGAAAAAGACAGCTAGGATCCTATCCTCAGTATGTTTGAGATTGGGAGAGGCACATGATAAACAAGTGATGAATGGTATGCTGTCAGGTAGTGATAAGGCTATGAAGACCAAAAACAGGGTACTTAGGGAGATAGGGGCAATGTGATTGGTGGTTCAAAGAAGGGTTCATGGAGGAAATGATGCTTTCACGGGAATCTGAGTGAAAAAGAGGAGTCTATCCTGAGAAGATCTGGAGGAAAAGCACTCCCAGCTGGGAGAGGAGCAATGGCCCCAGGATGGGACCATTCTTGGCTTGTTCAAGGGACAGGAAGGCCAGTATAAACAAATGAAGGGTAATGGGATGAGAGTTATTGCAGATGCATTTGAAGAGGTAGATAGAGCAGATGCTGAAGGACCTGGTAGGCTGTGGAAAGGATTTTGGATTTTATTCTAAGAGTCACTGGAGAGTTCTAAACAGGGTAGTGTCATAATCTGATTTACTGTTAAAAATGGTCACGCTGGCTGCTTAATACGGAGTCAACAGTGAAAGCAAGGAAACCATGTAGAGATCATTGCAGTAGTCTAGGTAAGAGATGATGGTTTCTGGGACTTGGGACAAAGCAGTGAAGCTGGAGAATGGTGGCCAGATTTGGGATACACGTTGGAGGTAGAACTGACAAGATGGACTGGAAGTTGTGGGTAAATGGCAGGAAAGGGTTATTTTGGGATTACTTCTAGGGTTTTGCCTTGAGCCCATTGAACTGTCATTTACTGAATGGAGGCTAACTCCACACACCTGTAGTGTCATGATCCAAGTGATGTCAACACTCAGATCTGTGAAATTTACTTTTGTGAAGGACTGACTGGACGTCAGTGATTAAAATTTAAGCTCTGGAGGCAGTCATAGGTTTGGTTCCTGGCTCTGCCAACTTTGTTATGACCCCGTTTTCTCAACTAAAAATGAGCAGTACGGAATGGTTGTTGTTGTGAGGGTTTAATGAGACAATGCATGTAAAGTGCTTAGTATAATTCCTGGGGCATTATTCACTCAAAAATGATAGTACAGTCATGTGCCACGTAACGGCATAACGACATTTCAGCCAAGGATGAGCCACATATACTATGGTAGTTCCATAAGATTATAAATTCAGTGTAGCCTAAGTGTACAGTGTTTATAAAGTCCACAGTAGTGTACAGTAATGTCCTAGGCCTTCACATTCACTCACCACTCACTGACTCACTCAGAGCAATTTCCAGTCCTGCAAGCTCCATTCATGGTAAGTGTTCTATACAGGTATACCATTTTTTATCTTTTGTATCATATTTTTATTGTATCTTTTCTATGTTTAGATAGGTTTGTATACACAAATACTTACCACTGTGTTACAATTGCCTACAGTATTCAGGACAGTAACATGCTGTATAGGTTTGTAGTCTAGGAGCCATAGCCTACATCACATAGCCCAGGTGTGTAGTGGGCTATACCATCTAGGGCTGTGTAAGTATGTTCTGTGATGTTGGAACAATGATGCTCACCTAATGATGTATTTCTTAGAACACATCCTTGTCATTAAGCCACACATGACTGTAGTACTACTCATTGGTGTCATCATTTTTTCCCTGCTTTCCTTGAAGGAGTCTCCCAGAACTGTAGGATCCCGGTACCCTCATAGCTTCTTTCTGGTTGCTCTGCACTGCCTATTACAGTGCCTCATCTAAGCCCCTTCCTCCCACAAATCCTTGTTACCCCTTATCAAAGCTTGCTTGTCCCATGCCTAGCTCTGTCCTAGTATTGGCCTTCAATTCTATTTGTACTTTACAAGAGGCTGTCATCCCACTCACCAACACACAAGGTGCAACTTCAGATTTTCATGAGACAAAAACAATTTTAACAAATTCCTCTGAATTTGGAAGACAAAGTTTCAAGGATTTAGGAGAAACTCTGTTGGGATAAAGCAATGGCTGTCATTTACCACTTTCACTATTTTTAGAAATGGACTGGCAGTACAACCTTGAATTCTAATGAGACCAAAATAGTCCTATGAACTAGAGCCTAATGCAAGGCTTTGTGCATAGTAAGCCCTGAATAAATACCTAATGAATTAGTTTGAAATACATTTTTATGAAATTTTTGGTGTCTTTTTGCACTGTGCAATTGAACAATGATCAAAAAATATGTAAGACTAGAAATATACAAACAAGAAGGGAGATTTCATTTGCACTAAGTATTAGGGCAAACTTTATCCTCTTACTCTATGATTTTAATTTTCATAAAGCCTTGAGTCAACATTATTTAATATCATAGACAGACTTTTTTTGGCATATTCCCCATGATGAATTACTTATCTGCATAATTTATAATAGTTTCTACTCTCATGAAGAATAAATGGTAATTAAATGAGGTTCTGTCATTTATCATGCCATTGAGATTTGGTCAGTGTGAGTGACAGTTAAGTCTTGTCATTGTAGCTAAAGCTCTGCTTACTGAAATTCCAGCTCAATTCCCACAATGGTTTACTGATTGTACCACATCTAAGACAATTAAGCCACTTCTTGGAAGTCAAATGGGGCTTGGAACAAAATTGGAAACTCTGAAATGTTGAGTTCAAAATGTAAATGACTTTCTTATGATAACTACCAACAGTGGAGAATGGCAGGCAAGTGCCTTGCCTAATTAGGAAATTCTTTTTACTGCTATAAAGTCTCTAGATTTAAAATTAGACTGCTCATCAACCTATGGGAATTGGTTGAGTCATGTAGAATTCTAATACAAAAGAATCTGAATCTTTGCTTCCATATTTAGCCCCATTCAAATTTATTCTTTTTTATTTTTACATGCATACAACCCAACTTAGCAACTGGTAATTACTGGGTAGAATAAAAGACATCTAGGGTTTTTCTTAGATTGCAAAAAAGGCCTTGTCTGCAGAGTTATGTTTCTCAGCTAATGAATTCTACTGTGGTCAAAACTTGAATTTGACACTTTGAATGATTGACATGGTTCACGTGGACAAAGACTAAGACTTCATGGCTGTTCACTACCCCCGTAACCTTAACTAAGCATCTTGGAAAACCAAACATTTGTCATGGTAGTTCAAATACTTTTCAGAAAGTGTGAACTACCTTAATAATAATTTTGAAGTAGTTTTCGTGACCTACAAGTACTAGTGGGAAAAAATTCAATGCACATGTCTTGGTTACATTAATGGGTCTTCATCTTTACCTTTATGTAGGAAAGACCATATACCTTGGGTGAAACTCAGGTAGCCCTGCATTCTACTACAGAACTACCATATCAGAGCAAACCGATGGTGAATGGACTCAGAAATGGACATGTATAATAAGATTTCTTTGAAAGAGCCAAGTATTCTCTGCTACATTAACAGCATAATTTAGAGTTATTTAGGGAGTTTTATGAAATGCCTCCTTATTTATTAGTCATTTGTACTTCACAGTAAGGTAAGCTAGGATTTAATGGTGACAATATGATTATGATCATCAAATAAAGAAATACACAGGCCATGATGATATCGCCAGCATCTAATATGGTCATTATGAAAACTCTAAGTGGGACAGTATGCAATGGCTATTTGTATTCCAATTCCAACATATTTTTTAAATAAATGAATCTTGACTACATGGATATACTTCATTAAAAAAATTCAGACAGACTCTTTTTTTCAACAGGTCCAATTGTTTTCCTTTTTATTCTAATCTAATTATTTACCGGGTATAGCCAATCGTTTCCCACCATAAAGAGAGGCTCACATGTCTGCGGAAAAATCTTAAATTTGGTGGCATCATGCAGATGCAGGACAGGAATTGAGGGGCATGGACAGAAATTCCACATGACCTTCTCAGCTTCAAATTACCAAGCAGGAACAGGCAAACCTCAGTTTGAGAGATCACATTTTATTTTTGAGTCAAATTCAAAAGCTGTTTGATCTTTTAACAGATTTTATATTACCCATCAATTTAAAAGATTGGGACTAAACTAAAAGTTTAGTCCCCAACTAAAAGTACTCAACTAAAAGATTGTTGGGTACACTTAAACTTGGAAACAAAAGTTGTTAATAATAATTAAATCTTCTCACCTAAGGTACAGAACAAACCAGAATGAATAGCAAGAAAGGTTTTAAGAAAAAAAAAAAAACAGAAAATATTTATTGAAAATGGACAAAATAAATTAGATATGAAATCACTAAGTAATCCCATCAATTGAAACATACTCTTTTTTTTTCTTGATAACCTTATAGATCTTAGTTTCTAAGCCTCGCCTAGAAGTACATTTTATCTAATGATGTCAAACCTTTCATTGACAAACACATTTCATGTTTTCATTAACATCCTCTTCTTTCCCTACAGACACATATGTATGTGTTCTTAAAATTCTCAGTTCTTAAAAATTTTGTCAGGCTATTCAACCAGCCAAAAGAAAATCCATTTGCAACAAGCTTCTTTTTTCCCCAACCCTTAGTCTCTGGTTCCATCCTGTTACCTTTGCCACTTGAGACTTCTCATTTCAGTGGTCTTCTCAATAACTTCCAGTGATTTTAGGCAGACCAGCAAGGCTTGCAGGTATGTTGCCTTGCAGGTCAGATTAAGCTGGCTTCAAATATTGGCCCTGCCACATTTTAGTTAGGGGGCTCCAGACAGGTCACTTTAATCTCTGTGTTTCAGTTTTTTCATTAGTAAAATAAGAAATACTAATAATGCCTACTTTATTATAAAACGCTTAGGACAATAAGAATATCTGTCTGATATATTTTAGGTGTTTTTTAACAGAAATATTTTTATATAGGCATTTCCCTGCCCCAACCGAAATTGCACAGCATAGTGGAACATATAACAATAACAGTAGTAATAATACCACCTAACTTTTATTAAGCCTTCACAACAAATTCAGCTGTTCTAAGTGTATTACGTGTATTGGCTTAATTTTTATCACTCTTACAAGCAATTCTATTATTATTCATATGTAGAGATCAGGAAACAAACTTGTCCAAGTTCACATGGTTAGTAAGTGGTAAAGCCAAGAATTAAGTCCAGGCAGCATGCTAGGCTGCTAAATCACACAGCTGTGAATTTCCAAACTAGATATCAGCACACCTGGGTTCCAGCCCCAGCTTGGTCACTTATAAATTGAGTTATCTGCAATAATTCACTGCAGTGTTCTGCGTTTCGGATTCCTCATCTCTAAAATAAGATGGTTGTTCCCTACCTACAGGATATGAGAAGGATCAAAATTAGGGCAGTTTTTAGTACTTGATGAGCATTTGCAAGTGTTGACTATTGTTATTCATTCCAAATAATGTTTGTGAAAGTGTCTCATAAACTCTAGAAAAGGCATTTAACTGTAGAGATGCTGCTGATCATGTTTCCCAGAGGGCTCTGATCACTGTGAGAAATTGAGGAATGAATCCATGCTAACGTGTTCTTAGCGCTTGGGGGCTTAGGCTGCTATGTTTTCTTTGTTCATGACATAGTATTTGGGGAGATTCCTTCACTGCTTAACTCAGCGGCAAGAACTTAAAGGGTGAAGATTCCTGAGATCACTCCATTTAAGCCAAAATCTTCTCTGCTTACTGGAAAAAAATTATTTGAGCTTTGCTGAGTTGTGCCAAAAGCCAAGGTAATGAACAGGTCTTTGTATGGGAAAGTGTTTTCTAAATCACTGTAGCTAGAGTGATCCTTTCATAATCCTAGTCTACATGACCCATCCTCGTGATTCACATCCTTCAATATGTTCATTGGTCTGGAGGTAAAATCCCACATCCACATCCTGGTCTGCATGGCCCAGCACACCCTGTCTCCTTCTTTAGTCAAGCACACTCCTCATTTTCTACTCTAGCCACGTCGGTCTTCTTTTAAATCCTTCTCCCCACAGGGCCCGTGCATGTGCTGATTTCACTGCCCAGCACATTTGTTCCTCTCTCTTCTCCTCCTTCTTCCAGTTAGTTAACTTAAGGGTCCCTTCCTCAGAAAAGCTTCCCTGACCTTTCTGGTGAAATCAATTCACCTGCTGATGAGTTTTCACTGGACCCCGCACATCACCTCTCCACAGCTCTCGATGCAACTGCACATTCATGGATGTGACTACCTGACTGATGTCTGTCCTCCGCTAGAGTGAGTTTTCCCATAAACCTATCAAAGGGTCAAACCCTTTGTGCTCAATAAAATATGTGTTGAATGCATGAATGGATGGGAATGTTCTGCCACCTTCAGTGATAGCTTCTCCAGTTTCCTTTAAAAAACAAATGATTGAAGTCAAGCTTCCTTGCCTTACCTCCTCTCGAACATGTGACTTTCTTCCTGGAAATGTTAGAATTAAAAAAAATAAAGACACTGAAAGTGTGCAGTGTGTACTATCTGGGGGACAGGAATGCTTGTAGCTGCGACCCTGGCAGTGCAAAGGCAATTTGTGTAACCAAAGCGTTTATACCCCCATAATATCCTGAAGAAAAAAAATAAAAAAAACAAACAAAAAAACACTTTAAAAAAATAAATAAAAAATAAAGACAAACATACAAAGCTATCCAAGGTTTCCCAAATAGAAAAATACAAAAAAGTAAAGGAAAGGCGATATTTTCCTTCCTCTGTGTAGAAACAGTTGAGAGAGGAAACAAGTAAAATCATTAAAAAGAAGGTAAATAGATTAAATTATAGTGACTTCCAAGAAGCTGTTGATTAAAAACTTCTGTTTATGAAGGAACCAGAACAAAGGGAGCAATAAGCATAATGGCGTTGTGAGTTTTGACGAAGGGGTTTAAGGGGAAAGAACCAAGGCTTCCTTTTTTTTTGCGTGATTTTTCATTTGGTTTAGCACTGTGTCATGGTTGCTATGTCTTAGAAGAATGTCTTTCTGGAAGTTGCTTATGTTTTGTTTGCAATAATTGGAGTCTGATCTGTATGTACCTTGACTGGCTCTGCCACTCACTAGCTTTGTGACCCCAAACAAGGTACTTAACACCTCTGGAACCTGCTTGCTTCATCCACTAAATAGGGATAATAAAAGCATCTATCTCATGGGGTTACTATGAAGCACCAGTGAGATAATGCAGGGAAGTCTTGGCACATTACCTGACACACAGTAGGCACTTAGTAATTATTAGTCGACATGCATTATTATTGGCAATTCATGGTTATCTTTCAATATTCTAATCTGGAAGCCTTGGTTTGTAGGTAACTGTATCTACCTCACATGCTAGGTACTGTTAGAAAGATCATGTGTGGAGATATTGTCCTAATAAAACTGTGAAGTCTTTCAGAGCAGGATCCATGGTTTATGACTGCAGAGAATAAACCAGTTAAATTACCTTTCCCTGAATCTGGAAGCCTTCATCTTGCTGCTTTGTTTTTGCCTAAGAGGGTCTTCTCCTTCTGGTCTGACACATGCTGAAAGAGGAATGTTAGGGAAGAATCCTAGATTACTCAAAGCAGTGTGCATGATTCATTGAAAGATTCACACATACAATTACATGGGATTATTTAGGGATATAAGATATTGTTGTTATCTAGTCAAATACAAGACTAAGGGCAATGCTTTGCTCAAAATAATCAAGGGGTAGAGTTGCAAATTTTTCAGAAATCATTCAGTTTACCTTTCTCAACATTAGAGTCATCTGGAAAGGTCTCAACCACTACAGATTCCTAGATTGGCCCAAACTTACTGAATGTGATTTTCAACAAAGTAGATCCAGGCAATGTGAAGTCCTCTGCCTCTCCCTGGGTGACTGTGGTAGTTGGTCAGGGCTGGGAATTGCTGGTTTGGAATATAGTTGGCAAATGGGTGTCATCTACTGCTGATGCTACAGGTTACAGGTAGCTGCTGGTGTGTCGGAAGCAGAAGCAGTCTACCACTGTTTCTAGGTCCTGTGAGAAAGTATAATGTAACCAGTTAAGAATATTTCATATGGTCTTAGTTAGGAAGATGGTGGTACCCATCCCTAGTACTTACCAGTACTGATCTAGTTCAATAGTTTCATTTTCACAATGTGGAAGGAGAACCAGAGGAAAAAAATGACTTACTGTATTAGTTGGCTTTAGCTACTTAACAAAGTATCCTCAACTTAGCATCTTAAAACAATAATCTTATATTTGCTCATGATTTTGTGGGGTGCCTGGGTAAACTTTCTGACCTGGGTTGGTTTGATTCAAGCTGGATGAGCTAGAGTAGCCTCATTCACATCCCTGGTAGTTGGAAGACTGGATGGTCTAGTGGGAATCATTCATTCACAGTCTGGCTATAGGCTTAAATTCAGCATCAACCAGCAGGCTAGCATAAACTTGCTCATATATGGCAGAATGCGTCTCAGCAGCCAAAGAGAGCAAGATCCAATGTGCAAAGACTTTTCAAGCTTTTGCTTGCATTGTGTTTGCTAATGTCTCATTGATTGAAGCATGTCAGTTATCCAAGCCTGGCTATACGAGGTGGAGAAATAGATTTACACTTCTTGATGGGTTGGGTGGCAATGTCACTTTACAAATGAATGTGCAAATAGAAATGTGAGGAATTTGCAATCATTTTGCCATCTACAACACTTGCCCCAAATCACACATTTCATCTGTGGAAGACCTAGGACTGGAACTCAAGGTGCCTTAAACTTTCCAGTTAAAAGTTTTTGCCTTAGTTGAAACCAAAAGGAGTGTCATGCACATGTAGCCTCTGACACATATTTGGACCTCAAAAGTAGGACAAGCTTGGCAGAACTGGGGCTAGATGGGAGCCAATCAGATAGCAGGAGGTAGGACTTTTCACCACCACAGATGATCTCAAGGAAGATTTCCAATAGATCATAAGAGACTCAGGCTAATTTCAAAGAAGGTCATATCCAAGGAGGCCCAACCTGGTGAGGGGGTGTGGCAGGAAGAGATTTTTAGGCTGTGGCTGATTGGATACATAAGGTGGCAGCATCATGACTCCTGATGGTCCCAAATTCTGCCAGTAACTGGGAGTTTAAGATAGAGTCCTCCTGGAAAGCAAGAGGTGGCTATTGAGATCTGTACAGGCTATTGAGTTGAGGGTAAGTTTCTCCAGCTTTTGCAGTGCTTAACTCTATAGGAAGGGCCTCCTATAGACTACAATGTGAATGGCATACCCTGGAGTGCTGTTGTGCAACACGGTGGCTCTTGTTTTCCATTCCAACACGGAAATTGTAGTGCAATCAGAAACAAAGGCATTGCCCCAGTCAGATGAACTGAATGAAATCTCTCACAGCAACAAAAATGGTCTATGGTCCATTCACTTCAAGCAGTTTGGATACAACAGAATATGCACTGGTTTGAGAGGTAATAAAAATAGTAAGAGTTGCCATTCATCAAGCATACACTATGTGCTAGACACTATCCTTAGCACTCATCCCTAAGATCTGCAGAAGACAGATAATTTTTAAAAACCCATTTTCTAGATGAGAAGAGTAAGGCTCAGAGAAGTTATGTGATTTATTTGCCTGAGGTAACACAACTATTAAGATCTAGTTGATGAAGGCATTTGGCTGTTAACTCAAGTCTGTCTGATGCTGAGTCCTGAGCTCTCTCTTCTATGGCATCTTTCCTCGCCTCAAATGCACTTTGATGTGGTTCTCTGTGCCTGGGCTGGACCATCCCCCATGACCATCAATGACACCCTCTTTAAGATAAAGCCAACCATTTTCTCTTCAAGCACAGATACCTGTGTAGCTTGAAAATATATTACTTTGGCTTCGATTTAAGAAGGTAAATAACACAATATTTTACTGAAGTCATGAGTCTAAAAAAGGAAACTTAAAAACAAGTTAAATATCATTTTTGCCCAGTTACTTGGAAATCAGGCAATTATCACATGATTACTCAGGCTGGTAATGAAATTAAGATAAAGTTTCATCAAAATAGCATATGCAATTTTACAGCCGCAGCAGAATTGGTATAAATATGAGCAGATGTGTCTGAATCTCTTGGATTTATAAATACAGAAACATTGTTCCTTTTTGGGGTAAAAAATCATTCTTTACTCTGGATGTGGAAAGAGTACACACATCTCAGGGCTGGTGGTGACAGAGGAGGTGGGAGACACACAGGAGGCCCCTGCATTCTCTGTGGCTTCCAACTGCAGATGCCCTTATCTGGGAGAAACTCCATGTTTCTGACAGCAGCTGTATACACTGGGAAGCTGAGAAACAATGGTGAAATATGTATTAAGCTCAACATAGGGATTCTTTTATCCAGATAATACATTGGTTTTTCTCTCCTAAGAAGCAAAGTCATGCTAACTAAGGTTTGGGTTCAAAATATTAATACAAGCAAGTTTGCAGCCCCAACTCTGTTACATATCAAAGGTAGCTTTGTATAGGACTAATAGCTTATCCAGAAGTTTGCTTTGCCTTTTTCCCCCAAGAACTTGGCTTCTTACGAAACAGTGAGCAGCAGAGCCATTACCATGATCCTCTCTTCTCTGATAGGGTCTAAGGAGGAAGAACGGCAGAGAGAGAGAGAGAGCGAGCGAGCAAGCTCTGAGTTCCGGATGAAAAGACCCTCATTCACGGAGGCACCAGGAAGAATCTGATTCTGCTCAGAAAGGCTAAAGGGAGAACAGCCTGTAGAGGCCAACATCACAGACTCAGAACAGCCTTGGGTGAGTTACCTACCCAATGCCTTTTCTCATCTATAAGATGGCATGACGTGTGCTGGAGAGACACGAGCCATTATTATGAGGATGAAATGGGGGGGGGGACTGTTAAAGGTGGAAGTTTGGACCACAGAACATTCCTGATGCAGGTGCTCCATCCTGCCTGTCTGGAGCCTCCTTCAAGTCGCTCTTGAGCAGGAGTTTGGCAGAAGACCAGAGCAGCTGAGTCATCGTCAAGGAGGAGTTTTTATCACCGCATCCACTATAAGCAGTTCTCTGGTGGAAAAATACCCAGGGCTTCAAGCATCAGTCCCGAGTGCAGGGGTGGGAGAATGGGGCTTGAGTGACTGGTGCCGCTTCCTTCTTGTCCACAAGCCCCAGATGAACAGGTCTCTTTCCCTCTGTTATGCCTGAAGCTATGGAGAGACCAGGCAGTGGCAGCTTGGATGCAGGCTGCCGAAAACAGAGATGCCTGTGAATTCGCCTGCGTTTTGCCCCAGAACCATTCTTCAACAGCCAGGCTTCCCATCTGGGCCCTTCCTCACCCCTGCAGAGAAACGCTGTGCAGAAGAGAACACATTTTGGGGAGAATACGAAGTCTAAGATCTTTGTGGGTCATAAAGAAAGCACAGGTGGCGCTGTGGGCGCTGGTTCCTCATTTCCCCATAAACATTGGAAGCCCCAGAGCTCAAGCCTCAGTCCTCAAATTTAAATCTCTTGTCTGGCCCTCTGCCCTGAAATCCAGACTCCTAAACAACTGCATCTTTGACACCTCCACCTGGCTGTCTGATAGGTATTTCAGATGTAAGAAGTCTGCAAACTCCTAACTCTCCATCTCTGCTCATACAAATATGCCCCTCAAAGTGCTTACATGTGTGGCTCCCTTCTTCTGGTGGCCCCAGCCAGAAACTTTAGAGTCACCTTCAACTCTTCTTTTTCTTTTATTTCTCTCCTCTAAGCATGTTCTGCTGGTTCTACCTTCAAAATATTTCCAGAATCACGTGACTTCTCACTAGCTCAACTGTTGCCACTGTGGGATAGGCCAACATTATCTCTCACTTGGATTCAGCAGTAGCTCCCTACCTGTTCGCCCTCTTTCTATCCTGCATCCCCTAGTCTATTCTCAACCTAGCAACCAGAGTGATCCTTCAAGGCTGCAGTCCCCAACCCCTGAGCCGCAGACTGGCACTCGTGCGTGGCCTGTTAGGAACTGAGCAGCACAGCAGGAGGTGGGCAGCTGGCAGGCAAGTGAAGCTTCCTCTGTATTTACAGCCACTCCCCATTGCTCCCATTACCACCTGAGCTCCACCTCCTGTCAGATCAGTCACTGTCTCCCATCACCCCCAGATGGGACCGTCTAGTTGTAGGCAAACAAGCTCTGGGCTCCCACTGATTCTGCAGTATGCTGAGCTGTATAATTATTTCATTATATATTACAATGCAATAATAGAAATAAAGTACACGATAAATGTAATGCATTTGAATCATCCCGAAACTATTCTCCCCCCTACCTCTGGTCCGTGGAAAAATTTTCTTCCATTAAACCAGTCCCTGGTGCCAAAAAGGTTGGGAACAGCTGCTTGAAAGCATACATCAGACCATGTCGCTTCTCTATCCTAACTTTCCCCTCTCACTGAGAATAGGAGCCAAAGCCTTTGCCAAGGCCCATAATGCCCTCATAATCTGCCCCTGCCATACATCTTTGGCCACTTTCCTCAGCTACATTAACCTCCTTGTTCTTCCTGGAACACAGTATCCCAGCTTTGCTTCTGCCCCAGGGCCTTTGCACTTATTGTTGCCTGTGCCCAGAACACCCTTGATCGCTTGACTCTTCAGGTCGTTGCTTATCACCTTCTCAGAGTATCCTCCTAGGCCGCCATATTTTAAATGGCAGCCCCTCCCAGCAAGCCTTATCCTCTTTCCCTTATTTTTCACCATAGTACTTAGCAACATCTGTTTTATAGCAGAATTAATTTTCTCATTTTTTATGGTGTTTCTCCTTGTCCACTGAGATTTTAACTGAATGAGGGTAGGGTGTTTTGTCTTTCTTTGGCTAATGTTATATTCTTGGCACCTATAACAGCAGCTGGCACGTAATAGGCACAGTAGACATGCAATAATTATTTGTTAAATTAATTTTTAAAATTCTATAAGGACAGATTGCAAACTGTAAAGTGATATACAGGTTAAAAGATTATTGAACTCTGATGATTCCAGATCTATTACCATCTACCTATCCATCAACCTATCATCTATCTTTGCTTTCTAACTCTAGATATATTTTTTTAGAATCAAAAGTCTTCAAATCCAATAAATTCTCATTTTACCACCTTGCAAGTGTTTCTCAAAGAAATGGAAAGAAAATGTCAGTGTTACTGGTGAAAAAAGTGCTGATTTCCAGGTTCTAATATACTGCCAATGGGTTTTTCTAGAGATTCATCTCTGTCTGTGATTGTGTAGATATTAAAACATTCTAAAAGGTTTTATTTGTGGCATGGCTGCTCTTAAATTCACTATACACACACACCTAGGCCTGGAATTGGGGCTCAATGGTGTTGATAATCAGCATTTTACTATTCCTAATTTTACCTCAATGAAAGTAAAAATACAGAAACATGTGAATGTATACACATTCTCTATGACAGGCAATGTATTTTGTCAAACCTTTCATGCAGAAGAGGAAACTGAGGCTCAGAGACTTCAAGTCACTTGCTCAGTGTATCACTCTTGGTAGACAGGAGAGCTGAGATTCAAATTCAGATTAAATTCGCTCCAACATTGATGCTTTGTTCCTCTTAGCAAATGTCCTGGGGAATAGAACCTTTATAAAGCCACTAATTGCCTGTGGGATCTTTGAGTGATACTTTACCCTTGTTAATCTTTGTTTCCCTGGCTATGTGGTCAAGGTGTGCTCTATCCCAGCTAAGGACATCTCCTTTCTCAGAGCAACATTGCACTTGATAGTTTGTTACCTTAGTCAAAAGCACTAAGGAGACGTTCCATCAAACGAGTCTTTAATATCATTTGTGACCTTCAGACTTTGACCTTCTGTAAAATTATAAAAATTAAGCAAGCAGATTCTCTAAACCAAAAAGGACTTTGAGTGGGAGATTTTTCAAAGCAACATGTGTATCCTTTTGTAGGTAATTAGCCTATCTTCAGGTAAAGGGTGTGTGGATTTTATCATGTCTTACTTAAATTATAATAGTTTATATGGTCTATTTATCCCATGGACATCCTTAGAGGAACCGTGAACAGAGACTCCTGGGTTCCCTGTGTGGAAATTTCCAAAGGATATTATAAGGGAAGGCCTAAAATTAACACAACGCGCTCTCTTGACATCTGGTAAAATCAGGAAGACCTCAGATGCCCTCAGCACAAGTTATCCTCCCCTCTCTTCTCTTGCAGACAAGTCCTTTAGCCAAAAAATCCTTCTCATTAAATGGAACAAATGCAGTTCCTGCTTTTCCTGAGTAGCAGGTCTCAGTTTCCTGCCAGCCTATAGAATTACTCAAATGAGCCAAATACACCCTCCCTCAGGAACCAGGCGTCACCCCACCCTCAGTACTTCAAGCCTGTCTCCCAAGGTCCCTAGTTGTTCACTCTGCTCCTAGTGTATCCTCCATGTGGCCCTGTGTGGCATAGGATATCCTCCTTCCACAGGGCTCCAAGTATATGGAACTAGTAAGCTGCTGTCAATGTCACCTGTCCAGCGTCAGGTGACATGTGTTTGGCAATCCCCATAACCCTAGGATGGGAGTCCCTCCCTCAGTAACAGAGTGAAGACAAGGCAATTAAGATAGGTTCATTTCATAATAAAATAACTTGGCTCACTGTTTATACCCTTTTAGGACAAAGTAGAATGTTCAAGTTTGAAACGAGGGTGAAGTATTTATCATACGATGGCTCTGTCCCAAGTTAAGAAACAAATCTCTATGTCCTCAAACTTATAACTTCTCAAACTGTATTTCAATACTGTGTACACCTAGACTTATGCCATTTAACGACTGTTTCCCTGGCATTTGATTGTTTCAGGAATAAGAGTAGCAGGGCTCAAGGTTTCACTCAATAGCTTTGACAAGCACATAATAAACATATGAGTCAGGAATCAATTGTGTAAAGTTAATTGATTCTTATTTGGCTGTAACACATTTTAGTTCAAATATTTTTGTTCAAATTATAACTTCAGTTACCATGTCCAATAAGAGAGTCATTGTTCTAGATGGTAAGTTAGACCCAATTAAATCAATAAAAAATATAAAAATGTGGGAAAATTCTCTACCAATTTATTTAAATTTCTTCTCTGAAACTCTTCTGGAAACTATAAATAGTGTGCCTTGGTAGTATAGACAAGTCAATACCTCTTCTGAAGCTCTTACTTGGTCATTAGAAAATGATAGAAGTGTTGGTCTTTACAGTGCAGCTATATTAGTAACATACTGCTGGATAACAAATTACCCCCAAACTTAGCAGCGTAAACCAACAAATATTTATTATCTCACAGTTTCTGTAGGTCAGGAATCTAGGTGTGCCTTTGCAAGGTGTCTCTGGCTCAGAATGCCTTTGCAAGGTGTCTCTGGCTCAGAATACCTTGCAAGCTGCCGTCAAGCTGTCAGCCTGGGCTGCAGTCATCTCAAGACTGGACTGAGGCCGATGGTTCCTCTTCCAAGACCACTTACATGGTTGCTGGCAGGCTTCAGTCCCTGCAGGCTGTTGGTCTGAGAGCCCTGGTTCCTCGCCATGTCACATGGGCTTCTCCATAGTGCAGCTCAGAACAAAGCAGCTCGCTTTTCCCAGTGTGAGAGAGTGATCAAGACTGAGCAACACAGTTCTTTTGTAACCTGATCCCAGATGTGACATCCTATTACTTTGCCATATTTTATACCTCAGAAGCGAATTACTCAATCCAGCCCACACTCAAGGGGAAAGGGTTATACAAGACTGTGAATACTAGAAGTTGGGGACTATTTGGACCATTTTGGAGACTGCTATAGCATAGACACAGATATACATTGCACATACCATTCTAATACATGGAATGGCATCCTATCTCAAGAACCTGCAACTCCCTAAGACTGGTTCCCAACTCCCGGTCTGAGGACTGGTACAGGTCTGTATCCTGTTAGGAACCTGGCTGCACAGTGGTGGGTGAGTGAGCAAAGCTTCATCTGTATTTACAGCCACTCCCCATCACTCGCATCACCACCTGAGCTCTGCCTCCTGTCAGATCAGCGGTGGTATTACATTCTCATAGGAGCTTGAACCCTATTGTAAACTGCGCGTGTGAGGGATGCAGGTTGTGCTCCTTATGAGAATCTAATGCCCAGTGATCTGAGGTGGAGCTGAGGTGGTGATGCTAGTGCTGGGGAGCGGCTGCAAATACAGATTATCATTAGCAGAGAGGTTTGACTGCAGAGACCATAATAAATCAATTGCTTACAGACTCATATCAAAACCCTATCAGTGAGTGTGAAGTGACAATTAAGCTGCATCTGGTGGCAGGCTTTATAGTGGCAAGTGAGCTGATGTACTTCAATTGTACAGCTGCATGTGGTGGCAGGCTTTAAGTTAGAATCTGACACTTATTTTAGTCCACGCGTGGCTTGCCCATTATTTTATTTACCACTTCAGTCTGTGCCTCTTTCCCACACTGCACATTTGTCTCAGTCATGGTTTTAGTAAGGCCACAAGCTAATCCTAGCAAAAATGAGTACAAAACAAATGTCGCCGGAGAGCTTCTTTGAAAAAGGGGGAAAGACCCAATGATGAGACAGCAGAAGACTCTAAGACTGCCAACAAAATGAAAGCTGCATTTAATAGAAAATACCGAGAGTCTTGCTTAAATTACAGGTTCATTGTAATAGGTGATTCACATTCTCCAAGCCAGCCTTGTATAATATGTGGCAACTGTCTATCTGGCAAAGCCATGACATTTTCAAAACTGCTTCACCACATGGACACCAAGTACCCTGCATTAAAAGACAAGCCTTTGGGCTTTTTCAGAAGAAAATAAACATGAGCACGAAGAAACAAGCAATTATTGAAGGCCACCACTTCATCAAATGTATCTGCACTGAGAGCATCATTCTTAGTGTCTAACCACATTGCTGAAGCTAAGAAGTCCTTTACTATTGGTGGAGAGTTGGTCTTGCCTGCTGCTAAGGACATTTGCCATGAACTTTTAGGGGAGGCTGCAGTTCAAAAGGTGGCACGTGTTCTACTTTTGGCTTTCAGGAGGATGTGCGTGAGGATATGTTATGTGCACTTTTGTTGCCAGCCAACACCACAGCAGCAGAACTATTAAGTCTTTTAATGATCACATACCAAGAAAACAGAACTGGTCATTTTATGTCGGTACATGCATGAACAGAGCGGCTGTCATGACAGGACAGATCTCTGGTTTCACTACTGGAGTCAAGGAGGTCACCTCTTAATGTGAGTGTACACATTGTGTCATTCATACAGAAATGCTGGCTAGCCAAAAAATGTCACCTGAACTAAATAACATTTTTCAGGATGTGATGAAAATGATCAACCACATTAAAGTACATGCCCTTAACTCACATCTGTTCGCACAGCTCTGTGAGGAGATGGACACAGAGCACACATGTCTTCTCTTATACACAGAAGTGAGATGGCTTCTAAAGGTAGATCACTGGCCAGTTTTTGAGATATGAAAGCCATTCCAGAGATTTCTTTTAGAAAAACAGTCACCACTGGCAGCACATTTCAGTGACACAGAATGGGTTGCAAAACTTGCTTACTTGTGTGACATATTCAACCTGCTCAGCAAACTCAATCTGTCACTTCAGTGGAGGATGACAACTGTGTTCAAGTCGGTAGATAAAGTGGCTGCATTCAAAGCCAAGCTGGAATTGTGGGGTGATGAGTGAACACTGAGATTTTTTGACATGTTCAAACATTAGCAGAGATTTTGAAAGAGACTGATCCAGGAGCTTCTTTTTTCCAGCTGGTGAATGATCCCCTATCTCAGCTTTCAAAAGAGTTTGAACATTACTTCCCAACCACAAACGACCCCGAGTTGGGAAGGAATGGATCCATGATCCATTTGTGCATAAGCCAGGTGAATTGACTTTGTCTGTGCTAGAAGAGGAGCAACTGCTTGAGATCACAAATGACAGTGGCCTTAAAAGTATGTTTGAGACAACTTCAAATTGCCATACATTCTGGACTGAAATCAAGGTGGAATATCCTGAGAGTGCCACAAAAGCACTGAAAAGCCTGCTTCCATTTCCAGCATCCTATCTTTGTGAAGCTGGGTTTTCTGCAGTGACAGCAACCAAAACGAGATTACAGAGTAGACTGGATGTAAGCAACACACTTTGAGTGTCACTGTTTCCCATCACCGCCTATGGGACTGTCTAGTTGCAGGAAAACAAGCTCAGGGCTCCCACTGATTCTGCATTACGGTGAGTTGTATAATTATTTCATTATATATTACACTGTAATAATAGTAGAAATAAAATTCACAATAAATATAATGCACTTGAATCATCCCCAAGCCATCCCCCCACTCCCACCCCCCATCCGTGGAAAAATTGTCTTCCATGAAACTGGTCCCTGGTGTGGAAAAGGTTGGGGACCACTGCTCTAAGGACATTTTCTGGCCACAGGAGTGTGCCTGGCCCACAGGCAGGACAGACCAGAAGTGCTGGGGAGATAATGCCTCCAGGAACAGGTCTCAATCAGGGAAGGATGGGAGGAGGTGAATCAATACCCATGACCCATGAAGTCTGGTCTACACTGCTTGCCGGTGTTCCTCGGGGAGCTGAGCTCCGGTTGCCCACAGTGGTAACGTGATAGTGAAAGCACCCTTTATTAGCTTTCTGCCTGTCTGCATTTCACTTCATCCCTCCTTTATTGGTGCTGCCTGGAATTACCTCCCCAGCTACTTAATTTTAATCCTTGTGTCGTGAACTGCTTATGAGGGAACTAAAAAATTAAACATTAAACATTTTTTACACATTAGGGCAATATCAGAAGAAATTGCCAAGCTCCAAGGAATGACACAGCTGTGTAAGTTGTTATTTCTTTCATTTAACAATTACTTATTGAGCAGCTACTATATGGATACATACTGCTAGGCACTGGACACCCAACTTTTACAAAGTCAGTTTCTGCACTTCATGGGCTGCTTTAAAATGCAGAAAGAATGGGAATTTTAATTTACTCTTAACTTCTCCCTTTGCTTGTAGGTTTGGGAGAAAAATCTGTAGGCCAATAATATTATTATTTGTACTTTTTTTTAATTTTGTGGACTAGCTATCTATCCATCTGATATACTCTGTGTGTATATCTTTGTGCCACCTGTCACACGTTTTGAAGGAAATATATGTAGGAAAAGGCAAACACAGTAAAAAAGCCAGACACAGAGAGAATGAAAATTAACTATACAATGGAATCCAAGTAAAAATGAAAATTCTTTTTTTAAAAAGAGTTATTTGATTGTTGGATCAAATGGTAATATAAAAAAAATTAAAATAAAAGAGTTGTTTGATAATTTCAGCTTCCATACGCATACTCCCCATACTCAATCCATTCCACCTCTGAAAACACACTGGGAAAGAAGCAATTGAAGTGACCATTAGGATCACCATGCCCAGCAGCCTTTCTGCCAAATCTGTCACATGTAGAGAACTCATCATAGACAGTCATGCAGCTGGGAGCTCCAGGAATGAAGTGAATAAAGGAATGGATGGATGGTCCAGCCTAACTGGATGGGCGACACATTCTGGAATGTTCCACAGTTGTTCTACAGGCAGAAAATTCAGCTTAAAGCTTCCTGTATTTCAACCGAGAATTACATAGCAAGAATTCTTTTGAGTAACAGCATAATTTGAGCCACATTGCAGGGAAAGCAGTTGTCTCAAACTATCATCTCTGTCAGACAGCCTCTAGAATAGGGAATTCCTCTAACCTGGAAAATTTCCCAGAAATATCCCACACCTGTTAATCAATTCAAGTGGTACCCATGACCACCATGCTTGTAAACTCAAACAAAATAAATAAATATAAAACCCTCCACCACATCTACAAATAGATTCTAGCTGCATGGTGAACATGAACATCCCTTCTGCGAAATCTCTGCCATGTCATGCTAGCTGTCATGAGGTATGGAATTTCCACAGTGATATGAGTACAAAAAGCATCAGTCAGGCTCTTTGTGGAATGGGCAATGTCTGCTTTCTCACTCTTGCTTGACTCAAAATGGCCGAAAAGATTTTTCAGATGTTTTAAAAGCACCCGCCCTTGACCTGAGATGGAGGCGACATTCCAATCTGAAGAAGGTGGCTGTTTGTTAGAAGTGGAGGATACTCAGCTACTGTGAAGTTGCTTTTTCACCTGTATTTGATGTCACTACAAAAGATCACATCTATCTGGAGGCTCTCAGATTCATTCAGGATCATTCCATCTCCTTTACGAAGCATTTCAAATATGGAAAAAGGAGCAAAAAAGGGAAGACACTATCCATAGCTCTTGCTGAGAAAAGTAATGGCTGACTGTTGCAGGAAAAGAGTAAATTTTGGAGTCAAATTCGGATTAGAAACACAATGGTCCACATTCATACCCACAGAGCTTTAGTAATTCACTTAAATTTGCTGAGCCTCAATTTCCTCATCTGTAAAATGGTGACACAGGTGGAGCATCCCATATCTGAAAAGCTCTAAAGCTCAAAACTTTTGAGCATTGACATTATGCTCAGAAGAAATGCTCACTGGAGTGTTTTGGATTTCAAATTTTTGGATTAGGCATGCTCAACTGGTAAGTATAATGCAAATATTCCAAAATCTGAAAAAAATCCCAAATCCAAAATACTTCTGGTCCCAAGCATTTCAAATAAGAGATACTCAACCTGTAATGGTAACTACTTTTCAGGGTCGAGAACCAAATAAAGGGTGTGCACAGAGATACAGGCTGTAACCTTTCTTTCCACAGGGGAAGCAGCCTCTTCAGACTTTTCTATCTTTAGAAGTGATTTTAACTGAAGTGTGAAATGCCATCCTGTATGTGGCCAGCCAGAGTATAGCAGCCTTGAAAATAACTTAAAATAGTCTAAAGACTATGTACTTGACTCAACATATTAAGAATGAATTCCGAATAGAGTGACTTTTAGAAAAAGGGGACTCTGTCATTTTCAAAATTTTCTGTTTTCTACATGATGAATTACTTATCTGTCTTGAAGTTTACATCTCAAGCCAGTTTTAACTCCTGGGCACTTTAACAAACATCTGCTGCCTTTGCCTTTCTTGTTCCCATTCCTCCTTCTTCTGGTAATTGCATTTTGGTTTTGTTTTGGGGATTATTTATCCCCCACTCTCAGACCATAGAAATCAAGTGGAGTTTGCTCCATTCCCGTGTCTCTGGGCTGGGAGATGACCCAGGCCTGGTCAATTAGAACCATAACAATTGGTAGAGAGAGATGAGTAGGTAAGATTCTTAGTCCAGTATACGACAGGTTTACGGATTTTGCTAAAAGAGGGATCCTCTTTCCAAGGATAAAATATAAGCTACTAATGAGAACTCAGATATGTGATGATACAAGTTGAGCTTCTGGGTCCAGCTATGTCTGAACCTGATAATTCTCTAGACCAGTAAGTTATGTGAGTCACCACATTTCTATTTCATTATTTTTATTTTTGTTTTATTTTATTTTTAGCTTAAATCCGTTTATGTTGGATTTCTCTTACTTACAACAAAGAAATTATTGTCCAATACCTGGATGACGATACAATGTATTACTTGTTGAGTGCTCATTATGCACCATACATTGTTCTAAGCACATAACGGGCTTTATATTTCACTTGATCTTAAGAAAATCCTACAAACTAGGACTTAATATTAGTCTCACTTTACAGGTGAGAGAAAGGGGATATGTTTTTTAGAGAACTCTCTGTGTCTACACAGCTAATAAATGGTAGACCTAGAATCTGTCTGATTTCAGAGTTTGTGTTCTTAATCTCCACAGTATGATTGGCAAAAAGGAGCAAAAGTCTTCATATAATGAATAATAAATATTTGGAATTTCACATGTTTATCCAGGAAGTATAGGATTACTCCACATTACATCCTTTTCCATTCTAGGGGTGATCCCTAATGTTAATCTTCTGAGTTCTTCACTTAGGGTAGTCTCATGAAAAAGACTGTGGCCAACAGAATTAGAATGTTGGCAACTACAGGCTTCAGTGCACATATGAGTAGGGAGAAAATGATCCCAGGCAAAGGCTATCCTTGGACTCCAGCAATTTCTTTCTACGAATAAAGAGGGGTGGGGGTGGAGTATTTATGAGCAGCTATGGGCAGCTTGTTGAATTTTAGTGGTTTAAAAGCATTTTCTTTACTTATTTGGACTAATTGAAATAAAAGGTTTGAGGCTCTGGAGAGTTGACTCATTCCCGTCAACCTAATGCAGATGAATCGAGTTCCATTTGGTTGATGGACTGTACCAAATTTCTCAGTGTTGGCTGACAGCCCCGGAAAGATCTGTCCGTTTTTACAACGTGTTTCAGTGAGTCATTGCACACGCATTGCCTGCACTGGCTCCCCGAGGGAAGGTGGGAGGAGGAGGAAGTTTTCTCAGGGAGAGTGAGGGCTTAGAGGTTCATAGGAAGGAGGCAGCCATCAGCAGAGCTTTATCCAGAACAAATCTGGGGCTCAGGGTACTGGCTTTCACTCCTGAGCTCTGTATTGATCAGCAAGGACATTGTACTCTTGGGAGAACAAACAAATCATATGGTCTCCAGGAGGCAAAGAAAATGGGCCTCTTTTTTATAAATCCAGCTGAATAGCCTTAACAAACTACACATACACACACCTGTGTATATACACACTGTGTATACATATATACCTATGGAAAAATATGTATCAACTATGTACACATATATATTATATATGCGTATCTATCTACTGTTTACACATACATATCTCTACTGAAAAATAAGTGCTATGGATTCAGACAGCTCTGGGTCTAAATCACAGCTGTACCTTATATTGTCTGGCTTTAGCCACTTAATTAACCTCTTGGAGGTTCAGTTTCCTCCTCTTCAAAATGCAGATAATTTTTACTTTTCGTGTACTTTTGTGAAGGTTTGAAATAATGTATTCTAAATGCCTGGTATATAGTATACACTTAATAAAGTAATAACTGTGGCATTTAGAATCTGAGAGACCTGATGTTATTTCTGACTCTGCCATTTACTAGTAGTTTGGATTTGAGCAAGTTACTTAGCTTGTGTCACTCTCAGTTTCCTAGTTCATAAACTAGAATGATAATACCCTATAGAACTATTATAGCTCTAAGTGAGTGATGCATTATTAGCTATTATAATTATTACTATGCACTTTCATATAATGCATGTAAAGTATTTGACATATTTCCTAACACACAGTAAATAATGAATAACTTCAGTTGTTGTTAGTAGGTTAAATAATAGAAATTGCTATTGAATATTATTGTTCCTGAAGGGTAGTATAATTGCCATCAAAATTCTGTGTCTAGTAACCTAGTAGCCTAAATGCTTTTGTTTTGTTTGAGCAGTAGAAACCTGAGATTAATTGCTACCTTTTCTTTCAGGCCTCTGAGCAGTGACTGATTGAACTTCACAAGAGTCTAATTAATTCACTAGATTCCCTTGAAATTCTCATGAGCTTGAAAAGCCCTGTCTCCCTCCTGGTGTTGCAGGGGTGGGAAAATAACCCTAGCAAGATTGGCTAAGGTTGAAAAAATATGTGACCTGGTGCCAGGTGATGTCAGCCCACACTTCTCCAGCCTGACACTCACATTACTGTTTCTCAAGAATTCCTAGGCTTTGTCTTGCATTGGGAAAATTCGTGAGATGGTGCTTTAACTTCTCTAGCTTGCACTGCATCCTCCTTGATTGTATATGATCTTTAAGGTATCCAGGAAAAAATTAGTCATGATGTTAGAGATCAATTCTGTCTTTATCAGAAACATCTCATGGTAACCAGTTTAGGCCAATTGTGACCTCAATACTGGTTGGGACTCTAGAAGACCACATAAGAGGTGATGGTGGCTTGAACCAGGATGATAGCGTTGGCAGTAAGAGAAGAATATGGGGTACATAATGTATTCAGGAGGTTGTGCCTGTAGGACTTGCTGAAGACTTGGTTATGGGAAATGAATCAAAGGAGCAAAATGTATTGGGCATGAGGTAGATGATGGTGCCATTTTCTTAGATGGGGAAGATAGAGGAAAGAAAGGGCTTAAGGGTGTGGAGGAAATCAAGAGTTCTATTGGTCTGTGTTAAATTTGATGTGCCTACTGGACATCTAAGTGGAAATGTCAAGGAAGCAATTGGAAATACAAGTTGGGAGTGCAAGGCATAAATCTGGGAAGCGGATTTTGTAAACACCACTCCATCAAGTATGTGTTCTCCATCATGCTATATTCTTGGAGGGAAACAAGATACAGTCAGAGAAAACTTTGATAAAGGGAGAAATCACAGGAGAAGAAAACCAAGAGATTGAAAGAATATCTGAGAGCAAGAAAGGGTTGAGTGTCACATATCACCTGATTGAGCTTATAAAATGTGCAATGGCATTGTGCTGTACACTTTTACACGCAGTATCTTGGGCAATGCTCACCAAAACCTGTATTACTCCTGAAAAAACTGAGGTGTATGGGGTTTCAGTAACTTATCTAAGTGTCATGGGAGTTAGCTATGTGTGGGCAGAGCTGAGACCCCGAACAAAATCTACCTGACCCTAAAACATGTATACAGAATGCATAAGATGTTTATTCCTCCTTGTCAGTGCAATGACATAGTTTGTTAACAATGAGCAAGAAGCAAGACTTAAGAAAGAGAGAGATTTTTCCTGGCCTGCAAGATGCCTGTCTATGGAGCTTCTGTGTATTCTGTCTGCAAAATACACATCTTACTTGGAGGTAGAGAGGGAAAATAGAGTAAAAAGAAGACAGACAATTCAAGATAGGGTTACTTGTTAAGAATAAAAAGGAGAGGTTTTTGGTATTTTTACAAAAATTATTATATATCTCCTTTATGTACTGCGTTACTTATTTCTTTTTGTTTTGGTTTCTAAAAACACTCTTTTTCTTTCCCTTGAAAATTTTCTAATAGGGATATGGATTAAAATTGCCCTTCTACCATCCTAGGCAGCCAAGTATGGTTTACATTTAGTTGCTCCAGGTTCTCAGCACACTGGGACCTTTTGTTCTGATTCCTTAACAATATTTCTCCAAGAATTCATTGGCTTACTTAATTGAAATATCCAAAGGGTGAACTCCTCTCAGGCACAGTTGGATCCAGGAATTTAAGTACTATTGTTGGGGTTCTGTTTCTGTCCCCAACTCTAGAATACACATAAATAACTTGACTTCTTTTACAGACAGGTTTTATTCATGTGGTGGCTGGATGGTCTTCTTTACCGTGTAGATTATGGAGGTAGAAAGAGTCTATGCCTCTGTGTCCATATATCAACTCTTATAAAGGGACTCTGATTTTCCCTGCTTGCATCACATGTCTCTGCAATCACACGGGAAGATGATTGGCCAGACTTGGGTCATGCTTGCTTTTCCCTGCATGTGTGCGGTAAGCAAGCCCCTGGGATTTACAGTTTCATCAGTACCATATGGGGCAGAGGAGAACAGAGGAGAACAGTCTCCCAACATAAAAACAACAGAGATCTGTTTCGATGCTTAGATTGGATGGAGGCCATTGCTGTTGTTGCTGTTAATACCATTGCTGCTATTTTTATTTCACTCTGGGGCAGTATTTGAAGGCACACGATAAACCTGAGAATAGCAGCAGGTCTCTGGTTTGATTATTGACATATAAAGAGTCATATTTTGTCCTCTTTTGATGAGAGTCGCATGAATCCTGTGTTCCAAGTAGCTCTGCAATCAGCTTCTGAGATCTTATCAAAAGAATGACAAATCAATTTGGAAAACAGACCCATTGAAATGCCTGAACAGATTCAATCCTATGACCGAATAATTCAACTTTCTTTTTAAATCCGAGCCCAGTTGCATGGAGAAGCCGTTCCTTTTCTTCTTGAGTCCAGAAGAAGGCGAACCTGGCCTATTATGTCTGCAGGATTCAGTGCTCACATAATAATTGGTTTTTGATTGTCCTTTTGTGAGTTTTCTATAAGATCAGCCAGCAAAAAAGGGTAGTTAATTTAGAGCAGAGTTTACAACCTTGATACACACAGCTCTCAAGAATTACAGTTCTTTGGCCTGAAGATATGTTTTGCTGGGTATGCAATGTTTTAATAATTTGATTTAGTTGTCAATATTTTAAAAATGGGTGATTTCACATCAAAAAAATCCATATTTCCAGCTTATTGGAAAATGTGGCAACTCTGGGCTTGCATTCTCATATTAAGTAGTCAGTGGGAGCTGAATAGCAGCTGCCTCTTTAGTTAGGACACAGAGCAGTTAGGAATGCATTCTGCTGCAAGTAATGGAAATTTGAACCGTAGGCATGTTTACTGCTTGCTTAACAAGGAGTCTGGAGGGGGGTTGTCTAGGCTTCATTCAAGAGCTTTGCAGTGGTGTCTCCTATTTTTCACTGCCATCCTCAATGCTTGTTGTTGTTGTTGTTAATCACCTGTCATGTGAGTAAGAAGCTCCAGAGGAGTCACAAAATGTAGTGCTCTGTGCCCACCTATCTCTATTTTTCAGGTGGAGAGATCTTTCCCAGAAGCCACCTATAGTCCTTCCTTGATTCTCACTGGTCAGAGCTGAGTCACGTGACCACCCAGCTGCCAGCAAAGGATAACGGATTACCATGATTTGTTTACTTCAATCCTGATTTATTGTCCAGGGCTGGGAACACTATCACCTGAAAAAAATCAGGGTTCTGTTAGCAAATCAGGAATTACCTGTGGCTGGGAATCAACGGTGCTTCCCACAGCATTTATCTCTCCATCTCTCCGCAGCCCTCTTCACCCGCTGTGGTCTAACCCCGGCCACCTCTGCTCATGTGCTTTGTCTGGATGATCCTTGTAGGTGTCTGTGTTTGTGACTCCAGGCCCACATAACCCTTATCACTTTCCTGGTTCTGATCTGGTTCTGGCAAAACAAGATACCTGATTTGTTGGATCAGGAGAACCTAGATTCTAAGTCTCCATCGAACACTACTAGCTGTGTGGCCAAAGACATTGCAAATACTTTCTGAGATTTACTTAAATGTAAAATGAGGGTATTTTGTTAGATGATATAAGATTCCCAGAATTTATCCAGTAATCTGGTATCTAGTGGTATTTATATTAGTACCTTGTATCTAGACACTTTGTCCCTTATAACACTTAAAAGCTTCAAAAGATTGTTTATGATAAAGGAATATCTTCCCTGTACACCCTAGAATATTTTTTGGGGGTATAGGAGTTTTTCTTCTAAGAACTTTCTGGCCTTCATTTCATTTTTCCTCATGCTGGAAGCATCAGAAAGTGAGGGCGGGAAGAGGATTATATGTCATGTTTGGGAGGAATTTTTTGGTTTTGTTTTTAAAACAAGCTTGGGGGAAAAGAGATAATTTAGAATATAAAAGCTGTCAGGAAGAAAGGTGATAACGTTAGAATAGAATTTTTCCTAGGTTTCAAATGAATTTATTTGTTCTGATAATAAAATTAAACCTCTGAGATTTTATTTGGTAACAATTATTTAACATGAACAACTATAGATAGTCTCTTTATTCATGTTGAATACATTATTCATAAAACCATATTATTTTTCTCCCCTTATTGTTTTAAGGTATCATTGTCTGATTAAAATTTTTTTCACATATCGACATGGTAAAATTCTTAATTGTGGCTAACTCACATTCAAGTAATGACAGCTTACTGTATGTTAGACTTACTTATATAGAAAGTACTCAATATACAGTTATTAATTTAAGACAAATGAAGTCAAGACCAGTAGAAAAATGCAGTCTGATCCCTCTACGCTAACACAAATAAGCACATAGGCAGTACAGCACAATAGAAAAAATCGGGCACTAGAATCATATTGCTCTAGGTTTGAATTTCGGTTCTGTCACTTGCTAATTGTGTGACTTTAGGCCAATCACTTATTTTTAATAGGAAAATAAGACACCACTCCTCCAAGTTGTTTAAAAATTAAAACAAATCCTGACTATTAAGTTCTTAGTTCAGTGCCTGGTACAAGGTGAGGGCTCAATTGACATTAGCTGTTGCTATTAATCTGTCAATTTTTGTTCAATTGTGAACAACCATTGTTCAATAATGCTGTGTAACAAATCACCCATAACTCAGTGGGTTGCAATAATAAACATTTATTTTTCTTGCCCAGTGGCCTGAAGGTAAACTGGAATGACTGTGTATCGTGCTGCGTCTTGGCTGGACCTGGTTCACTCAAGGTTAGGGGCTGGTTCAGTTCTGCTCATTCTCCTTGGATCAGTGCCTACCTGGGAATGTTCCTCTTATGACTCACGGCAGGAGAGCAAGAGAGCCAGCAAAAGTACGCAAACAAGGAGAGCCCCCTGCTTACTTCATGGCCACGTTTTATTGGATGGGGTGAGCCACATGGCTGGGCTCAAAGTCAGTGGCGCAGGAAAGTGTTCCACTTAAAGTGGCGTGAGGGAAGGGAAATAAATCTTTGCTGGAAATAATCTCATTTATCACAATTTGAAAATTTGGCATCCAAGTAGAACAATATTTTGTGTCCGCCAAACTGTCTCAACTACATTTCTTTTTGTTTCACAGTGTCACCACCCACCCCCCAAACCACTAATATGTATTTATATATCTTTTTGGCATATGTTAATGGCTTTTGTTTGCCTTGAATTAATTCATAAGGCAATAGTAATAATGTGCTGCCTCCTCCCAGAGGTATTTGTATGTTAAATAAAGATCTGCTGGAGGGAGAACGGGTAGCAACAAGGATTGAATGAGTAATGCTGGCATGTTTTGGTGCTATGACACCTGAGCGTAGGGGCAGAGAGATCTGCTGATCGTTACTCTAATTAATGAAACCCAAGGCCGTGTGAAAGGACTCCGTAGTAGATCAAGCAAAGCTCCATTGTTAGAAAGATACTCCTCTGTAGTGTTGCCAAAGAGGTAAAATACTTATTAGAACATTTCTCTCTAGCTAAATCTCTTGGGCCTCTTGGGCTGAGAGGAGTCCTTGAGAGGAATATTTATTTGACATCTTTTGGTTGCTTATTTAATTGGAGTCACATATCTTCCCTGAGGCCATTTATAAACTGTACCACATTTCTATTGAATGCAAGTTCTGTACTTAGGCTCTGTGTTTGAGTTAGCATTTGCAACATTCCATTATGAACTTGGGAGGGTATTTTCCTTGAAAATTAATGGGAAATTCTTGCCACCAAATAGCAGTTATCAATGTTTTTACTATGGTGTTATTATGTTAGTAGTAATATAGACTTTACCAGGAATGTATTTTCAGTGGTTTTTTAAAAAAATTTTTTTTAGAAAAGGTCACGCTCTGTCACCCAGGCTGGAGTGCAGTGGAGAGTTACTATTGCTCATTGTGACTTCGAACTTCTGACCTCAAGTGATCCTCCCACCTGAGCTTCCCAAAGTGCTGGGATTGTAGGCATAAACCACCATGCCCAGCCTTTCCTATGATATTTTAAAGCCAAATCTCTGATACGGGCAGACAATCATAGAACTTTTATACCTTTTTCACACGCTACCTCCATTTCAGCAACTTCAATGTGTTTCCTGGGAAACTCTACCATTATGGAATGATCGCTTCGGTAGACTAATTGGTCTTGTGTTAACCCTGAAGTTTTACATCACTCAGAAGATTATAGCTTCATTTACACCATTCCATAGCTCAATTATGTTTGAATTACTTTGTCACAAACTTTAATATGCTTTTTTCTTGCCACAAAGCAAGGTGACATTTCAGGAACATTCCTTCTAAAAATTTACTATTTTACTCCCCAATTATTTGTCAGCTCTGTGTTAGATCCATGGTGCATATGGATTTAGTACTCCTGTTATTTATTTTTAAGTAACCGTGAAGGTTGATGTCATAAAGGAATTTTTAATTTCTCCAAGACACAATTATGAATTGTGTGGAAAATGAGTCAGCTAGCCAGTGAGTGAGCCTCTCTAAGCACTTAGTTCAGTATATGTATTTCAAGGTGATTTGTTGTTCTCTACTCATTTTTGCAGAAAAATTGGTTTCCTCATATAATTATTTTAAAGACTGTTTTAAAATGAAATATCTAATGTTTATTGAGCACTTATGAAGTACCAGAAACTTTACTAAGCGCTTCAAATAAATTATCACATGAAGATATTGTCATTGTGCCATTTTACAGGTGAGGAAAACAAGGTGAGATTTTGTCAAGTGCACACAGGACTAAATGTTGGAGCCTGGATTGGAATCAGGGAAGTCTGACTCCAGAGCCCAATTCATTATCTACTCCTCTTCCTACCCAATCCCTGGGCATTGATGGTGGGCATGAAGAGGTTTAGAAATGGTGAGTTCTTATCTGGAAATTACATGTATTGGAGACATCAAAGAGGGGAATGTTATATTCAGCAGTGAGTCAGATCCTATTATGAAAACAGAAAAAATATGATTTGTGAAATTGTTTCAGTGACTGCTCCAGCCAGTATTTATTCTAATGGCTTTGTAAATGACTTCAGTCTCATATTTATAGAATCATTAAAGACAGAGGGGGTTATTTATAGTTTCTCAGTTGTGCTTTTTTTTCATTTTTGTGAAAAATATAATTTGAAGAGGTATATTTGAGAATGTGATGGTTTTCAAAGGACTTGGAATATATCCCTCTGGGCTGCAAAGGCTGTTGTAGTACCATTACTATTTTTAGCTTTATACTGTTGGATTTACCTGCACAGAGGTGACTATAGATGTCAAATACCTAACATAGGAAATATAACATCACATTCCTCACACATAACCATTGGTCTTGTACTAGACCTTGGAAAGTCACAATTTGATCCTCACACTTGAGTCTTCAAGGCACCATAAGCAGCAACAGAGGTAGAGTAGGTGGGCAGGGCTACTTTTGTGTTTAGAGTTTGGAGGGGTAAATGGGAAGGGATAGCCGAACTTCAGGGATTCAGGGCAGAAGCTTGCTAGTGGTGGGATAGGGGCGAGGAATAATATCTTCCAAAAATGATGCCTTTCCACAAAACTTTTAATGTTTGCCTGATGGTTACCACGGCTATAAAGAAAATATTTTTTTCTTTATAGCCGTGGTAAAGCAGCGAGACCATGAGATATTGGGTAGTCGAAGGCTGGCACCTTTTTTATGAGCCTGTTATCTCAGTAATCATTAATCATTTATCAGTACCTCCAGCCTGGTCCTCAGGCTCCACAGTTCCTGTCTTCTGGTTTTATTAATACCTAATATTTTTGGGGGGAGATTATTTCTCCCCTATTGTATGACATCTTGGTAGTATTGTCATTCCAGATACTCTGCTGTCCCCTTGCTAAGAGGTGGGCCTGGGACTCAAGCTGGCCAGGTGATTCTCTCTCTGGGTTTCTAATCTTTAATGGACTGACATGAGGAAGGGCAGCAAAAACAGTGGAAACAAAATGGCTAATCCCAGCACCAGTGTCTGATGAATTTGTCAATTTGTTCCTGTTTCCAGAATCCCCACAGCAGAACTGGTTTCTGGCGATCTTTCATCCATTTGGTTCTTCAGTTTTTCCCTTCGTTGTGAAAGTTTTCCCCAGTCCTGCCAATGAATGACTTTGTTAGCCAGACCCAATCACTTTTTCTGTTGCTTGCAAACTAAAGATTCTGACTGCAACAGTTGGTTTTGTTACAATTAGATGTAAAAGAATGGACTAAATGATATAATTTCTGAGAATATCTAATAAACGGTTTCAGAAGAGTAGCACCTATGTGAAATTTTCAGGAAAAAAAACCACACACACAGAGCAAGATCGTTTTCAGGAGGTTTTCAACTGTGTGTTTTTTCCTATAACATGACTGAAGTCTGAATTGTAGAACTGAAAACAAATTTCTCCCTGGTGGTTATAGCCAGAATAGAGAACAGAAATCCTGAGCGTTTGTCTGAAAGAGCTCTCCTAATCATGCACACATACACACACACACACACACACACGTGCACACATGCATATACACACATATATACATTTAGCTTATCCTCCAGCCTTCATTTTTGAATTCTGATTTTGTCTTCTTTGTTATGTGTTCATTCAACAAGTATTTTTCTTTTCTTTTTCTCTTCATATCTGGCGACAAAGCATTGAAGTCACTATTTATCCTTTGGGTTGTTCAGAAAGCCCATGAATCACTTTGGAGGGTAATCAATAGAACGCGAAATGGGATGATCTCCACAGCCACCAGATTGCCATAAATAGACACATTCCGCAATTATCATCAGAATGATTTGTTACCATTTGAAAGTAGATGAAGAAGGGAGATGCAGTTACGCATCAACATTTAAATCCCAAGAAGCAGTTTTCATCCATTCTTTTCTGGAGTAAATCTTTGGGTCTGGCTGCTTTTGGCTGGGCTTTTTCCACTCTTTCCTTGTTTCTATTCTGCCAAACATCTAATCATGCTCGGATGCATTCTGCATAATAAACACACTCTTTGCACTTTCTATGACTATTTTAGTACAATAACATTTTAATATCAGTCTGTTCCTTCACCACATCCTTCTTTGGAATAACTAGTTAGCATGATTTGGGCTGAGTGTGTATTTCAGAGTTAATGGTAATAATAAAAGTAACAGTAATAACGTCGCCATCCTCTGCTTGATAGTGAGGCATGTGCACTAGTCGGTGTGCCAGAGATATTGAGGAATCCATTCTAATTTAAGCCCTGGCTCGATTCTTTAGATACTTGACTGGAACCACTTCTTTGGTGATGTCATCTGAGGGCAACTGTCAGCACTTTATATTTCTAAGAACAATGGTAAGCATAATACATGACTTTTACAACTAGAAAAACGTGGGTGCTCACTTTGGGATCTCTAAGAAGATGACCCTGAGATGAGGATTAACATACAGGGCATTTACACGGGAAGTGATGACAGGAAACACTAGGAGAAGAGTGCATGTGAGAGGACATAGGAAAGAATGCCAAGGAAGGGAGCTTTCACCAGCAGGTTACCACTGTGGACAACTGGAGCTTAAGACATTTGGGGAACTTGAGAGACAGTGTAGAACAGGACTCGGGTATCCCAGTGGAGAGGAAGGAAGCTGGGGTACGCATTTACCAAATCCCCACCTGACCCTGGTTGAGGGCTGCCCTAGGGTCCTTCACTCTCCATCCTTCCCCCTGTGTGGGGCAAGTATGCTCTCGTGGCCAGAAAAAAAAAAAAACCCTCAGACAGAGAGGCACAGGTGTTCATGGTAACACTCTTCATCGTGAAGACATTGGCTCCAAGGGGACACAGGGAGATTAGTGACAGCATCTGCTATCACATGTCACATGACCATAGGGAATCATTCATCCACCTTGCAAACCCCAACATGGAGGAAGTGGGGAGGTGGGTGCTTTTCGACAAGGCTAGATCAGATGTTGCTTATACAGCATGTTTTGAAGGGTAAGGTGTCCTTGCTCCAAGATTTCTCTTTTTCAGGAGAATTTTAGTGATTTTAGAAATGTAGCCACTAAAGAATAATTTCTTTGGGTTAAGCCAGTGAAACTCAAAATAAGATCCTCAAACTATCTTCATCAAAATCACCTGGGAGTGCTTTATAAAATTCAAATTCCTGGGTCTTACTGTGCTGAATCAGAGCTCTGGGTTTGGGGTTGTAGTACAGAAAGCAGCTCCAAGAAATTTTTGTGAACTCCTCAGATTTGAAAATAACTGAGTATTTGCCCTCTCTCTCATGACCTTAAATTTTTTTTAAATCAAAACAGTTTATTTTTTCTACTACAATACTAATACATACTCAAATCTTTGTAAAATGTGCCTGTCTTTTTTTTTAGGCATTGTTTTATTTTTTATTTATTATATTTTTATTGATATATAATAATTGTATTTATTTGGAGGTACATGTGCTATTTGGATACTTGTATACAGTGTATCATGATCAAATCAGGGTAATTGGGATAGCCATCACCTCAAGCATTTGTCTTTTCTGTTAGGACCATTACAATTCTCCTCTAGCAATTTTGAAATGCACAATATATTATTGTTACTATGATTTCCCTACTGTACTATCAAATACTGGAACTTATTCCTTCTAGCTAACTGTATGTTTGTACCCCCTACGTGCCTGTCTTATTTCACCTCTCTATTTGCAGAGCTTCCCTAGCACGAGCCTGCCACATAGTGCATGCTCAATAGATATTAGTCAAATGAGTGAATGCTCATTATAGAAACTAGAATGCAAGGATTCTTGGTGATTGAGTGACTCATACTTCAGTGTGAAAAAATTTGTCAACTCTTTTCCTCTAAGGAAGGAGGAACAGATGCAATAATAGAACACCGGGAGCCAGAGGGAAGGAATGGATAAAAATGGAATAAGGATCAGTCTTGCCAGCTACAAGATTATCCATCTGCAAAATGAGGATGTAGTCAGCACCTGATGTTTTTGCTTGTCTAGTGTCCATTGCTTTGTCATTGGTTATTTCACCTTGATATTCTTTAGGGAAACCACTCCTCCTCCATGCACAGTCCAAGTTGCTTGTGAAGGCCTGACTTAGACCTGGCCAGCCACCTTATTTCATCTCCCTCCTCACGTGACATTGACATGAATGGAATACGCTGTGACCCAGCTGAGAACAACTAAATTCAGATAAGAGATAAAAAAGCTACTTCCTCAAATTTATAGAGAAAGGAAGATAAATATATGTTGGCTTTGCTTAAGTGGTAGGATAGAGCTGATGGTGGTCATCTCTATCACCACATGGAGAGTGCCTGCTTAAGAATGAAACCAAAAGAAAAGGAATGAGGACCAAGAGATAGAGAAAGACAGAATTTATTATGACGTTGGAGCTCCTGGATCCAGCCATGCCTGAAGCTCCTGTGACTGGTATGACTTGCCACTTACATCAATTTTGGTTGATTCTTTGTCACCTGGAACAAAGAGTCCTGACTGATCAAGTGAGTTTGAAACTAACTGATTTCCAAGGAAGATTATTATTAAATGGCTTTGGCTGTCTAAAAGAGTTGAGCCTGAATCCTTGCTTTACCACTTCCTCTCTGGGTGAAACTTGGCCTATTTCTAATCCTCTATTTTCTTCTTTTTATAAAGAACTTGAAATATCATTTACCTCATTGGGTTATAAGAATTATATATGTGCCTCTATCATTTATGAGTGCCTTTATAGGTCGATAACTTATAGGTACTCATAAATGATAGAGTTATTCAGTAAGGTTCTTTCAGTTGAATTTTTCTCACTTTAGGACTCCCTTGGTTTTACCTAAGAAAGACCTCTTGGAATTCCAAAAACCTCCCTTAAATACTATTGTTCATGGCTTGAAGGCATGCTACATGCTGAAGGACAATGTTTTCTGAGAATGTACAAGACACTGGGTAAGTTATTTTTCTCCTCATTGCTAGCACATTTGAGGCTGGCAGGGAAGATTTTGGCCTCTTGCAAGGTATTTGATGCTCAATATGATGAAATAATAGGGAAAGTGTGGAGTTGAAGGTTGCAGCAGATTGCATTTTTCTGATGATTGCCACAACAATACCTTCCCTCCCACATGCTCTTCAACACTGTGGCCTTGCTTCTCTCATCAAGAGGTAGTGTCTAATTCCCCTCTAGCGAATCTGGGTATTTCTTAGTGATTCGCTTGTATCATAGAATACAAATAAAAGGTGAACCATATGACTTCTGAGCCCGAGAATACTTATACTACAAGACACTCCCACTTGGGACACTACCTTTCAGAAAGCAGCTGCCATGCTGTACGAGGCCCAAGACACATGGAGAGCCCACATGGGGGTGCTCTGGCCCAGGGTCCCAGCTGAGCCCAGCCTTTGATTCATCCCAGCTCTCATGCCAGGCATGCTGGGTGACTCGAGCGCCTAGACATTAGAGTCATCCCTTAGCCCCAAGTATTCTGAACTGGGGCCCCAGATGTTGCAGGCAGAGAAGAGATGTGCCTACTGTGTCATTTCAGAGTTCCTGAAACACAGAATCTGCTGTTGTTTTATACCACTAAATTTTGGAACGGTTGTTAACCAGCAATAAATAACTGGAACATAAGAGAGACAGCATGGCCATTAAGAAGTATCCTTGAGAACTGAAGTCATGATGTTCATTGGGCTAAAGCTCTGTCAAATGGGACATTTTTACAGTGGCAAAAATTAAACAGACAAATGGAAAACAAAACTAGCAAAAACCATAAGAATAGAGCTCAAAACCTGGTTGCCAGACTTGGAAGTATGTTTGGTAACTATCAACCAAAATTTTCTCACTTAGAGGAGAGAAAACCAACCAAAGAGTTGGTGTTGTGATGGAAAGAGATTCTGTTTTGGAGCCAGGACCTCTAAATCTACACTTAGTTGCATGAACTAACTAGCAAGGTGGTATAGCATGGTGGTTAAAAGCTGGAGATCAGGCATACCTGGGCTCAAATATTTACTCTAACCCTACCACCTGAGTGATCTTTAAAAAGTCTCTTCACCATCCTAAGCTTCAGTTTCCTTATCTTCAAAATTTATATACCAAGATCTACTTTATAGATTTATTTTCAAGATTAGATGAGACAAAGTAGCACTTAATATATTGCCTGGTACATAGCAAGCACCCCCTATTTTAACTATTATGTTAAAATAATTGTGTTAAATATTGTGTTTGGAACTACTTTGCAAATTTTAGAATTGAGATAATTTTCAATAAACAAGATAACAATATTCCATGGTGAAGCAGAATAAGAATTTGAACTAAGGCTGGGTGTGGTGGTTCATGCCTATAATCCCAGCACTTTGGGCACCAAGGTGGGAGGATGGCTTGAGGCCAGGAGTTTGAGTTTACAGGGAGCTAAGATTGCACCACTGCACTCCAGCCTGGGTGACAGACCAAGACTCTGTCTCTAAAACAAACAAACAAACAAATAGTTAAAAAAGATTCCAACTAATATTCCTTCCTATACACGTGTGCCATGCACTGTGCATATTACACACTTTACAAGTATTACCGCCCTTAATTATCACAACAACCTTGTATGTCAGGTTTCATTATTATCCCATTGAAAAGGAAGAAACTGAAGCATGAAAAGCGTAGGCTCTGTGCTGAAGGTCACACAAAGATTAAGTGGTAATCAGACTCCAGAGCGATAGCTCTTAATTGCTCTGCCATATTGTATTTCCCTGCTGGATACATCCCCTTGCAGTTGTGAGGTAGGGAGTTCTCTTTCAGGTCATCAGCACCGTATTACACTGGCAGCATGGTCTGTGGCTCTGCGGAAACATGAGGTCTCTCGGGGTCACCACATTGAGGTGTAGAGCAGGTAACTCCTAATATATGCAATAGAATGGTTCAAAGAAAGAAAGACATGACTGAACACGAGATGAGGAGAGATTCATTTTGGTTCTCCATGGGTGATTCAGCATTTTCAAGGTGAATTTAATATGGGAACTGTTGTCAATTCCTGTTCATTGAAGACCTGGTGCCTGAGGCCAAAACCACTTAAGTGACTCAGGAAAATCTGTCCTTATCATTTTGCATTGGATGTGCCTTTTAAGGATGGGATTGGTCTCTCACTTTGATCTTTGGCTCAGGCTACCTCAGATGGCTTTTGAAGGATGCTCAGTCTACATTCCACTTCCTGCATGTTTGCCTGGCCGTCAAAAGTAGTGATTAGACCCTCACTGCTCAAGGTGTTGTCCATATGCCGATAACATCAGCATCTCCAGAGAGCTTGTAAGACATGCAGAATTTCAAGGCCCTGCCCCAGACCTGCTGACTTGGAATTTGCATTTTAACAAGATATTTAGGTGAATTAGAAACACATTAAGTTTTGAAAAGCACTGTTCTAGACAAATATTTATTGAAAACCTGCTATGTGTCATGTACTTTTCTAGGTTTTAATGAGGCTGAGAAACTTTCTGGAGTCATAGGGAAGGATGTACAAGAATCAAGTAAAAAAATAATTCCAGTTCTTAAAAAGTGCTATGGAGAAAATAAGACAGAGTGGCTGAGGCTTCTGGGAAGCTTTGTTTAGCATGATCGGGAAAGGCTACTCTGATGAGGTATCATTTGATCTGAGACCTCCATGAGAGAAGAGGCAGACACGTAAATAAAAGGGAGTAGGATGCGCCAGGCACAGGGCAAATTCAAGTGCAAAGTCCAGGAGGCAAGAACAAGCCTAGAATGTTTTGAGAACTGAAGGAAGGTCTGGGTAGTAAGTGACAGCAAAAGTGATAGAGAAAATGGTCATGCATTCAACAGACACTGAACAGACACAATGTGCTAGGAACCGTCCTAGGTGGTGACAAAACAAAGGTCCTGTTCTCACAAAGCTCACATCCTAGTGGCCAAACCTGATACGTAACAAATGCGAACATATTCCACAGCAACTAAACAAGATATGGGGATAGAGGGTGATAGAACGGGTCTTATCTGAAGGAAGGGCCAATGGGTCACATCCGGTGGGTCTCTTGTTTTTGTAAATAAAGTTTTATTGTAACAATCCATCCACTCATGGATTTATACATTCTCTATGGCTGCTTTCATACAACGGCAGAGTTGACTAGTTGTGACAGATGGTATGACCCCCAAAGCCTAACGTATTTACTCTCTGGCTCTTCACAGAAAAAGTTTGCAGACCTCTGTCTTAAGGGATAAGAAGAGTTCATTGGAGGTGGGGGAGTGGGAGGGGAAGGTTTTCTGAGAAAACCATAGCTGAGTAAAAAGGCAGGCAGGACCCAGATCACGTAGGGCCTTTTAAGCTGTGGTGAGGAGTTTGAGTTTTAAGTGTCACAATATGTCATTGGATAGTTCTAAGCATGGGAGTAAATGATCTAATTTACCCTCTTAAAGGTTCACTAGTGTTCCATGGGATTCTAAACTAGTTAGATTTCTGCCAATTTTTAGCCAACCAAAGCACCTGAAGAGGAGTGCTGAGGGGTTTCCCCTTTGATCTTGGCTCCGACTAGATTTTTGGCCAGATTAACAATTAAAAGGCGCCTAATGTAGAGGAGACAGTCCCCTTTCCCACCCTTGTGTTTTGTAATAGCATTATGATTAATAGGGCTTTGTACAATTCCTTATGAGTGACTGGTTTGGAACAATTCTTTGGAGGGATGTGGTAATTGAGCCCCGGTGCATGTCTACAGAGGAACAAAGCTGCCTTATTTTTAGCTTAATACCATCATTACTTTTGCATGTCTTGGCTGCATTTATTCATTCATCTATTCAACAAATATTTATTGAATGCCTATTATGGACAAGGCACTATATTTGGCAATGTAGATGAAAGGCCTACCTTAGAAATGTCTTATTAAGTGTTGCCAGAAAGACCAGAGAAGCCTCTGTAGGAGAGATTTGCCGGGTGACTATAGCATTCTAAGGGATGAAAGAAACGTAGACTTTCTAAAAGGATTAGGGGTTTTATATTTTTAAAAAAGAGGTTGAAAGGGGATATAATTGAAACCCTTCCAATCTTGAAGGGCACAGGCTCCTTTAACAAATCCAGGAGTATTAGAATGAGAGTCTCGCAGCAAGATAAGGTGCTAAGAGTACACCTAGCTGACGTGCAGCACTTGGCATTTTTCAGGTCTTGGAAAATGCATTGACTGATTCAATCCTCACCGTAATTCCATCAGTAATGTTATTATTTTACGAGTGATGAAACAGAGACGGAGGGAAGAACTTAAGTAACTTTTCCAAGATCACACAGCTTATGGCGGTAGATCCTGGACTGGAAACCAGGTGTGTTTGACCCCTGAGCTGATATAAAACATTTGTCATTCAGTTGTCATATCCTAGGCAATACTGCTAGATTCAAGGAAAGGTTTGACGCCTGGGGAGGAGGGGAACTGGAAATATTATATTCTTACCTTTTAAGGATGATTGTTAAGAAAACAACTGTCTTCCTCTATAGCTCTCTTCTTGGTATGTTTATCAGGGAATGAATCCTGGCCGGGTGTGGAAATCTTTATACTGTGAGGCAAAGGGAAGTTAGAAGCATATGAATCACTACTTTCTCTGGCCCAGAATTGAAAATCCAAGCAGTAAAATTTCTACTACAGACCCAGCCAAAAAGTAATTGAAGAGGACATGCTAACATTACGTTTATTATTTATAAAGATAATGTATAAAAGCATTAATAAATGTGATGATGAAAGTTTGAGGAGCGGAGCTTATGAATAACAAAACTAGCTAAAATGTGTTGAGTGGTTAATATATCAGAGTTGTGCTAAACAACTATGGACGTTGTGTGCAACAATCCTGCCAGTGATTTATTACAGTTGTGCCAGTTTTAAAAAGATGAAAGAACTGAGGATTAGAGACATTGACTGTGTAACTCATAGATGACAGAGTCAGGACTTACCCCCACCTCTGTCTGAACACAAACAAAGCTTATGCACTTGAGTGCTCTCTGTTGGACCAGCATTGTGATTTTCTATGCTGCTGACTGCCAATGTGAGTTTTTAATCTTTAGTCCAACCAACCTACTCGATGCTTGTCAAGGCAGTCAAAACACCCAGATGATGTGGGTTAATCTCTCTGATGTGCAATTCCTGATCAATAGCTCCGGATACGCCTTCAGTGGTGAACTGGAACCATGCTGACCTTTCTGTCAGTGACTTGGGAGGTGAGTCAGCCTGAATTACACTCCAGAGGAGGCAATGCCCATTGCAATTCTAGATAAAGCAAGACATAAATAGAGAAAAGCAGCTTGATTAATTTCAGCCATACCATTTTTGTCAGCAATGAGTCATGTTAGAGACCACAGAAAGAGAAGGGGCAAAATCTTTTATAGCTTTAAAATAAATCAACCTTTGCAAAACCCATTTTTATGACCTCTATTTGTAGGTGTTTTGTGCTACTGATATAGTGATGGATTTATACTGATTGGCTGATTGATTGATCGACCCATTCATTCATTTATTCATCCAACAAATATTTGTTAAGTTCCATGAACTATGTTATTATTTAATATTCTGCTTCATTCAGGTCGGTGGTCCTTAAAGTTTGGTCCCCAGATCAGCATTACCTGAGAACTTTTTAAAAATGCAGAACTCAGGTCCACCTAAGATGATCAGAATCTAGGGGTGGGGTTCAGCAATCTGTTTTAACAAGACCTGCAGTTGATTATGATGCATGCTAAATCACTTATTTAGGCAACTCCTGTGCCAGAAAGACTTCCCTAACCACCCTCTTCTCTCCAATTTTGATTGACTCCCTTGAAGGAAAGACTCTTTTCTCTAGATCACTGCTGAGTCTCCAGTGCTTAGCACAAGACTGGGCACATTCTCTACTCTTAAAAATATTTGCTGAATGAACGAAACTATGGGACTACAAATATGTTGAGTTGTCCTTTGTTTGGTCCAGTCCAGTTTCATGATTTGTAGAAAAGAGATCCAAGAGCAGAGATTTGGAGGGAGTTGGCCAAGATCTCAACAAAATTATCAAGATGCACAGAGTCCCAAGTATGAGTTTAATGCCAAGGAACAGAGGATGTAGATGACTTTATCTATAAAATCCCTCCTCCCTTTTGGAGCTTGACACCATGACCTAGGGCTCTTCAGATAAAATCAGCAAGACATAAAACCTCAGAATAATCATCTTTGTCATGATTTATAATTATAAGGACTCTGACATGGGAGCTACTGACCACCTCTTTGCCATCCATCTTTACTGAGGACAGAGTAAGAGCTGATGCGCTTTACCTACAGTAAGAAAAAATAATCTTACAGAAGAAAAACAAATCTTCCAATAATGAAAAAGTAACAGTAAGTTCTTTATGAGGCTCACCCATTCATTCACTCAACAATATTTACTGAGCATCTACTATGTACCAGGCATTGTGCCAGGTGCTGGAGGTATATTGGTGAATGAGACAAATAATCACAAAATTTATTAGTTTCAATTGGACTAAGTGCTATGAAAAAATTTTATGATTCTGTGAAATTTTGTAATATGGGGACCTAAGTTATTCTGGAGGGTTCAGGGAGGGCTGCCCTGAGAAGCAACATTTAGTCTGGGACCTGAAGGGTGAGTTGGAGTCAGTGAACTAATCAATGTCCCTTTCTTTCAGACTTTATAAGTGTTCTTATGAGGATGGCTTATCTGAGTTAGAGGGACGGTAGAGGCAGACGGGAATTTATGCCCATAGGCAAAGCCATCCTAACTTCTTAAGTCCCTTAGCCATCTGAGCATTTAGAGTTTCTGGTTACAGCAGTCAGAGGGAGTGTGAACTAAAGGCAGGATGCAGGCCAAGGTTAGAGCATCTCTTGTTTGCTTATGAAGACAAACCTTGCCATAATGACCATGGCCAAATAATCAATAGCCACGTTCTTAAGAGACAGAGTGTGCTGTGAAAGATAAAAATGATTTGCTTTGACTTTCTATGTCAGCAGGTGGTTTGGTTATTGGAAGTGCCTGGAGACAAAGATATGAGCATGGAGATGTGTTCTGCGAATCCACAAAGTCTAGATCTTGCTTTTTTTACTTACCTATTTCAGAGCAAGAATGTTAAGAGAGGCAAAGGAAATAATAAGGGGGAGAGAAGAAAGCCTAATTTTCTCACACTGCTTGCAAAAGACAGACTAGAAAAAAGAGGATTATAATAATTATGCTCAGGAAAGCATGTGGTGTTGACTGAGAATAGGACTGGGAGTGGAATGGTCCTTAAGCCAGATACAACGGAAACATTGTGTGGGTTCTAGAAACCTGATGCCAGTAACTCAGCTCATTTTTATACGCGCTCTGTTACACCTGGGGTCAAATTGAACCTGCTGCAACCCTAGGAAATTAATAGCTGTTGCAACAGACTACGCCCATTATGTGGTCATGTCCTTTGCACTAACTAGTACTACAGTTATTCAGAAAGGCCATGGAGGTATTTCTTTGCAGTTATAATTAGCGATAACTTTGAAATGAGCAAAAATCCTGTAACCACTGCAGTGTAGAACAGGTGAGTCTTATTATTGTCAGGAGGAAGGCTGAAGTTAATTGACAAGAAAACACTTAGCATCTTGAAGGTAAGTATGATGGCATTTTCCTTTTTGTATCCTTTGCACCTAGAACACTTCTTGGCACTTTGGAGGCAGAGAATTGGGAAGAGGAGGTGTGGTGGGTGGGGTGAGAAGGGAAGGAAGAAAGGGAGGGAAGAAAGGAAGGAAGGATAGAAATACGAACTCTAGACCGGTGGTTCTCAATTCTGGCTATATGTTAGAATCACCTAGGCAGTTTTCTGTTTGTTTTAATTTTTAGAGTCTAGCACACACAAAGAGATGTATCCATATCATTAGTGTGCAGTTTTACGGACACAACTCGAGAATGAAAACATCATCAGCATCTCAGAGACTCCTCATGTGTCCCTTTCCGGGCATTACTGCCAGCAAAGGGTAACCACTCTCTGGACTTCCAGCACTATCGATGAGTTTTGGCAGATTTTGAAATTTATATAATTGCAATGATCCAAATATATTCTTCAATGTCCACTTCTTTTACTTGACATTATGCTTGAGATCTGCCCACTTTTTTGTGTGTAGTATTAATATATTCATTCTCATTGTTTATAGTGTTCCTATATATGAATATAAAATTTATCCATTCTACTTTTGATGGACGGGGAATTGATTCCTCTTCTATTATTGACTATTTTGAATAGTGCTGTTGTGAAAACTTCTGGACATGTCTTTTGGTATACACAGGGACATTTCTGTTGGAGGTGGAATTTCTGGGTCATAGGGAATGTGTACATTCAGCTTTAGTAGACATTGTCCATTAGTTTTCCGAAGTGGTTGTCCCATAGTACTTGCCCACTGGTAATGTGTAAGAGTTTCATTTGCTGCGTGACCTCATCCACACCTGCTATTGTGTTTCTTTGTCATATTTACCTTTTTGGTAGGTGTGCATTAGTATTGCTTTGTGGGTTTAGGGTACATTACCCTGATGATGAAGAAACTTGAGTATCTTTTGCTATGCTATTGATCATTTGTTTAACCACTGCTTCAAAGTTACTGCTCTAGTGTTTTGTTCAATTTTCTATTGGGTTTCCTGACTTTTTATTCTTGATTTATAGGAGTTCTCAATACATTCTGGATGAGTCCCTGTTGGATATGTGTATTGTAAACCTATCCTCTCACTCTATGGTTTACTTTTTCACTTAGTGCTATGTTTTGATGAACAGAGGTTATTAATTTTAATGTAGTCTGATTAATCAGATTTTTCCTTTCTGATAGCACTTTTAGTGTCTATTTATGAAATTTTGACCTACTCTAAGGTCATAGACATATGATTTTACTTTTTTCTTCTAACGGCTTTATTATTCTACCTTCTTCATTTAGATATGCTATCCATTTGGGACTGGCATTTGTGTATAGTGTGAAGTTAGGGTAAAAATATATGTTTTTTTTCCTATTTGGATATCCAGTTAACCTAGTTTCATTTACCTTTCTGAAATGCACTACAGTATTTCTTTATCATAAATCAGCTGACCTTTATGTGTGGGTCTATTTCTGGACTATTTTGTTCTATCTTCCTACTTGTGTATCTTTGTACCAATACCATGTTGGCTTACCCATTATAGGTTTATAACAGGTTTTGTTAAGTAAGTATAAGTCCTACAAATTTGTTCTTCTTCAAGAATAGTCTTGGTTATGCTTAGATCTCTGCATGTTATTATAAAATTTTATCATTATCTTGTCAATTTACACCCAAAACAACAAACTGGGATTTTTGGTTGAGATTACATTGAATATATAGATCTATTTGGGAGAATGGACTATTATTTTATTTTATTTTTAACTCACTATGTTGACCAGGCTGGTCTCAAGCTTCTGGCCTCAAGTGATCTTCCCACCAAAGCCTCCTGAGTAGTTGGGATTACAGATGCAAGTCACTGTGCCTGGCTCCTTGGCAATTTTAGAATATTAAGTCTTCTTTGTACTCATGCACATGGTATATTTACTTAGGTTTTCTTGTGTAATATTTTATTGTTTTCAATGATAAACAGTCTTGCACAGCTTTTGTTATATTTATTCTTTGATATTTGTTGCATTTTAATGCTACTGAAAGTGGTACCTGGGCAGCCTTTTTTTTTTTTTTTTTTTAAATGCTGATGCATTGTCTGCATGGTCTAGAGATTCCAATATAATTAGCCTCGGATGAGGCCCCAGCTTTAGTATTATAATACACAGCCATGTTTTGAGTACTTCTGCTCTAGATCTCTTTTCCTGCTTTAGGCAAAGCAGTTGACCCTTGCAGTCATCATTTCATTATTTGAAAATATGGAATAAGATTATGTGCCTCACCAGTTCAAAAATATTCTGAGTTTTTAATTTAATGCTGAGTGTAAAACTCAGAAGCATAATAATTTGACCTAGATGTTTTATTTTTAAGGGTAGATGACAAAATTCATTTTATTTGCAAAATACAGTAAAACCACACAAATTTGAAGTTGATTTGATCATGCTAGCCTGGAGCCTAAGGATGCTAAAGAGTGAAAATAGTCAGCAAGACTACGTCATTCTTTTCTTACTGGCAGGAGAACCCTCCACTGTTTCATTTACAGCCTATTTAAGCTAGTGTTCCAAACCATTCTAACAAGCTTGGTTATCTGGATTTCCAGACTTCAATAGAATAAAAGAGGCAAGAAGAATAGAACAGAAGGCAAGACCACCAGAGGTAAACCCATAGGCATCAGAAAAGTGACTTTAGCAGAAACAGCAAAGAGAGAAGAGCTCATACAATAGAAGGGTGGGGCCATTCACTCTAAGTGTAGGGACAAAATGCGTCAGTTAACACTGGAGGGTATTATTTTAGTATGCACAATCCTATATCTAATTATCATAATTTAAGCCCCAAATGAGCATAAAAATGCTGTGCTTTTTTAAAAAGATGGTAGGAAAGCGGGTAACATACTTTACAGAATTTTTGAAAAGAATGATTATGAAAATTTTGGCTCTTTTTGCTATCTGAAAATACACTTAAATGGTGTTGCTCATTTCTCTTGGAAATATTAGGCATATAGTTTTTTCAGTTAACCACCTCTCACTGGGTAAGAGGTAAGCCCATTCAAACCTCTCTCATTTTATTCCACCTTATGGGAAAATGCTGTTCCATATGACCTGCACAGCTCTGTGTGTGTGTATATGGGGAAGGAGGATATCTGGAGTCATCTCTTAAAGAGTGAGTGTCCCAGATGTAACCCTAACCTTATTTGCCATTTAGATGGTTTAGAGCTAATGGTTACACTCTTGCCTGACTCATACGTTTCATTTCTCTATGTTGTCTTCAGGAGCAAATTTAGAAGCAGAATATCTTCACGGGAAACTGAATTATTTTTTCCTGGAGCTGCATTTCGCCAATTCCTGCTCCAATACTTGTGTACCAAATTCTAAAATAGAATGATCAATACTGTTTTTTTATCTGTAAAATTAGACTCTATGAAACCATTATTCAGCACAAAAGAAGCTGGAGCACGTTTACTCTCACTGAGGCAACCCAACCCCAGATAAGAGTCCCCCAAAACATCTGGTAGAAGCCCAGGGATCTGGGTGGCAGATGTTACTCTCTTCCCACAAACAAGCAGACACATCTGTAAGGAGCCAGACCTTTGAGCATCGCTCTACTTACAATCAGCAAACACTAACTCAATCAAAAAACATCTATTCAGGTGTCTGCTGCTGGGGATATCTGGTCAACCAAGTCATGGCTCTGACCTACAGGGCTATGACACTAGGGTCCCAACAACTTGTAACACTTTCCCAACGTGAGGAAAATTTACTTGACATTGGAGCTGCTCTATTTTCTGATAGAAAGAAGCCTAGTTCATTAGGAGAATTGAGATATGGTTCCTTAAAAGATTTCTTTAGCTGTGATTTGGGATGGCCAGTGGGATTTTTCTGAAGGCCATGTGGCTTTGTGGCTATGTGCATAGACTCTGGAGCATGACTCCTGGGTTCAGGTCTCATCTCTACCACTTACTAGCTGTGTGACTGTGGGCCCATTAATAACCTTCTTTGGTTCTCAATTTTCTCATCTATCACATGGGGATAACATTAATATATTCCTCATAGTTTGTTGCCAAAATCAGCAAATGAGTTAATATATGCAAAGCACTTAGACAAGTGCCTAGTTCTTAACAGGCTGCTACGTGCAGTGGCACAGGGGTGGGAGAGGCCGTGCGAGTGCTGTGCCCCGGGGTTGGGGAGAAGTATTCCACTGATAACTTGTTTAGCGTTTCTGATGCGTGGTGATAGTAAAAAGCAGACCTATTTTAGTCCAGTTTATTATTATCTTGAAATGGCCCACAAGCAATGCACCCTGTTATTGCCTGTACCTGGGCGGTCTGCTCCCATCCCCCCACTCCCACTGGGTACACTAGTACCATTTCTAAGTTTAAGGAAGCTTTCTTCATATTTCTTATCAAAATTTTTGGCATGTAAATTATAGGCTGGTGACTACATATAGAAAGGCTTTGCTTCAATAACTAATACTAAACATGTTCTATGTGCCAGGCACAGTTGTGAATTCCTTTCTGTGCCATATTTCATTTAATCCTCACATGAATTGAATAAGGCAGGTATCTCGTAATCCCCATTTTACAGATAAGTAAACTAAAGCCATAGAGCAGCGTTTCTAAACCGCAGCACAGCTGACATTTCGGGCTGGATGACTCCTGGCTGCGGAGGCCGTCCTGGGCATTGTTGGGTGCTTAGCAGCATCCCTGGCCTCTGCCCACTGGATGCTAGGTTGAGACAGGCTATCAACAGTGAAAACCAAAAATGTCTCCAAATAGTACCGAATGTTCCCCAACGGCAGGAGAGAGGGGTTAGTAAATCCTACCGCCCCACCCCAGTTGAGAACAACTGCTATAAGAAATGAGAAACTTCCTGATCTCCTCTCAGCTAGGAAGTGGTGGAATTACGATTTTAAGCCAGGCAGTTTTAACCATTATGAACGACTCCATTTTCATCCAGTGCAGTGGGGTCGCAAAGTGTGGTCCTGAGACCAGTAGCATCAGCATCACCTGGTTTGCTGAAAATGCAAATTCTTGGGTCCTGCCCCAAACATACTGACTTAGAAATTCTGAGGGTAGAATCCAGTTCTAAGTGATTCTGCAACATGCTTACGTTTGAGAACCACTGGTGTAGTTTAATGTTTCTCAACCATGGGTTTACGTTAGAATCACCCAGGGTAGCTGTTTAAAAAACACCGATGCACAGACCGCATTCCAGACCGATCAGAATCCCTGGTGTCGGATCAGAAAAATAAATGTCTTTATGTTTTCATTTGTAGGTTTTGATTATAAACTCCCCCTGGTAATTTTAATGTACAGCCAGAGTTGAGAGTCATTGGTGTCACAGAGAAAGTGTTGGCCATTCACAGGAGGGCTTCTAGTCTCCATCTGATCTTGGACAATATCCTCACCCTCTCCAGACTTTAGTTTCCTCATCTTTAAAATGAAGATGCTGGATTAGATGCTTCTTTCATTTTCTAGCTAATAGTCCCAGGTTCTAAACTCCTTGTATTAACCCATTGATACTTTAAATGATCTATCGCTTCCATACAATAGTGGCCTGGATAACTTGCTTACCCTTTTTGTGCCTCGATGTTTTCACCTGTGACTGGAAAGAAATATTGGTATTGGTTTAAAAAAAAAAGTGTATGACTAGGGGAGAGAGAATTCTGGCCAAGAAAGTGCAGGGAAGGTGAGCCTTCTTGCACTGTGGCTTGGTATTCTGCAAGTGGCTGAATTACAAAGCAGGTGGTCTGGTCCGTGTATCTCTGCCTGCATCTATTCTTCCGTCTCAGCATGTCCAGGGAGTGAGAAATCAGGTTGTACAGATACAAGGCCAAAATAAAAGAGTGGATGGAAGCCATTTTATTGTATTCTTGAGAAAGAGGCTAGCGAAATACAAAGGGAAAGAATGGAGTGAGAGAAGGCCTGTGGAGCCTGGTTCATTTCTTCCTTTAAATAAAAGAATAACCTGAGGTAATTTCCCGATACGCCATTAAAGGAAATTGATTTCCAACAGTGGAATAGCAGTATACACTCTCCAGAGGCAGTGCCCAGACTTGCGTGCATGAGAGTCTTCCAGGAAGCTTGATAAAATCGGGAAGTCTCCGCCTTTCTCAGAAATTCAGTTCTAACAGGTGCCTAAAGGTTTCTGAGGCCTGGATCTGAGGACCACGTCTCTAGAATGACTTCCCTACACAAATTTTATCATTGCAGTTATTATACTGTATTGATATTTTAAGTGCCTCATAACTTCCCTTTGTGTGACCCTTCCCTTCTTGGTACCTTGGTTTTCTCATCTGGAAACTAGAGGGAAATGTTCGTGTTGGTAAAGAGCATATGATTTGGTGAAAGAGAATTGCAAGTATTTTAGTTTTTCTCCTTTTTTAGGCCCTTAGCTGCCTGATGGCTGGAACTAGATCCTAGTACTGGCATACAGTTGGCACTTTAGTCATGTTTGGTGAATGAATGGATTAATTCTTACATAAATGAATAAGTAAAAACGATGAGATAAGCCTCAGAGAACTTTTTTTTCCCTCTTGGTTTAAGCATCTTATCAAAATTTTCAAATTATATTAGAGTTACTGGCCCATCTATTTACCATCCCACCGTCCTGGAGATCTTTCTGGATAGAAACTTGGTCAGATCAAAGCTATCCTTTACTTTCTTTGAAAATTCTGTGTTTTTTTCTCATTACAATGGTGGACAATTCTTAGTAACAGTGACCTGACCACATGTTAACAGAAAGCAAAATCTCGAAGTTAGACTCCTGAGGCCATGTGAGGTTCTTAGTTCATACATTCCCAGGCAACCAATTTTATATATATTTTTCTTGCTTCAAAATAGGTAACTTAAAAAGCAAGGATGGTTGAAAATCTCTCTCATGGTTATATCTCAATATTTTAACTCTACCATCAAATGCGACCATCGCATTTTCCTTTTTTGTGACAGTACATTTAATAGTACTTGTACGGAGTACTAGTCAGCAGTAAAAAGGAACCTACTATGCCTGCAACCACTTGGATGGATCTCAAGGAAATTGTGCTGAGCTTAAAATGTCAGTCTTGAAAGGTTACATATGGTATGATTCCATATATATAGCATTCTTGAAATGACAACCTTATAGAGATGGAAAACATGTTAGTGGTTGCCGGGGGTTAGCAAGGGAGGAGGAGAGGGAGGTGGTGATGGCTATGAAAGGGCAGCGTGAGGGATCTTGATGATGGAATTTTTCCATATCTCGACTGTGGTGGTAGTTATATGAAGCTACACACGTGAAAAATTGCATAGAAGCAAATACCCACATACATAAATGAGTATGTAACTGGTGAAATCTGAATCAGGTCTATAGATTACACAAATACCAATTTCTGATTGTGAAATTTGTATATTATATTGTACTATATAAAAGCATAAGATTTTACCATTGGAGAAAACTTGGGAAAGGATATATGAGATCTCTCTGTATTATTTCAAACAACTGCATAGGAATCATTTTGAATTATATCAAAATAAAAAAATTTAAAAAGTAAAAATATGTATTTCTCTCTCTATATAAATATATATCTGTATGTATACACACACACACACATAAAATGAAAACCTATTTCCACATTCACCCTAAGAAAGTAGAACATTATTATACCTTTGATGGTTCTGCATCCCCCTCCCAGATGCCAGTTTCTCTTCCCTACTCCCAACTCTCCAAGAGGAAACACTCTTCTGAATCTTGTGTTTTTAATTCTCCTGCCTTTCTTTTTTTTTTTTTTACAATTTTAGCACATGTATATACAAGAAAGATAAGACCAGTATTGCTTGTAATAAGAAAAAACTGGACATAACCCATCAAAAAGAAAATAGTAAGTGGTAGTCAATTCATACAAAGGGAAACTAGACATGAATGAAATAAACTAGAGTTATATGAATCAACAAAGATGAATCTCAAAAATGTAATTTAGAGGAAGAAAACAGGCAGCAGAAACACATTCATTATGATGCCATTCATATAAAGTACAAAACCTACGTACAACCAAAAGATAGTGTTTAGGATAAGATATTGGTAGTTTACTTTGGAAACTGAATTATCAAAACCCTGAGGTTTGGGGGAATATGGGAGAATCAGATCAATTGTCTACAGGATCATCACAGCATTGCCATACAAATGGCCTTTAGAATTTTTCTTCTGATGACCCTAGTTTCCTTTTTAGAATTGGCTTCCCTTCCCTGGAGAATAAGTTGAAATGGAAATGGTGTAATTTCCCCTTTTTCTGATAAGTCATTTGAAAGATGGTGCTGGTTGCCACTTGAAATTTTCTTCCAGAATCATAAAAGATCATCCAAAGTTCATCTCACTGGAAGGCTTGAAGAGCATCTCATTATTTTGGAGAGGAACTATGAACCTAGGCAACACATCATATGGATTCCGTAAATGCTAAATTGAAGTTATCACACTAGCAAAGGCTAGCTAGTGCAAATGCTGATGTGCATTGGTACAATTTTTTAAAATTGTGGTTGGTTTTTCTTCTTCAGTATTGGCCTTTTTCTTTCCTCTGAGGATATACATTTCTGGGGCTACGGCTACCCTAATGGTTAATGATATAACAGTAACACTAAAAGGGCACTCATAACTTGCCAGGCTCTATTCTAAAGACTTTACGTGTATTGACTCATTTAATCCTCACAACCACCCTGTGGGGAAACTGAGGCATGAGGGGTTAGGGAACTCACTCAAGTTCACTGAGCCAGCTAGGGTCAGAGACAGGATTTAATCCCAGGTAGTCAGTCTATGCTCACAGCAATTATGGGTAACTATTTCTACCATTTCTACAAAGCTAAAGATATATTACTTTGTTAAATGTGTAGACATTTTAAAAGAGATAATGGAAAAGGTCAGTCTAAATGGTGAAAAATATGAAATATATTTTTAAAGGCACACAGCTTTATAATTCTTCAGCTCATTACGATCAATTTTTAGGTAGTATTTATACTTGTGGAGATAAAGCAGGAAGAGTTGCTAATTAAGGCTGTTTTCTTATAATCTGACTATATATGTTAGACTTGAGGCTTCCCCAGGCATAAAAAATCATTAAAAAAATCAATTCTGAAAAAGCTCAGGAAAAAAATCTTCAATAAATGTGCATGAGAAGAAGCAAAGGCAGTCAGGACTCTCTATTTTTAACAAGTGCCCCCATCACCCCCAGTTAATGCTTATGCTCAGTTAGAGCTAAGAACAGTGCACCTGTTAGCTGTCCTCAAAGAGATATCCTTGAATTGCCAAAATCTGAGTCATCTAAGGTGCTTGTTAAAAAATACAGTCCTGGGCCTCCTGAGTCAGAATCTCTTAAGGACACCCACATTCGAGTATCATTCTTTTAAAATAAGTTCCATCTTCAAATGAGAAGATGTGGTGAGAAACAGTTCCTACCTGTGGGCAGGGTAGAGGCAGGAGGTGTATGGTAATAGTAATAAAGATGTTTTCTTAATTCCAGCTAAGGTTGATTATCTTTCTATATATTTATGGCCCTTATAAATTTTTCACCTGTGAAATGCCTGCTATTTCCTCAGATCAGTTTCTATTAGCTTATTTGTCTTTTTCACCTTAACTGGCAGATGCTATACTGTATTCATTCAGTGTCTGGAAAATATTTATTGAGCATGTAGTATTACAGTGCCAGAGACGTTCCAGGTGCTGGAAATACAACAGTAAAAACGAAAAGGCAAGGTTGCTGCTCTCATGAATGTCTATTCCATTGGTGTATGGGGAATAGACAATAAAGTACGAACTAAATACTATAATATTAGATTTCTGTAAGTAGTATAAGGAAAATTATCTCAACATAATGAGATAAAAAGTAACTAGCACAAGAGGGGATAGTTGGTTTGCTGAAGCCAGCTTGTACTAACTCGCAAGACTTGATTAAGTTTTCAGAAATTTTGCAAGCTGGTTGTTAAACACAGCCATTACCAAAATTTAAATTATTAAAATCAATAAAACAAAGGTAATAAAAGTATTCAAAACATATAGTTTCCTAATTCCTTTACTTCTTTTTGTCTGTTGGTCTATTGTTCCTATGTGATGAAATACCATATACAGGGATACTTTGGTAATACTGTGGGTTTTGTTCCAGACCACCGTGATAAAGCAAGTGTCACAATAAGGCAAGTCACACAAGTCCCTTAGTGCAATTAAAAGTTATGATTACACAATACTGTAGTGTATTAAATGTGCCACAGCATTATGTCTAAAAAAACAATGTGCATACCTTAATTTAAAAATACTTTATTGCTAAAAAATGCTAATGCCATCTGAGCCTTCAGTGAGTAATAATCTTTTTGCTTGTGGAGGGTCTTGCCTTGATGTTGGTGGCTGCTGATGGATCAGAGTGGTGGTTGCTAAAGGTTGGGGTGGCTGTGGCAATTTCTTAAAGTAAGACAAGAATGAAGTTTGTTGCATCAATGAACTCTTTCTTTCACTAAAGATTTCTCTGTAGCATGTGATGCTGTTTGACAACATTTCACCTACAGCATAACTTTAAAAATTGGAGTATATCCTCTCCAACCCTGCTGCTGCTTTATCAATAAGTTTATGTTATATTCTAAATATTTTGTTGTCATTTCAGCAATGGGTACAGCATCTTTACCAGGAGTAGATTCTATCTCAAGAAGCCACTTTCTTTGCTCATCCATTAGAAACAACTTCTCATGCATTCAAATTTTATCATAAGATTGCGACAATTCAGTCACACCTTCAGACCCCACTTCTAATTCTTCTTCTCTTGCTATTTCTAGTACATCTGCAGTTCCTTCTTCTACTAAAGTCTTGAACCCCTCAAGTCATCCATGAGGTTTGGAATCAACTTCTTCCAAGCTCCTGTTCATGTTGATATTTTGACCTCCTCCCATAAATCAAAAATGTCCTTAATGGCATCTAGAATGGTGAATCCTTTACAGAAAGTTTTCCATTTACTTTGCCCGGATGCATCAGAGAAATCACAATCTACAGCAGCTAAAGTCTTAAAAAATGTATTTCTGAGTAATAAGACTTGAAAGATCTATGCACTGCAGAATGGATATTATGTTAGCAGGCATGAAAATGGCATTAATCTCTTTGTACGTCTTCATCAGAGCTCTTGGGTGACCAGATACATTGTCAATGACCACTAATATTTTGAAATGAATCTTTTTTTCTGAGCAGTGGATCTCAAGAGTGGGCTTAAAATATTCAGGAAACCATGGTGTAAACAGATATGCTATCATCTGGGCTTGGTTGTTCCATTTATAAAACACAGACAGAGTAGATTTAACATGATTCATAAGGTCCCTAGGATTTTTGAAATGATAAATGAGCACTGGCTTTCACTTAAAGTCACCAACCGCATTAGCCCCTAACAAGAGAGACAGCCTGTCCTTTGAAGCTTTGAAGTCAGGCATTGACTTCTCTCTCATGCTATGAAAGTCTTAGATGGCATCTTCTTTCAGTAGAAGGCTGGTTTGTCTACACTGAAAATCTATTGTTTAGTGTTTCCACCTTCACCAATGATCTTAGCTAGATTTTCTCGACAACTTGTTGCAGCTTCTCCATTAGCAGTTGCTGTTTCACCTTGCACTTTTATGTTATGGAGATGACTTCTTTCCTTAATCCTCATGAACCAAGCTCTCTTAATTTTAAACTTTTCTTCTGTAGCTTCCTTACCTCTCTCAGCCTTCATAGAATTGAAGAGCGATTAGACTTTTGTTTAGGGAAATGTTGTGGCTGGTTTGATCTTCTATTCAGACCACTAAAATTCTCTATATCAGCAGTGATGCTGTTTTACTTTCTTATCATTTGTGTGTTCACTGAAGTAGCATTTTTAATTTCCTTCAAGAATTTTTCCTTTGCATGCACAACTTAGCTAAATGTCTGACACAGGAGGCCTAGCTTTCAGCTTATCTTGACTTTCAACATGCCTTCCTCACTAAGCTTAATTATTTCTAGCTTTTGATTGAAAGTGAGAGACCTGCAACTCTTCCCTTCACTTGAACACTCAGAGACCATTTCAGTGTTATTCATTGGTCTAATTTCAGCATTGTTTTGTCTTGGGGAATAGGGAGGCCTAAGGAGAGGGAGAGAGGTGGGAGAATGGCCAGTTAGTGGAACAGTCAGAACACACACAACATTTATCTGGAACACCACAAGGTGCGTGCTGCTCCAGAACAATTAAAATAGTAACATCAAAGATCACTGATCATGGATCCTCATGATAGATATAATAATAATAGTATGAAAGTTTCAAATGTTGTGAGAATTACAGAAATGTGACACAGTGAGCACACACTGTTGAAAAAATAGCACTGATAGAATTGCTCCACACAGGGTTGCCACAAACCTTCAATTTGTAAAAGATGCAGTATCTGAGAAGTGCGATATAGAGAAGTGCAATAAAACAAGGTATACCTGTAACGTTGGGCTACGCTGTATTTCTTCCCAACTCTACCTTCAGTGACATCATGTTGGTAGCTTGAAATAGACCATGGTTGGAGTATCAACACCATAGAAACTGGTAAATGCTACACATTGGAGTTTGATCTATTGCTTTGTTAATTTTCCAAACCTATGAAAGTTATGGAGAAAATACTAACTAAAATTAAGTTTCAAAGTGTGTCTTATTGGTAGCTATTACATAGTGACTACCACAAAAAGTTGAGAAAATGTTTTTTCAGTCTTCAAAATCTATTTTACAGTGCAGTATTTTCTATAGACTAGACTAGTCCATCAATATTTTTTTCCGTAGTCCCAAACACAAACTCCTCCAAGTTCAGTCTTCCCTGGGATATTTTGTAACAAAAACAAAACATCTGATGGAAACTGTTGGTCAGCTCTGAACTGGCCTCCTAGCCATTTGGCTCTGCTGTACCTCCCTTGGCTAAGGCTTCAATCCCATTAAAACCTAACGGGCTGTGTCTGACAGAGCTCAGCAGTGACATCATCAACAATGGCCTGGATTGGTTCCCGTGCCTGCTGTCAGTTAAATTTCCTCCAGATTGGAGACACTACCAATCATACCAAGTGCCTCCTGGAGACAGGTTTTGATGGAATAAGCCTAAAACTATCCCATAAGAATGTTGTGTTATGTCTTGGCCAACTATGTTGATTTGCCACGTGGCTTCCACTCACATTCTACTATGGATTTTTTCCAATTGTTCTCAATCACATCTTTCAGTGAAAAAAAAAATATTTGTATATAAATCTCTCTGCCTAGGATTGTGCTATAAAATGGGAAATAATTAAAGACATTGAAATCAAGGTCTCTATTTTCCGGGTTATTCAGATTGAGTTGAGACACGTTGTGTTTTGAATGGCAAGACTGAACAGAATGTAGTAGAACTTCTGTTCAGAAAATAGTGTCCTTATGAACTAAATCAGCTGGGTATAGTGTAAGGAAGGACTTGACCAAAGTCAGGGTTTTAGTCTGGACTTGCACCCACTCACAGGATGTAAGTGTATAGGAAGAGTATTCCAGGGAGAGGACAAAGGTGACGTGAGCACAGAGATCATGGCATGGGGCATCACTGTGCATCTCTGCATGTGCTGGGGGAGGGGTGAGAGAAAAGGAAAATAGGAATGGTTCAGGCTATCTTCTCTTTTTCTTTGACACGCTCACCCCGCCATCCTGTCTTTACTTCTCATCTTGCCTTTCTGTTTCCTCAAGGCATCAACCAGGGATTTATTAATGGAATATACCTTTCAGAAGCAATGAAAAGAAAATAAGTTTCCCTAAAGTGTAGAGATTCATTCTCTTTCATTTCATCTCACCTTTCTTTGGTGCAAAGAGCCTAGAATTTGGAAACAGATTCTAGCCCACACCCTTCCACTTCTGGGCTGTGTGACCTTGTGGGAGTTTTTTAACCTCTTGGACTCTCATTTAATTCATCTGTAAATGGAGATTAATATTTTCCTTGGACAGCAGAAAGGATTAAATGAATTCATGTTATAAATATGTTCAATAGACTGTGTTCAAAAGTTGCTACAAATACCAACTTTTCTACTTGTCTTGTCAGATTTATTTAAAAAATTATTGCTAGAGGCCATGCTACACCTGCAACCTCTCTGTTTAGCTTTGTTCTTCCAAGTTTTACTTATCTCTGTTTTTTTGGCAGAAAATCTGTCACCTATATGATAGCTGGTCATATGATGCTTGATAAATAAATGAATGAATGGAGCAAGGACCATCCTGAAATCTTGTTTCTATGGAGAAGATCTGAGAGGAGGCTGTGTGTTGCTGTGCCTTCTTATTGGTCCCAGTTACTCTTTAGTCTTTTTTTTTTTTAGCTGTAAGATCACAGCAGGCCTCTGATAACCATTCCTGCTATAATGTTGCAAGAATGGTTTCCAGGACACTGGCTGAGAGAAAATAACAGAACTTGACTTTGAGTTCCATGAACAGAAAAGCTCTGAATACATTCTAACAGTATCTTATGACATTATTTCTCCCACTGTATGCTGTTTCCTGTATCCTTGCTGATATGTATTGATTGAAAGTGTCTAAAAAGAGTAGTGAGAAGAGAAAAATGAAATCATCCTAGGATATGTCTCTTACAAAACATGAGACAGAGTAGTGGGAGGGGAGGAAAGTAATCAGATATGGAATAAGGCAATGTGAACAGGGACAATAAGGAAGAATAAAAAGAAAAAGAACATTACAGTAGTGGAGATAAGGAGGAACGTGTGGAAAATGTTCCTTTATCAATTCTTAGAACCTCAGGTCCATGAGGTGGCTCTGAATTATTTTTGCCTGAAAATTAAGAGGAAACCTGGTTTTATTCTTGGCAAGAAGGCTGGATAGAATTGTTAGGGTTGCGTGGGACCGCATGTTCAAATGATGCAACCACCAGCAGTGGCAGTCTCCTCTGAATCTTTGCCTAACAGGCATCTAAACTGTGCTTGATTGCCTCCATTGATGTGGAGCTCACTATGTACAGCAAAGGCCCATTTTTTTTCTTCCCTACACTGAACTTAAATCTGTTTCTCTGTCATTTCTACTTGCTGACCTCCTATGCAAGCTCCACTGCTTACTATTGGGTGACCTTGGGAAAGTTATGCAATCAAAATCACTTCCTCACCTGTAAGGTTGGGACAGTAGTATCTAGTTCATACAGTTGTGGTAATAAATAAATAAAAGCAATCCATTTAAAACAGTAAGCATTTCCAGATCTTTCCATGCATTTTCTTCTGTGGATTACCATTTTCTCACCCATTGGAAGGTCTTTTGATTGGATCTATCGTCCTTCAAAATTCTTCCCGGTTCTCAGATTTCATCAAATTACGTGTTGAACATCCTCCCTGATCTAAACTTTATATCACCTACACATAGAACTCACAGAGTTTCAAGAATGCAAAACAATGTAGCTGACCTGATCTATCAATTCAGATTCCCTGTTGTTAAGTTAAAGGTCTGAGTCCTGCTTGCCCTTTGCCATCCAGATCCAAAAATCCACTGAAGCTCTAAGGTCATTTAGATAAGCTGCCAATCATTCCAGAGAATCATGTACAATGAGATTTAGCTGCATAAAAGCCTAAGTTCATTTTGTCTTGTTCTTTTATTTATGCTTTTTTTTTTTTTTTTTTTTTTTGAGACAGAGTCTCGCTCTGTTGCCTGGGCTAGAGTGCCGTGGCATCAGCCTAGCTCACAGCAACCTCTAACTCCTGGGCTTAAGCGATCCTACTGCCTCAGCCTCCCGAGTAGCTGGGACTACAGGCATGCACCACCATGCCTGGCTAATTTTTTCTATATATATTTTTTTAGTTGGCCAGATAATTTCTTTCTATTTTTAGTAGAGACGGGATCTCGCTCTTGCTCAGGCTGGTCTCGAAATCCTGACCTCAAGCGATCTTCCCGCCTCGGCCTCCCAGAGTGCTAGGATTACAGGCATGAGCCACCGCGCCTGGCCTTATTTATACTTTTTTAATCTTATTTTCTGTTATACTTAGAAAAGCAATACATGATTATGGTAGAAAAAGGATAAAATAAAGGAACAAAATATCCAACTTATACAAAATAGTCACATATAATTGTTTTAGAAATTTTGCTTCTTCCTCTCCAAATTTTTTCTATTTAATATACAAATAGAGAATATATGTGCTTTATAAATTGGAATTATGTTAACCAAACTGATTAATAAATCATGTTTCCCTCTACCATATATTTTGAAAGTCCTTTGAAGTTCAATGTATATACTTCATAATTTTTAACATCTGGATAATGTTCCAGTAGTTATTTACTCTGTTGTCTATTGTTGGGTGATTATGATTCTAATTCTCTGATTTTATACACAGTATTACAGGTCTATTAATTTTAGGTATATTAATTCCTACTGACTAATTGACACCAAGAAAGAATGCATGCAACAGAGCATATAAATGTGCTTATTCCTCATACAATCTATGACTCTGTATTATCAAATAAAAAGAACTTAGAACCAAGCCTAGTTCAGTAAATGTTAGCTATCGTGGTCACTGTCATTATTATTCTATTACTGCTGTTTTCTTGATGTTGTCATCATTTTCTATCTCTTCCCAGTGAATAGATTGTGATTTAATTAAAATGGATTATTTGTTTTTTCATAAATGTATCTCACACATCAAATCTCTGTATCTTGTTCCTGGTGTTCATTCTGATTAGAATGTCTTTCTCTTTCTCTCTCACCTGTCAATATCCTACCCGTCCTTCAAGGTCTGTGTTATATAAATGTCCTTCATTAACTTTCTTTTTTTTCCTGAAACCTTCAACTGCTTGATTTTCATCTTTTGAATCCCTGATCACATTTGAGACCTCTCTTTTTGAATTATAGTCATCGTATTTTTGGTGTAGGATGTAACTATTGAGTGTAACTTATTTATTTGACATTGAGGAATGTGTCTTTTTCATAGCTACATTCCCTGTAGTGCCTAGCACCCTGACAGAGACATAGTAGGTGTTTTACAAGTGTCAAACAGAAGGAGCCAGATGCTAATGAGGTATGATAGTCTTAAACATCTTTACAAAGAAGCAATTATTTACTAAAAAGAAACTAATTCATAGGAAAATCATCACAAAGGGAATTTACTATTCCTCTTAGCAGTGTATGTTGCCCTTACGGACTTTTAGCACGGCAGAGGCACAATTAATAACCGTATTGCAGGAGGCTCTTTTGGAAATGTATATCCCAGGGGACAGATTTATGCATCACTGACTCCTCCAGGGCTCACAAATCTGACCACCCTTCTACTTTTTGTTGGTCATGAACATTTGCATAGGATGATCAGAGATGGTTTGCCACATAGAAGTCAACAAAAATGGCTTTTGATGACAATGAGAATCGCTTGCATTGGTATAGGCATATTGAGTCTATAAAGTGATTTCACAGATGATATTGCATACTTTCAAATGCCAACTGAATAGGCTAGAAACCCTGTGGTTAGAAAAAGAAAAGATTAGCAACGTTTTCCATTTTTTTTGGTATGTCAGATAGCAGCAAGTGCTGTTAGTGGGTTCTCAGTAAATAAGGCTGTCCACCCACCAGGACCCAGAGACCACAGAGCCCAGTGACATCTCAAAAACCACTATGGTTATACCGATTTAAGCACTCATCCTGACCCCTAGGTCTGTACTCATTTCTCATCCTCCAGCTGAGACAAAAGCTTAAAAGTATGACTAAGGAGTTGTCAGACAACTTCAATATCTAATGACTTACAGTCATTCTTGATAGTCAGAGATTGGAATCATGACTAATCCAGCCCGAAGATATGCTTTTTCAGGTTAATCTCTCAGGCCACACTTGTTTTTGTAGCTGTAGCTGACACACTGGGATTTGTGAAAAGTCTGAAAGGAACTTAAGGGATTTATGGATAGAAGCTTGGACCTAGATAGCACCTAAATTCTAGTTCAGTCCTGTTGTTTGATGATTTGGATTTTCAGGCAGTCCCACTAGGATCTGTCTTGGCTTGAGGGATTGCCATAGAATCAATACTTTGTACTGCGGTGTTTCAGGCTAAAGTCTGTATTGTGTGACTAGACAGGGGCTCAGGGTGTTTATTCAGCCCCAGGGAAGAGAGGGAGATCTGGAGGACAGAGGTGTGATTTGTAGAGCCAGGAAGCCTTGTGGCCCCAGAAGTATTAAACAGAACCTTTGTTTATCTCATAGTAAGATGTTTTCTCTGTGGATTATGTAATTATGAGGGAATGAATGAAATGCCCACCGTAATATGCCTTCTGTTTCTGCACAGTTTAGGTAGGTCCACTTTAAGGAAATCTAATTATTTGCGATGGTAGGGGATGAGTACATAGTTTTCTTTGTAGTTTACCTTATACCTTTTGCCATATCTTAAATGTTGCATAACACAGTTTTAATAGGAAGGAAAAAAGGATATATGGCTTTATATATTTGGTTAAGAAACGGTTGATTAGTGATGCTACCATATTTTTCCTTTACACATAAGCTCCATTTCTGGTAATGTGGAACTGGCAGGGGATGAGCAGGGAAAGCAAGGCAAGGGAGGAGTCATGGTACCTGGGTTTCACATTTATGAAGGACCTGAATTTAGTTATTTGAGATTACGTGCAAATGAGGTTATCATATAGGTACAGTGGCAAGGTTGAAAGGAAGGCTCATCTTTCAATTTTGTAGTAGTGTCTCATCACTGGACCACCCTGACTGAAGTACACTGTGAATTGTTTTTGTAAAAAAATATGTATATTCATATGCACATCACTATTGTTTAAAATCATGTATTGGTATCTCTTGTACTTTTACATACAAAGAGCTTCCAAACATTGGAGGGACCTGTTGATGGTCTGCTTCAGTGCAAAGAAAGACGGCGAACTCTGAGTTCAAAAAAGAAAGTTTTTGTCTCCGATTCACAGAAAATGGGCCTTCAAAGTCAGTTCTTAGAGCCTTCCTATCTTTTCTAAATATCAAATGCAGGCAGGGCATGGTGACTCATACCTGTAATCCCACAACTTTGGGAAGCCAACGCGGGAGGATCACTTGAGGCCAGAACTTCGAGACCAGCCTAGGCAACATAGCAAAACCTCTCTACAGAAGATTTGAAAATTAGCTGAGCACAGTGATGTGTACCTGTAGTCCCAGCTACTTGGGAGGCTGAAGCAGGGGGATCGATTGAGCCCAGGAGTCTGGAGATGCAGTGAGCTATGATTGTGCCACTGCATTACAGCCTGGGTGACAGAGAGAGATCCTGTCTCCAAAAGAAGAAAAAAAAGTGACTGTGATGAATTGGGACTCCTTGAAGCCTTTAAGCATAATTTGTATATTTTATCAGACTGATAAGCTGCTGGCAGTGCTAAGAGGCCGGCCCCTATATATTTTAATGTTGGCTAAAGTTGATTGAGCCCTTCCTTTGTTGGTAAGCTCTTTACCTATATTATTAATATCTTGATTAATCTTCACCAATAGTCATATATAATAGACACCATGATTATATCCATTTTGCTGATGAGGACATTGAGGAGTAAGATGGTTAAGTAACTCTTCCAGGGTTCTACTAGTGTTAGTTTCCTCAGTTGGGTGTTTGTACTAAGGACTGTCTAATTTCACAGCCTATGTGTTTAAACCATATGTCATGCTATACTCATTGTGGGCAATCAGAAAGCTCTTACTGATTAATTTCTTGACTGTGGCATAGGGAGAGAGGGTTCCAGCCAGGCCCAAGTACAGTCAGGGATTTTACAACCCCCTGTGTATTTCAGCATTACCTGCTTTCATAAAGTCTCATCCACATTAAACTAGAAGCTGATGATCATTTACTGATTAGATTCTTAAGCTGTTTACCAGAAATCCAACCTTTTTATAAATATTTGGCCATAAGTAATAATGGAGAATGGAAGTTCTGACTATACAATCTAGAAAACTATTTTATGTTTCTCTTCCTAAGATTTTTCATATATATTTCAATTTAGCAATAAACAGAGAGAGGAAGGGAAGACATTTCAGTCATCTGACAAATATTGTTAAAAGAATGAATCCCTTTGGGATATATAATTCCTAACAAATGTCATCTTTTAAAATTCAAATGTCCTTGGGTGGAATGACTAACAAAGTTAGTTGGTAGGAAGGCAAGTCTAACAGAATGGTTACATATCTGGGCTGTGGACTCTTATAGTTCTGGGTAAAAATTCAGCTATCTTATAAATGTAAGAAGATGAACAAAACAGTTCAAACTAGCCAGTAAGCCAAAGCACTTGCTCTAGTAGTGATTAGATATGTATCATCTGGGTCCATCAAAATCTTCACAAATACATGTAACAGAAAATTCAATTCAAATTTATTAAATTAAAAAAAAAAAGATTGGTTCTGCGTTAGGCATGGTGAAAATTCTTTCATAGCTGAAAATTCTTTCAAATGGCTCCAGTGACCTCTCTCCATCTCCTGGCTTCTCTTTGTTCTTTGCTTGCTCCATTCGTAGGTGGCCTCTCCTAATGGGGTGACAACCTGGCTACAAACAAGTCCAGTCTTATATTCAGTTTCAAGTTCAGAAATGGAAGGCCTTATTTCTTAGTTATTCAAGGTAAATTACTGGGCTTAGCTTTGATTGAACATATTATCTTGTCCTGTGTTATGTCCCCATTTCTCAACTAATCACTGGAGTGAAGAGGGTGGGGTGTTCCAGGAGCCGGCTCTGTGCCCCAGGCTCCCTGTAAAATCACATCATGCCACAACAGAGGAAAGTTATTTCCTATAGACAATTGGAATACTTTTACTAAAGATGGGGGTTGATGAATTGTAGTCAGGCAAAAACAACAGAATTCTATATATACACCTTTTCTTTATAAAGATCTATGCACTACTAAATACAACTAAGGTGCATTCTCTCACTGGGAAAGAATATACATTCTTCCAAAAGGGAGGCTTGCCAGCCACCTGATGGATGGGTCTGCAGCTTTCCGGGCTGTTCTGGTCTCTGCTCTAGCTGCTGATTTGAAAAGTCTCCTCTTGCATAACAATTACACCTGGCACACTCACTTGGGAGCACAAGGGAGAATTTTCTTCATCCTTTCTTAAAGATGCAATTGTTTCTGACAGCCAGTGTCATCTGCGGTGACAGATGTCACTTTTGACTCTCATTCACAGCAGACAGCTGAGCTCAAGGAGACTGCTAGGCTTTGATGATGGCTTTAACTCTTACCTAGAAAAGCCAAAGTATGGAAATGTTTGGGTTTGTAGGATTTCCCTGGTAATATATGTAGTAGGGTGAGGGTTGGCTCTTTCTGTAGCAGAACAAAATTCATGTACTTTCCCTGTCACCAGCCATCATCATGTTCTCTTCAAATTATTCATTCAAATACACTGCAATGTAAATACCAAGGGGGCAGACATTGGGTCTTGCTTTTTGCTTTGCCCTTTGTGACTAGCACAGTGCTATCATAGAAGCTAAATACATCATAGAAGTTGACTAAATATTTGTTGAATGGTTGAGTGAATGAATGAATATGGGGATTTTAAATGACATTTAGCACTCACATGGTTATATTGTGTATGAGTGTGCATGTGTGTCTGCATGTGTGTGTGTGTATGTATAGTATAACTGGGGTCTGTCATTTTTATCTATTGCTCTTATAGGAAGTTGAAGCATAGTTGTTAGGGGATTTATATAAGTCCTAACAGGCAATTATTGCCATGACTGAAATACAGATGTTTGAGCACTATTTTTGAAATCTCTTGTGGAAATTACTCAACTATCTCAAATATCTCTCCTTTTTATAGTATTTTTCAATTCATTTATATCTTAGTTCATTCAATATGTACTCATTACATAATCACTGTTTTCCAGACATGTTTCCATTCTCATTTTGATTTTGAACCTCGCAACAAGGTATGTCTCATTCCTACATAGATATGGTAGAGGCTCAGTGGGTGATGTGACTTGGACATAACCAAAAAGGGCAAATGGCAGCACAAGAATCACACTGGGTTCCTTTGATGCCAAGTCTGATGACTTTCTGCACTGGGAAATGATGCCTTGCAGAGAATGGGGAAAGGGCTGCTCCCTTGGTTCCTCAACAACTCTTCTGTCTGGTGAACTTCATGACTGACATGTCCATTTACTGAGCTTTGTTGATGCACAGTTATAAAACGGAAGCTGTCAGACCCATTATTTTTCATAATTATGATTGCTGTTGGAACTCAGTCTAGACTTTGCTGTTGATTTCTCTTTCATTCTTTTCAGACGTAAGTTAATGAAATGGAATAGAAGGCTAAAAGTTCAGCATAGGCACAATTCTCTTTGGATCTTGAGATCTCTGAGTTACAATTTTTCAACGATTGAAAGATTTTTCAATAATTAAAAATGGCAGAGACACACTCTTGGTTTTGATTAAAAAAATAAGAATAGGAGGACAACGGATTTTGAATACATGGAGGATCAAATTTCTCTGTCTATATTCCTAACTTGGGATTATTTTCTCCTGATGGGTCATCCCTGGGTTGTCTGACTTCTGGACTGAGGTTTTTAAGAAAATATTTTTCAATTCTGAGCTCTATCATTATGCTATACAAATTTACTTAAATATGTATGCTTTAGAGTGTTTAATCACAGATTATGGAAATAATGCATATAGTGCTATGAACAAATGCTATGATGCCTTGATGACTCCATTTAGTATTTTTGTTTTCTAATAAACTCAGAAAAGATTCCCATGATCTACATTATTTTCCATGTACTTTTGTCATTTTCCAGAGCACGTTGGGATATGGAGAGTTTGAGAAATTTTTTAAATGAAACATTTTAGATTTAAAGACATGTCTCTGAATTCTAATCTTCTCCACTCTACCAGGCTACTGGTTTTGACTATGCATTTTTGGATACAAAGAATAGAGTCTTAATTAAGACGGTTCAAATAAGGTGAGTGAGTAGCAAAGTATCAGAAGGATTTTTTGTGACGGTAATAAATTAGATAGGAAAGAACATGTAACCTCCATGGGTTAGATGCTTTGTTTTGTTTTGCTTCCCATTAATACAGGGCTTTTGTATCCCCACTGTGTAGAAAACTACCTGTCAATATTAGAATCTCAGCATATATTTAAATGAATAATAAGAACAATAATATAAATGAAAACAGCTACCATTTATTGAGCATTCCCCGTGTGCCAACCACAATGCTAAGATCCTCACATGGATTAGTTTATCTTTATAATAATTCAATGAAGCTATTAATAGTACTATTATTATCCCATTTTGCAGGTGAGAAAATGGCACATTAGTCAATTAAATGATTAGCTCAAGATTACAAGATAGTAGTTACGGGAACTGATACGGGAATATAGGACTATAGATGTGAAAGGCAGTGCCCTTTGCCATGACCAGAATCAAAAACAGCAACTGCTGGAGATAAGCCAAGTCTGGTAAGAAATGGAACACTCAGTGTTATCTCATAGCATATTTCTTTCTCTCACAGACCGCATAAATGGTCTTCAATTGTTTTTATTAATTTTCTTCTCTTTTCTCACTCATGACTTGCCCATTCCTTCCCTCTTCCCTGAATATGTTTTCTATTCAGACTCTGATTTCTGCTACCTTATAGATTCTGCTTCTTGGTAACCTGGGGTTACCATGACCTCTTTCATCTTAATTTTATTTCAGAGAACTAAGTCTACCTCATACCCTCATCTTTACAAAAAGATCCATTTAATACTTTCAGCTTCAGTTCCTGTTGCTAACCATATCCTTTCTTCTTGAGTTTTTAAATGCAGATTCTTGAGAGCAAGAATCCAGTTCATCTAGCTCATTTTGGGGGAATGGTCATGTGGCTGGAAAGCCAGTATATGCACTGGCTGCCTCTATGTCCAGTGTCTAACCCAGGTCCACTCCACTGAAGTTTGGGCAGGACGCTCACTACACTTGGGATAGGGCTGGTTCAATAGCTCTCTAGTGTTTGGGAGCTGTAGAAATTTCCATTAATTTTTATGTGTCTCTAAAACATCATCCTTATCACCTGGGACTCATTAATTGTATATGATAATATATTATATAAAATAGAATGTACAATTTAATATTAAATATACATTATATGTATACCCATGGATAGTTTAAAAATAAAAGAAAATGTTTATGCTTGATTCAAAGCTTCAGCAGTGTTATCAAGTGCCAGGGTCTTCTTTTTTTCTCATCTCATTATCCCTCTCTGTTAGTGTCATTCTCAAGTAAAATTCTTCCCCATATAGCTCATAGAAACTGAGAGCTTATATTTTTACATGTCCAGGTTTAGAAAAAAGAGGAACTATACCTCTGTCTTTTAACACAACACAAGTCCTAGCAATAACCCAGATTGTGTCTCAATGGCTCATATTGGGTATGGACCCACTCTTGATCCCACCACAGTGGTTGGGTGAGTGGGGAGGCAAGGAAATGCTCAAATGAGCCAGATTGAATAACTTGCCCTCCATAGAAGCTAGAGATAAGGTGAACTCCATACCACACAAACATTTCATAATCTAAACAGAATGAGGAAGATTTTTCAGAAGAATGTCATGGTGCTCCCCACGAAAGAAGAGTAGATAAGCACAGATTTTTCAACTGCAGCTTGGAACTTCTGTGCTGGGTTTGAGCCTGAAAGGGAGTAGAGATTCATGCTTTCCATTCCAGGTCTCTAGTAGCCTTATCATGAATGAAATCAGTAGTTCAGGAGTTAGTTGTGTGACAGCCCCTCAGCTGAAATGAACCAGTCAGCTGGGTCAGAACCCCAGACTGCTTCAAGAAAGCCCAGTTTTCTCCTCTCCCAAAGCTGGTCAGAAGGCTTCTGCTGCCCATTACAATAATAAACAAGGTCCTTTAGAAGATGAATTTTAGATCTCACAGTAAATACATAAGGTGTGAAAGGAGGCAGATCATCTGGGGGAAATGAATTTTAAAAAGTTCTGGTTTTATTCCTGATTAGGCGTGTGACCTCAGGCAAATTACTTGGTAACTATGGGCATCAGTTTCTTTATTCAAAAGATGACAAAATTGGATTTTTTTTATAGTTTCTATTACCCTGCTGAAATTTCCCATCTGTTCACATATCTTGTCCACCATTTATTTTAGATTTTAACCTACTTTTTATCATTACTTAAATTCCTTGTATTATACTGCTAACATTTGGCTTATCTCTGAGTCTCTTTCTATTGATTATTTCTTATTTTGACCATAGGTCACATGTTCTTCTTTCTTTAGTGTCTACAGTTTTTGTCTCCTACACACTATGCACAAAAGATCAGCAGAGACTTAAGTAAGCATTATTTGCCTCCAGAAAATGACATGTTCCTATTCTGTGAAGCTAATAGTGCTGGGAGCTGAGTCAATCTCACCTATATTTAGCTTTGATGAAGCGTTAGATTCAGTTCACCTAGAGGATTTTCCCTTCAGCAGGACTCGAGATCTGAGTACTAGTAAGATTTCTCGGATCTCTTTCTCTGTTAAAGCCTCTCCTAGCATTTTGAATCTCTGGAGGGTTCTCCTGGCTCTCCATGCTGGTCCATCTTGGAGCGTCTCTTAGCCCTCCTGCCCTGCCTTCAGCCTTTGGAGGACCATTGAAGGTTGAAGGACCGACTTGTTGAAATCCTGAGATTCCTTGTTAGACATTCTCTCAGCTCTCCTGAGCTGCCACTGTGCATCAGAACAGCACCTTCAAGCACTCAGTGAAAGCTGTAGCAAAGCGTTGGTGAATAGGTACAAAATTTCTCTGTGTTTTCAGGCTTCTTAAGATTCTAATCGCTCATGCCAGCTTGCATATGGTCATTAAAAGTTTGTGAAAAGTTTGGCTAGTTTATTCTCACCCATATGTGAACAGATTCTTCTCCCTCCCACGGTTTCACTGTGATAGAAATAATGGTTTATTCTTCTTTTTTAAGAAGGTCTTACCGCTTTCTGAAATTTATCAATAGCTTTGTTTCCTTGCACCCTCAGCATTCTGTGGCTAATCCAATGTGTTCTTAGGGTGGGAATAATGGTCTTCTAGATCCTAATCAGATGTCCTCCCTTCAGGTAATTTTGAATGATAGCTTTTAACTTCTGAAGACATAGGGAATCTGAATAAACTGTTAGAGACATAGTGGGCATTGTACATCTGTGCAATCAGAACCTGTTTCATAACTCTTTCTTTTGGCTCCCTTTTTAATAGTTGAATAATAGACCCAGTTAACAATATGGCAGCCAATGACAAAAAGTAGTGACGTAGGTGGGATACCAACAATTGCCTAAGGCAATCCCAGCTGTGCCCCAGCACTGCTAAAGCATATCATGAGCATATTTGTTGTTGTTGTTGTTGTTTTACTGCTTTATTTTTGTTGTGATTGTTATTTTCTTAAAAAAGTACTATATTGTTTGAGGAAAAAAAATGTTTTCCTCAAATGATGATGTTAAGGTACTTACTTTTGCTTTTACCAAATGCATAGGAGGAATGTCTAAGCTACATTCTGTGGAGAAGAGGTAATTTTGACCAGATATCAAGCAGTTAGGTCGCAAGTGGAAATAGCATCTCTGCTGGATTTCTACACTAGGGGTATAGCTATTTTGGATCTGCTGTGGCAATTATGCATAAGGAAGAGACAAAAAACATTTTATTTTCCAGAGAAGTGGGGGACAGAGCCTTGATTAGGATCTCAGTCTTTTAGTGAAGCACTGACTGCCTTTTGCTTACTCAAGAGTTCATGGTCCTCAGTGTCCTAGGAATCTAAGTCCTTAACACTCATTCCTTATTAACTAAATCACCCACTTCACAAAGGCATAAAGAGATTTTACTTACTTTCAATAAGTCTAGGTTTCCAAGCCCTTTCTCACATCTCTCAATGTTGGCCTTTTATAGCATGAACACTTCGGTCCCCAGAAAATCTATTAAATCATCTACAAGGACAAATGAATGACATTAAGTGCAAGGTGAGTTTGCAGCCAAATTGATTGTTTCCTCAGCTGATATCAGTGGAAATCTACTGAGTCTCTACTGCATTCGTGAAAAACAGATCGTGTTTGACAAATGTGGCTGGATATTTTTATACATTTCCTCTATTGCCTGATAAGTAGGAGTGAGGGAGATGGAATTTATCTGAATATTTGTAAAGTGCATGACACTGAACCCTAGGTGGGATGATTTATGAAACTAGTAATGCTTCCTTTCCTGGGGGAGTAGAAGTCATCTGGCTCAGTACTGAGGAATATAGGCTTTGGAGTCACACCTGGGTGACTTGAGTACTGACTGTACCATTTATTTGGGCAAATTTCTATGTGCCAATTTCCTCAGGGTAATAGAGGCATCTATTATTTACCTCTTGTTATTCTTTTTATTATACACGATGGTATTTGTGCAGAATTTTGCGCAGTGCCTGACACACAGTTGGTTCTTACTAAGTGGTAATCATTGTAATAGATGGAAATTAGAAGGCTTCAAGAAAACTCAATAGCAAGTATAGCAATAACTCTCAGGGACTTCTTTAGTTGTTCTAGTGTACTCATTTTATTCTAGCCTGGAGGTCTGCTTGGATATTTTCTGCCAGTACAATTGACTAGCAGAGAATTTGTTGCTCAAAATCTGTTCAACTTTGTAATGCGTGAAAAGATTTAGCAGGAGTGTCTTGTTTGTTATTCTATTTAGGGTCTGCACAGCTCAATATTGAATGGAGTTTGTACCCTAGTAGGAAAAGAGAAAGAGAGAAATTCAGCTCCAAAGTTCCCTAAGTATTGGGGTGAGACCACCTGGAATTCAAAATGTTACTGTGGATAACTGAGAGCTGAATGTCTGAAGGTGTAGAAAATGGAAGACTAAGGTGGAGGCATGTTATTTCTTGGGCTCTCCACACCAAGATCTCACCTACCAAGTCTGATATTTATGCCCATAGTCAGGTAAGAATGTTGTCAGGATTAGTAACAGATCCTACAAAACTATGCCAAACAGAGCACAAAGGAACAGTTATTCATCTTGTCCCTGGTTCTTTAGCTATTTCCTTACCCACTTCCCATTTCCAGAGGGGGAAACAAGAGGCAGAAAAGTATAGTGGTTAAGATAAGACAAGAGGTTGGGGTCAGATAGTCTGGGTTCGGATCCCTGCTCTGCCTCTTTGCAGATGCTAAACCTCAGCTTCTCCAACTAAAAAGCTGGAGTAACAATGCTTACGACACTGGGTTTTTGTGAGTTAAAAGATAAGGCGTGTAAAACATCATGTTCAATAAAGCTTAGCTCTTCCTCTTAAGTCAGAGAAGAAAGCTTAACCTTATACATTCTCCCTCTTAAGGCTGAAGATACATGAAGAACCAGATGTCGGGGGAGGTGATTCTGGGCCATAAACCACATTTTTAAAGGAGACTCCATTCATTTTACTACTTTCAACCGTATACTCATAGTGGCTGTCACTTGAGGTCTGCAGAGGAGAAGTAGAAAAGGAGATGAGGTGGAATTTCGTAATATCTTTCTTTCCCGAATTCAGTGAGCACATAGTTGTGAGTAAGAGCTTCAAAATCTGCAAGATGTCATTGGTGTCAGTGCCAGGAATGAAACAGTGCCAAACCACCAATGACTGCCCTGGCTTAGCCAAGCATTGATCAGTCAAGGTTCAAGCTTTGAGATGTATGCTGGGAGCTCCTCTAGGATAAGAGAATCACTGGCTGTAGGGGCTGCAAGCCAGTAACAGTGTGCCCATCCTTCCATCAGGGAGGCCAAGAGGGCTAATAGGGACCAATGGGCTATTTGCAGCAAATAGCCACACTCAAGACATCTCCCTCTGTGAGTCCTTTTGTAGTTCTCCACAGTTTCTGCCAAAATGTAGAATGGAAGTATCAATTTCAATAGAGAAATTTTGCAAATACTGACTCTGCTATGCTAATTATATAAAAAGTTAGATGCCCAGAACAACAGAGTGGAATCTTAACACTGTGTCTCATTTATCTTTGTAGTCCCCTGGGCTTAGCATAAAGCTTACAATAATGATTCTTTAAGAAAAATATTTGTTCACCATCTCATTCACACTCCCTTATTTGTTCATGTACAGAGACCATCTATCCCATCCCATTCATCATGCCCATTATGTAGATAAGAATATTGAGGCTCTGAGAGGGGAAAATACTTGCTCAGGATGACATCCCTACTCAGTGATTGAGCAAGACTAGAGTTATTTGATTGCAAGCAACAGCTATCCATTGTAGTAACTTAAGCAACAGGCAGATAAACTGACAGACAAGTAAGAAAGATACTGAACAACTTGTGGAATTGAAGGAAGAGCTGAAGACCCAGGTGTTAGAAAAGACAGAAATAAACATGCTCCATGGTCTCAGTGGCAGGAACTGATGAGTAGTCTTTCCAGGATTCTGCCATCAGATCTTTAAGCCTCAGCCACTTCATGCATGTGATTGCCCAAGATACAAATTCTTGGAAGGGGAATCTGATTGTCATTGAGTCAAATCTTGGGTCCTCCACCTAACCTGTGGTCAGGGACTCGGGACTCCATGATTGACATTCCTCCAGAATACCTGAGGTCAGAGTCAGGGTCAAACCCCCAAAGGATGCTGAGAAAACAGAAAGACAAACAAAAATATGTATGAAACAAGTGTATACTGTATGTTTAAAACAAGACAAAACTTTTTTCCAAGGGCAAAGAATTAACTTTAAAATATATAATTGTTAACTTTCTAGAAAGTTCAGAAACAGGCATCTGCTTGATCTGGGATGGTTTCTTTAGTGTAGCTTCAGACTGATGGATAATGATCAAAGCCCTTGGGACCACCTCCAGCTTTTCTTCCTGAGATATGACCCAGTTTCTGGGTTGCAAGTAAGAAACTTGCTGTCCCAGGGCTTAACCTGTATCTAGAGAGTGACTCAGACATGATGCAGAAAGTACCCAGTGTAGAGTATCTTAACCCTTGTTGAGCATTTAAATCACTTGGAAAATCTTATTTGCAGGATTTTTAAAAACCATATTAGTCACAAAAAAAAATACATGTAATGCATAAACATTGATCTATTCAAACAAACCATAAGTTATGGGATATATTATATATATATATATATGATTCTTATTGACTAGGGCTTAAAACTTTTTCAAGGTCTCTGCCAAGAAAATGGAAAACTGCACATTCATGATGTTGATGCTCATTAAAATAACAGGACACATCTTAATCCAAGTTCCATTAAGTTAAAGAGAAACACACTATTGTCACGTAAATGACAAATGAATAAAGATAAAATGTATAATCCTTGTGGAAATTTAAGAAAAAAAAAAGAAAGAAACCATATTAGTCATATCTTGTACAGAGCAAGGATTATCCTGAAGCAAAACTATGACCCAGGGAGAAAGCATAGCCTGAGGATAAGGAGAACTGGGTCTGGGTCCCTTCTCTGTCATTTGCTAGTTTGGACAAGGTTGCTTCACCTTCCTTGACCTCAGTTTGTTAATCTATGTAACTGATGAGGATGTCAAATTAGACGCTTTCTAATAAAATAGCATGAGCAAATGTGAAAATGAGTAAATGTTTTAAAACTTGATAAAACTAAACTCTACTCCATGGTCGAGCCTTACTTTGATTCTTTTAAACACAATTTCAGGACATATAGAAATAGATAAAATAGATACCAATCAAACATTTAAAAAAAATATTTTAATTGCATCTTTGTTCTGTCTCTAAAATAATGCAAATCATCATTGACATATTATGGCCACTGCCTTCTGCCCTCTGATGAAGGTGTGATTGTTTTGAATGCCTGAGCAGTCACTACTGCTTCCGCAAGCTATGAGTCACTTGGACAAACTGGTGGGCACAGCAGGTTAACAGGACACTCAACCTCTTCTTTACAATTATCTCAAGAGCAGAAATTTTAGGCAATGTTGGCATTCAATCATGACTCTTGGATCTCATTTGCGGCACTTGGAAAAGTTCCCCTCTTAATAAAAACATTAATGAGCAACTAAGCATAATTTCTGAACAAAGAGAACACTTTTAGAGGGATTTTGCAAATATTGCACATTTTTTTTTCTTTTTTATGTATAATTTAACTTCTTTGGTGGGGGCCATAGAGTTTAATAGTCATATTTTATTTCTACCCTTGGAAAGAAAAGAAAATTACATTGGATATCAGCAGATCTTGAATAATCCAGGCACTCTTTTGAATTCTAAGATAGAGTCTTAATCTTTGTTCTCAGGGAGCTCACAGGTGGTGGGGAATGGCGAGGGGGTGCTCCCCATTATCCCTCCCATGCATGATATAGAGATGTCATCAATATCTACCTGTCAGGTTAGCTAAAAACCACCTTCTGCATAAGCAAGCCCAGCTAGATGTTCAAGTGCTCTGGTTGATTGGCTATCAATCACGGTAGGGAGGGGGTGAAGCAGACATAGGAGATAGATTAATGGGGAATACTTATTACTTTTCTATATAATTTGCAACTTTAAGAAATTTTTTTTTCTAGTACTAGCATTAATAAAATAAATTCATGAAAAGACAGCCTAATGATCAGACTTATCTGCCACTTTGATATTATTAGATTCCAGGGCGTAAATGTCTCTCATGATTATAAAGAGGGAGTTATGGGCTTTTTCTCTGTGAACCCTAAGACCATCTTATCTCCATCTTCATTCCTCCAGGTGGTTAAGTGGAATGTGTAAATATTCCCCCTACTGTGATTATTGGTGCAGCTGGCCAAAGATACTCTATTTTAAAGATGCTGATGCAAGAAGATAGGAACATCAGGAACTCTGCCTGGGGTTGGACTGGCCTGGCTGCCAGGGTCCTGATTCAAATAGAAGTGGCAATGGGACTTTTGCTGAGACTATGTTGAAGCTGTAGTTTGTCTTAGTCAGGTTTGTTTTTTGTTAAAATTAACACGTATATCCTTAAATGAGCTGAAGTATTAAGGGGGCTATTGTATAAGAACACAGGAGCATTTAATGGAACTCAGGAGTGTTAATTATAGTCTGACCTCTGAAGAGACTGGGTTGAAAGATTGAGTGTCTACTCTCTGCCTCCCTTTCTCTCTCTCTGAGGCCATATGGTCTCTCATTTCCCTTTTTTTCTGTGCCTTAGCTTCATTCTTCTCCTTTTTGACACTCCTGCTGAATCTCCATCTCTGCCCATATGGCAGAAGACAGCTGCCCCCGGCTTCCTCATTCACATGCCCTTGACATTCACATGTCAAGCAGTGAGTGAAGACTGAAACTCTCATATCCTTGTCTTCTAGTTCCTAGGAAAGAGTCTCTGGTCAGCCCAGGTGGGCTCATTTTATCCACCTATGGTTCAATCACGGATTTTTGTAAAGACCTGAAAGCCCACATGTGGACTCCAAGAAAAAAGAATCCTATATTAAGCATGGTGGTGAGCCTTTCACGCACATTATCTGTCTGAAATTCACAGAGACCCCGAGGTCAATACTAGGATTTCATTTTATACATAACAAAGCAGAGTCTCAGAGCAGCTAAGTAATTTGCCCAGGATCATACACTTGTAAATGGTAGCAGTGGAGTTTGAACCCAGCTCTTCTTACCTTGAAAATCACATGCTTTTTTTTTACCACTACCGTCTCTTGCTTTAAAACAGGGTATCTTAAACTTCAGCTAGCATCAGCATCACCCTTGGTGCTCATCAAATCCCAGATTTCTGGCCCCTATGCCCAGAGATACTGATTCTGTAGGTCTAGGGGTGGGGCTGGAGAATTTGCATTTCTAGCAAGCTCTACTGTAGAGCCAATGCTGCTGGTCCAAGGACCACACTTTGAGTAGCACTGCTCTGAACAACTGAGAAGTTAACCTTCTCATAAATTAAGAAATCCCTCTGAGTTGTAGGCATACCCCAGAGATAATCAGAATAAAAGAAGTTCTTGTGAGTTCATTTATTTACTTTGTCTAATTCCAATGTTTCCTCATTTATCTTTAAACACATCTTCTGAGAAAACTCTTAGGATACTTACATTTTGAGGGACTCTCAGGAATCCTGGATACATACACAGTTATTAGAGGCCATCATGGAAGTCTCCTTGCATATTTTTCCCATTAATCCTCCACTCAAATAAAAAAATTACTCTGATGCATTAGAGAAATAATTCTGAATAACACTGCCTCACTGGGAGATAGCAGAGCTCAGTTTCCTGAACTGGGATATACACAAACTTCACTCTTCTCATCCCATATTTTTTAAGAAAAAATTTTGCAGGCAGCAGTGAGAATGAACTCACTACTACCACATTCAACATCATGGATGAATCTTACACGTCAAGCACTGCACCAGAAAAGCCAAACACAAAAGAGCACATACTACATGTTTCCATTTAGATAAAGTTCTAAAATAGGCCAAACCAATCTATGGGGGTAGAAGTTAGGACTGTGGTTGCTATTGGGGCAGGGTAATGACTGCAGGGTGAGGGCATAGGTGATGGGAGTGCACTCCCAGGTGCTAGTGATGTTCTGTTTTTTGATCTGGCTGCCCGTTGCATGGGTGTGTTCAGTTCACGGAAAGTCATTAGCTTGTACACTTAGGAGATGAGCACTTTCCTCCTGTACAGCTGTTATATCCAGCACAAAGATTCAGAGATTTAAAAAAGGTGCCGTGTAGAAAAGCAGTATGTGAAACTATATTGACAGATGTATTACAAATTTGCTAAACTTTGACACTTAGAAAGAATAAACGTGAAAGAAAACATTCTAAAATGTTAACTATGGCTACCTCTAAGTGGTGGAAATGTGGCTGGATTTACTTTTTATACTTTTCTGCATTGTCTCAATTTTCTGCAGTGTGTATGTATTTATAAAGATATTTTAACCTATTGAGTTATACTTAGAAGATTTTGTTAAAAAATTCGATTTTATTAAAGTAAAAGTAAATAAGAGGATCTAGTCCCACTAAATTCAGAAACAGAAACCCACAGCCTGCAAATATCTATCTAATACAAATGTCAAAACAAAAAGGTGGCCATGGGAATTGAGGGGACTTGACATTTACTTTATCCTTCGTAAATGATATTTCCCAAGGACCACGTTCAGCTTCTACTGGTATCTATAAAGCAAGATTCATGAGAGAAAAGCACTTAGTAAGTGAGGAAATGATAGTTTCATGAGGGTTGCAAAACAGGATACAAATGTCCGAGGACTAAGTGATAAAAAGTGGTAAATGAAATTTTTGACCAAAGCTCAGAGATGGTAAAAATTCCAGAAAACCCATCTTGTTTGTTCTCTAATACTTCTAATATTTGTGACAGTGAAAAAATTGAATAAAAATATAGATGTGTCTGTGACCGGAAGTTTTAAAGCATTCTTTCATCATTTTCCCTTGAAGCTCTAGGAAGGTAAAGGTTTTCAAAGAGGTTATACATGTTATGTTAAGCATCTCAACATTTTTGACTAAAGAAACATTTAAAGTTTCTTGAGAGTCAAACAGGAAAAAAGAATGATGATGTGATCTTCCATTCTGGTCTCTAAGTATTTCCTGAAATTTCACTAGCCCTGGCAACATCAAACACCCAAACAAGGAGGAGGAGCCATGGGAAAGAGAGGGCAGTGCTAACCTGGCTGGTCAGTTGCACACTACTTTGCTGCATTTTGGAATCAGTCTCCCTGGGTCACTATATATGTGACTTTTGGCAAATTATTTAACCTGTCTGAATCTCAGCTTTCTCAGCTATAAAATGTGAGTAATTTTTATTCATTCCCCATAGGCTTATTATGAGGATTATAAAAAATTACATATGTACCAGTTATTAATTCATTGCCTCTCATCTCCAAATTCTCCCTTCAATACCTGCTCTGCAATAATGGACGGGCTTCCTTTAAGCATTTCTCCTTTACTACGACCACAATGTTACGCTTTCTTAGTAGAGGGCACTGGAAGGACATTGAAGGAGGAAAGGGGTTCTCCTGTTGATTCCAGAAGCTGCACTGATAGTCATTGGTGTGGGTGGGAGGACATCTGGTAGGGCTCTGCCCCCATTGTGAGCCCAGAACATGAGTCCCTTGATGACTTAGTAGCCCCAGTTAGTCTCACCTTCCCATGGCCCTCTCAAAAGGATACTGCACATCCAGAATTCCTGCCCATACCTCTCCAACTTCCTCTGCCTGTTCAGTTACTAGCTGTATCCCACTTATGCCCCAAGTGTTGCTTCCTGCTTGCCCAGCAACTGTGGACTAGCTTTGACCTGGCAAATTTCTCTACCGTCGAGTGAGTTGCAAACTTCTCCAATGAGGTCTGAACCCTAGCCTTGGCAAGAAGACTCCTTTCCAAGTTTGTACATTTTGGGGATATTCTCCCCTAGATCTCCTACCATATAGAGTTCTTTATAACTTATAGTTTTTTTGTTTTAATCATAGGATTCAGAAGCTTTTCTTATAAACAACATAGAGAGTTAAACTGAGGAAGCTCAGAGTCAACAAAATAGTGTCCAGCCAGTGACCTATTTTTATACAGCCTATGGTCTAAGAATGTTTTTTTACCTTTTTAAGGGTTAGATAAAGGAGGAGGAAAAGGAAATGTATGAGGAGGTGAAGACTAAGAAGGAGAAGAAAAGGAAGAGGAGGACTAGAAGGAAAAACAGACCTATTTGGCCTTCAAAGCCTAAAATTTTACTATCTAGTGCTTTACAGAAAAAAATGGCCAGACCTACTGAAGTATACCATAGCAATCTGTATTTTAACAAATGCTCCTGGTGACTCTGATGTGAGCTAAAGTTTGAGAACCACTGGACTGAGAGTAGCCAATCCACTGGCCACTGTGTTCAGTTCTTAAACCTATTGTACAAATGACCAACAGTAACTCAGGATTTGTGTGGGAGCTCCCAGAAAAGAGGTCTCTTCTCCTGAGTAGCATGGTGTAAAGATGGAAGTTCTGCAGCCATTTTAGTCCCACAAGGGGAATATGTGTGGCTGGCAGGCAGAAGATAAGAGCCTGAGGATTAAACCAAAATGACAGCAAGCAAGAAAAAAAGGCAGAGAGAACCCAGGTCCCTGATGACTTCCTTGGAACTGCCAGATCAAGCTCACCTGCCTCTGGACTTATCAGATACATATGTCCCAATAAATTCACTCTAGAGCAGCATTTCTCAACCTCTGCACAATTGATGGTTTGGGCCAGATAGCCCCAGTTGTGGCAATTGAAAGTGTTTTTGCACATTGCCAAATATCCTCTGGAGACAAAATCACCTTTAGTTGAGAAAGAGCCACTGCTCTAGAGTTTCAACCCATTGGAACTGTGTTTTTAGATTCCAGCAACATAAATATTTTAATGGATCCTGTATGTGTTCAAACATTGTCATATATTATCAAAATTATTAGATTCAAATGGTTCTCTTAGCAACCAATACTCATAATCAAGGAAATTTTCCTGGAGATATTGCTGTTTGAGTGAATGGACTCTGGATTCTTTCTTTGGAGAATATTATAACATAAACATCATCTCCAAACCCACATTCCATATTATCCATAGAACTTTTGGGCATTGTTTGTTCTTTTCTTTCTCCCAAGTAGCTGTGACTACAGGCGTATACCTTCATGCCTGGACAAGTTTTTATTTTTTTGTAGAGATGGGATCTTGCTATGTTGCTCAGGTTAGTCTTGAACTCTTGGTCTCAAGTGATCCTCCTGCCTTGGCTTCCCAAAGTGTCAGGATTACAGGTGTGAGCCACCATATCCAGCCTTGGGCATTGTTTCTTATGGGTCTATGCTCAATGTTCCTGCTCTCAGTGGATGTTTAACCTCCCTGGTATGTGTCTTATTCTCTGTTCTGTGTTACCCACATATAAAACTCAGTTCCCATTTCCTGATTTCTGTGAAATGAGTTTTGGGACACAGTGGGCATGGAGGATATGCCCAGACTATGAACTCTACAAGGACAGCCAATAAAGGGTAGAAAAAAGCTGTGTGCTTACATGTATTCCATCAGCATTGGGCATGAATCTTAAACAATATTTGGTTCAAGTGAGAATGTCATATTGATTAATATCATCTGGGCTATATCCTATGCCTGTGTGCACCACTGGGGGTACCTGAGAATGGGCTGACTCCACCTGGCACTCCCCTAGTGCCCAAGCACACTACCCTGATGCCTGGGAATTACCCTACCCCATCAGTCACCCTGGCTGCACGCACACACTACCAGAGAGCCTCACAACAGCCTAGAAAATGTGCTGCCAGCACCCAAGTACACTGTCTCAAGGCCTGGAAATCACCCCACCCCATCTGCCACCTCTGACATCTGGGGCTCCTCCTGAGTGCCTGAGGATGGACTTGCCCAACATGTGACTACCATCACAGTTGGCACCCACCTGCACAAGCTACCTGGTGCCTGGGGATTGGAACACGCAGCCCATAGAAACCCCAACTAACACCAGTGAGTGCTTCCTGGCAGCCCAAGGGTTGTTCTGCTACCACTACTACCATCATCTATATCACACACATAGCTCAGGAGCCCAAGGACTTGCCCACTTGCCTGGCCTACTGCTACCACTATCAGCACCTGAGCAAGCTACTGGATGCCCAAGAATTGGCCTACTTGGACCTACTAATACCAGTGCCCATTTATATTGCCCAGAAACCTAAGGACAGTGATGCTTGCCCCACCACTGCCACACTGGGGACTGAGGACTGGTCCACCTGGCATACCATCCCAGGTAAAACCTCTCTACCACCTAAGTCATTAAAAAAATCACAGACTCCCCTTTGGTGATATTTATAGCCAAAGAAATCATACAGAGACCATACCACTGCACGCATTCAGAATCAAAGCTTAATTATGCTATCCAATAAGCACCATAGATACATATACAAGAAAAAGTCTTCTTCTACAAAAACCAATCCAAAAATAATGTTTTAACTGTGACTGTTACACTTGATGAAAGTATATCGATGAAAGTATTTCAATGAAAGGGCATAAGAAACATGAAAATGCAAGGAAATATGAGACCTCCAAAGGAACACAATAATTCTCCACCAAAAGATTCCAAAGGAAAAGAATTTTGAAATTCCCTAAAAAGAATTCAAAATAATGATATTAAAGAGGCTCAGTGAGATACAAGGGAACACCAATAAACAATACAAAGAAATCAGAAAAACAATTCAGGATATGAATGAGAAATTCACCAAAGAGCTAGATATCATAAGAAAAAAGAACCAAACAGAAATCCTGAAACTGAATAATTCAATGAATAAAATAAAAAATAAAATTCAGAGCTCCAACAATAGACCAGATCAAGAAGAAAAAAGAATTTCAGAACTTGAAGACAGATCTTTCAAAATAACAGAGTTGGACAAAAACAAAAAGATTAAAAAAAAAAAAAAAAAGAATACAGAAACATGGATGGATCTGGAGAACATTATTTTAAGTGAAATAAGCCAGGTACAGAAAGACAAATATTTCATTTTAATACTCAAATATGAGACCTAAAAAAAAATTGATCTCAAGAAAGTAGTGAAGAGAATGGTGGCTACTAGAGATTGGTCAGGGTGGTGGGATGGGGTAATGAAGAGATGTTGGTGAAGGGGTAATTCTGTTTAATAGAAGGAAGAAGTTCTGATGTTCAGAGGTACAATGGGGCAACTATAGTTGATGATAGTTTACTGTATTTCAGAATATCTAGAAGTTTTCAAATGCTCCCAACATAAAGCAATGATGAATGTTTCAGGTGAATCTTGTCCCAGTTACCCAGATTTGATCATTGTATGTTGTGTGCTTGTTTCAAGATGTAACATGTAATGTAATCCATGAATATGTATAATTATTATGTATCAATAAAAAAAATAAAAAACAAAAAAACAAACAAAAAAAAGAATGAAGAAAGCCTACATGACATTTGGGACACAAAAAAGCAAAATATCCCAATTTTACATGCCCCAGAAGAAAAAGAGAAGCTTAATGGCATGGAAAAGCTATTATTTCATGAAATAATAGCTGAAAATATTCCAAGTCTAGCAGGATATTTAGACATCCAGATGTAAGAAGCTCAGATATCCCCAAATAGGTAAAATCTCCCTGGAACATTATAGTCCAACTATCAAAAGTCAAAGACAAAGAGAGAATTCTAAAAATTGCAAGAGAAAAGCATCTAGTCACATATAAGGGAACCTCTATCAGATTAACAGCAGATTTCTCAGAAGAAATTTTACAGGCCGGGAGAGAATGGGATGATATATTCAAATTGTTGAAGGAAAAAAACTTCTACCAAGAATACTATACCCACAAAAGTTATCCTTCATAAATGAAGGAGAAATAAACACTTTCCCAGACAAAAACTGAGGAAATTCCTCACCCCTAGATGAGTCCCACAAGAAATGATTAATGGAGTCCAACACCTGGAAGTGAAAGGACAACATTGGACATCATGAAAACACACAAAATTATAAAACTCACTGCTAAACCAAACACACAAATGAGGATGAGAAAGGCCTCAAATGATACTACTACAGAAAGCCACCAAACCATAAAAATAAACAATAAGAGATAAAGAAAGAAGAAAGGATATACAAAACAACTAGAAAACAACTTTCAAGATGACAGGAATGAACCCTCACATATCAATAGTAACCTTGAATGTAAACAGATTAAATATGCCACCTAAAAAATATAGGCTGGCTGAGTGGATAAGACAGCATGACCCAACTATATACTGTCTACAAGAAACTCACTTCACTTGTAAAGACACATATAGACTGAAAGTAAAGGGATGAAAAAACTATTCCACACAAATGGAAACCAAAAGTGAGAAGGAGTAGCTATACTTACACAAGACAAAACAAGCTTTAAATCACAAACAGAAAAAAATAAATAAATAAATAAAAGACAGGAATGGACATGCTTGAAGTTCTGACTCGGGGGGATGGGGGGTGGGGGGAGGGAATGGGTGTATACCTACATGATGAGTGTGATGTGCACTGTCTGGGGAATGGACACGCTTGAAGCTCAGACTCGGGGGGGATGGGGGGGCATGGGCAATATATATAACCTGAACTTTTGTACCGCCATAATAAGCTGAAAAAAAAAAAGACAAAGAAGGTCATAATATAATGATAAAAGTATCAAGTCAGCAAGATGATATAACAATTTTAAATAGAAATGCACCCCAAACTAGAGCATCCATATATATAAAGCATATATTATTAAATCTAAAGGAAGAGATAGACTCTGATATGATAAGAGTTGAGGACTTCAACACCCCACTCTCTGCATCTAGACAGAAAATCAACAATAACAACAATAACATAAAAAATTAGATTTAAACTGTACTTTAGATGAAATAGACCTTACAGAAGATTTCATTCAACAGCTACAGAATACATATTCTTCTCAGTGGCACATGGAAAATTCTCCAGGATAGACCATATATCAGCCACAAAACAAGTCTCAACAAATTTTAAAAAATGGACATCAGATCAAGTATCTTCTGAGACCACAATGGAATAAAACTAGAAATCAATAACAAGAGGAACTTTGAAAGTTATGCAGATGCATAGAAATTAAACAACATGCTCCTGAATGATCACTGGGTCAATGAAGAAATTAAAAAGGAAAACAAAAAAAATAAGGTTATATAAAATGCATATCAGAATGTACTTAAATTTAATTGATGATTTTGAGGATATGAATATTAACAAAGATGTTTTACTATTATATTCCCACCATCTGCATTTACAATGTAACATATGAGCCAACATAAAAAAAAAAGTTTCTTGAAATAAGTGAAAAGGAAAACATGACATATCAAAACATATGGAATATAGCAAAAGGATGCTAAGAAGAAAGTTAATAGCAATAAACATCTATAACAAAAAAGTAGAAAGATTTCAAGTAAACAACCTAATGATGCACCTCAAGGAACTAGAAAAACAAAAAGAAAACAAACACAAAATTAGGAGAAAGAAATAATAAAGGTCAGAGCAGAACTAAATAAATTAGAGATTAAAAAACCAATACAAAGAATCAATGAAATGAAAAGTCTGTTCTTTGAAAAGATAAACAAAACAATGAACCACTAGCTAATGAAGAAAAAAAGAGATAAGATACAAATAAACAAAATCAGAGACAAATAAACAGACATTATAACTAATACCATCCAAATACAAAAGATCATCAGAGATCACTATGGACAACAATATGCTAACAAACTGAAAAATTAGAAAAAAAAGGTATTAATTACTGGATAAATACGACCCACCAAGACTGAATCAGGGAGAAATAGAAAACCTGAACAGACCGATAATGTGCAATGAGTTGAATCAGTAATAAAAGGTCTCCCAAAAAAAGCCCAGGCTTTTCTGCCTGGCTTCACAGCTGAGTTCTTCCAAACTTACAAAGAAGAACTACGAGTTCTCCTCAAACTATTCCAAAAAAATAGAAGAGCCGGGAATTCTTCCTAACTCATTCTGTGAAGCCAGCATTACCCTGATATCAAAACCAGGCAAGTACACAACAAAAAAGAAAACTATAGACAATATCCCTGATGAACACAGATGCAAAAATTCTCTACAAAATATTAGCAAACTGAATCCAACAGCACATTAAAAAGATAACACACCATGATCCCAAGTGGGATTTAACCCAGGGATGCAAGGATGGTTAAACATACATAAATCAATAACATGACACATCACATCAACAGAATGAAGGAAAAAAGATATGATCACCTCAATAGATACAAAAAAAGCATTTGATAAAATTCAACATCTTTTCATGATAAAAATGCTCAGCAAACTAGGCATAGTAGGAACATATTGCAACATAATAAAGGCCATACATGACAAACACACAGCTAACATCATACTGAGTGGGAAAAAGCTAAAAGCCTTTCCTCTAAGAACTGGAACTAGACAAAGATGCCCACTTTCACCACTCCTATTCAACATAGTACTAGAGGTCCTAGCCAGAGGAATTAGGCAACAAAAAGAAATAAAAGGCATCCAACTTGGAAAAAAGAAAGTCAAATTTTTCCTCTTTGCAAATAACGTGATCTCATATACAGAAAAACCTAAAGTCTTCACCGAAAAATAGATCTGATGAACAAGTTCAGTAAAGTTGCAGGATATAAAATCAACACACAAAAATCAGTAGCATTTCTATCCACCAATAACAAACTAGCTGAAAAAGAAATGAAGAAAGCAATCCCATTTACAATAGCTACAAAAAAAACAATTACCTAGAAATAAATTTAACTAGGGAGGTGGAAGACCTCTATAAGGAAACTTACAAAACACTGATGAAAGAAATTGAAGAGGACACAAACAAATGGAAAGACATCCCATGCTTATGGATTGGCAGAATTAATACTATTAAAGTGATCGTACTACTCAAAGAAGTCTGCAGATTCAATGTAATCTCTAACAAAATACCAATGACATGTTTCACAGAAATAGAAAAACTATCCTAAAATTTGTATGAAACCAAAAAAGAGAGCCCAAATGGCCAAAGCAATACTGAGCAAAAAGAACAAAGCTGAAGTTACATACAACCTGACTTCAAAATATGTTACAAGGCTATAGTAACCAAAACAGCATGGTATTGGTATAAAACCAGACACAAAGAACAATGAAACAGAATAGGGAACCCAGAAGTAGACACACACACTTACAACCAACTGATTTTCAACAAAGGAACCAACCGAGAAGATACATTAGGGAAACAACATCCTCTTCAAAAAATGGTGCTGGGAAAATTGGATACTCATATGCAAAGGAATGAAACTATCTCTCACCATATACAAAACTCAACTTAAGGTGGATTACAGACTTAAATGTAAGACCCTAAACTATAAAACTCCTAGAAGAAAGCATAGGGGAAACACTTTGGACATTGGTCTATGCAAAGATTTTATGGCTAAGACCATAAAACCACAGGCAACAAAAAGCAAAAATAGAAAAATGGGACTATGTAAAACTAAAAAGCTTCTGCACAGCAAAAGAAACAATCAAGAGACTGAAGAGACAGTCTGCTGAATAGGAGAAAGTATTTGCAAAATGTTCATTAGTCCCCTGATAAGGGACTAATCTCCAGAATATACAAGGAACTTGAACGAAACACAAATAATCCCATTGAAAAGTAGTCAAAGGATCTAAATAGACATTTCTCAAAAGAAGATATACAAATGTCCAATAGGTATATGGAAAGATGCTCAACATCCTTAATCACAGGGACATGAAAATCAAACCACAGTGAGATGTCATCTATCCCCAGGTAGAATGCCTACTATGAAAAAGAGAAAAAATAACAAATGCTGGTGAGGATGTAGAAAAAAGGGAACTCTCATACACTGTTGGTGGGTACGTGAATTAGTAAAGCCATTATGGAAAACTGTATGGACATTTCTCAAAAAACTAAAAATAAAGCTATCATATGATCCAGCAATCCCACTACTGAGTATTTATCCAAAGGAAAGGAAGTCAGTATATCAAAGGGATACTTGCACTGCCATATTTATTGCAGCACTATTCTCAATAGTAAAGATATGGAATCAGCCTAAGTGTCAATTAACAGCTGAATGGTTAAAGAAAATGTGGTATATATACACAATGGAATACTATTTGGCCACATAAAGAAAGGAAATCATGTCACTTGCAGTGACAGTTACCAGAGGCTGAGAAGGATGTGGGTGGTGGGAAGATGAAGAAACATTGGTTAATGGATACAAACAAACAGAAGGAGTAAGTTCTAATGTTTGATAATAGAGTAGGGTGACTGTAGTTAACAACAATTAATTGTGCATTTCAAAATAGCCAGAAGTGAGGACTCAAATGTTCCCAAGACATAGAAATGGTAAGTGCTCTAATGACGGATACTGTAAATACCTTGAATTTATCACTACATATTCTATGCATGTAACAAAATATCACATGTACTCATAAATATTTATAAATAGTATATCAATAAAAACATTACAAATATTCCCTGGACTTAATCAACTAGAAGGGAAGGTACCTTGATGGATTCATTTTCATGGACTTTTAAGAGCCTGTGTTTGTTGGACACTTTTTCCATGTTTTCTGGCTACATCTCTGCTCTGCATCCTTAACACCAAGTGTAATGTGTGTTTGCTTAAACTAATATGTATAGAGCTTGGCTTTCTGAATGTACTCCAATGGACTAAACAGATACATGCAAATATGAAGCACACATTTACTAAAGGCACAGACTGGTAGGCCCTGGGGGGAAGTGATGCTGCAGGTTTGTAATCAGATAAATTAATATTTATGTCTTAGGGCTTAACACATCTTTTAACTAGTTCTGCTAATTTATTCCTCAGGCATCAGCCTTCAGCTCAATTTCTAGGCCCCTCACTGTTTTTATCCATTCTTTACTCACTGTTCTTCAGCACATTAAAAACAAAAAATAATGGTTTTATTTTATTATAAAGAGCAGTTCATTTCTCTCTAAATCACCTATAAACTCAGTTTGGGGTCTCTCTTTGCACGTCCAGAGATTCATTCCTGTGCTCATTACACATTCTATGCATGTAACAAAATACTACATTTATTCCATAAACATGTATAAATATTATGTATCAATAAAAACATTAAAAAATATTCCCTGGGCTTCACAAACTGGAAGGGAATAGACAGCCTTCTTCTCCAGTTCCCACCCTTTGTCTCATCTCCACCAGAGAGGAAAGTGGTACAGTTACACAGAATGCACTACTCAGTTACCCCATCAAGGAAGGACTTGTTGCCCAGTTGCGGGGGAATATGGTCAGCAGACAGCCTCCAGCTGTCAGCTCTTTTGAGGTTGCCCTCAACTGCAGAGAGCATCCCTGCCCAAGGTCAGGCCCTTCCTGAAGAAGCATGGATGCGTTGTATTGTATTAAGCAAGGTGGAGATGTAAAGGGCCAATCATCTTGGTGATGTCAAACACTCTAACAGGCACAACTTCCTCAAAAGATTCCTTATCAGATTGGCCAACACTATGTAGGGCCTGCATCCCAAACTTTTACTCAGCATCTCCTCCCAGAGCACACAACCTGTAACAGAGATTGATGCTCCCATGAAGATGAAATAATTAATGTATATTCAACACATTTCTGAGTGCCTATTATAATATATGCCAGACACTGTGCTAGGTAGTGGGGTTACACTAGTACATCTGTGGTTTCTGCCCTGTGGCACTCAAGGTCTTGTAGAGCAAACAGACAAAACACCAGCAAACGGTGAAGATGGATGGGTGAACAAACCAGAAACTCTTTAGTTTATGTTGTGGTTGACTGGTGGTATTTTGTATATCTTCAGTAAATTGACCCAAGCAATTTTATTCTGGATCTTTGCACAGAATTTGCTTATAGAATATTGGACAGCCAATTATCACTGGGATTTCTTTCAGTTCAATGAGTTTTCTCTTCTGCCTCCTCATTCTTGATTAAGAAAAGCATTGACTGAAGCTTCCTAGTTTTAGACATCCCCATTGGCATCTATTTTGGAGACATAATTGAAAGCACTGAAGACCTTTTGACTGATAGATGCTGAAAAAGAAGATAAGATAATTTGGTCAAGATTTCTGGAGTACCAGAGTTTCTAATTACAGGAAATGGCATCTCTTTCCTATTGACCCAAACAGTGGCAAGGCTTTAATCAAGGTGATTTAGAGGAGGCTAGAGAGAAGGGTGGATGCTTGGGCCATACTGAAGGAAGAAAATTGGTTGTTGTGCCATTAGCTTTTACTCTGCAATATTTTTAGCTCCCCAAAACACTTTAATATTGAGTTGGGCTTTTTATCCCCTGGGAATTGGACAGGCTCTAGAAAGAACACATACAGATTGGTTGTCCATTTTCTCATTAAGCATTATCTTTTTAAGCTCCCTAGTGGCAAATTAGCTAGGTCTGAAGAATTATTATTGCATCTAAGCCATCATGTATACTTTGGGATTATGATGTAACCCAGAAATATTAATCCCCTCATGTGGGTACCTAGAGTCTTGACAAAATTCCCCTTAGCTAGCCAATGTTCGAAATAAATACCTAAATATTAATAACAGCTAATAATTATTGAGTGCTCACAATGTGCCAAATACTTGCTATACATCTTCCCATTTAATCCTCACAAGTATCCTATAATGTAGGTATTATCGTCATTTCTGTTTTACAGATGAGGAAAATGAGGTCTGGGTGGATTAAATAATTTGGCTTAGAGACATATAGCTAGTACATGGCCAAGCCAATATTAAACCTCAGTGTACCTCCGTTACCTTCATGATAAAGTAAGATCCCATTCATTTGGAACCACTAAAAGTTTATAATGTAATTGTTTCATGTTCAGCAACTCATGACATCTTGTTTATACATTGCTTCCCAATGCCATTTTAATCAGCCTTTCTGTCTGGAATTAAAAATGGCCTGGTCCAGTCCGTTTTAATTCAATCCACTAGATGATTCATATGGACGATGAAGTGTTTTAGTTTCTGGGGAGAGAAGACAAAACTAAATATGATGCATTTTCTGCCATCAGTGAAGTCAGGGTCTATCAGGGGATTTTAGTCTTTATTATTATTTTTTTTTCAGTCTATCACTCTCTATTCCTCATTTCTTCTCTCTAGTTTAGAGAAGCTGGACCAGGAAAGGAATGGAGGGGGACTCTTACCCTAAGTAATATTGACATAACTATTCAGAGCTCGATGTACTATTTGGCAAAGAACCAATGAAATCTTCCTAACTAACATGGGAATGGAACCTATCTATGGGCTTTTATTAGTTTTATTAGTACTATTAGTATTAAGTAGGCAAAGACAGCCTGGTACCTAATTACACTATAATGAACACCATTTCATTTGAGGTGTGGTTCCAGTCACCAGCTGATAAACCCCATCTTTCAGAGGACTCTGCCATCTCTATATCCACAGAAATATGTCTCTAGAAGTCCTGTTTGAACTACATAGCACTATGGGCCATGGCTGGTTAGTCAGTAGGTTAAAACTATCCAAGCCAGGCCAGCTAGATTATTTTCCCTGGGATTTTTGCTGCCCCCTCTCTGTCCTTGTGAATAGCTGAATGAATGAGGTGGCCATACATCTGCATGTGACAAGGAGCAAAGAAAGCCTGTCTATATCTAGAAAGACAAATAGTACTAATGTGCAAAGGGAAACGGCCATGAGAAATGGAGTGACAATCACAAAAGTGTTTGAATTTCTGGTCTGGTTTCATAAATTCTGGTTACAATTCCCAAGTCATTCCTTTATTCTTATGATAAATTCCCATTCTTGGCATAAGTTAGCCTGAGTTTGTTTCTGTCACTTGTCATACTGACACCTAACTAATATATAAACCAAGCTTAATCTTTACCAGAGTTGCCATGTACGGTTGTACACTGCGTAACACCACAGAGTGCCAGTCACATCATAGACCATGTTATATAACCATATGCAGCACACCTGATTTTTATGGTCATTGAGTCCTTGAGCAACATATTTCCTGAGCACTTAATTCATCAAATATTGATTGAGTACCTATTCCACTCAATCAGTTCTGCTCCAGAGATTCCACTAGGCATAGGATACAAAGATTAAAAATAAAAGCAAGCACTACACTCCATATGGTCACAATCTAGGAAAGCAAACCGAGAAAAAAGAATCACAACATAATGTGACATAGATAACATAAAAGAATTTCAGAGAGGAAAGTAAGTAACTTTCTCAGGAAGGATCAGGGGAGGATTCACAGAGACAAAAGGCTCAAGCAGATTCGAGGCAGTAGGAATGGCATGTGTAAAAGCATAAAGAAGTGGATAGCATAGTTTATTTCCAGAACTATGGATAGTTCACAGTTGCTGCAGGTGGAAGAAGAGTAAGGTATGTAGGAGTAGGAGGTCAAATCATAAAAAGCTTCACATACCAGGCTAAAGGGGTTGTCCATTATGCTCTGGACTAAAGCTTTCCACATTGTAATAACATACAGGTCATCTAGGAATCTTGATAAAATGCTGATTCTAATTCAGCAGGTTGAGGGTTGGACTTGGGTTTTGCATTGCTACATTTCTAGCAAGCCCCATGGTGATGCCAGTGTTGTGGTCTGTGGATCACCACACGAGGACCAATGTTTTAAGCAATGGGGCATTGTAGGCTATTAAGCAGGGAATAATACAGTATTCCAGAAAGATCACCAGGGTGTAACAGGGTGGTCGTTTTAGGCGTAGGAGGTAGGGAAGAATTAAGGCAAGAGACCAGTTAGGAAGATATTTTGAGATCCATGTGAGAAATGGTGAAGACAGGAATTAGATTGACTTTGTCAACTTGAGTGCACAGTGCTAGGAAACAGTAAGAAGAGTTATTCCTTTACGTTCTTGCTTCTGTCTGGATTTGTGCTACAGAATAATGAAGAATTTTAGAGTTATGTTCTTTAAGAGCACAATGTTTGCTGAGTGCTTAGTTTTGTATCTATTGTATTCTTAAAGCCTGTTCTAAATTATTTTCATTTTAATGTGCAAAAATTTACTCTCGATCAAATAAATTGCAATGAAATGGTTTTTCCAAGTGGGTAGAATTTCGTGCTAAGATAGGTTTGTGATGAAGCAAAATCTTGACAGGGAAATGGAGGTCATTGCCATTGTAACTGGGGACAAACTCTGGCTCCAAGCATACCAGAGGTAGGGAGCCACTTTGGTTCACATAAGAATTACCTGGAGCAATTATTAAAAATGCAGACACTTGCCCCATCCTTCACCTTACGTCTTTCTTACTGGGCCTTACTTGGGGCTAAGACAACTGCATTTTTAACTGGAACCTTCTAAGAAATTCTGATGCTGGTGAAATACCCATGAGAATTGAGAAATACCAGTTTAGCTCATTTTGGCAAAGATGAATTGCCTCCCTACAATGTATGTCATTGGCTGTTACTAACTAATACCACCAAACACTCAGACAACATAAGATGGTCCTTGCCTCCTAAGCATTTATATGCTCAATGAGTCAAGTGATCAGGAAGTTTTATATGTCTCTACTCAAGACCCTTATTCCCAATTATGCTTGTAAAGGTCCACATTGTACAACCATCATTAATAACCCTAAAATATTTTCAAAAGGTTTTAATATTCACTGTTTCATTTGATTTTGTGAAATGAGTAATGAAACACTTATTTTCCAGATCTGGATAGAAAACCTTGGAGATGGCATGGGTTTTGCTGGGCATCACATAGCTGGTTAGTGGCAGAAACACTGAAGCAGAGCTTTGCAATATCTTCTGAACAAGTAAGGCCAGGAATCAGAAATTCTTTTGAAGGTCAGCTGTCCCTTCAGCCATCCATGAAAAGCTGTGATTCTCAACTTGGCTAATATCAGCATCATCCCAGGAGCTTTTGAAAATCTTGATGGTCAAGTTGCACTGCAGACCCAGGTGGAAAACAGGCATCAGTACTTTTTAAAGCTCCACAGGTGATTCCAATGTGCAGCCAAGGGTGGGAATCCTTGGATATGAAGCTGCTGCCAGAGGTGGATTTACTGGGATGCTAATGAAGCTTAAGTCTCAAGGATCTTAATTTTTGCATGGATTGCTCACAAGACCCAATATTTAAATTTGTCTCCTGGGATTGTGATTTATTTTTCTCAAAGGAGGCCCCTTGTCTCAGTTTGGGTCCTCTGAGAAGCTGCACCAAGGTGAGATTAGATGTGCCAAAAGGTTACTGAGGGGAGGATGAAGGGAAGAGAGAGTAGGAGTAGGTGGGAGGCATTTAGATTGTGACGCAGGTCTGGCTCCCGTGAAAGGAGAGGAAGAAGGAAAGGGACTTGGGCTTGGGCAGGAAGAGCCTCAGACCATAGTGAAGTTTTTAGGAAGTGTTACCCAGGCCAGTGAGGAGTCCCTGAACAAGGCTACTCACTAGAGGAGTGCTGTATCAAGAACGCATGACATGGCTTTGAAATCCCTCTTGTGCTCAGTCATTGGCTGAAACAGCTGCCGAGTGGCTGTCACAGGGGACCCGAAAGTGCCGCGGCTGGAGGCTGTCAGTCCACTCCGAATCCCACACCAGTTTCTCTCACAGGGAGATGGAAGCAGCTCACCTCCATGGCCACCACCCCCTCATCTATATTAACTTCACACTCCCAAACGTGTATCCACTGCTTCCTCTGGATTCATGGCTAAGGTGGGGAAGGAGGGAATGACTCTGACAGCACCAGGGTTAACTTTGAGAATTTTCAGTAACAATTCACAGGCCGCATGCACACCGTCTTCTTTTTTAAAATTCAGTGGGAAAGCTTGGCTGTGATGTGCAAGTGTTTTCTCTTGAGTGAATAAACACTGAGTGAATAAACACCACCAAGGCTGTCATCAATCTGACAGCCTGTTGTCTTCAGGGACCCGCCATTTAGGGAAACAGGTGAAACTTGGATTTATTCATTCCATGAATTACACAAGGATTTTCATTAAGTGCTTTTCTCTGTGCCAAGCATATGCCGTGTTCAGTGTTCAGGAGACAACACCTGGTTCCTGTCCTTGTGGAGCTTATATTTTAGTGAGGGAGATAACCAAAAGCCAGTGATTGTATAAATAAATAAAATGATTACAGCTTGTAACAAATGTAGAAGAGGGACACAAACTACCATGAGAGAGAGTAGTGGGGTTGGGAACTATTTTAGATAGGGTCGTCAGGGAAAGACTTGTTGAAGTGGGGGAATTATAGAAACCTGATTTTGGGGGATTGGGTAGGATGGGGAGGAGGAAGAGGAGTGCTCCAGGTGTGGAGGAGCCTGCAGTGTGTTCTGAGTTGCCTCTAAGCCCAGGACACAGAATGATTTGGGGGAGACGGGAAGGTCATATAGACCCTGTGGCCATGGCAAGGAGCTTCAGTTGTATTTTAAATGAAAGGAAAATAGTGGCAGGATTTCAAGCAATATGGTAACAACAGTGGGAGTAGAGGTGACATGAGCTAATCTGTGTTTTAAGGGGTTCACTTTGTCTACTGTGTGAAGAATGGACTTGAGAGAGAAAGAAGAGGGATAGCAGGGAGACCAGTTAGGACACTGATTCCTGAGACCTGGTGTTGGTGGCCCAGAGAGAGAGGGGAGCACACGAAATGTTGTCTATATCATTTCTCTGTAGAGTAACTCAGTGGCTTCAAGAAGGATAGCTAGGGTTAAAATCTGAGAAGGCAGATTTTTCAGAGCATTTGTGGGCAGCTTTAATAAATAATACCTAAGCGTTCATATTACAGATTAAAAATGTTTCCCATTATTATGTCTTAAAATGATGTTTTTTGATTTTGATTCTTTTACAGTACTGTAGCAAGTGTCACTTTATGTTTCAATATTTATAATTTGTTGTGATAGCTCCTTAACTCTAGGCCTCAAACACAGTAAATGCACATGATTTATTGAACTCCTACTATATGCCAGGCACTTTATGGAGGTATATGGATAGGCACAGGGAGATATAGATATGCAGATATCTCTCTACCTCTGTTCTTTTGGAGGGGGTAAGAAAAATTAGGTTTAAACAATTAAGAACATGCTAAGATCATACCACTTATATGATACAGAGATAAGATTTGAACTTTTGTCTGCCTGATTTCAAAAGGTGTTTTGAACCACTAAGATATATTGCCTAAAGATCATTTTGTATCTTTTTTTCTCCTTAAATTATAGAAAGGAGAGTTTTCATGTCAATATGAAAATAATTTGAACCTTTAAAGGATTCCTCTGCCCAAATCTGATTCTGGATGCATTAGGAAAAGCCACGCATCAGTGGAGATGCCTGCCTCTGTAAAGGCATGGATGAATTCACCACGCAAGGATCTTTCTTGTTGATCTTACCACAGACTGGCTGCCTTCTGAAACCAAACCACAGACCCCTTTCTATGATAAGAAAATGAATGTCAATATCCTTTGGGATATCCCTCAATATCCCATTGGTGAAATGTGACATGCTTAGAGTTTACGTTAAACCCTTCCCAGAGATATATTTCATGATTTATTTAAAACAGGCTCTATCGTATTCCCTAAGCAATGTTACCTTCCTAAATACACCTTATATTTGTATAGTGCTTCACTGCTTGCAAAGCATTTTTGCTTCCTAGGATTTGATCTTGAGGGGCAAATAATACAGGTGCTATCACCGTCTTTTTAATAGATGAGAAGCTGACTTTCAGAGACATGAAATGACTCATTCAAGCAAGATTCTATATCTAAGAAAGGTAGGTCCGGGAGGAACACATACGCATTAGTATTTCAACACTTTTACATATAGTAACAGTAAAAAAGTTGGAAATGGCTCTTAGCCATTATTATTTAAAGTAAGTTAGCCTTACATACAGACTCATCCCCCTACCATGATGAAATTTGGTTCTCCTGGGGAATGGGCTGGCTGGTAAAATGTCTATAGGCATTTACAAAGATGATATAAAGAACATAAATGAGGGTCTTTTCTGTACTTAGCTGCTCCTGGCAATATTATTACATTGATTTTCTGTCATTGTTTCTATTCATTGCTCCTTTCATTCAAAGCTGGTCTCTGTCAAGGGTTCTTTTATTTCCGAGCATTAAATTCCAGTCCATTCCAAATCAACTTGAATCAAATATAACAATAGGAGGTGCCTTTGGGATAAATAAGAAGCCATGCTCATGCTTAGGTTTGCATTGGAACAGAGAAGAAACTGAGGCTATTTAGATTACAAAAGAGTCAGACGGGGAATAAACTCATTCTGCATATAATGGAAGGGATCTCATGAAGACCTAGAACCAAGCCAGTATGGTACAGCATGAAAAATGGAATCAAAAGCAACGCATAGAAATCACTTTACCCATACTATCTACCCATCCCTGCATACATATATCCATCCAACAAACCCTGAAAGAAAAGTAGACAGTCAGGGTAACCAGTAGCTTACTCTAATTTTTGGGTTAATTAAAGGCTTTCCTCTGGAAATGACATTTAAATTGAGGCTCAAAAGATGTTTTCATCACAGCCGGATGAAGACAGGAGAAAAGCATTCCAAGCAGAGGGAACAGGAAAGGTGGAAAGAACTTGGCACATTCAAGAACCTGAGAGGAAGCCAGTAGCTTAAATAGCATGGGGGATACTTAGAGAAGAGATTAGAGGGAAGCAGGAGCCAGACCGTGGAGGTAGGCCCTGATAAAGCAAATCAATTTTAGCTGAGTGTGAATAATACAATTCTATCATACAGATCTGTCCAAAAATGGATTGGGCTTCTCATGAGCAAGGTTTGTAAGTAGAAGCTGGATGACCCCAAGACAGCATTCGTTCAAGAAATGAAGCATGAAATAGGGTGGAAGGAGGAGGGGAGGGCTTGGTCACATGGTGTGTCAGGTCTTTTCCAAAGCCGAAGGTCTAGAATTCCATTATTCCAGCAAATATCCAATGTAGCCATTTTAATTTCTTAGATTCCACAGTTGCCTATATTCCTACAGTAAATTTCACATCCAAAAAATCTTGGGGTTTTATTTTTTTGTAAAAGACCAAAAATAAATACAATGATGAAAGGGAAAGGGATGTGTAGTAGGAAGCAGAGACATGTAGATGGTGTGGTGGTCAAGGCTATGGGCTTGAGATCAATGGTCTTCACTTGGGGTTCAAATTCCAATTGCCAGACATATGACCAATAATATTATAGTTTGGTGGCCACAAATGTGGGATCTTGTTTCTCTACTACTGTATCCCCAGGTCTAGAACAGCACCTGGCACTATAATACATATTTGGTGAATGAATAAATGAATGAAGGAAAGTTCTTGCTGTGGTGGTGTACCCAATGCTGCCCCTCAGTTGGTATGAAATGATGATCGCTCTGACTCTATCCATAAGTTTCTGCAACGCCTGAGAAAGGCAGAGATAAAAGAGAAATAATGAGCTCCTAAGTGTAATCATCCCAGAAACCCTTCATTCCCAGGGAAAGGAAATCAAGCTCTCCTCCCTCCCTTTGTGTTTCCCTGAGGCTCAGATCTGGTTATTTTTCTTCTTCTTCAAGGCTGCCTGTGATATTCATTTGACCTGATTTCTCCTGTACAGTGTTGCGACTGATTAGCAGACTTGCCCTTGCCTGCATTTGAGGAGATGGCTGAGACTTTCCCTATAAAGAGCCCAACCTCCAGCATGAACATTAACCCAGTTTATTGGCTCAGAGTGTAGACAGTTGCCTTGTCATTTGCGAAGTCTGATGTAGCCAGTGTAAGAGCTGTGTGCTAACCGTGAACGCTGAGGAAGAGTAGCTGAGTGAGGAAGCACGGTGCCAGGCAGCACATCCTTCCTCTGGTGCTTCCTGTGCTGGGCCAGATCCCAAGCATTCCAGCGAAATCTCTGCATGATCTAGAGCTCCTGGAAATAGCCCATTAAGACAAGACTCCATGCCCAGAAAACATTAGAATGTTAAAGGGCAGAGTCTCCTCTGATTGTCTGGATTTCCTAAGGCCCGGTCTGTGCCCACTGGTTTCAGCCTGGGTTCTCTGCACTTTGAGGATGCAGAAAGTGAAGCTCTCTCATGGTTACAGGGAGAGAGACCATAGGAATGCTTTGGGAAGCGGCCTGGAGTCAGAGCCAGCTAGTGGCTATTATTTATTAATTGCCTATGAGGTGCCAGGTACATAACATACCATATGCGATTGTGGTGAACACAGTGATGAGCCACCCAGATCCCCCTTCAAGCTGTTGCTGCAGCTGCTGGAAGTCCTGTTGGCAGACAGCCTTCTCTTAGCAGCCCTCTCGGGACTTGCCTCAATTGCAGAGACCTGCCTTCCCCAAGGTCACATCCTTCCCCAGTGACGCACAACCAGTGGCTGATCAAGGAGAATCTATAAAGGCCAGACCATCTCTGCCCAATTCAGGACAGCTTTGATGGGCCATTTTGACTCCAGAGCTCCCTGCATGGTCAGCCGAGGATGTTACTGGACCTACCGAGTGGTTCAACTTCTCCTTCCACCTACCCATTTCTGCTTCCTTCCCTTCCGTTTGACAGGTGCTTGTGCCAAGCACTCTCCTTAATAAATACCATACGTGTTAAACTCTGTCTCAGAGTCTGTGTAAGGAGGACTCAACCTGTGACAGTGATGATAGATAAAAACAAATGATGTGACTTTTCCTAGCTTATTTTGCCTCTACCCACCAAAAAGGATTTTGGACTTGCCCATTCAGTTTCTTCTCTTTCTTCACTCTCTGAAGAGAGTCCCACCACTGCCACAAACACACACAAGGAGGAAGCAGTTGGAAGGGAAGAGGGATGATAGGATTTGGTGCACTGCAGGCCTAGTGCTAGGTGACTGAAGCATAGCTGAAGAATTGCAGGAGGGGATTTTTTCCTCCTCCGATATATTGCTATGGTGACTTAAAAATAAGTAAATGACTTGTTTTGAAGTTATTTTTCAATTTCTGGACTGTGTTCTTGGACCATGACACTATTCTTGACCTGGACTATATGGGTCATAGCTTCAATGGGATTACAATGACAACAACCTTCAAACTATGTATTATTATTCCCATTTTATAGGTGAGGAAACTGAGGCTCATAGAGTCTGCATTCTACGATACGTTTTGCTTCTATGTGACCTTGAGCTATTAATTTACTTTTTTTACTACAGAATTTACTTTTATTATTCTTATTTTTTTTTAATTTTTTCATTTCATTTTATTTTATTTTTTTATTTCAGCATATTACGGGGGTACAAATGTTTAGGTTATATATCTTGCCTTTGCCCCACTCGAGTCAGGGCTTTTTATGGACCTTGTGACTGAAAGATGAATCTTCAATGCCAAACAAGTGAAGAAATGAACTAAACATTGAAGTCTCTTCCAATTTTAAGATCTCCAATTCTTTATAGAATTAATAATTTTAAAGTATTTCTTCCCATATTGCGATATGATTATGAAATTAATAAGGTAATTGCAAGATTAGTTTTACTACCTTAAGCCACACCTACATTATGTAGTTGGATTATCTTTAGTACCTTGTGAAATATGCAGGAATGTACTATCTCCCCAGTTTTCATTTGGAGAAACTAAGGCTCAGAGAAATCAAGCTATTAGTATAAAGATATTGCTGCCTAATTTTAGATCCAGAACACAGACTCAGATTTTCTGATACCTCTTCTAGTGCTTACCCCGTGGTACTACACTGATTCCTTTTAGCCTGATGCTCTTGTATTAGTTATCTATTACTACATAACAAATTACCTTAAAACCTAGTGGCTTACGATAACAAACTTTGATAATTTCACACAGTTTCAGGGGGGCCAGGGAGAGGGTTACCTGGGTGGGTTTGACTCTGAGTCTCTCATGAGATTGTAGTCAGGATGTGGTCCAGGGCTGCAGCCATGAAGGCATGACTAGCACAGGAGGCTCCTCTTCCAAGATGGTGCACTCTCTTGGCTATGGACTGAAGGCCTCATTTCTCAGTGTCCATAGAAATTTCTACAGGACTGTTCAAGTGTGCTCACAACTTGGCAGCTGACCTCGCCCCAAAGGAGTGGTCCAAGAAGGAGAGCGAGGAGGCAGCTTCAGTGCCTTTCACGACCAGGCACAAAAGTCACACACCATTCTTAGTAAGGATCTGCTAAGTCCAGACCATATGCAAGAGGAGTAGAATAAAGCTCCAAATCTTGAAAAGAGGAGTATGAAAGAATTTATGAACATATGTTAAAACCACCTAAAACTCTTTAGGTAGCTTAAAAATTCCCTATTGAGGGTAGAAAGTATTTTTCTCCCAGGAAATTCAAGCCGGAAGAATGAACCAGGCTACCAAAATTTTATTGCATGACTCTATGCGGTGTCACATTAGATAGCAGTTTTAGAGTCCTTTATTCCTTGGCCATGGTTGGCTTCTAAAAAAATTCAGACAATATCATAATAATAATGTGATGGTGGAGGACATTTGCAGTTTTTGCCTGCCAAGGATCCATTTCTCGTTGCTCTAATTTTACCTTGGGAAACCTCCATTCAGCTCTCTTAGACGATATGGAACTGATGATATGAATCTACTTCCTTCAGTTCCTGGGCATGTGACCCTGACCTGACCACTGAGCACATTTCCATTACCTTCCACAGTGATGGATACTGGGACAGTCACAGAAACCACATGCGTTCAATGAGAGTCCAAATTTTTTGGAACTATTGGAAGCAGTTTTCTCTCTGCAGGGTTTTTTAAGTTCCTTCTATCATATATCAGGAGAGTTTGTTTGAGAATGAAGTCAGCACAGAGGAGAAATGGCACCAAGACACAGAAAAGGAGAGAGTCACTGACTGCATTTAGAAAATCCAGCATGACTCAAGCCAACTTTATCCATAGATTTTTTAAGCCACAAGCCAATGCAATCCCTACTTTATTTATTTTAGTTGCAATCAAAAATCCTAATACAGAAATCCTAATAACAGTTAATAATATCTTTTTCTTACCAAGTATTTATTATATACCAAGACGTGTTAAGACCTTACTATCATCTAATTTATTTCTGAAAGTAATAATGTTTTGTGGGAGATACTATTAGTCTCTTCTACAGATAAAGCTCAGAGAGTGTGAGAAACTTGTCATTAGTCATCCTTCTAAGGAATAGAGAAGTTGGAATTAGACCAAGAGTTGTGTGTAGCCATACTCTTAGCATGGTGCTACCTTGCCCATGTTCACTGGGGAATTTCTTAATGTTTACTGAGCCAATTAGTTAGGTAAGAGTTGTAATTACTACCAATCACTCAGAGTCTGGTGCTATGCTACACTTACAGGCATTGTCTCATTCAATCCTTACGTTGACTTTAGGATGGAAATATCACCATGCTCACTTCACAGATGAGGAAACTGAGGGCCTGAACAGTCAGGCAACTTGTCCAAGGTTACACAGCTCGTGAGCAGCAGAGCTGGGTTTTGATCCTGATGTATCTGATAAGAATCCACACGTATTTGCTTTCCTTACAGCCAAGATTTAACAATTAATAGAGTGCATGAGTATCTTAGAAAAACACCAGGAACCCATTCAGGATGATTTTTTAAAATATTAATATTTCCTCTCCTTCTATTAGGGTGAGCAACTCATCTCAATTTACTAGGACTTGCCCAGTTTTAAAACTGAAATGTAGGCTTTTCATCCTACCCTCCATCATGTTAAATGGGAGAACTAGGACATTTGTCCTTGGCTAGTAGATGTTTTTTTAAAAAGGAATTAGGGCCTGAGAACTCCTTGCCACCCAATTCCCTTCAGGGAAAGTAAGAAACCAAGAAAAAGCCTGGCTGCCTTAGTAGCTCATCTGTGGGAGGAGCTTGAAAAGTTGAACCTGAGGATGTTCCAGTGACCACGATGTCCTGAACACCTGTTCCCAAATGCCCTGAGCCTGGAAGACTTGCTTTACTTAGTCAGCACTTTCAGTCCCAGCAGGTGGTGGCCCTGGTCAATAAATGCACCTTGTGATGTGGGCACCTTTCCTTGGAGTAGCTGTGGATGGTAGACAGAGAGCAGATCGTGGATTCTAAAGTCTTAGATTTGTACCCAGCTCTGCCACTAACTCCTGTGTTACCTATAGGCCTTGGTTTCCCTCATCCTTAAAACGGAGTGGGTGGTGAACACCTTAGAGTTTTGCATAGCAGGTTAATGAGTTAACGTGCAACCATACTTTGTATGTTGAAATGTTCCCGAATACAATGGGTTCTGTGAACGATGATTTTTTAAAAATCACATTTCATTGAAATCAATACCTTTTTAGCTTAGGTTTGCATTTCTGTTTTTATCCATGCACACTTCTGAAGGATTCCATCCAGAGACTAAGAATTTACAAATAACTCTGGTAGCAAGAATATTGTCCCCCCAAAATGTTCATGTCCTAATCCCTAAGTCCTGTGATTATGTTATGTTACAGGGCAAAGGACAATTAAGGTTGAATATGGAATCGAAGTTGGAAATCAGCTGACATTAATAAGTGTCCTTAAATGTGGAAGAGGGAGGCAGAAGAATCTCTCAGAGTGATTACAGCATGAGAGAGATGTGACCTTTGAAGCTGGAGGAAGGGGCCATGGCTGAGGAATGCAGGCCACCTCTAGAGGTGGAAAGGGCAAGGGAGTGGAATCTCCTCTGAAGCCTCTAGAAGGAACACAGCCCTAGCAACCTTGATTTTAGCTCACTAAGACCTGTTGCAGACTTCTGGGTTCCAGAACTATAAGACAATAAATTTGTGTCATTGCAAGCTATGAAGTTTATAATAATTTGTTATAGCAGCAATAGAAAACAAATACACTCTCTAATCAAAATAATCTGCAAGAAATATATGTAGGATTGTCATGGGAAGTGAAGTGATCATTAATTGGGAGATGGAGCATTTACTCCTATTTTTCTGGGCAGCCTGGGAGTGAGCTGTTTAAGACCTTAAGACATGGCACTGGATGGATGCAGCTCTTGCATCTCTGCTGGGCTGTTGTGATCCACAGGAAAACAGGATGATCTCTGTGGAAGTAAAACTTGGTATAGAAACTTTGCCTATTTCACTTCAAGTGTATACTTCCAAAGTTATCTAAACCAGTCTTGGCCCTCCCACTCTAGGTTTACTGGGATAACTGTTTGAGAGCAAACAGCAAGGCAGCTGGTGTTTCTTGTGAGTTGGTTTGAAATGTGGTATTTTTTCCATTCTCTCTAAGGAAGAGTCAGTCTAGCAAAATAGGAAAAGGGCTGAAATTTGGAATTAGACAAGGGTTAAATTGTACCCCCACTCCTTATGAGCCATGTGAGTGACGTTGAGTAAGTTACATAGCATCCCAGAGAATGTTTTCTCATTGGCAAAATTGGGCTGATTAGAATACCTCCATGAAGACTTAGGGAAATTAAAGAAAAAAATGAAAGTAAAGGGTTTTGCATGATGCTTTCCCCTTGGTAAATTCTCCAGAAACATCAACTGTTTTGCTGTTGCCCATTTCTGATCTAAAAGAAATAAGGAAGGAAAAAATCAAAGCACCCAGCATGCTGAATGTCCCGTGAGAGGATGGGCAGAGTAGGACAATCAGAGGGTGAGGGCGAAACCCAGAAATGAAGGGGAGTAGGGCAATACCGACTTGGCTGCGGCAGATCTTTGCTATGTTGGCTGACTCAGTCCTAATGAAAGGCTTGTTCTCTCTGCCAGTCTTTTCAGACATCTCAAAACCTGTGTTTAAAGAACAGCTAACTAGGTATTTGTGTACAGTAAGTAATCATTAAAGTTCATTTGCAGCTCTGGGTGCTAGTTTACTGGAGCACATCTTACTGAAGGTCTTTATGCCGTTAAGAGGATCCAAGGGTTCTCTCCGGAGTGTGTGTAATTTAGTGAGCAGAGTGGGAGTCTGGGAGTCATGCAGACCTCAATTCAAATCCTGGCTCTGCCACCTGCCAGCTGCCCCTGTTTGTTCATCTATGGAAGGGAGATAATGTTACCTGCCTCCCAGAGATCTTTTCAGAATTAAATATGATATGCAGGTGAGTGGTTTGAACAGTGCCAGGTAGTGCTTGTCATAGTAGTTGTTATGTATTATTGCTATGTATTATTTGGGATCAAAAGGCTTGATTCTAGTACTGGCTTTATTACATAATAGTACCTGGGGGAAATCCTAAACCAGTTCTGAGGTTGTGCAAAGAGGATAATGAAAAGTGATACTTTATGAGGCTGGTGTATGTGTCAGATGAGACAAAACTTGGATATAAAAACCTTATGTTTTGAGTCAATTAGAATATAAATTGTCCTAGTTGTGCAACAAAGCCCATGTTGTCTCTATTTCTCTCCCCTATTGGCCTGCCTCAATGGATGGTATAGCCACCATTGAGTTGTGTTACGGTGGTGAAATTCTAGGACTTTGGATCTCATGGACAATGCCCCTTGAGGCTGAGCTCAGTAGACACGAGTGGGGAGATGATGGAAGGGTAGGGAGAGGGTGAGGTAAACAGACAGTTGATGTCCTTTTCTGAAACAGGCAGGATTAAGTTTCTGGATTATAGCAGTAGAGCAGGGGCCATCACTACCAGTAGCCTACAGGCCTGAATATGCAAAGAACTAACCAAAAATAACCTCATGTATGTCTGGCACTAAGTCACTTGCTTTCCACAAATAACCCCAGTTAATCTTCCCAACTGCCTTGTAAACTAGAAATCATTTTCTTCATTTTCTATCGGAGAAAACTGAGGCCCAGAGAGGTTAAGTAAACTATCCAAGAACACACAGAGAATAAAAGAGAAGACCTAGGATCTGGACCCCGATGTGTTCTGGGTCCAAAGTTGATGCTTTCTACTCATTTACACTGTATTCCTGAAGTTCCAGTTTGATGATTTCTTGACTCCTCTGAGACACTAACAGAATTCAATAGCATAAATAGCATGTTTAAACCATTAAAGTAGAAAACTTCAGGTATATATTAAAACTTTTGACGTACTAGGAGACTTGCAATAGTTTTCAAATTGCTCACTTAGCAGGTTTCATTGATTGTAGTGTGCAACCAGTGGCATATTTCCATATGGCATTTCCCAAGGCATATCCCATAAGATACTATATTATTATTATTAGCAACAAAAAACTACAACTACCATAATTAAACTACAATTAAACAAACTACCACAAGTCAAATTTACGGAGGGCTTATAAGCTAGGCATTGTTTAAATGATTTAAATGGACTATCTCATTAAATACTTAAAATGCTCTTTTGAAGGAGATACTATTATCTTCATTTTACAGAAGAAGAAACCAAATCTTGGAGTGGTTAATTATTAATCTGAGAAAAATAAATTATTAATATATTCTCAAATATATTTTGGAACCCTTTAATTAAACCAAGTTGAGGCTTGATGTCAGTAAGATGGTAAAATAGGAGGTCTCTAGCTCACACCACTACAAACAACAATATGGCAGCCATCCACCAAAGCAAATGCCTTTGTGGGAGATTTTGGATCCAGGAAAGAAATTGTGAAACCCCAGTGAAGTCCAAGACTGAAGAGAGATGATTTGAGAAAGCGGGCCCGTGCCCTGGTAGCAGCCTTGGCAAACGTGGTCCTGGCTGCAGACCAAAAGCAGCTCTATCTCCTCCACTTGATCATAGTCCTGTAATCAGCCCCATCCACCAAAGGGACCAAGAAAAGCCATGCCTGTCCATTTCCTCGGTTATAGGCCCACTGGCTGCAGACCCCATCACAGATCCTGAAGCAGTCTTGCAACCCAGCTCCATCCCTGCTGTCAGTTCTGCCCAGCCAGGGACCTAGAGAAACTCATCTCTGCTCCTGGTAGCAGGCCCACTGACCTCAGTTCCAGCTATGGACCCTGAATTAGTTCCAGCTGTGAACCCTGAAGTGGCCCAAAGACTTGGTTCTGGCCCCCCTCTACCATGGTCCCAGAGTCAGTCCCATCCACCTGGGGAACCAGCAGGAACCATGCCCATTCATGCCTCCAGAACAGGCCTGCCAATTGCGGACCTGGAAATAGTCACATGACCTGCTTCTAGCCCCATTTGACTGTGTTCCTAGAGGTAGCGGTCCCAACAGTCCAGGGACCTGGCAGAAGAACATTTTTACCTATTGGAACTATTTTATGAAGACAGGAAGAGGGGTTTAGTCCTTCAAATGCAGAGACATCAACTTAAAGCCAGATGGATCGTGAAGAATCAGGCAAACATGACAACAACAAAGGAAACTAACAAAGCTCCCAAAGAAACTGATCCTGAAGAAAGCAAGAAATACAAATTGCCTGACAAATAATTCAAAATAATTGTTTTAAAGGAGTTCAGGTAGGTATAAGAGAACACAGATAAAAGACTTCACCAAAAAAACTATTATAACTAATAAGTAAATTCAGTAGAGTTGTAGGATACCAAATCAACATGACAATTAATTATGTTTCTGTATACTAACAACTAACTATTCAAAAAGGAAATTAAGAAAACAATCCCATTTCCAATACCATAAAAAATACATAGGAAAAAATTTAACCAATGAGGTAAAAAATTTATATGCTGAAAACTATAAAATATTCATGAAAGAAATTGAAGAAGACACAAATAAGTGGAAAGATGTCCTATGTTTATGGATTGGAAGAATTGTTAATAATATCATCAATATGTCCACACTACCCAAAGCAATCCGAAGAATTCAGTGCAATCTCTATCAAAATTCCATTAGCATTTTTCACACAAATAGAAAAAAAATCCTAAAATTTTTATGAAACCATAAATGACCCTAAGTAGCCAAAGCAATCTTGAACAAGAAGAACAAAGCTGGAGTCATTACATTTCCTGATTTCAAACTATATTACAAAGCTATAGTAATCAAAATAGTATGATGTTGACATAAAAACAAACATGTAAATCAATGGAACAGAATAGAAAGCCCAGAAATAAACTCACACAAGTACCATCAACTAATATTTGACAAAGGCACCAATAATACACAATGGGGAAAGGATAGTATCTTCAATATCTATTAATAGTTGGGAAAACTAGATACATGCAAAAGAAGATTGAACTCTTTTCTTATACCATACACAAGACTCAACTCAAAATGAATTAAAGATTTAAATTTAAGACCTGAAACCACATAACTCCTGAAAGAAAGCATAGAGGGAAAGCTCCCTGATGTTGGTCTTAGCAATGATTTGGGGGGATATGGCAGCAAAAGCACAAGCAATAAAAGCAAAAGTACCATTTGATCCAGCAATTCCACTACTAGGTATTTACCCAAAGGAAAAAAAGACATTCTGTAAAAAAGACATCTGCACTTGGATGTTCATAGCAGCATAATTCACTATTGCAAAGATGTGAAAACAACACAAGTGCTCATCAATACATAAGTGGATTAATAAAATGTAGTATATGTATACTATGGAGTTCTACTCAGCCATAAAAAACAATGGTGATCCTCTTGTATTATCCTGGATTGAGCTGGAGCCCATTCTTCTAAGTGAAGTGTCACAAGAATGGAAAAACAAGCACCACATGTACTCACCATTAAACTGGTACTAACTGATCAACACTTATGTGTACATATGGAAGTAACATTCATAGGGCATCAGGCAGGTGGGAGGGGGGAGGAGAGGATGGGTAAATTCATACCAAAGGAGTGCAGTGTGTGATGTCTGGGGGTTGGGCATGCTTATAGCTCTGACTTAGGTGGTGCAAAGGCAATACATGTAATCAAAGCATTTGTACCCCCATAATATTCTGAAATAAAAAAAATTAAAAAAGCAAAAGTAAACAAGTGAAATTACATTAAACTAAAAAGTTTCTGCACAGCAAATAACAAAATAAACAAGCAACCTACAGGATGGGAAAAATATTTGCAAACCAGATATCCTATAAGGGACTAATATCTAAAATATATATAAGGAACTCATTCAACTCAATAGCCCAAAACCAAATAGTCTAATTTTAAAAATAGGCAAAGGACTAAATAGACCTTTTCCCAAAGAAGACCTACAAATGGCCAACAGTTATATGAAAAGAAAAAAAGACTCAACATCACTAATCATCAGGGAAATGTAAATCAAAACCACAATGAGAGATCACCTCAGATCTATTAGAAAGGCTACGAATAAAAAGACAAGGGCTGGTGAGGGTGTGGAGAAATGGGAACTCTCACACATTGTTGGTGGGAATGCACATTAGTACAGCCATTAGAGAAAATAAGATGGGCATTTAAGATAGAACTGCCATATGATTCAGTAATTTCACTCCTGGGTATATATCCAAAGGAAATAAAATTGCTACTTTCAAGAGATATTTGCACTCCCACTCCAAAGGGATGAATGGATAAATAAAATGTGATACACAGACACACACACACACACACACACACACACACGTACACACAATGAAATTTTATTCAGCCTTCCAAAGGAAAGAAATCCTGCCATTTGCAACAATATGGATGAAATTGTAGAACATTATGCTAAGTGAAATAAGCCAGACACAAAGACAAATACTGCATGATCTGATTTATATGTGAAATCTAAAATGGTCGATATCATAGAAACAGAGAGCAGAAGAGTGGTTATCAGGGGCTGGGGATTGGGTGGGGCAGAAGGGGAGGAGGGAAAAATGGAGATATGTTGATCAAAAGGTACAAACGTGCAATTATAAGATAAATAAGTTCTGGAAGCCTAATGCCCAGGTGGGGACTATAGTTAATAATAATACAATGTGTATTTGAAATTTGCTAAGAGAGATCTTGTGTTCTTACCACACAAACACACACACACACATACATACACGCACAAATGGTAACTATGTGAGGTGATGGATATATTAATTAGCTTCGGTATGGTAATACTTTCACAATGTATATGTATAACAAAACATCACATTGTATACCTTAAATATATAACATTTTTATTTGTCAATCATACTTCAATAAAGCTGGGGGAGGGGGGAAGTTGAGCTTGTTGTAGTACTTCTCAGAGCTTTCAATGTGCTAGTGGATTCTGAATCTCCAAGAAGGAAACATTCATTCAGTGATTGCCAAATGTATCTGACATGGGATGCTTTCTCTATTGGCCATCTCTTTGCAAAAATTTGTCCTTCTCTGCCTGCTAACTTGTCTGTTCTCCCTGGTGAAGCAGAACTCATGCAATGTGCTCATGTATTCACTATCTGATCATCTTAACAGACCATGAAGTTTTTTCTTTCCCCAGAAGCTCTTCATGTTTGTCTACTCTAAGAGGGATAGAAGGAAGTGTGAATTGCTTTTTATAGAGAATTAAGTCACTGATACTTTGGACTTAACATATGAGACAGTGGTTGTCTGTTTCTTAGGCGATACAAAGCTTAGGTCTGAACAAGGAGATAAATTATGCTCTCCCTTTTGCAAATCTCAAAAGAAAAAAATTGGAAAAATGGGTCTGTAGAGGTTGCTAACGTGAATGATGGTCTGAGAACATTTAACCCTGGAGGAAAATTATAGGCATGTATGATTCTTTTATCCTTTCTCAATTGACATTTATCATACATTTGTTATACTCAGCATTATGCTAAAGGTAGTGTGGAAAATAATACAAGTGTGTGTGTTCCCTACCCTCAGAGACCTTATGATTGTAAGGTTACATGCAAAAAACAATAAGAGAGGAATAATATTATTTAAATCCCCCTATTTTTAGTTTAGATATATTTTAATTAATATAAAAATTAAAAATTACCTGCTTGGAAATCAGTTGCCTTTGCCACTTAAAATCTATTTCCTTAACTTCCACTTTTAAGATAATTCTGTAAAGTCAACTTCCTCCTTGTGAAAATCACTGCCAGAACATTGAGGAATACAGAAATACAAATTCCATGTTGTATCAAACCATCTTCCATTAAATTAGATATATAACTTCCAAACTGTAACATATGAAGGCAGAATGCAGATGTAGGCATGGTAATTGGTAAGCAGAGTACAGTAGTCATCAGACACTCAGGTGTCAGATTGCCCTGTAGAACTTCAGAGAGTCTTAGGAGTTGAAGGCACCTGGCTTTTCAGATGGTGGTGGTCAGGCAGTGGCCAGAAACAGGGAGATATTTTAAAAGTCAGTATAAGGAGCAATTGTACCTGAGTTCTTTAGAGTCTTGCCTCCATGATTCCTCACAAGATGGAAAGAATGGTCCCTAATGGAATTGAACCACAGGGACTTCAGACTTAGAATTCCAGGCACAGAGGACGGTAGAAGAGAGTATGAATGGAAAATAGAGAGGTATATCCCTATACCTCCATCCAATCCAAAGTTCTTACAAGCAGGCTTGTGTCTGATTAGCCTTAGCCCCAAGCATAAGATTGAGGGATCCTTATCTGAAGAAATTGAACTGCCTCCCAAAAAGATAGGCTTGGGGATCCTAAGTAAAATATTCAGCTGGTCATGAAATCTTAAATGAGTACTAGGTGACAAGCCCCAACCATGTGCACAAAATTCCCACTCACCCTTTTAGTACATAACTCAAAAAAATAGAAGTCAAGGATCACCAAATAGTTGAGATAAGCCATTAATCTATAAGAATGAAAGAAAAATAAACTAATAGAGAGAAATTGGAATAAACAAAGATAATGCAAAGAGAGAAAGAAAGCTTGAAAAAAACTTTAAAAAATATCTTCAAATACATAAGAAAAGACAGTGCATCTATGGAACAAGAAGAGGTGCCTATAAAAAAAAGAAGATTTTTTTAGAAATAAAAACTATGATAGTAAAAAAAAATAGTTAAAGGATTAGACTATATATGCAAGGAAATCTCTCCCTCCAAAAACAACAACAATGGCCACAAACAGTGAAGGGTGGGCATCTGGAAGTAAACAACAAGAACATTAGCTCGATCCAGCAGTCCCGTTAGTTGATAAACTTAAAGTTTAGAAAAAGAGGATTGAGAATATAATTGACAATGTCTTTGTTTGGGTTCCCTCGGAAGCTGACTCTTAAACAGGGATTTGAACTCAAGTCATTTTTGGGAGGTGATCCCAGGAACAATAGTAGGATTGTAGAACAGTGAGACAGGAAGAAAAGAAAGCTAATAGGAAGGAAGCCAATCGGAAAGGAAAAAAATGCTATCAGTGAATTCTCTCGGTGGGCAACTGGAGTACAATCCAGTGGGGGGAATCTGAAGATAGTGTAGAATACACATGAGTGTTGCCAAAACAAAGGACCAGGAAGCTGTGGCATTAATCTCTCACTTGTCTTATGCCATTGTTTGAGGGCAGTTCCCAGGGATATTTGTCCCATTCTTACGCAGGCCAAATGTGGTCTCCACACCCGGGGGTTCGGGGGGGTGAAGAACTCTCATGCATGCAGAGAGATACAGGAGTTCAAAATCAGTAGTTCTATGCACTTCTTAGGTCTTCTGTAACAAATTACCACAAACTGGGTGACTTAACACAACTGAAATTTGTTTTCTCACAGTTCAGAAGGCCAAAAATTTAAAATCAATATGTCAGCAGGGTTGCTTTCGTCTGAAAGCAGGGAGAAATTGTTCCATGTCTCTCTCCTAGCTTCTGGTGGTTGTTGGCAATCTTGGGCATTTCTTGGCTTTGTAGACACATCACTTTAATCTCTGCCTCTGTTATCATATTGCCTTCTCTCTATGTCTCTACGTCTCTAGGTGCCCTCTTCTTTTCTTATACGGACATCAGTCAGTGGATGTAGGGCCCACCCTAATCCAATGTGACCTCATCTCTATTCTTCACTAATTATATCTGCAGAGACCTTATTTATAAATAAAGTCACATTCTGAGGCTCCAGGTGGACATTAATTTTTAGGGAACACTATTCAACTCACTATAGTAGCCTTTCACATGGAAGTGAATGCTGAGGTGATATGGAAAGGGAAATATCACCATCTGCTACAAAAATTATCAAAGCATAACATAATTATACTTGAAAATTTTCAAGGTCTTGAAAATGTAATATGAAGAACTGATTTAGTACACATCACAATAGATATAAATAGACCTACACTGAAGTATACCATTGTGAAAATTATCAGAATCAAAATGGAGTCACTTATGTTAAGAAAACTCTGAAACAGAGGCAGGATGGCCATGAAGAGAAGGTTCTCACACTTGTATGGCTGACAACAAAAACTAGCATGAAAGACTGCAAAAAAACCCTTGCACACAGGCCCTCACAACCTTACCCAAAAAATACTTCTATAAGGACTTCTGCCCAGCAACTGCCTTTTTAACTTTGTACTGCCATCACCCTTATTATTGATCTTTGTTAGTTAAGGATAATTATTTCAAAACAATTATGTGATCCTCCTCATTTTTTCCTTTAAAAATCTTCATCTTTATTTACCTCCCTGAATACACACATGGTTTACTGTGGCATACATATTCCCATTGGAATGCTCGATTCCCAAGCAAACATCTTTTCTTTTAGGGAGCCTCTCTCTTTTTGTCATTAGGGTTGACACCATCATAAAGTTTCAGAAGATCAAGGATAAAAAAAAGAGCATATAATTCTCCAGATTGAATGAGGGAATACTTCACACACACACACACATGCACACACACATATACACATACAAATTCAAAAATCAGAATGACGTCAGGGTTGTCAATAACAACATTGAAAGCTAAGAGACAATGAAATAATAGCTCCAAAATTCTGGGGGAAAATTGTTTTCAACCCAGAATTCTATGTCTTCTAACCTCTTAACCAAGTATGGTGATAGGGAAAAAAAAGACATTTTTTCAGACTTTATTCCAAAATAATTACCCTTAATGCACCTTTTTTCTTTGTTTTAGCAAAATGTAACAGAGGAAGGGAATCCAGAAAAGAGGATCCAACTCAGGTTAAGGTAATTTGGCTGTTAAGAGCAAATTTGGGGTTGAAGTTGTGTTATGGAGGTGGTGGTCCAGACTGGAGCAGAACAGTGGGCTCAAGAAATATCTTCAAGAAAACATTGAAACCAAGAGATTACAAGTTTGACAGTGGAAAAATTGTTTTGAAAACTATTTTGAAGAGTTGTTAGAAGGTATGGAAAGAGTTCATTGATTTATGTAAAACTGAGCAACAAAAAAAGGATTCAGTTTTAATTCCAGGTAAAACAAAAGTGGTATAAGAAATTAGATGTATAAAGCATTATGGAGATACCTTAAACAGATTCAAATAGACCTACCATTTGATCCAGCAATCCCATTATTGGGCATCTACCCAAAGGAACATAAGTCATTCTATGACAAAGACACCTGTACCCGAATGTTTATAGCAGCACAATTCACAATTGCAAAGATGTGGAAACAACCCAAATGCCCATCAATTCATGATTGGATTAGTAAATTATGGTATATGTATATGTATACCATATGGTATATGGTATACATATGGTATATGTATACCATATACCATAATTTGGTATATTGGAGTATTACTCAGCTATAAGAAATAACAGTGATACTACATCTCTTTGGTTCTCCTGGAGAGAGTTGGAACCCATTATATTAAGTGAAGTATTCCAAGAATGGAAAAACAAGCATCACATGTACTCACCAGAAAATTGGTTTCCCTGATCCTCACCTAAATTCACATCTGGGAATGATACCAATTGGATATCAGACTGAGGTGGGGGGTGGGGGGAGGGGATGGGTGTATGCCTACATGATGAGTGCAATGCGCACTGTCTGGGGAATGGACACACCTGGAGCTCTGACTCGGGGGGATAGGTGGTACATGGGCAACATATGTAACCTGAACTTTTGTACCCCCATAATAAGCTGAAATAAAAAAAAAGAAAGAAATTAGATGTAATGATGGTACATTACCATTTGTCTGGGCAATGGAAATATTTACATGTTCATAATAATAAAAGCACTGATGTGTTAATCAAAAATTGTGATATAATTTTATTAAAAAGGTAGAGTAAGAAAAAATGGAATGTAATAGAACTAAAATCTTTATCTCTCTAAAAAAGAAGTCAATTGGCATCATCTAAAATTGGGAATCCCAAAACAATAGATGCTGGCAAGGATGGGGAGAGAAAGGTACACTAATACACTGTTGGTGGGACTGCAAACTAGTACAACCTCTATGGACAGTAGTATGGAGATACCTCAAAGAACTAAAAGTAGACCTGCCATTTGATCCAGCAATCCCACTGCTAGGTACTTACCCAAAGGAAAAAGAAAAGGCATTCTGTAAAAAAGACACTTGTACTCGAATGTTTACAGCAGCACAATTCACAACTGCAAAGATGTGGAAACAACCCAAGTGCCCATCAATACATGAGTGGATTAATAAAATGTGGTTATATGTATACTGTGGAGTACTACTCAACCATAGAAAATGATGATCTAGTTTCTTTTGTATTAACCCAGATGGAACTGAAGGCTATTCTTCTTAGTGAAGTATTGCCACAATGGAAAAATAAACACCACATGTACTCAGTACTAAATTGGAACTAATCAATCAACACTTACGTGCACATATGGAAGTAAAACTCAAGGGAAATCAAGCAAGTGGGAGGGGGGAGGGGGGAGAAGGGAATGGGTAAATTCACACCTAATGGGTACAATGCACACTAACTGGGTGAAGGGCACACTTACAACTTTGACTCAAACCGTAACAAAGCAAATTATGTAACCAGAACATGTGTACCCCTGTAAAATTCTGAAAAAATAAAAATATAAAATAAACAAAATTGTGAATTCAAGAAAAAGTAGTTTAGGCATTTTTCAAAAGAAATATAGGGTAATAACCAGAATAAATGGCTAACAGGTTTAAAGTCATTGCTCCTGGGGAGATCAAGAGATAATAAGTGAATGTGTCTTGGGTGTGTTGAGTGTGTCTTGGAGATTTGGGGTTTCTGGTTCTGTTCTTGGAGTCCTAGGTTTCTCCAGCTTTTTCAATTCTGTGAGCAGCCTCAGTTTCCTTCCCTACCACGTGATCCCAACATATTCTCTTGCACTTAACCCACTTGAATTGAAGTGCTGTTCCAATGAAAAGAGTCCAGGCTATTACAATGATAGATGTGGATCCCACTAATCTATCTATCCTGATGATTTCCTTTAAAAAATTAGTTCTGATCCATGCCCAATGTACAGCCTGTTCAATATATTGTGTAGACTGAGATCCTTATTGTGGCATCCTCGTCTGGCTTACCTCCTGTCACTCCCAGTTTCGTGTTGTACTCTGGCCACACCGAATTCCTTTTGGTTCCCCTACTCTGCTCCCATCCCCACTCCACGGCCAACCCCATTCAATCCTCCCTGCTTCAGCATGCTTTTTATAACCTCTCTTCTTTTTTACACCTGGATAATTCTTACTTATCCTTCCAGACTCAGCTCAGTTGTCCTCTCCCTCAGCTTCCTCTGACTTAGGAAATTGGCCTTAATAGTCCTTAACTGCACAGCTCAGTGTTAGCACGTAAAACACTGCATCAACATTCTGTGATTCTACCTCCGTATCTTCTCTTGGACAAGAAACTCCTTAAAGACTAGAACTGTGCAGCCATCATCTTTATACCTCCAGCACTCAGAGTTGCTGCTCAATAAATGTGTATTGAACTGACCAACTTAACGTGTGTCTACATGCAGTAAAGATGAATGTGATCATTTGGCATTTCCGTTATCTATTGCTGCATAAAAAACCACCCCTAAGTAGAGTGGCTTAAAACAGTATGGTGGCTAATTTTAGGTGTCAACTTGACTGAATTAAGGGATACACAGATAGCTGGCAAAGCATTTTTTCTGAGTGTGTCTGTGAGGGTGTTTCTGGAAGAGACTGCCATTTGAATCACCAGACTGAGGGAGGAAGACCTGCCCTTATTGTGGGCGGGCTCCACCCAATCAGCCGAGGGCCGGACAGAACAAAAAGGCAGAGGAAAGATGAATGTGCTCTCTCTCTTGGAGCTGGGACACCCTTCTTCTCCTGCCCTGGGATGTCAGACCACCAGGTTCTCTGGTCTTTGTACTCCAGGACTTGTACCGGTGGCTCCCCCAACCCCGCCTGAATTCTCAGGCCTTTGACACCAGGCTAAGAGTTATTCCATCGGCATCCCTGGTTCTGAGGCCTTCGAATGTGGACTGAGCTGTGCATCCCTGGTTCTCCAGCTTGCAGATGGCCTATGGTGGGACTTCTCAGCCTCCACAATCCTAAGTCAATTCCCCTAATGAATCCCCTTTTATATATCTCTATATCTGTATCTGTGTCTATCTGTCCTATTCGTTTTGTCTCTCTGGAGAACCCTGACTAATACAAACAGTAACCACTCATTTCCTTACTATTCTGAAATTTGGGCGTGGCAAGTGGGTACAGCTTCTCACTACTTTATGTGGTATTGGCTGAGGTCACACATATGGCTTCACTGAGCTGAGAATTCTGCAAGAGCTGGAAAATCTAAGACAGTTTCACTCATATGTCTGGTGCTCAGCTGGGATGGCAGGAATGGCTCAGGCTGGTTGAGCCCTCTCTCTGTGCAGGCCATTCCTCATCCACTGGAGTACTGCCTGAGTTCTTTTACAGGGGAACAAGGCCCCAAGAGAACGGAAACAAAAGCTGCTAAGATTCTTAAGGCCTCATTTCCAAATTTACAGTATCATCTCTGTCACGCTGCCCATCTAGGCAAGTCACAGGGCCACCCCAGATTCCAGGGAGGGAGAGTAGCTTCCTCCTCTCAGCGGGAGCAGTGACTTGTGCGTTCAAGGACGGCAGTCGTGTCTACCCTGACAAATGATCTGCCTTTGATAATTCAATTATCATGTGTAGCTACACCAAATAATTTCATGCTTGCATTTTGGAACTAAAATAGTTATTTTTGTGGATTAGATTATCATTATATGAGTCAAGAAGTGTGATTGGGTAGAAGACACATTGTTTTGATAAGTTATTTTAATTTCAAAGATAAAAAGGAATGAATCAATCAATCATGATATTTGAATAGCCATGCTTAGACACAGTGCTGATGCCTTTTTCTATAAATTATGAAAAGAATAGTTGCTTTTGTAGAAAGTTAATGGAGAAAGAAAGGACTAATGTGGCTCTATGATAGCAGAAACTTTTCTTTAAAAATTACATAGATAAAATTTCTGAAAATATTAACTGTCTTCAGTGAAAATTTAAAATAATGCCCATGTTTAAAATAATCCATAATATGCAGCCATTCTGTCTTGGGACATATTTTTGTACATTAGTGTTTTAGAAAGTATGGAATTCTAATAGAATAATGAATGGATATACCTGAATTTTAGACATGGCCATTACACTAATTAAAATCTAGTATGGACACAGCGTTTTAATTACTTTCCATCATTGCTGCAGTCAATGAAGCTAGTTTTGTTACCCACTATAATGCCTCACTTGTAATAAATCTTCATAAAACCTGAACAGAGTTTCCAATTCTGAAATTCTAGCCACAGGCTTTTCTGCCTAGCTTTGCTTGGAGCAGAATGCATAAATGAGCCTTACTTGTTACCTGATAAGACAAACAATGCAAATAAAATAAGACTAACTAGAACTTTTGCCTTTTCCTCTTTTTATTTGAATGTCCTTTGCTTGCATTTCAATGTATTTTTAATTCTTTCTTAATAACAATTAAGCACTTGGACAGAAGAGTCAAGGCATTGATTAGGGCTTGCCTTAAAAGAACTAGAGGAGTCTAAAATCTTGGGTTCTTGTTTGCTTCTGCCACTTTTTAGCTGTCCTTAAGCCTTAAGCAAGCTCCTTAAACTCCCTGCACCTGATTTTCCTCAGTTGTATGAAAGCTATGAGCTCAGCTTCTCTGCTTTCTTCACAGATGAGAGAAAGACAATGCAAAAGCTTTGCAAACCATAAATCTCTAAGCAGATGGGAGGAAAGGAATTGATGAAACAATAAATGAGACAGTAGAAACCATAAAGAATCAAAGGTAGGTTTGGACATTCATTCATCTGCTTGTTTAATATTTATTGAGTGTCTTGTATGTGCTAGGCACTGTGCTCAGAGTTGGAGATTAGTGATGTCCAAGACAGATGAGCTCCCCCACCCCTTGTCACATCTCATAACCTGGCAGGGGAGACACAAATGACACAAGTAAGCAAACAGCTAATATCCCTATAATAAGTGCTGTAGAAGACAAGGACAGGACACTAGGAGAGAAGGAAACAGGAAGAGCTGACTTGGTAAACCTTCCTGGTAGGGAAACTAAGTCTGGAATGGGGGATGGATTCAGACCAGCAGGTACATGGGAAGGTCCAAAGCAAAGAGCAACTCAAGGAAGACCAGTGTGGCAAGAGCATTGTGAAGAAGAGAGAGAAAGCAGGTGTGTGAAATAGGAAACATGTAACTAGGAAAGGGATTTGGCTTTGATTCTAAGTGCTACGGAAAGCCACTGAAGGGTTTTAAACAGGAGAGTAATGGGGTCTGATATAACGCTTTATAAGGTCACTTTTGCTCTTGGATTGTGAAGATCAAGAATGGAAAGAGGAAGCTACTGCATCGGACCAGGAGAGTGATGATGATGGCTAAGATTACAGTACTACCAGTAGAAATAGTGGGGATTACATAGATTCAAGATATATTTTGGAGGTGGAACTGACAGCATGTGTTAATAGAATAATTATAATTGGGAAGGAGAAAGGATATTCCAAGATTTCTGGCTTGAGCAACTAGGAAGGTGCTTCTGCTATTTATAGAAATGGGGAAGCTGGGATAAGTTTGTAAGGAAAGAAAAATAGACCATTTGGCATGTTGAATTTGATATCCACATGAAGCTATCAATAAAGCAGCTGGGTAGACAATCAAGACAGCAGATAGAGAAATATGAAAGCCACGACAGTGCGGATTCCTGTGTCAGCTGCCCACTGGCGTAGATTAGGTGGAAATCCACCTGCCCATGCAGTCACTGTGCTGCCAGGCTTAGACATGCCATGCATGATTGGCAGGACAAGTGGTTTTCTTTTCAAGCCAAGATCAAGCCTTTTCCATTTCCTCCCAAATATCTCTATCCAAGTTGCTAGCTCCATCCATACACCATTGACCTGAGGGTAGGGCATAATTTTTAGATAGATTCAGTGTTGTTCTGTTTATAGAGAAGGAAAATGATGGAGTTTTCCTTCCTTTTGCTCGCTCGCTCGCTCTCTTTCTTTCTTTTTTTTTTTTTTTTCTTTTTTTTGAACCCAAGGACACTTGGTTTAGAATGGTGGCTAGTTGTAAAGGTCAAGGGTAAGCTCCGCTGAATAGTCAGCATAAAGGCAGAGGCATGCAATACAGATTTCAAACATGGTTCCCCCATCTGACCTGTTGAATCTACATGTTAGGGTGGTAAATAATTATAACTTTCTGCATGTCTTTATCTATAGGTGCCACCTGGTGATGGTCTGCATTCCTCTTTCTAATCTTATTTTATGATTGAGTTATTGATTTGAATTAGAATACTTATTGTTTCCTACACTTACTTATTTTTGGATCCTGGTAACATTGCTGCTCTCCTTTATTTGATACTGCTGAGGATGTAAATGACCAAGCATTGTCCTTGAAAGAACTCCTATGTTAGCCAGTCTGGGTTTGAATCTAAGCTCAAGCACTTACAAGATCTGCAACCGTGAGCTTGTTTTTTAATATCTCTTGGCCTTAGTTTTTCTATTTTTAAAATGGTGCTAAGTACCTTGTACCCAGGTAATGAAATACACAGAACCTTAGCAGGATGCTTAGCATACTGTTAGAGGTTTGTAGTTATTATCATTAGATGGAATCTAAAGCACTGATTAGTCTTAGAGCTGCCTGTGCCAGGAGCTCTGGCAAGGAATAAAAAAATCATCAGGTTAACAGCCATCACTGTAGACTGTGAAAGTGGGTTGCTATGGTGATGGGAGTGGTGCTGACCTGGGAGGGCATAGTGAAGAAGGTTGTGATATTCACAAGAGTCAAATCTGTATAAAGTTTTGAAAACTCCTCTGATGAACCTAGTTTGAGACATTGTCTCACAGCCACCAGAGATGAAGATACAGTTGGAAGGAGGGAGAAAGAAAACAGTCCTTATACTAGCAGGCTATAGAAAGAAATGATAGCCAAGCAAAGAGCTCCCTGTGAACTGCAGCTTGTTGCATTTAGAGGCAGTCACACTGTGCTATAAGACTTTTGGACTTTTAAAAAGCTTTATTTTTAATTGACAAATAATTGTATATATTTATGTGGTATAATGTGATGTTTCAATATATGTATACATTGTGGAATTATTAATATCAAATCAGGATGATTAGCATATCCATCACTTCAATTATTTATCATTTCTTTGTGGTGAGAACATTTAAAATCCTCTCTTTAGCTATTTTGGAATAAACAGTATATTATCATTTTTTTTTTTTTTTTTGAGACAGAGTCTCACTCTGTTGCCTGGGCTAGAGTGCCATGGTATCAGCCTAGCTCACAGCAACCTCAAATTCCTGGTCTCAAGCAATCCTCCTGCCTCAGCCTCCTGAGTAGCTGGGCCTACAGGCATGCACCACCATGCCTGGCTAATTTTTTCTATATATATTTTTAGTTGTCCATATAATTTCTTTCTATTTTTAGTAGAGACGTGGTCTCACTCTTGCTCAGGGTGGAACAATATATTATTATTAAATAAAGTCACCTTGCTTTGCAATAGAACACCGGAACTTACTCCTCCTGTCTAACTGAAATGTTGTACCTATTGACCAACATCTCCCCTTGCCTCATATACTGTTTGGATTTTTAATCATGCCTTACTTTTGTCTAATGATTTTCCATTCATAATGCCCTTTTTTTCTTTTTTCTTGTTTTATTTTTATTTTTTTTCTGATTTTTTTATATCAGTATATTATAGGGGTGCAAAGGTTTAGGTTACATATGTTGCCTATTTATTCATGTGAGATCCCCAATCGTTTTTACAAACATTTAAAGAGCACCTATTCCATACCTGACTCTGCCTCACCACAGCTCTGTTAGGTAGGCAAGGCAGGTGAGGGAAACTGAGTCTCAGGGAGGTGATATGATTTGCCTGTCAGTGTTAGGCCTGTTCAGTGCTATTGTGTTTGTTTGTTTATTTGTTTTTACTCTCAGTGCTATTTCTAATGTCTTTGGGACTAGGAGAAATGGAATACAGTAGACTCTGGAAATTCAAAGTTATCATTTGTGTTTTTGACTATTTATGAACAACCTAGAGCTCCTTACCTTGCAATGGTGTGTGTATATATTTTCATTTTTCTGAAGCACAAATCTGAATTGCTACAGGGCTGCTGTGTGTACGGCACATCTGTTGCTTTTGCCTGCCTGGCACCTATTCTCCATCCTTTGGTAACAGCTCCTCGGGTTTGCTTTGGGGGATGTGCTTCCATTGCATGCTGCCTCGGTGGTGGGAGTGTCAGTAAAGAGCCTGGCCCTCCCCTGAGTAGGGCCTGGCCATGGGACCCAGCTCAGCCTGTCAGACTCTCTTTCCCCAGAGAATTTGAATCTTGACATATGACTGAAATACGACTGAAAACGATTGGGGAAGATTTAGCCCTGCCGTGATATCCTATTCATTCCTGTTGCTTAGAGCAGGGGTTGCAAACCTTTTTCTGTAAAAGACCAGACAGTAAATATTTTAGGCTTTGTGGGCCATCGAGTCCCTGCCTCAACTATTTGACTCTGCTCTTGTAAAGGGAGAGCCGCAGACAATATGAAAACAAGTAGGTAAGCTTGTGTTCCAAGGAAACTTACACTACTCAACTACAAAAAACAACGGTGACGTAGTACCTCTTATATTATCCTGGGTGGAGACTGAGCTCATCCTTCCAAGCGAGACATCATAAGGATGGAAAAGCATGCACCACATGCACTCGCCATCAAATTGGTACTAACTGATCAACACTCAGGTATTCGCATGGTAGTAATACTCCCTGGGTGCCGGTCAGGTTGTGGGGGGCAGGTAAACCCACAACTAATGGAAGCGGAGCACACTGTACGGGGAAGGACACGCTTGTAGCCCTGGCTCGGGTGAGGCAAACGCTATGTAACCAAAATGTTTGTATCTCCACAATATCCTGAATTAAAAGAAAAGAAAACTGATAGCAGGCTAGATTTACCCTCAGGTCATAGTTTGGAAACCTCAGAGCTGCTCCAGTTCCTGCTCTTTCCTAAATCTAGTTTTTTAACTTCCTTTTTATTCTCTGAGCTCCCCATTTATCCTTTTAAATAAATTCATTTTTCTGCTTCATGTTGTCAGGATTAGTTTATGTTGCTTGCTACTAAAGAACCCTAACTGATGTAGGGTGAATCTCTTGGCTAATGAGTGAATCTAGCTGAGTGCCTGACGTCCATGTACCAAGGAAACTTTCTCTTTATGTCTCCTGCCAGCATATGGGATAACAATTGGGAAGCAATTGATAAAACAGTGTTTTAGGAAAAATGGCTAGTCCTGGTGATATAAGCAAAGAGGAACTGAACAGTCTATCAAAAAGAAGATGGTGCTCAGACAGATGTTTAGAATAAATTAAAAAGCAGAAAGTTGAATTTGGCAGTGGCTCAATTCTGTGATTTAAATTAGTCCTTTATAATGAAATAAAAAATGGTGAGTTTAAAACACTGTTCTAGTAAGTGTTCCAAAGAGATTTTTAAAATGATCAAGAGAGAGATTTAAAATGTTTTCTTTCAAGGGTTTAAAAAGGTTAAAGTGAGGTTTATTTGTGGTCTAGGTTAATCCTAGGAATCGTGAGTTTTCCCTGTTGGAGGATCCTAAGTCTGTACCAACCTTTTCCTATGGTTATATGAGAGTCTCGAAGTCTATTCTTGCAGAATGACAAGATTTCACTGCTGTCAAGGATGCCAGTCTTTTCTGTCTCCCACTGTTCTAACAGAACGTCAATACTGTTGAACACCCTATCTAGATCAAGTAGATAAAATCATCAAATTTTTTCACAGCCTGACACTAGAGGGAATACAAAATAAGCACTGTCCCTACCGTTAAATATTTATCCGTCTAGCAGAGATGAGGCCATTACCCACCCAAGAAAACTTGCGTTGTCCAAAGTGTTCAGCTAATTTCAATTCCACAGAGAATGAATAGGCTACTCAAGGGCTCTCCCATGGTGCTAGCCAGAGGGAGACAGTAAAACTAGCCTTGTCCCAAGCAGCCTCAGAATCCTTGCATTCCAGGGATAAAAGGCTCCTTAGAGCCCGGTTCCCGCATGCGCATAGGAAACACTGAGGTACAAGGAGGCTAAGTAACTTTATTTAAGGTCCCCTCTCTGATTAGTGGTGCCCTTGGGGCTAGAAAGTGGTGTTCCTAATTCCATTTCTCCAGTGCTTACATCTAGGTGCAGAAAACTGGCTTTCAGGAAGTACATCAGCCTAACACTGAATCACACAGTGAGAACATTGTTCTGTTTCTGCGAAGGAAGCCTCAGTCTAGCACGAGATTGTCTTGAACCCTTCTCTAGTGCTTGAAAAATTCCCTTTGAACAAAGAAAGAGAATGCAGTCAAGGTCTTCAGCAGGCAATATTGTTTAGCAGAATTTTCATAACATTGCTTAGATTTTGTTGTCTTTATTTTTAATGATTATAGTTTTCCATTAATAGACTTAACATAAAGTCTCCTTTTAGAATGATTGTATCTACGTTTTTAAAAAAGTTCAATTTAAATGAAAATATTAAGCAAAAAAATAACAAACACTATACCCAATATAGTTAGTAATTTGAATGTATTAACTCAACCTCACAATAATTCTACGAAATAGCTACTATTTCCGTTTTACAGCGGAGGCAGGCGCTGCAAGATTAAGGAATGTGTCCAAGGTCATACAACTAGAAGAGGTGAAGCAGGTTTCCAGCCCAGGCTATCTGGTCCCACCTTGTGTTCTTGAGTACAAATCTCTGCTTCAATGTGAACTGCAGGGAACAGTGCATTATACCACACTGCTGTCTATGGCCAATTATGAAATAACTGATCTAGGGCAGCAGTCCCCAACCTTTTTGGCACCAGGGATCGATGTCATGGAAGACAATTTTTCCACGGAATGGGTGGGGGGAGGGTTTCGGGATGAATCAAGTGCATTACATTTATTGTGCAGTCAAACCTCTCTGCTAACGATAATCTCTATTTGCAGCTGCTCCCCAGCATTCGCATCACCACCTCAGCTCTGCCTCCTGTCAGATCAGCGGTGCCGTTAGATTCTCATAGGAGCGTGAACCCTACTGTAAACTGCACATGCGAGGGATCTAGGTTCTGTGCTACTTGTAAGAATCTAATGTAAATACAGATGACGCTTCACCCAATCACCCACTGCTCTCCTCTTGCTGTGCAGCCTGGTTCCTAACAGGCCACAGACTGGTACTGGTCCATGGCCCAGGGGTTGGGGACCACAAATCTAGAGGGACAGCCTGTTGAATATAAATTTGATTCTAACACTATTGACTACTTAGATCAAAGTCTTAAGAATTTTATCTTATGGATGCCTACTATGTTGAGATACCCTGCTGGATGTTTTGCACACACTGTATTTGATTGTTGCAGCAACGTTGCAAAGTCAGTATTACTTTCTTCATTTTCAGAGGAGCAACCTGAGATTGATTTGTCCAAAAACACCTTAATAATAAATGCAGAACAGAAATTCAAACCTATTTCTAAGTAGTCCCCATGCATATATTCTTTGCTGCCTTTCAAATCCAAGACCTTGTCTTCTTCAATACTATGCTCTAACTTAATGAGCATCTTCTATACCTCAACTCTCACGGCTGTAATCAGAAATGAGTTGAATATACTTGTTGAATGAAATGCATCCTATTTCAGCCAAGTAGCTTAGTCCCTCAAGATTCTTCATAGCCAAATTAACAGGGATCTGGAATAGAAGTCGGACAACAAATCACAGTGCATTGGATTGAAAATTACAACCTAGCTGGGCTGGTGGTTGGAAAAAAATTGTGAAACACATAGATAATAAACAGCAGACATTAGACAGAAAAGCATGGCATTAAATAATTGGAGCCAGTGAAAGTGGAATTTGGGGCTAAGTCTACACAGCTATTTATGAAACTGAGAAATGGAATATTGATGTTTTGTACCAGTACTGAGAGCTTTCTGGTTAATTACATTCCTGGGTGAAGTCAGAAAAAAATATAATACTTACATTTTTCAGAGAACAAAATAATTTTCAGTCATTCACTGGGAAATTGGTTAACTCTCTAGTTCACCTTCTTTCTGTGAAATCTGGAAGAGCATTCAGTTGACTATGAAATACTGAACGTTATAGTCCTGATATGTTCTAATTTTATTATGAATTATTGAGCACTTGCTATGTGCCAGGCAGAGAGTTTTCTCAGAGATCATAGTTGGGTGAACAAACATAGAGATTGTTAGATCTAGCATACAAGAAATGCTGGAATGAGATTCCAGGCTTTTCCCCATCAATCACTATCTTACACAGCATAATTTTTTTCATAGCACTCACTAGCACTATTTGTTATTTATATAGCTTATTTGCCTACTGTCTTCTCCAAAAGTAAAATGTAAACACCAGTGAAGCAGTGTTTCAACTAAAGATATTTTTGCTTATTGTTTCCAATACCTAGAATGGTGCCCAGCATGTAAGTATCAGTGCCAATATGAGATGGAGGCAACAGGGGAAGAAGTGAGCAGATTTGTCCAGGGTGGGCGGGGGAAGGAACCAGAGGGGACAACATTTCAAGTAGGGATTTGGAAGATGGAGGAGTAAGGTGAGAGCTTTGCAGGGAAAGGGAAAGGTAGAAACAGCTTGAGGGATGCATGGAATTGCATGATGTGTTTAGGCAGCATGAAGCAAGGTGAAGTCAAGGGGAGTGACTATAAACTGTAAACATTTTCTTATAGAATTCTAATAGTTTCACACCTAAGGTTTAAGTCTGTTATCCATCGTGATTTGATTTTTATGAGAGGTGAAAGCTGTCGGTCCTGTTTCAGTCTTCTACATGCGGCTATCCAGTTTTCCCAGCACCATTTATTGAATAAGGATTCTTTTCCCCAGAGTATGTTTTTGTCTGCTTTGTCAAAGATTAGATGGCTATATGAGGATGGTTATGAAGAAGATCCCAAAGGCAATCACAGCAACAACAAAAATAAATGAGACCTGATTAAATTAAAGAGCTTCTGCACAGCCAAAGAAATAGTCACTAGACCAAACAGACAACCTACAGAATGGGAAAAAATTTTCGCATGCTACACATCCGATAAAGGACTGATAACTAGAATCTATTTAGAACTCAGAAAAATCAGCAAGAAAAAATCAAACAACCCTATCAAAAAGTGGGTAAAGGACAAGAATAGAAATTTTTCAAAAGAAGACAGAAGAATGGCCAAAAAACATATGAAAAAATGCTCAGCATCTCTAATCATCAGGGAAAAGCAAATCAAAACCACAATGAGATATCACTTAACTCCAGTGAGAATGGCCTTTATCAAAAAGTCCCAAAACAATAAATGTTGGCATGGATGCAGAGAGACAGGAACACTCATATACTGCTGGTGGGACTGCAAACTAGTGCAATCTCTGTGGAAAGCAATATGGAGATACCTTAAACAGATTCAAGTAGACCTACCATTCGATCCAGCAATCTGATTATTGGGCATCTACCTAAAAGAACAAAAGTCATTCTATAAAAAAGACATCTGCACCTGAATGCTTATAGCAGCACCATTCACAATTGCAAAGATGTGGAAACAACCCAAGTGCCCATCAATACATGAGTGGATTAATAAAATGTGGTATATGTATACCATGAAGTATTACTCAGCTATAAGAAATAATGGTGATACAGAATCTCTTATGTTCTCCTGGATAGAGTTGGAACCCATTCTACTAAGTGAAGTAACCCAAGAATGGAAAAATAAGCACCACATGTACTCACCATCAAATTGATTTCCCTGATCATCACCTAAGAGCATATTTGGGAATAACACTAATCGGGTGTCGGGAAGATGTGTGTGTGTGGGGGATGGGTGTATACATATACAATGAGTGCGATGCGCACTGTCTGGGGAATGGACACGTTTGAAGCTCTGACTCGGGGGGGTGATCTAAACCTTTTTTTTCTTTTGATTTTAAATGCATTTTATTTTTAGACAACTTATATGACATGTTTTTTCCTTAAAAACAATGCCTCCGCTCCAAATAAATCACTGTCAAAAGAAATGAAGAGCTCAAGATGACATCAGTCCCATTTGTCTTAGTCCTAGGGTTGTGTGGGTGACAAGCAGTAACCTAAACTTTTGTACCCCCATAACATGCTGAAATAATAAAAAAAAAAAGGAAAAAAACCTGTAAACAACATGCAGCATGGCAAGGTGATGCCACACAACGTGCAGCTGCAATACAGTGTGTCGGTCCCGTTCATCTGCTCCCAACTGATGGGCCCCAACCACTTCCCCTGCTCCCACTTCATTTTCCAAAGACACCTTCTCAAGAAAGCCTCCAGATCTCTGGCTGGGTTCTAGCATGTCAACTAAGCCCACAGTTCTCTTTGGCAATTGCAGTTCTATTTCATTCAAAGTTGGATACATTAATTTGCTCTACCTATGGTCATAACCAAGAGAATCTTTAGTTGACTTTCCCCATTGCAGAGCTGAGTTAAACTGCTTTTGATGGTGAAGGTTTTATTAACCTAAGACAATTACCCAATGTTTGAATGGATATGGAGAGGCATGGGCAGTCTCCAAATATGTCAAAATCCATCATGTGTCACTTTTTGGCTTGTACTCTTTTCCTTTTCACTTCTTAACTTGTGCTGCTTTTTGAATGAGTGTCAAGCTGTTTATAGTTAAAACTCTTACTTGCAGTTAACAGAAAACAATGAAATCTCAAATTATAACAGAGAATTATTGGAAGAACAATGTGACATCCATGGAATACAAAAGCAGCTGGGCCTCTCAAATGATTTGAAACAGAAATTTGAAATGCAGGCAGTTTTTAATCTCTCAGCCTTGCTCTCTGTCTCATCTGTCTCTGTCTCTCTCCCCACTGGCGACCCTCCCTGAATCTGTGCCTCTGGCTCTCTCTGCTGTCCCTCTCTGTTTCTTTGTCTACTCCTCCCTTTTTCCCCATCTGCCAGTTTCTCCCTCTGCTGGCCTCTCTCTCTTTCTCTCCCTCAATCTCATTAGTCTCCTTTCAACTGGCTTTATTTGCTTTTGTATATTCATGGTGAAGCCTTCCTCCAGATTAGATTTCCTCCATTTAAGAGACCAGCTGAGATGACTGGCTAATTCTCTAAATCTCTCAGATTTCAAAACCCGTAGGAAGGGGATCTGATTGGTCCAGCTTGAGCTAGGTATCATCACTGATCCAATCAAATGTGAGCAGGGAAACTGAGTCACACGATACAAGCATGCCTAGAGAGTGGAGGTGTCCGGCCCTATGGGGTAGGGGGAGGAGCATGTAAGTTAAAAGGTGTCTGCTTCCTCCAATCACAGAGTTGGGATGAATATTAATAGATGAATTAATATGCTTAAACTAATGCTGGTTGATCAAGAATGCTTGATGAGAGATACGATACAGAAATTCAACACTTCACGTGGAGTGATTCTTCCTTGGGACAGTTGAACAGACTTTTTGAAAGTTGGGCCATTTTATAGATTTGTAGTGTTCAAGTTCCTAGGTCAACAGCCTCGTGACATCACTAAAGACCGGAGAAGCAGAGTTGTGCAACTTGCTGTCATTTTAGGGGCAACAAAGATACCCATTAGCTGACAGGCAGATGTTCCTGCCTGGCAGCATTTTTTGCTTGGTCTTCTTAGCAAAGTGGTTTCTCTCCTGTCCGAGGCTTTCTCATCTGTAAAATGAGAGGGTTAGATGTGACAATCTGAGTTCCCTTTAGCTCTGACGTGCTGGGGTTCCCAATGGAGGCAAAAGAGGCTCCTCAAGTTCTGGGCTGCATTGGGAAGGAGCTGCCTGACTGATCACAGCTCACGTAAACACGGTGCTTGCCTGCCCTCTGAGTCCGCCGCAGAACCATTCCCGCTGAACTCGGTATCCTATTTTTATTTTCTAGATAGTCTGAAATTAGATTTGCTGACTTTGGACCTCCTATCAGATGTCTGCTCCTCTGAGGAGAGGTTTGTAAGACTTTTAGCAAAAGATTTTCAGCTCCCAGGGACTGTGGTTACCTTCTTCATCTCTCCAGGCAGAACTCTGAAAGCACTTGGGCCTCTGAGTAGGGCGCTCCTGGAGCCTCTTCCACAGCTGTTAACTGTGAAGGTGCTACACCAAAGTACAGCACGGTACACAGCTTTCTCCTTCGAGAGGCTGTCAGCATGAGAACCTCAAAGCAATGAGGAGAATGTGTGTAAATTGTTGTGCCTGGGAATGACCAAATTGTTTAAGTGTTGCTGTGATTATACTCAGATTCGTCTGCGCATTTGGTGGAGGGTTTGAAAATAAATACGGAAAAGAATGGAGACCCTGTTAGTGAGAAGACACCTTTAATTTTTGCCCTTCCCTCAAAGTGTTTTTTTATTCATTCAACAAACATTCATTGAGTACCTTGTATGTTCTAGGTACTCTGCTAGATGCTGGAGGAGCAGGAATGTAGACATGTGGCAACCTCCAGAAAGGGAAGACAGGTGGCAAACACATGGACATTAGTCTGGGGGCGGGGGTGTCAAGAATGTCTTTCTTCTCTTTTGATTTCTTTCCTTCCTTCTATTACTCCTGCTCCTGGCGTCCATATGGGACCTGTGTGGGAGGATGATGGTGGCGGTGGTGGTGGGAGAGCATTGATTGGCATTTCCAGATTTAGGGTTCAGGGCAGGTATTTAAGCCAGAGTAAGAAGATGATAGGATTTTCACAATGGAAAAGAAGAAAGGCATTCCAGGTGAAAGAGCTTACATAAGCAAAAATGTAGAGCATCAATACATGTGGAGAAGCCCTGGAGGATGAGAGGCCATTTGGAGAGAGAGAGGCTGAGGAGCCCCAAGACACCAGACACAGGAGTGAAGAAGTCATCTTGGAAATGGATCCTCCCTGCCCCGGGCATTCAGCTGACACCAAGCAGAGTCCTTCCAAAATTGTGAGCAAAACAAAACGGTTGTTTCAAGGTTAAAAAAAAAAAAAAAGAAGTGTAGTATGTGTTTAAGGGAGCAAAAGAAAAGGGTAAGAACCATACATTACAAGATCATACTCCACATTCCCTTTCTGTTGATTGCCCTCTACTTGAACACCAAACACATGAGCATTTGCCTGTTAATTTAATATAAATTAATGTTAAAATGTAAAGGCGACAGTAGGTATAAAAATATCACACCCAAATCCCATTATATCAGTCAGAGTTCCCCACTGTAACAGAAAGCAATTCTTGCTAATTTAGGAAGAATTAGAATTTATTAAATGCTATTGAAAAGCTCAGATAATTGCTGGGAAAATGAGGCCTGGATGCTAACACTCAGGAACAATGCTCAAAAACAGGCCACAGAGCTGATCCCAAAAAGATGCTGCCATTGCCCCTACTGGACACACACACTAGAGCTTATCTCATGGACACCACAGAGCTCCTACTATTGAACATTGCCTCCACCTCTGTCATGGAGGCCTCCAGAAAGTGGCAATAGCTACCATAACTGCACCACCTTCCTGGAAAGGTTCTACCAATCTTAGTATCAATATTTTAAAATATGAGTCTGGACTAGCACATCTGATTGGTGGAATCTAAGTCCTGTGCCTTCATCCCAGCTGCAAGGAAGATTAGGAAAGCCAGTCACTGTCATTTTCAGATACCTCTGGGAGAAGACTCTGCCATAAAGTGGGAGACTCTCCCAATCACAAGAATAAATTTTAGGTGCTGGGCAGCCAAAAAAAAAAAAAAAAAGGCAAATGTTCAAGATATCCACGTTTCAGAGGTAATGTCTGCTATTTATTTATTTCTCTAGATTTTCTTTTCTATGTACAGTTGACCGTTGCACAACATGGGTTTGAACCTCATGGGTTCACAGGTCCACTTATACATGGATTTCTTTCAGTAAAAGTCGAAAAAAACTGAGTGTGCCTGCTTCTCTTGCCTCCCCTTCCACCTCCTCCACCACTTCCACCTCTGCCACCCCAGCAAAATCAACTCCTCCTCTTCCTCCTCCCCAGCCTACTCCACGTCCACAATGAGGATGAAGACGTTTATAGTGATCCACTTCCACTAATGATTTCTCTAGATTTTCTAGAGAAAATATATTTTGTCTTCCATATGATTTGGTTGATAATGTTTACTTTTCTCTAGTTTACTTTATTGTAAGAATACAGTCTATAATACATATAACATACCAAATGTGTTAAGAGACTATTTATGTAAAAAAAATTAATTAAGAACGTAGTATAATATGTATTTTACAAAGTAGACTGGACATATAAATACCAAGAAATTAAGCATGGTGAACTCTGAGTAATGGCATGGCAGCTAATTTGCATCTCCCTACTTATGCTTGTTTGTGCATTCTCAGTGCTATCCAGTGAATATATGTAGGTAAGACATTTTTAGTTAGAAAACAGCAACGACCTTTCTAAAATATGGAGATGCTACTGTAGGGACGTTTACATTTCAGAGTGTACGTATCAATGTGTTTTGTGTTATCACTTTATGAGTTTATTTAAAATCCATTTTCCTCCAAGGAAATAAAAAAAGGATTAATTGTGACTTTCTAGCACACTAAAGCCATAGGCCTCACAGTATCAGGAATGTTATTCTTCCAAGAAATGCAGGTGTTCCTCAGGGCCTGCTACTTTGTACATGAAATGTCCCTTTCTGAATATCCCAGGTTTTCAAAGGCCACGAAGGAACAAAGAAGAGCCAGACTGAGTCCTCCGAGAGGCCCACTGTCTGGTAATCTTTGAAGAAGGGCAGTGCCCCTAACTCTTTGGTCTGGTTGCCATGGAGGGCAACCATGCCCTCCAGTACTACTCCTCTGTGGCATCTTTAGGGTCTGAGTGCTGTGCTGATGTTCCTTGGGTCTGTTCCAGCTAGTATCCCAAATGACTGTGTCTTAAGCAAATGCCCAGGCTGCCTCCAACGCACTTTCAAGAGCTGCCATTAGCACTGCTTTGCTCTATCCCTCCTTTAGTGGGATCCTAAATGCAAGCTCCTTCTTTAGGCAGAAAAGGGTAGCCAAGTAGAATGGAAGAAGCCCCTGAAGTCAGGAGACATGTACTTGGGTCCCATCACGGGAGATGTAACCCTCACCACGTCACGTGGCCAATCCTGGCTTCAATCACTTTCCTCACCTGGGAATTAGGCCCATCTCCCAGGCTGGCCCATGCTTTAGCATCATTAGACTTCACCTTTAAATAGACCTGAGTTTAGATCCTTGTGCCAACACCCACATGACTTTGGGAAGACTCCTCAACCTGTTTGTGTTTTAGTCATTTTAATCTGTAGGATAATATTCATAATTCTAAGTCACAGCATAGTTGTAAGGGAAAATTCTATATAAACAAAATTGTCTCCTTACTATTTCAAGTTGTAACAGTTGCTTGGATTTTCCACCCAAATTTGGATTGTATGTTATTTGCATGGTCTGATTTAAAATTTAAGCTATATGACATATGCAGGATTCATTTTGGGAAGTGCTAAGGAGCAACTGGGAGAGAAAAGTCATCACAGCCATACTCTCATGCTAAAGTAGAACACAAAATGAAAACCAGTTAAGAATTACACTGACTTTGACTGTATTAATTTGGGAGTGGACTGTTTTAGCTTTCCATTGTTACTATCACAAATTACCATAAACTTAGTGGCTTAACATAAATTTATCATCTTACAGCTCTGTAGGTTGGAAGTTTGACACAGATTTCACTGGGCTAAAATTTTGGCAACTGTGTTCTTTCTGGAAGCTCTATGGGAGGATTCATTTCCTTGCTCTTCTAGCTTCTACCGGCTGCCCACATTCCTTGCTTCATGGCACTTGCCTGCATCTTTAAAACCAACAACATTGCATCTCTCTGTGCCTTTCTTCTATAGTTATATCTTCCTGAATCTCTCTTCTGTCTCCCTTTTAAAAACCTTTGTAGTTACATTGGACCCACACACATAATCCAAAATAATCTCACTATTTTAAATTTATCTCATTAGCAACCTTAATTTCTCTTTGCCACATAACCTAACATTTTCACAGGTTCTAGAAATTAATATGTGAACATCTTCATGCATCTTTCTGCCTACCACATGGATGTTGGTGCAAACTAATTGGAGATCAATCCACAAATTCTGCTTTGGAGAATTATCCAAGAAAATAATGAGATAAGTGTATATGCATTGAAATCCACTGCATGGATACTTATAATAGCAAAAATTTAGAAGGAAAATAAATGTTCATGAAAAGGCTGGTGGTCAAACAAATGATGACTCACCCATATGATGAAAAATTCTGCAGCCGTATCTATATATTGATATGAATGGTGTCAATAATATGTCAAATGAAAAAACAGATTGTAGAACACACACACATATGGTGATATAGTTTGAATATTTGTCTCCTCCAAATCTCATGTTGAAATTTGATCCTCAGTGTTGGACATGGGGCCCAGGGGGAGGTGTTTGGGCCATGATGGCAGAGCCCCTAATGGCTTGGTGCCATCCTTGTGGTTGTGAGTGAGTTCTCACTCTATTAGTTCACATGAGAACTGGTTGTTAAAAAGAGCCTGGCACCTCCCGCGCTCCTCTCTCTTGCTTCCTTCCTCTTGCCATGTGATGCCTGTTCCCCTTCACCTTCCACCATGAGTAGAAGCTTCCTGAAGCTATCGCCAGAATCAGATGCTGGCGTCACACTTCTTTTACAGCCTGCAGAATCATGAGCCAAATAAACCCTTTTTCTTTACAAATTACCCAGCCTAAGGATTCCGTAATAGTAACACAAATGGACTAAGACATACAGTATTATCCCATCAGTACTAAATCTATGTGCATTGAGAGTATATGTATACACACATATCAAATTATTAACAGTGGTTATTTCTGAGAATGGTAGATTTGGGGTATGAGAGACTTCCACTAGGTATTAACATTTTTTAGAATTATCATGTATTATTATAGGAAAAATTAAGTCATGTCCTTTTGGGAAGAAAGACCTCAGTATTGTAAAGAACTATTTTATCATGCCTGAATTATTAACTAGTAGGTACTTCTACTGACAGAAGTCTTTTTTTCCTCCACTTGGGATCCAAACAATTTGGTCTAAAAAACCGGGGTGCACTGCTAGGAGGCATTGTGCTTTCAAAAATCATACAAAAATCTTTGTTTGTTTGCCACTTAAATTATCTGACTCTTCCGGGTTTTTAATACTCTTCCAAATGCTATTCCCATTTATTAGCACAATGCATCAGACTTAATTTCATTTAGAGTCTTGGAGTTCATTTGTTTATCTCTCACCTCTGAGATAAATTGTAAGTCTGAAACCTTAGGCAGCTGGACATTTTGAACTCCAGGTATCTATAGACAGATGTGTTATTGTCTCAACAAACAACACTGAGCAAGAGACTACTATCTGCTAGTCATGATGCACAGCAGGCACCATCTTTGGAGGTGACATGTTGAAAGAGATATGAAATGAGCAAATTGATGGATGTCAAGGAGGGCAGATTAGAGGTCATCATATATGGTGAAAGGTGACTGTCAGGCCTGCTAAAGTCTGGTTGTCATTTCCATGGGAGATATTTTTGTATTCTTTCTTTAAACCTCTTTCTTGCCTGAGTTACTCTGAATATATTTCCTTCTACAACAGTATATGCCCTAGTTAAGACAGTCAAATTGCATTTCTCAGTACTAGTGCCTAGTACCTAGTGTTTCTTAGGCATGCTATAGAAAGATATAAGCATTACTGAATTTCAGCAAAGAGTAGGGGCTAGTTGTGCCACACCCAGGAGTTTAAACAGTGCTCAGCCCAGCCTCAAAGCCCACCCCAGGGTCCCATATTATCAGGGAGACAATAGAAAATAGAAGAATAAGAATAAACTAAGCCCAACATCATCAGAAGGAAAGAAATAATAAAGATCAGAGAAAAAAATAAATGAAATAGATGCTAGAAAAACAATACAAAAGATCAATAAAACTAAAAGTTTGTTTTTTGACAAGATAAACAAAATTGGCAAACCTTTAGCTAGACTAAGGAAAAAGAGTGAAAACTGAAATAAATAAAATCAGAAATGAAAGTGGAAACATTATAACTGATACTACAGAAATGCAAAGAATCATTAGAGACTATTATGAACAACTATACACCAACAAATTGGATAACCTAGAAAATGTGGATAAATTCCTAGACACATACCACTGATGAAGACTGAATCATGAAGAAACAGAAAATCTGCACAGAACAATAATGAGTAATGAGATTGAATCAGTAACAAAAGGTCTTCCATCAAAGAAAAGCCCAAGACCAGATGGCTTCACTGCTAAATTCTACTAAATATTCAACACTTCACAATTTTTCCAAAATACTGAAGAGGAGGGAGCACTTCCAAACTCTTTTACAATCTCTTACTTTCCAACAGGGTCAGGCAGGTATTACCCTGATATCAAAGCCAGACAAAGACCATAAGAAAAGAAAACTACAGGCCAGTATCCTTAATGAACATAGATGCAAAAATCCTCAACAAAACACTAGCAATCCAAATTCAACAGCACAGTAAAAAAGGATCATTCACCAAGATCAAGTTGGATTTATCCTTGGGATGCAAGGATGGTTCAACAACATACACAAAAATAAATGTGATACATCACATCAACAAAATGAAAGACAGAAACCATGTGATCATCTCATTATATGCAAAAAAAGCATTTGGTAAAATTCAATACCCTTTCATGATAAAACAATCAGCAAATATGCTATAGAAGAAATGTACATCAACACAATAAAGGACATATAAGATAAGCCCACAACTAACGTTATACTCAATGTTGAAAAATCAAAACATTTTTCCTCTGAAATGCAGAACAAGGCAAGTCCACTTCTTTTCAACAAAGTATTAGAAGTTCTTGCCAGAGGAATTAGGCAAGAGAGAGAAATAAAATGTATCCAAATAGGAAAGGAAGAAGTGAAATTGTCACTGTTTGTTGACAACATGATCTTATATATAGAAAACTCTAAAGATTCCACCAAGAACCTGCTAGAAGTAATAAATGAAGACAGTAAAGTTGAAGGACACAAAATCAACACATAAAAAAACAGTTCATTCTATACACTTACAATGAACTATCTGCAAAAGAAATCAAAAGAACAATCCTATTTACCATAACCATAAAAAAGTAAAATACTCAAGAACAAATTTAATAAAGGAAGTGAAAGACCTGTACACTGACAACTGTAAAACACTGATGAAAGAAATTGAAGAAGACACAGGTAAATGGAAAGTTATCTCCTGTTCATGGATTGGGGGCATTAATACTGTTAAAATTTTCTTACTACCCAAAGCTATTTATAGATTCAGCGTAATCCCTATCAAAATCCCAATGTCATTTTTCACAGAAAAATAAAAAAATGAAAAACAATCTTAAAATCCATATGGAACCACAAAAGACCCCAAATAGGCAAGGCAATCATGAGCAAAATGAACAAAAGTGTAGACATCACACTACCTGATTTCAAACTATACTACAAAGCAATAATAACTAAAACAACATGGTACAGACATAAAAATAGACTCATCGATGAATGGAACAGAATAAGGAGCCAAGAAATGAACCCAGGTATGTATGGTCAATTGATTTTTAATAAAGTGCCAAGTATACACAGTCAGAAAGGGCAGTCTTCAATAAATGGTGTCAGGAAACTGGATATCCATACTCAGAAGAGTGAAATCGAATGCTTATCTCACAATATATTAAAAAAATCAATTCCAAATGGATTAAAGACTTAAACATAATACCTGAAAGTATAAAACTACTAGAAGAAACACACAGGGGAAAAACTATATGACATTGGTCTGTGCAATGATTTTCTAGATTTAACCCCAACAGTGCAAGCAACAAAAGTAAAAATAGACAAATGGGATTACAGCAAAATAAAAAACTTCTGCACAAAAAAGGAAACAATTAACAGAGTGAAGAGATAATCTATAGGTTGGAAGAAAATACTTAACAAGCCATATATCTGGTAAGGGGTTAATTTCCAAAATATACAAGGAATTCAAACAACTCTACTGAAAGAAAATAAATAATCCAATTTAAAAATGGGCAAAAGACCTGAATAGACGTTTCTCAAATGAAGACATAGAAATGGCCAACAGATATATGAAAAATGCTCAATATCAGTAATCATTAGGGAAATGAAAATTAAAAACACAATGAGATATCACCCCACACCTGTCAGAATGGAAAGGGAACACCTTGTACACTGTTGAGGGAAATGTAAATTAGTATGGCCATGATGGAAAACTGTATGGAGTTTCCTCAGAAAACTAAAGCTAGAACTACCATATGATCCAGCAATCCCACTTGTGGGTATTTATCCCAAAGATTTGAAATCAGCATGTCAAAGAGATGTGTGCACTTCCATGTTCACTGCAGCACCATTCACAATAGCCAAGTTGTGGAATGAACCTGTGTCTATTAACAGATGAATGGATAAAGAGAGTGTGCTATATATACACAATGGAATACTATTAGCCTTATAAAAAGAATGAAATTTTATCATTTGTGACAACATGGATGGAAGTGGAGAGCATTATGCCAAGTGAAATAAACCAGGCACAAGAAAACAAATGCAGCACGCTCTCACTTGTATGTGGAATTTAAAACAATCAAACTCAAAGAAGTAGAGTAGAATAGTGGTGGTTCCCAGAGGCTAGGACTTGGAGTGAATGAGGGAAGCTGGTTAAAAGGGTACAAAAATCTCAATCATACAAGAGGAATAAGGTTTTTTTCCTTTGATATATATTGCATAGAGTAGTATGGAATCAGTATATATGTCAGTATATATAGAGTAGAATGGAATATGGTAAGGAATAATGTATTGTACGTTTCAAAATTGCTAGGAGAGTAAATTTCAAATGTTCTCACCACAAAAAATAAATATTTGAGAAGATGGTTGTGTTAATTAGCTTGACTTCATTATTATACATTATATTCATAAATCATAACATGACTTTGTATGCCATAAATATATAAAACTATAATTTGTCAATTTACAATTAAAAATATAAAATTTTTAAAAAGAAAAGAAGGATATCAGCATTGATTTTTTTACTTCAGATTTTTTTCCTTTTCTTCTCATATATGTGCATGCATACACACACACACACACACACACACACACACACGTTTGTCATAATAAACAGAGGTGAATGACTTGGGAGGTGGTGGTCCCTTCCCAAGAACAAAAAGAATATGAGAGGCTGCACCTGGTTCACCAGTGCATGACATTCATCTGTAAATGGATGCTTCAGACATACTTCCCAGCTCAACCTAGAATGGTGTACCATCCTAGTGTGATCTGATCTCTGTTATATATCCTATGCTTTATATTTTAACATATTTGTAATGTTATTTAATATTTATTATGTTAAACAAAATAATCAAATGTTAATAGTTTCTTGCCACAATTACTTTATCTGCAAGGACATTTTACTTTAAGCCTATTATGTTTAATTCATAAGCATTTGATGCTACACCAATTCACTATAATTTTAGAAGCTTGTCAATGGTCAAATTCGTGAATTGTTGCCTACAAATAAGCAGTATAAAGTTTAAGAAGGATGGTGATGTATATGTACATAAGAGTTATAAAGACATTCTCATAATAACACATTCTAGTGATACCCATGCTTGACTACACACTGACCTCGTCTGGGAAGCCTCTGCTAAAATACAGATTCTCAGACTCTAGATCAAATCTGTAAACGTCAGTTTCCTATGGAATGAATCCAGAAACTTGTGTTGCTCAGATGATTCTCCTACAATATATCCACAGACCTGCTTTATTACTCACAGGTATACTCTATTTTGTTATGATTATAAAGGAAATTATACAAGATGAAAATTAATTAAAGCCTTCGCGGATTTGAAGGATAAAGTAATAAAAATACAGCTCTTTTTGGAATATACAATAAATATCCATTATTATTACAGTATTCTTAATACTTATTATTGAAAGGTACAGCCGGCAACATCGGCCTTAATCAAATTTTGTTTAAATTATGCCAGACAATTGAAATGCACCCATCTCAGCAACTAAAATGTAATTAATTACTGAATATCATCCTGGTTGGTTGGTTTTGTAAATCAGTGTAGCTGCTGTGAAAAGTGGCTTGGCCATATATGTCAAGGGCCTGAAAAATGTTTACCTTTGTACCAATAATTTTCACTGCTAGCAAGGTCCCTTTAGGAAATAATCGGAGAACTGGACAAATATTAATATTTAAATGTAGTTATTTATAATATCACAAAATGGGAGAAAACCAAAAGGTACAGCTATAAAGAACTGTTTTAATAAATGATAATGTATACATATGGTAACATATTATGCAGCCATTACAATTACATTTTTGACAAATATTTAGTGGCAAGGGAGAAAATGTTGCACAATCTAACACTGAGGCGAAAGCTTTAACCCTCAAGGGATGCCTAAGGCTGCCGAATTTGCTACACACAATAGAGATGTCTAAAAAGGAAGTTGGATTTTGTTTATTTATGTAGGATAAGGGGACATAAACCAGAGAGAAAATGCAAAGGGGTTAAAGAAAACACAGTGGGAAATAAAGAAGGAAAGGAATTAGGGGACAAATGGAGCATTCAGAGAAACCTTCTCTACCCCAATCCTGTCCTGCCATATACACTCATCTGAAGGTCCAGGTTACCTATTCTCAACTTTGGCTGCACCTCTTAATCATCTTAAAAATTCTGATGCCCAAGTTCAAATTCAAGCCCATTAAATCAGAATCTCTGAGAGTTGGCACCCGGTCATCGGTATTTATTTTTAAGCTTCCTAAATGATTCCATTGTGCGACCACGTTTGAGCCCCTGATTAAAGACAGTTGGGATCCAGAACTCCCCTTGTGCAGTACAAGGAAGAGGAGTAATCAGGCCACTGTACCCACTATTTCTTTTCTCTCTCCATTCTCCTGTCCTCTCAGTAGAGCTTTGAAACAGTCCCCTGAACCTTTCAGTGAAGAACTGCTTACATTTTCACCAAATTTTGGTTCTGGGAAAAAGAGGAGTGGAGGTTTGCTCAGGCTCCTCACTTTAGCAGCCGCCTCATCATGAACAGGGTCTGGATAGTGGCCCAGGCTTATGTTCTTAATGGTCCCCTCCCCAGAGGCAGCTAGAGACACAGCCTGGGGGTTAAGGTGAGGTTCAAGCTTCAGCCTGCCATTGAGGTTACAGCAGCATTGATCATTAGTCTACAAATTCCCTATTACATTAGTAGAGTTACAAGAATCAGTTCGTCTTTTAAAAGCTGGTCCCAGATGCACAAACAAGCTCGGAATTCAACATTTAAAACTCCAGGATGATGTTATCCACTTTGCCCTCTGCTTCAGTAGAAGAACTGGATCTTTGTCATAAAGAAAAATGGTCCTAGTGTTAGTACAAAGAGATATCGGGAGGATGCCTCAGCAGCAAAATGAATAAAGGAATGCACGAATGAAACTAAAAGTAATTTTAAAGTACAGATGTATTGGTCCCCTAAATTAGGATTTGCAAACTGGCATCCCGAGGCCACATTAAGCCCAAATTGTATTTTGGTAAGCATGCACAGTGTTTACAAAAATTTGAGTTTGAGTCCCTTTGAAGGAGGTGTGCAATCTCCACCTTATCCCTTCACAGTTGTAACTACTACTACACAGAGGCATTTGTGTCTCATGCTTTGCCCTGGCAGCCACGGAGTGTCTGATTAATGTACACCAAACTCTCTGTGCCTTGGTATTTTTAATTGTAGTTTCTCTACAAAGGTTGACAAGTAACACTGATCAGTGTTGCAGGGATCCCAGTCAAAAGCCAACTTCTCTACCCTTTTATTGAAGGAGCTTGGACACAAGCTTAGACCACCTTGAGAATTATCACCAGTGTTGCTCTGAGAAATAGCTTTCCAATTCTACGGAAATGAATCTAAACAAATTATGAGATCCACCAGGAACAGGGCCTGTAGCTCCATCTGATACCACCTCATCTGAGTACCAGCTGCCCAGTTGCTTTTCTGGCCATACAGAGGCTGGGCAGCAGATCATAAAAAATTATGCAGCAGGAGTAAAACAAGAGGGAGGCAAAAATGGAGCCATCCAGTGTGCAGGTCCCCTGCAGGGAAGCCATCATCTCCCATGTGAAACCTATTCTTTTTGAACAGAGGTCCACAGCAAAAAGCAATCAATCTTCCTTTGTTTAAGTAGCACAAAACTTTGTGATTGTTACTTTCTTTTTCATAGAAAGGAAATGTAAATCTTCATTTTCTTGTTTGCTCTTTGTTCAATAAATAGAATTCAATATAGACATGATTTACAGAAGCAATGTTGTTTCCCCACTGATCCCAGAGCACTAATTCATACCCAAAAGAGCTCAACAAATATTAGCTGAGTGAATGAGTGAGAACTATATAGAACTTGCCCTCAGTCTAGCCTATGTATTCAAGTAGCTATCCCTCAAGGCAGCTTAACTGAAATGTTCCATAGTTTCTGCAAACAAAATGTGCTGGGTGTTTGGAGAAGAAAGATTCTTTATTACCAGAGAAGGATGAGGAAGTGGTTTTCGAGCTGCACCTGGAAAGATAAGGAGAATCACAACAGGATGATATGCAAATCAACAGGAATAGAAAAATACAGAATATTTTGAGACGTAAAGAAAGACTGAAGAAAATAGCTATCTCATTAAAGGGAATCCACTTAAAGTGAAAACCAAAATTCCATAGTAAGTATTGCAGGAAAATTTAGTTAGAAATTTATCTCAAAAATAAAGCAAAAAAAATTAAAAATGAGTTTAAATTATATTTTACAGCTGGCCAATTAAAATCACAGCCAAATGTTAGGTCTTAAACACACAATGAATCAAGGATGATATATGTTTGTGTAACTTCTTTCATTTTATACTTGACTTTCACAGATTGGCCATGAAGGTATTTGTGTTAGCCCATTCAGGTTTCTACACTAGAATACCATAGACTAGAGGCTTACAAACAACAGAAATTTATTTCTCACAGTTCCAGAGGCTGGGAAGTCCAAGGTCAAGGCACCAGAAAGTTAGGTGTCTGGTGAGGGCTTGCTTCCTGGTTCATACATGGCTACCTTTTCACTGTGTCTTCATACAACAGAAGGGATGAGGGAGCTCACTGGGGTCCCTCTTATAAGGGCACTAATTCAATTCATGAGGGTTCCACTCGCTCAACACAATCACCTCCCGAAAGCCCCACTTCCAAATACCAATTATCATAGGATTTGGATTCAACACATAAATTTTGGGGGGACACAAACATTATTCCTTTTCATTGAAGGATTTTCAGAGGAGGTGGTATTTTACCTGCACCTGGAAGGATAAGGAGAGTCACAACAGGAAAATATGCAAATCAGCAGAAATAGAAAAGTACAGAATCTTTGGAGATATAAACAAGGACCAAAAGGAATTGTTATCTCTTTAAAGAGAATCCACTAAAGTGGGGACCAAAATTTCACAGTAAGAAATGCGAAGAAATTTGATTGGAAATTTATCCCCAAAATAAAACAAAAATAAATTTAAATTATATTTTACAACTTATTAATTATAATCACTGCCATATGGTAAGTCTTAAAAGAAACAATGAATCAAGGACGGTGTGTGTGTGTGTGTGTGTGTGCGTGTGAGAGAGAGAGAAAGAGAGAGAGAGAAATATATTTTATATAATTGTATGATAGCCTGAGATGATCTTTTTCACTTTATACTTGACTTTAACAGATTGGCCATGAAGAGGTCATACTTGCAAAGCTATTTTGAAAGCTCCATTAATTTCTTCTACATCATTTTTATCAACTTCAGAAAATGTCACATCTTTTGCAATGTTGACAATTCCATTTGCAATCAGTTCACGTTGTATGGACCTTATATTGAGGGAAGCTGACGGCTCTGACAATTATGGAGAAACCAAGAGATTGACTCAAAGGGCAGAGATGTTAGTGCAAGACCTAAGTTATAAATGTACTCTTCATTGGTAACTATCTTTTCTATAGAGTTCCTTTGCTACGTCATCACTTTATTATTATTATCAGAGAAAACTCATTATTATCAGAGAAGCTGATATATGAGATGTAAGACATACATCTTATATAAGATATAAGGTCTGAAATATAAGATTTATGTTGAGAAAAGGTCTGAAATATAAGATATATGTTGAGAAGTTCTGGGAAATGAGAAAGTCAAGGTTGACTGAGACCTTGAACTGTGAGATGAAGAGGTTGGGTTTTCTTCATGTACGTAATGAGAAGTCATTGAAGGTGTTTGAGCTTGGAAGCAAAGTGAACAAAGCTATTCCATGCTATCCTATTCCAAAGCTATCCTATTCCAAAGCTATCCTATTCCACAGGTAGATTTGTCTGGCAGCACTGGGGAGGATAGGTCTCAGTGGAGGCTACAGGTGTGCATACAGTCAGAAGGCTGTTGTAATCCATCAAGGCTTGTGTTTCCTTACAGGATGTTTGTCTATGAGGAAAGGCAAAGTTTCCTCGTTTATCAACGCTTTCTGTCCTCCTTTGACTCCCATTGCAATTGATGGTGATGTGCACCTTCATTTGTCTTTGTAGGATAAGAGACATTTTTCAGAGCCATTTGCATGTTTTAAGCAGCCCACACAGAGACTAATGTGATTGGCAATTTGGAACATATTGTCTCCATTCGGCTCCAGCATCATGCCTGAGGGAAGAAGGGTTAAGGAAGAAGGAAAACAGATCCTCCCCCTGCCTTTTCCCACATCTATAAAAACTTGAAATTAATTTTTCATCTTGTGGTGTTTACTTTAGAAGTTAAAATAAATGAAAAGGCTGGCCTTTTTTTTAAGTTAACGGCTCAGTGAAGTGCCTGAGATTAAGAAGATCTGAGGTTATTTTTTAAACCATCTTTTCCAAAGCGATTTATTTAATATGACAATGTTATCCTTTCAGATCTGCAAATGAAGTGAAATAAGTGGCGCACTTTTTCCAGACTGTTACATGAAAATATGTTTTAACTATGGTGTGTGGTACTTAAATTTTAAAAATGTGAATACATGCACGTTTCACTTCATTCTCCCTTTCACAGCTCCCTAACCCCAATACACACACACACACACACACACACACACACACGCCAGATGATGTATTCTGGTAGGAGGAGGATCAATGCAAATTTAGAAGAAAACTAATGCTGTCCAAATAAGAATTTCAGAAGTTAGGCTCTTGTTCTCTCAGTTGAAGGCCCTGAAAATTTGTACTTAGTCACCCATGAGCCAGTAATGGGTCTCTCTATTTCCTAAACAAATGTTAACAATGACAGGAAGGACAGGGTAATTGCCCCCTTGAAACACAAATGTTTCCAAGGGTGTTGCTAGCAGGTAGAATAATCTCAAGTCTTTTAGTTCATCTTTCACTTTCTAAAGCTTCTGGTGTTTTGCAATGATTCCTGTAACTCTTCATTGACTTCTATCCAGAGCCCACTACTGGTAATCAATCCTGAATCCCATGAAAACCAGAGAAATCCTCACCTGAGTATAAAGATGATTTCTTAATTTTATTTTTATTTAATTTTAGTTGACACTAATAATTGTACATATTTATGAGATACAGAATTATATTTCCATGCACGTATACACCATGTATTGATCAGGGTAATTAACATATCCATGACCTCTAACATTTATTATTCTTTGTGTTGGGAAAATTCAAAATCCTCTCCTCTAGTTATTTGAAAATATACAATAAATTATTGTTAACCATAGTTGCCATATAGTGCTGTAGAACACTAGAATTTATTCCTCCTTTCTAGCTATAATTTTGTATGTGTTAACCAATCTCTCCTTATCCTCCCCTCCCTTCTACCTTTCCCAGCCTCTAATAGACACAATTCCACTCTCTATTTCTATACTCTCAACTTTTTTAGCTCCCACATATGAGTGAGAACATGTGGTATTTATCTTTCTGTGCCTGAATTATTTCACTTAAAAGAATGTCCTCCAGGCTTATCTATGTTGCCACAAATGAAAAGATTTCATTTTTTTCTATAGCTGAATAGTATTCCATTGTATATATACATCACATTTTCTTTATTCATTCATCCGTTGATGGACACTGAGGTTGACTCCATATCTTAGCAATTGTGAATAGTGCTGCAGTAAACATGGGGTTCAGGTGTCCTTTTGATAGACTGGTTTCCTTTCCTTTGGATAAATATTCAATAGTGGTATTGCTAGATCATATGGTAGGTCTATTTTTAGTTTTTTGAGGAGATTCCATACTCTTTTCCATAATGGCTGCACTAATTTACAGTCCCACCAACAGTGTACAAGGGTTCCCTTTTCTCCACATCCTTACCAACACTTATGTTTCATCTTTTTGATAGTAGCCATTTTAATGAGGGTGAGGTGTTATCTCATTGTCATTTTAATTTGCATTTCCCTGATAATTAGTGATATTGATCATTTTTTCATACACTTGTTGGCTATTTGTCTTCTTTTAAGAAATGTCTAGTCAGATCTTTTGCTCATTTTTAAAAATTAAATTATTTGATTTTTTTTGCTGCTGAGTTGTTTGAGTTCCTTCTATCCTTCTATATTCTGAATGTTATTTTTTTTTCCTTTTTTTATTTCAGGATATTATATGGGTACAAATATTTTGGTTACATAAATTGTTTTTGTATAATTTGAATCAAAGTTATAAGTGTGCTTATCCCTCAGATAGTGTGCATTGTACCCATTAGGTGTGAATTTACCCATCCCCTCCTCCCCCCCCCCACCTGCTTGATTTCCATTGGATTTCACTACCATATGTGCACGTGAGTGTTGAGTTAGAATTTAGTAGTTCATATGGCTTTTGTTTTTCCATTCTTGCGATATTTCACTTAAAAGGATGTTCTCCAGTTCCATCCAGGTTGTTACAAATGGCGTTTCTGTTGTATCAGTTGTGATGTCTCATTTTTGGTTTCTGATTGTATTTATTTGGGTCTTCTATCTTTTTTTCTTAGTCTTACTAATGGTTTGTCAATTTTGTTTATCTTTTAAAAAACCAATTTTTCATTTTGTTGATCTTTTGTATTTTTTGTCTCTACTTCATGTTTTATAGTTCTACTCTGATCTTTATTTTATCTTTCCTTCTACTTATTTTGGCTTTGGTTTATTCTTGATTTTCTAGTTCCTTGAGGTACAGTTTTAGATTATTTATTTAAAATCTACTTTTTGATATAGGTATTTATTGCTATAAACTTCCCTCTTGGCCACGCTTTTACTGTATACCACAGGTTTTTGTTATATTCCATTTCTATTTTCATTTTTTTAATTTTCTTCTTAATTTATTCACTGATCCAATGGTCATTCAGGAGCATATTGTTTAATTTCCAAGTATTTGTAAAATTTTCAAACTTCCTCTTGTTATTGACTTCTACTTTTATTCCGTTGTGGTCTGAGATTGTACTTGACACGATTTAAATTTTTAAAAATTTGTTGAAACTTGTTTTGTGGCATAACATGTGTTCTATCTTGTAGGATGTTATATTTTCTGATGAAAAGAATGTGCATTCTGCAGTTGTTGGGCAAAATGTTCTGTAAATGTCTGTTAGGTCAATTTAGTCTATAGCATATTTTAAGTCCAACACTTCTTTATGGATTTTTTTGTCTAGATTATCTGTCCAGTGCTGTGAGTTAGATGTTGAAGTCCCAAGCTATTATTGTATTGGTATCTATCACTTTAGCTCTAATAATATTTTCTTTATATATCTGGGTGCTTCATTATTGGATGAATATATATTTATAGTTGTTATAAACTTTTGCTGAAGTGATCCCTTTATCCATATAATGACTTTCTTTTGTCTATTTTTATGTTTTTTGACTTAAAGTCTATTTATCTGATATAAATATATCTATTCCTGCTTGCTTTTGGTTTCCATTTGAAAGGAATAACTTTTTCCATCCCTTCACTTTCAATCTGTGTGTGTTTTTACAGATGAGCTGAGATTCTTGTAGGCAGGATGTAGTTGAATCTTTTTAAAATCCATTTTGCCAGTCTATATCTTTTAATCAGGGAATTTAAATTGTTTACATTCAAGTTTGTTATTGATAGGTGAGGATTTACTCCTGGCATTTTAATTGTTTTCTGGTTGTTTGACCTCCCCCTGTTGATTGGCTGGGGGAGGATTCACTTTCACAATCACTCACTCATTATTGGCAGCCTTCAGTCCTTACAAGCTCTTGGCCAGAGATACCAGTTCCTGAACCTCTCCACAGAGCTACTTAAGGACATGGTAGCTTACTTCTCTCAGTATAAGGACTCAGAGACAATGAGAGAGAGAGAGGGAGGAAAGAGAGAGAGAAAAAAAGAAAGAGAGAGAGAGAAGAGAACTGGGCTCACACATGAATAGGAAAACCAGAATTTTTTGGTAACCTAATCATGGAAGTGCCATCCAATCACTTTTGCCATATTCTATTCATTAGATCTGAGTCACTGATTCCAACCCACATGTAAGGGGAAGGCATTACACAAAGGCATAGGTAGAAGAAGGGATAATTAAGAACAATTTTAGAGCCTGTCTACACAAAAAGCATTTTTAAGAGGTATATAAGTCAAAATAAATTTTTCATTAGAAGCAATTTAAAAATTAAATATTATATTTTGGGTTTCTTGATTTAATTGAATGGTTCATCAAAAATAATTAGAGTTAAAAATAACTTCATTGTTAAAATGGAAAAAAAAAACAGAATTGATAATAATGCTGACGTGAAATTGAAAGATTCAGACTGACGAGTGAAACTTCAAATATGCAAATATCTTTTTATTTTATTATATTCAACATCATAAATTTTAATTCTAGCAAAACAAAATTATTCATAAATTAATGTCAATTTGGATTTTATTGGTGATTATTTTGGTTGTCTTTATTTGTAAACCTCACAGCAACCCATCAGAGTAGGTTCTGCTTGGCCTCATTCTACAACCGAGGGCACTGAGGCATGGGGGAGGTAAGGCAATTTGGCCAAGGTCAATGGCAAGTAAATGAAAGAGTTAGAATTTTAACATGGAAAATCTACCTCCAGAGACAACACTCTTAGCAATTTTGCTGAGATCCTAAGATCATAAGAAAAATAAACTTTTAAATTACTAACACGTTGCCAGCTCACCTATGAAGAGATTGCCCGATATGTATTTATTGAGATAAACTGGATGAGAACCAGATAGACTCTCCATTTCCACTTCCCTTCAACCAAAGGACACTCACTAGCAAATAATTAAGCTAAAGACATATCTTATACGAACACTCTTGATTTATCACACATTTAACTATCCATTTATCCAATCACCGATCCATCCACTCTTTAATTCATCCAACACTCCTGATTTATCTACATACTAACCAATACATCCATCCACCCATTAACTCATTCTTCTGACACTCCTGGTTTATCTGCCCATCCACTCAATCAACCATCCATTCATCCATCCTTTTATCAAGGACTATTACTAGTCTTAACTGTGCTATGCCCTAAATCAGTGTTTCTCAAACTTCAGCCATTCATACTCTAGTCTCAATATTTATAATCATATATTCATACTTCTTTTCCTATTTTTTAAAATATCTACTTTACTTTAAAAAATACAAATGCCCCCTTCAGCTTTGCTGCAATATTTGTAAAATTGAGGGCTTTATATGTAAGTTAATTTTTCTCCAAATACACTTTAAAATAAATTCATAAGAGTGACTTGTTTTTAAAATATCTTGCCTGCTAGTTAGCAAACCTTAAGACTCAATTTATCCCTGTCCTGAGTGTTTAGAAGGAGCAGAGGAATAGACGTGCCCTTTGTCTTTATTTCAGGAACTGCCCTACTTGGTAGAGGAAACAATCTGGATCCAAAATCTACCTAAGCCTGAAGCTCTTTGGGAAGTAAAGAAAGAGATAAAGGACCCCCTCCCTACCTCACCCACCCAGATCCAATCACTGTGCAATTGACAGGTGTGAAATAACATTGCTTTCCCAGCCACCTGTGGGGCCACCCTTGAGTCAATATTTCATATTCATTAACTAATGAACAGCTGGAGACCAGCAAAACCTTTCCGTGAAGGCAGGTTTCAGAGCTTGCTAAGTCAATATTCCTCCTTTGATCGTCCCTCCATCTAATAGCTGCATGTGGCTCCCTCCTAAACACTCACTCCTAGAAATGGACATCGTGCTGATGTTGTCTGATGCCATTTTGTTGACTTTGAAATACGTGCATTTGGACCACTTGTGTGTTTGAAAATAGAGGAAAGGTTGATCACTCAGATTCACGGAGGTCCTCTTGAAGGCTCAGGAGGAATGTGTTCTTTAATCTTCCTCCCCTCCTCCCCCTCTCTTTCTCTTTGTTGTTCTGCTCTGTCTCGTCTCTCCTTTGTAGACTATTAATAAATCAAATAATGTTCATAACACATATGTTGGGCATAGAGAAACTTCTCCATAAAAGTTAGTATTATTATTTCCTTTTCTGAATGTCTTTCCATAATCATTCAATATAAATAAGAGTTTCAGACCACTCTTTTTCCCTAAACCATTGTGACAACAAATTAGATTACGTTTGGGGGAATATCACAAGTTTGACAGACATTAAGCTTTATTTTAACCTTTGCCTTTTTCTCGGAGATTGACTTACTCATTCTTGATCTTTATCCCCTAGTCCTGTGGCTCCATCGAATTAATTTTAGCTGTAAAATTGACTGTGCTTTGCTTTCCTATGCTTGAGAGAGAAACCATTCATTGTAGTATTTAAATATGTTAGAGCTGCTGTTTGCCACTACTTAAATATTCTTAGGGTGCCCCCTTCTGTTTCCTGACAGCACCAGTGTAGATTATTTTAGGCTGAAAAGTTTAATGCAGTTATTCTTTGTGAAAGATGTATGTAGATGGGGTAATGTTAGGATCAAAGCTGGCTGGCCAGGGAAGATGCTGCGTGTGACCTGAATGGTCCACACAGTGTTGTCAGAACATTGTAACAATCACACTGTTCGTCAAAGTTCTCTGGCAAATACCTTAATAACCTTAGTCTTTTCTATAAAGTCATAATGTTGGCAGGGAAGAAAGGTATTATGATCTCCTTATTATAGATGAAAAAGCTGAGACTAACTTGCCCAATTATTTACAGACTCTCCCAAGTGAGAATAATTCCTTACATGTTTAAACTGTGGACAGGTGGACATTTTACTTACATTTCTTAGGGCCCTTAGATTGTAAGCAACTGAAGCCAACTAGACTTGAGCAAAAGAAAGAAAATTATTACAAGGTACAGGGGTTTCTCCCAGAACCCAAAGACCACAGGGCCTTGGGGAAAGAGTGGCACAGCTGAGCCATCAGAACTAACATTCCAGTCTCTACCATTTCTCACTTGGCTTCCCTCTGCCCATCTGCTTTCTTCTCTTCTTGCTTTCAAGCTTTCTCTGCTGACTCCAAGTTCTAAGTCTGCATGTATGAGACCACTGAGACTCACTCTTTTCATGTCAGCTACAAATTTCTGGTAGACATGATCGGATTGCCCTCCTTTGAGTTAGGTGTCAGGGTGGGTGGGAAGGAGATAGGTGAGGAAGACTTGCCTTTTCTACCTTGAAATCATAAAAGAATATTTGGATTTATTTCATCTAGGAAAATGAGGAAGGGTGCCTTGTCCTTGGTCCATCAGGATACCTCTCCTTGTACTCTCAGTTTGATCTCCACACCTCTGCGCCCAGCTTGGGGATGAAGCTTCCAAGGACTCTAAGCTCCATGATCCAGGTCCAGCCTCTGTGGGGCATAGATTTCTGCACTTTCCCCTTTCAGGATTTTGTAATCTCTGAATGATTCAGAGCTCCCTACCATTCTGCAAGTCCCCACCATTCCTAGACCACCCAACACTCCAGTTCTCCCAAATTCCCAAAATTGACTTCCTTCCTCAAATAGAGCCATTCCATATTTCCATGTAACCCACCACAATCATCACTCCCTTTAGGTGACAATTCTAACTTGCTTATAAGACCTCTGGAAGTAATATGCATTTTAATGAATTAGAAAAGCAGGTAATTGAACTATATAATCTGGGTCTATGTTATCTAAACTTACTTCTCTATATTATGGGCATTTCATAATCTTTCATTTCTTGACTGTCCTGAGCAGTATATAAATAATTACTTAAATCTATAGTTATGTATTAGTCATAGCAACCATTTTTGAAAGTCCTCTATGATTCAGACACTATTCTAAGTTCTTAACCTTCATTAGCTTTGATCCTTACAGCAATTTACAGATGAAGAAACTGAACTTTGGTTATTTTCCAAGGTTATAGAGCTGTATTATCCAATAGAAATATGATGTGAGTCATATAGGTAATTTTAAATTTTCTAGAGCCACACTAAAAAATATTTTAAAAAACAGGTAAAATTAATTTTTAAAATATCTTTAAATATATGCAAAAGATCACCATTGCAATATGAAAATCAATATAAAATCGAGATATTTTACATTGTGTGTGCCAAGTCTCCAAAATACAATTTGTATTTTTTTCACTTACAGCACCTCTCAGTTTGAACTGGCCACTATGGAGGGTGAAAACATGCATTCAAATAGTTCTGCTTCATGCGTAGGCCAGTGGCATTTTTTAGCCTTTGTTTTTGCTTCTGCTTGAACTAGGAGAAAGAAGACAATGATCTGAATATTCTAGAATGGAAAGGGAGTATGTGAAAAGCACAGATTAATGAACTGAGATGTAGCTCTCCACCTCAAGCTGATTTCTGTTACTTAACACTGAGTCGTAATTAATATGCTTTTCACTGGGAGGCCTTGGGGATTCATCTTTCTCACACACCTGAACCCTAGCTAAGGTCTTGTTTTCTTCCTTTGATTTATTCTGGAAGAATTCCAGCAAAGAGGCTGTTCTTTTGTGACAATTGCAGAGCCCTAAGTCCTGGAAGGGTCCTACAACTGTGGGAAATTGTGGAATATTGGTTCTTCCTGACAGTAACTTTTGAAATATGGAGACAAAGAGAAGCATTAAGGAAGAAAGTGCCCAGGAATCTGGGAAGCATCTGAATTGAGCCATTCTTCTGATGAAGCTGGGAAGCCATGGCATGGAGACAAGAAGGGCTCAGTTGGGTTGGGGGTAGGAGGGGGTCTCAACATGGAAAGTGGGAGACAGTTGGAATTTCAGGTGGGTGGTCGTTGCTGCTTTCATGGGTGCTCATGGCTGTGCATTGAGGCCTGGTCAGCCAGTGGTTAACTGCAACTTGACAAGACCTCACTTAGTCCATGAGGTTGCCTAGGAAGGGGCCGCAGCTATTGAAAGCTTTGTCTGAGAAGTTGCACTCTTTCATGGAAATTTTGTTGAACCCACAGACACTTTTTTTCTTTTATTTTTATGGAGATATAATTTATATACAGGAAAATTTATTGTTTTGCTGTATAGTTCCATGAGTTTCAGAAATCACCATCACAGTCACGATATGTAATGACTCCTCCCTAAATTTTCATGCCCCTTTGTGCACAATTCTTATCCCCATCTCTGGTCCCTGGAAATCACTGCTCAGTTTTCTGTCCCTGTAGTTTTGCCTGTTCCAGAAAGTGCTGTGAATGGGTTCATAGAGTATGCAGCCTTTTGACACAAGGCATCTTTCACACAGGCTAATGCTTTTTAGATTCATTCATGTGGTTGTGTATATTACTAACTTCTTTTTCATTGCTGTCTAGTATTTCACTGTATAGATTTGCCACATTTTGTTTATCACTACCTGAAAGATATTTGAGTTGTGTCCACTTTTCAGTGATGATGAATAAAGCTCCTTTAAATGTTTGTGTACAAAACCCAGAGGCATTCTAATTTGAATTTTGTCAATTAGTTACATGTTATGTTGGCCTTCCCAATGTGTCAAGTTACATATATATACACACACACCAAAACACACACATAATATTTATTTATTTATTTATTTATTAGGATCCTACCTCTTTTTTATATAATTTTTTTAAATTTCAGAACATTACGGAGGTACGTATAGCAAAAGCAATCTTAAGCAATAAGAACAAATTCGGAGACATCAATTTACCAGACTTCAAGCTATACTACAAGGTTATAGTGACTAAAACAGCATGGTACTGGCACAAGAACAGAGACATAGACCAATGGAACAGAACTGAGAACCCAGATATAAAATTATCCTCATGTAGCCATCTAATCTTTGACAAACCAGACAAAAACATACACTGGGGAAAAGAATCCTTATTCAATTAATGGTCCGGGGAAAACTGGAAAGCCACATGTAGAAGACTGAAACAAGATCCTCACTTTTCACTTCTCATAAAAATCAACTCACGGTGGATAACAGATTTAAACCTAAGGCATGAAACTATAAGAATTCTAGAAGGAAATGTTGGAAAAACTCCTATAGACATTGGCCTAGGCAAAGAATTTATGAAGAAGACCCCAAAGGCAGTCACAGCAACAACAAAAATAAATAAATGGGACCTGATCAAATTAAAAAGCTTCTGCACAGCCAAGAAAACTATCACGAAAGCAAACAGACAACATACAGAATGGAAGAAAATATTTGCATGTTACACATCTGATAAAGGGCTGATAACTAGAATCTATATAGGACTCAGGAAAATCAGCAAGAAAAAAATCAAACAACCCTGTCAAAAAGTGGACAAAGGACATGAACAGAAACTTTTCAAAAGAAGATAGACTAATGGCCAACAAACATATGAAAAAATGCTCAACATCTCTAATCACGGAAATGCAAATCAAAACCACAATGAGATATCACTTATCTCCAGTGAGAATGGCCTTTATCAAAAAGTTCCAAAACAATAAATGTTGATGTGGATGTGGAGAGATAGGAACACTCACACTACTGGTGGGACTGCAAACTAGTATAACCTCTGTGGAAAGCAATATGGAGATACCTCAAAGAGCTACAAGTAGAACTACCATTTGATCCAGCAATCCCATTACTGGGCATCTACCTAAAAGAACAAAAGTCATTCTATAAAAAAGACATCTGCATGAAAATGTTCACAGCAGCACAATTCACAACTGCAAAGATGTGGAAACAACCCAAGTGCCCATCAATACATGAGTGTATTAATAAAATGTGGAATATGTATACCATGGAGTACTATTCAACCACAAGAAACAATGGTGATCTAGCACCTCTTGTATTATCCTGGATAGAGCTAGAACCCATTCTACTAAGTGAAATACCACAAGAATGGAAAAACAAGCACCACATGTACTCACCATTAAATTGGTATTAATTGGTCAACATTTAAGTGCACATAAAGTAATAACATTCATCAAGAGTGGGCAAATGGGAGGAGGGGGGGAAGAGTATATTCACACCTAATGGGTGCAATGATCACCATCTGGGGGATGGACCACGTGAAGCTCTGACTTGGGTGGGGCAAAGGCAATATATGTGACCTAAACATTTGTACCCCCGTAATATGCTGAAATAAAATTTCTTAAAAAAATATTACAGGGGTACAAACATTTAGGTTACACATGTTGTTTTTGCACTGTATATCCACATACACCTGCTAAAAAATAATGTGAAATTATTGAAATATTTTCAGTTGTTGATACTGGAACATCTAGTCCAGGATTAGACCTGTACTCAATGACCAAAGCATTTGAGCTTTTGAGCTCATTCATTAAATTTTTTTCCTTCAAATGTTCTTTTCCCAACTGGTATTCACACAAAGCAGTAATATAATAAATGTTCCCCTTTAGTTTCATTCCATATCACGTTCATCTTATTTGCTAAACCCCTATGCTACTTTAGACTGAGGTTGAGATGATCAATCTTTGGCAACATGATGATTTACCAGCTTCCTGTCACTGTTCCTGTGGAGGAAAGAAAAACTGTGGACTCTCTGAAAAAAAGTCCTTTAATTTTACTGAATAACTATTGGTCCATCTGCTGGATTCCACCTTAAATACTTTTCACTTAACACAAATCCATGCTTCCTGTCTTTTCTAGATAACTAAAAAGAATGACATTGAAAAGTGCTATTATTTTAGCTGCCAGGCCATTTAACTGGCTAAGATAAAGACAAAAGCTTCCCCATTGGTTATATGGTTAAGTATCTTTGGTTTTGCTCTAGAAGAAAAACTGGCCATGGAGCTAAAATGCATATTCTTTACAAAACTCACACCTCGTGTATGAAGACTGCAGAGCATGGACTCCAAGTTACTGCGTGTTTCTTAACAGCTGGAAATAGTTCTTCAGATTTGTCCCGCCCTATGGATACCCACCGTATTATTTCCTGACTGCATAATGGAGGAGGAGGATTCACACGAGATGAGCATTTTCTTCTTCTTTTGTTTGTTTCTGTACCCAAGCAATGAGTTCCTGTTATGTACTTTGGAGCCCTGGAAGGCCAAAGTTCTGTGATTAGGAATGAATCAGACTTTTCCTTAAGTGTCCAGAAAAGAAGCAAAAGAGCAATAATAATTGATACCATTTATTGAACATATGCTACTTGGCTGATAGTGTGCAGAGCACCATGTTTTCATTACAGTATTTACTATCCACAACAACAGCCCATAAATTAGATACCATTATATTACCCGGTTTATACAGATGAAAAAACTGAAGCTCACAGAGGTTCAATAGCTTGCTTAAGATGGCGCAGCTAGCATATGACAGAGCCAGGACTGAAATATAATTGCATTTGACTCCAAACGTAGGCTATTAACCACCACATTTAATTGCCTACCAGTTCTGTCCAGTATCGACATGACTCTCTTATCTGTAGGTAACAGTGGAATGGATATAGCCTATGTGCTGGAGTGAATATTTTGCTTTTATCTTAAGCTCTTTTCATGGATGTAGCCTCTCCGGTAACATTCTGTGGAATCCATTTCTTGTCTATTCTGTATTTTTTCCCCTCAATGCTTTACTTCAACAGTATTTTATTCAACCCTATATATTAGACAGATTCTGGGTGACAGATTCTTTGAGGTTAAAATTTCACAAAGAACTTCCTTTTAGACACACAGCTGGCATTTGATTTCTGACGCTACCCTGGATTGAATACTGAAGTTCAAAGGGGACCAGAGAAGGGAAGGTAAAGTGTACAGACTGAGAGCTTTGATGCACCAGCCACCATGAAGAATCCTTTGGAAAACCTCACTTGCTATTCCCAATGGTGTTTCCAGTATATATTATGACTCCTATTTTACAGATGAGGAAACTGAAGCTCAGAAAGATGAAGATACTCATCCAAGGTTTCTCGCAAATAAGTGATGGGATCATGATTTAGACCATTGTTTCTCTCTCATTTTTTGATCTTTCTCTACATCAAGCTGTATTTTGGATTAGAGCAAGGATACGGACTCCAACTTCTTGGTGCTATTGTTTATTGTTAGGAAAATGGCAGCATTTTGCAGGAAGCTCCCTAAGCCTTCTGAAAGTTGTATCTGTTTTCTAGATGAGAGAACTTTGGGAATTGGATATGCTTTTAGTTGGGCCCAAGTGTAATGATATCAATGTACTGTCTCCACAAAAGAAACCAAATGGTCAGAGAAGAGCTGAGTGGGGATAGGTAAATCTAGAGGTGTCCAGGCACTATCACTCCTATTTAATCTTGATGAAATCACACCTAGAAAAGTATTTTATGTACGGATTAGATTCTAAAATTATTGAGTAAGGAGAATATTGTATAGAGCCAAAATTATCTTTAAAAATCCTTAAAAAGGAGAAATGAGAACTGAACAACTGTCTCAAGATTTCCCTTAGCCTTTTTCTGCTTCCGTATTAGAACAGATTGCTGTTTCTTTCGTTGAGAAGCAGGTAAAGAAGCTGGCTTGGTGAAGGAACCATCTTGCACACACACTACCTCTTTTGAAGTGTCTGTAAGATGTGCACACCTGGAGAAGCATCATATTTCTGTCTTCCAGCCCAAGCTCACCCTGGATAGAGTCATCTGTACCGTGGCCACCTTTCTTTCTGCTTTGCTTTGTCACCTTATCTGAAAGGCCATTAGGCACAGAATCATGTCTGTAAAATATGCATCTCTGTGGGGTAGCAATGACAGAGCAAGCTGAAACCTATTATCATAAATGCATTAATAAGGATCTTTAGTAGTCTGGATCCTATAAAGAGCAGAGATAGCAAAACATGCTTTCCTTCTTAAATGTGAGGTAATGATTGGGAGATATCTTCCTACCTGCAATCAGAGACCCCTAATGGAAGGGGAGAGAATAAAAAAGAAGAGGCTACATTTTTTTAGTCATTTTCTTAACATTCTACTGTTTAAAAAAAATTCTTCCACCAAGAATGGAAAACTTTAATACATATATGAAAATGTCAAAAGGGATTATTATTTGGTAACTTCAGGAAAATCATCTATGTGGTATGTGAATAACTAGAACATAAAACTTGAATTGTAGAGTACTATTTTTACTATTTACAAATATTTTACTATTTACAAATTCACCCTTCCCATTTTTTTTTTTTTTTTTTACTGAATTTTTGGTTAGTTTCACTCACAAAGAAGATATGTGCTATTGAGATTCTTGAATTTAGTTAGATTGTCTTTTAGGTGATCTTCTTTATGTTAACTATTAATGTCTAGATTCAAGTGCTGTCAGAGTTGTTCAGTAAGTTTTTAAAAAGCCCCAGAATATATATTTCAAAAGAAAGTGGGCCTGAAAGATCACTTCTGATCTCCTTCCAGCTGTGTGCATCCTCTGTATTAGTGATAATGACCAACACTTTAAAGTTTGGGACTATATATTTCAAATCACATTTGAACATACCATGCTTTTTAAAGTGGCCTTTATGGTACATAAATATTTTCTCCACAGCCTGCTTGCAGAATTGCTCAAGGGCAGATCTCTCAAATGATCCCCAGATGGGAGAAAAGAAGAGAAAGAGAGATTTGAGCTTCAAAATAACCATCACTTCACAGACTGTAGGCAGCTATCCACCAGCAGGTCACGAATGCAGGGAAGAAAAAAATTGTAGAGCAAGATTTAAAGTAAGTATTGGGTAGAATTTCCTGGTTTCAAAAGCAGGGTGAGGGTATAAAAAGATGTTTAAAAACCTCTTTGCTCTGCATTTTTGGAAGTGAATACCTTAGAATTTCTGGTTGTGGTTTGGCCCAAGGATATTTCACAGCCAAAGACTTTTGAGAATTGGTGTTAAACTCTTTCTTTAGTGTAGAACTTCCCACAAAACTCTAATATGTTAATGTACAATATAACTCCCCAAGGAAGGAAAATGATCCCAAGGAACTTAAGACTTCTAAAACCTATTTGACCATGAAACATATTTTCTAAAAAAGGTTTCTCAGAATCAGTGTTCCTTGGAACACAATTTGGAAAAGTTTTGTTTCAGCTGACCAGTATTAATGAATACAGAAAGTTTGATTTCTGGAATCTATGGTAGTTGGAAAGAAAAATGTGATCTCATTAGGTGGCCATTTTGAAAAGTCAGTGATGTGGAATGCTGGTGACCTATCATTCTTGCCTCCTTCCCATTCATTTGCTAAAGTCCTGGTGACTGCTTCAAAAGGCAAATCTGATCCTCTCACATGCTACCCAGCCACTATAACCTCATTGCTTTAAAAAATGTGTTTGGCTTCCATTGCTCTTAAGAGCTAGACCCTTAATAAGATCATCAAGGTCCTGTGAGGTCTGGCCCTCGCTACTCCCCAGGCTGGCACACCACCTGTCTTCCTTCACACCTGTGTTCATTTCCTGCAGCTGCTGTAGCAAATTCCCAGAAACTGGGTGACTTAAAAGAACAGAAATTTATTCTCTTGCGATTCTAGAGGCCTGAAGTCCAAAATCGAGATGTTGGCAGGGCCATGCTTTCTGTGCAGCCTCTAGGGGAGGAGTCCTTCTTTGCCTCTTCTAGCATTCCCAGATGGTCCTTGGCATGTGGAAGCATAACGCAGACCTCTCCCTATGTCTTACCTCTGTGTGTCTCTGTGTCCTCCTCTTACAAGGACACCAGTCATATTGGAGTAAGGGTCCACCCTGCTCCTGTATGACCTCATCTTAACCAGTTATGTCTGCAATGACCCTATCTTCATAAAAGGTCACATTCTGAGGTCTTGGGGGTCAGGACTTCAATATATAATATCTTTTTGGGGCCAGGCATGGTGGCTCACACCTGTAATCCTAACACTTCGGAAGGCCGAGGCAGGAGGATTGCTTGAGCTCAGGAGTTCAAGACCAGCCTGAGCAAGAGCAAGACCCCATCTCTACTAAAAACAGAAAAATTAGCTGCGCATGGTGGTGTGTGCCTGTAACCCCAGCTACTTACTTGGGAGGCTGAGGCAGGAGGATCACTTGAGCCTAGGAGTTTGACATTGCAGTGAGCTATGATGACACCACTGCACTCTACCCAGGATGAAAGAATGAGACTCTATCTCAAACAAACAAACAAAAAAACTATCTTTCTGGCGGGATACAATTCAACCTGTAACAGCACCCTTGCTCTTTCCTCTATGTCAGGAGTCTTCATCACCTTCTTGAATTACCTAGATCCTCCCCCATGCAACTCCATCCCAAGACCTCTGCAAATACTTCTCCTTGGCTATTCTTTCCCCAGTTACTCTATTACCACATCTCTCTGTTTCATCATCCTGTTCTTACCTCTCTGACAAGGTCATTTCTCTACTTTATACATTTTGTAGCATCCCCAAATTTATTCCATAGCACCTACCTCACTTGCAATTTTATATTATGTATGTGATTATTATATTTGTATTTATCTTTCTCACTTTGTTTTGTCACAGACAGGGGCCATGCCAGTTTTTGCATTTGATTGTATCCCTAGCACTTAGCAGAGTTTCTGGGAAAGCTTAATGAAAATGATGCCTTAATATTTTTGCAATAATATTTTTGAATATACAAATGAATCAACAAACGTTTCCAAGCAGATGCTCCAAAAACAATTGCCTCTTCTACCTTTTCATGGAACACCTGGTCTACTACCTAAAGTGAGAGAAACAAAAACTCCCCCTTAAGTGGTGTGTTTCTCCTCACTCACAGGGAGTGGGGCGCCTCCAAAATTTTGGAGTTGCTGTTACACTCCTGTCACTGTTAAAGTTGACTCTTGCCAAACAGAATGAAAACATCGTCACACTGCTCTGTCACTGAGTGCAAGCTCATTTATGTAGCCCTTTGTGGAATGTCTGTGCACTTCCCTTGACAGGTGCTTGAAAAGAGAATATGTATTATTCAGCTGATCGCTGAGGATAACTGAGCTCTGCCCATCTGGGAAGCTGGCTCCATATTCACAACCTGTATGAGCAATAGCAATTTCTATTTGGTACCTGCCTGGCAGGAGAATGCAATGTGTTACCTATCTTGGTTAGAAAATGCTCTTACCTGAAATGAGATGTCACACACCCTTTGATGAGAATAATTGTACATTTCTGGCCACAAATCCCCAGAGCACATGAAACACAGTGGCAAAAATCCACTGAGAAAGTTTGTTCCAAGAATCAAGGTCTGAAAGTTCCCCAGGTGGTTGAGAAAGTTTATAGCAAGGAAAAGATTCCCCGGAAAAAAATAAACACTGGTTTTCTTCTGTTCTCCCTCTATAGAAAACCCTTCTCTCAAATTCTTAGCCTCTGCTCCTCTTTTCCTTGTATATAATGTATACAAGGAATGCAATATAATGTATAATGTATATAATGTAGTCCCATATTTCTCAAACTGTGGCTCACTTGCAACTGGATCACCTAGAGAGTAGGTAAAAATCTTTATTCCTGAAGTTCTCCACAGATTTACTTAGACTTTCTGAGATAGGGCAGAAGAATTCTCATTTTTCATAAGATCTATGGCAGATTCTTAAGTGTGCCCTAAAATTTAAGAACCACTTGTGTAAAATTACCAGTTTAGGAAAAAATCTATGGTAAGATTTTTTCCAGCGGACATTTATGAACACATTCTGATAGAAAAATCACACAATATTTAGGTTTTATGTGATTTATTTTTTTCATTTAAATTTTGCTTTGTTGGAGATAAAAGTTTTTGAATGTGACACACAGATGTATTCAAATTTAGAGGTGAAAAGGCATGAAAAGTGTAATGGACATGTCAATCACTCTGCATGCTTTGCCTCTCCTTGTGTGAACAGCACAACCCATGGGCCATTGATCCTGGCCACAGCTGATGGTACGAGAAGTAGACACAGAGCTGGGCCAATCAGATTCTCTACTCTAGAAAACTAAAATTAGGTTGGGAACAGGAATTAGAGGTTATGCAGATCTGGGGCTCTGATGGAGTTGAGGTTATGGCTATCATCTCCCTCTGCCTGGAGAAGTAGAGGAAATGGTTCTGCAGAAGGAGAACAAAACAAAGTTGACATGCATGCACGAGAGGAAGCAGCCGGCTCTTGGGGAGAAGAAGAGAGGAAGTTTGGTTCCTGATATTCCAGGTCCTATTGGCAATGTACAATATTTTCTGGTAAAGGAATGACATTTAGTTTTTGTATTCTTATCATTCTTATAACCAAGGTTATTGCTAATAAAAGTGCAGAATTTACTGGGTGATGAATGATGTAGGGAGGTTGGAGGATCAACAGATCTGACTCAGTGACGTGTGCTGGGACCCACGTCAGCCTGACATGTATTTAAATGTTCTGACTCAATATTAATTTTCCCCTATAGGGTGTTCTGGTCTGATTTCTCCTGTCATGTCATCTGATAATGCTAATTCTCTTAACAGTGGATTTGAAATCAGAAACCAGAGCAGGTGGATTTAATCTTTGACTCGACTAGCTCATGAAAGCATTGTCACCAACGGGAAAATGACTCATAGGAAACATTTGTCACTAACAAGATTAAACAATTTAATAAGCATTCATGAGTACCTTTTATGTACCAGGACTACTTCTCTATATGGATTTATCTGAAATAAGCCATCTTTTATATCCTTCCAAACAAAACCACAACACAATAGCCATAACTCAATATAGTGTGAATCATGAGCATACACAAGGAATAGAATTCTTGAAAGTAAAATAATTCATCCAAAAAGGAAACTCTGAGATGCTAGAATGGAAAGACAAGTCATCTTCTGGTCTCTGTTAACCCCAACATCAGCAAATCCCCTGTCTAATTACTGTCTGCAGTATTTAAAATAAAATGAAAGAAAAAATTTCTATTCAAATCCCAGCATCAAGCAGGATGAACTTTAATGAACTTAACATAATATGAAACCCAAGAGGCTTTTTTACTGCTCAGCCCTAGCAAGATGCCCATTGTCTTCAATAATCAATGCCAATGTGATATTTGCTCTTTTAGAAGAGCACTTCAGAGAAGTTCTTGGTTTAGTGATGGTCAGAGGATAAAAGAAATTTTTCATTAGCTCTGTGCATGCACACACACATACGTATATACTGGAACTCACAGAGTCAACAACACCCAGAATATACTTGCTTTTAGAGTGAAGGGATGGTTGTCTTAATTAGCCTCACAGCTAGAGTGATACCCCCCTTTGAATTACAATTGCATCAAAATAGACACTACCGCAAGACCCAATTATTACGTGATTGGCATGACATTGAATTTGCTTGGGAAATATTAACTGATCTGTCCCCAGAGTTGATATGAGGAAAGATGTGGGCTTCGGACGCTCACTCTGAGCACTCCTGTCAAATCCAGCACAGAATGAGTCAGCATCTCTCACTCTGGGGCCCCTATGGTCTTATAATATTGCTGCTGCTTCATTTATTTTAAAAAGCTGCCCTGCCACATGACATCTGATTTGTCCTCTAGGAAACAAGGCCTTGTCTGGCATTTTTAAAAGTACTTTTCCATATAACTCAAACAAAGTGTTTTGGGGATGCCTAGTACTGATTCTTCTGGATAGGAATAGCAAGCGTTTCTCAAGTATTGTTCAGTGAGATGCTCTGCTGAAAAAGTGTCCTGTACTCACATAGGGTTGGGAAGGCCCGTGAACTCTGTTTCCTTCTTGGAGGATCACAATCCACGTCACGTAGACAGTAAACATCGTGAGGCAGGGACCGTGTCTCTCATAGTCATTCTGTATCCCTGGGCTCAGCACGAGGTTGGCATAGGAGGTTAGGAAGAAACCTACTCGGTAGAAAAGTAGACTCTGAGAAATCTCTCACTAAGGATACCTACTCACTTTTATTTAACCTACTATTTCCCCCAAAGGTTTGACTACAGAACTGCTTTTTTTTTTAAGGTCGTGCTGTATTACAATCCAGAGGACACAATTCCTAGGTCATTGTCAATCCATTCTCCTCTAACCTTATTTCTTTAATAAAAGAATGAAAAATCTTACAGACTCACCACCATTAAAAATACACCTCTGGTCTGGAAATTTAAATATTCTTTTACGTGTTAGAGATCAGGAAACAGTAAATGATGGGAGCAAGAAGTTAGAATAGACAAGTCCTTGTTTCCCAGAATCGGCCATATCACAAGTTCAAGACTTGGGATTTTCGTGTACAGTCTAGGGCTTCATAAAGATGCTTTTCTGAATAAACTGGGGGGTGCGATGAAAAAAAGTAAAATACTGCCACGATCAGTCCTTCCCAATTCTATATTTCTCTGTCACCCTTTCAAACAATCCTTGTGCTACTTCTCCCTTACTAGTTGGGTTTAGCCACACTGCCTTTCTTTGGTTCTACCATTATGTTCTTCTCCTTTTTACTTTAGAGTCTTTGAATAAGCTGCCCAAAAAACTTTTCTCTGTCTCCCTGCTCACCTAGTTAATTTTTCCTTAACCTTCATATACGGGTGCGAGCCTAATTTCTTTCTCAGGGAAGAGTTCTTAGGTCTCTCACCTATACAATCTCAGATCACCCTAAATTTTGATGTAGTGGAATTCATCACAATTTTAATCGAATAATTAAGTAATTAGTTGTTTAACATCTGTCTTCTCTGAAGACTACAAGCTCCATGAGACATAGATGTTGTTGGTCTGCTCAGTTCTCCCTAAAATTGTATGCTTGATCGGTGCTTGAGAAATATTTGGTGAATGAATTTAGACTTTTTTGTGTGATTAAATGAGGTTTAGAAAAATCTCATAGAGCTGATATTAGCTAATGATTTTTTTTTCCCTAACAGAACTTTATTCTGACTAAGAGAATAGTCAAATAAATGTACTTGTAGAGACTATCTGAATATTTAACTAAATTAAAAGTGTTAGTTTTTTGTAATTAATATAGAGATTCAGTTCACTGTGTACCTCTTATTCATTAAAGCAAATAATTCTTTACTTATATATCTCAGCCAGTATTAGTTGTTAACCATGTTTATTTAATTCAGATGCAGGGCCTACGATGTGTTGGGTGCTCAGAATCATTGAAAGGATAATTTTAGTGGTTTCTTTCCTCAAGGAGCAGGTAATCTAGCAGAAAGCTGACAAAGTCTTCGTGGCTATCAGAGCTGATCAGGGCCTAAAAGAAATTTCATTCTGTCTAACTGAAACAGATTGTGGACAAAAGTAATATTACACAAGCCTTTTCCTTTTAATTACCGTTTTCCTCTTTGTCTCAGGATCAATGGAGTTTTCTCTAAATCATATTCGCTGCAAGCAAAGTTGATGTGGTTGGTCCAGTTTCCTACAAACCTTACTTATTTTCCATTTTCTTTCTCTTCCCTTTTTAATCATTCTCACAATCAGCACTCATGCTTTTTAATGTTCTTGTCCAGAAAACTGAGCAAAAGAATGGCTGAAGAACAGAAGTGTTGAAGAGGGGAAGTAAAACCTCTTGGTAGCTCTTAGCAAAAACAATATGTCATTCATATTGATTTTTTAAAAGCTGTTTCTATCTTTCCCTTCCCTCCCTCCCTCCATCCCTCCCTTCCTTCCTTCCTTCCTCTTCTCTCTTCTTACTGACTTTTCCTCTTCCCTTTCTTTCCATCTTCCTTACTTCCTTTGGATCTTCTTAGTAGATATCTGGTGTGTATTTTAGCTGGTGCTTCTCTCACTAATGACATAAATAGTGTTTTGTGAATTCTTAAGTACCTGTATGCCCAAGATATGTTTCTACCAAAAATAGAATGTTAAAGATGAATCATTAGCAAGCTCATTAAATTAGAGTTTTGTTTATATTTCACTTGTCAAATCACCTGTAAAATTTTCTCTCTTCGTTTTATCGTCTTTTAAGAAACTCGTTGCCTTTCTAATACCGAAAGCTATAATCACGTCAGTTGTTCATAAGGAAGTTAACAAATGCAATGAGCAAAATGCTACTTTATAGAAGAACCCCAATCCCAAATGCTAATAATTTTTGGGGGCACATTACGCATGGTTTGTTTTACACTGGAAACTGACCCGATTCCATAGTTTCACATTTATAATTGGAAGAATCCTCATAAAGCACCCAGTACTGTAACTTTCAGTCTTTTTCAAGCAGTGGAATCCATTTTTCAGAAACAAAATTAAAATGACAGGTTGGAGCTGCTTGGGCTGACTAAAGGGTGCAGAACATATGATTTGCTGATTCTCCTCTTCCCCTGTCCTCTCAATAAATTATAAAGTTCAGCGGCACCCATTTTTAAACCCACTGATTTAATTTTATGATAATTATAGTTGAATGTCACTTTTGGCAAGCCACCTTCATGCTTGACATCTTTATGTGTGCATCACTGGTGCCTCAAACTCACTATGCAGCAAATAAGCTCTTGCTGCCACTACTCAGCCTTTCCCCCAGATTCTGCTAATCTAACTAGATTTGTTTTCATAAATTAGGCTGGTACCACTGACGCTTTCTTTTACTTCAAGTCTTTTTTCCTGCTTTAGATTGATGTCATGGCACAAGACAAGGGGAGTCAAGGTTACAGTCTTTTGCAGAAATATTAATAGCATTCTGTTGAATCTTTCCAAGTGCTCACTATCTCTCCATAGACTAATCCTGCTGTTATTTTGTTATAAGGTTGTTCTCTTCTTTAGTTTCCATCTGCCTTGGTAGATGACAAGGACTTTTGAGAGCTCAAGCTGTTTTCAATTTTAGGAAAGAAGAAAAATTAGCCTGCCATTTGAGCTTCCCAGGGTCTGTAATGAAGCACTCTGCTGAGAAGTCAGGTTTGAGGAACTAGCTTGAATTTTTCTGTAGCTGGGCATTTATGAGGACAGACTCCTTAAAATGTGTGGTGGTCTTAGAAGGGCACATTGTTAAATCAGAATTTCATTTAATTTGGGGTGGATTTCCCCAACTCCACCCAAAAGCATTTGGTAAACTGCTCTGCATTTGAGGCTGCCTATGAGGAATTGTATATCCATGCTCTCCAGTGTCCTTTATGAGAGAAAGCTCAGATACTTCAATCCTTATGCCTCCTTTCTTACAACTCTTATTGCCTGTTAGTATTTTATTTCTCTCTAGTTATTTATTTTACGTTGATTATTTTTCCACAATTCAGTTTTAAAATTCTCAAGGGCAGGACCCTGTCTAACATTTACTGGAGGGATGAGCCAATTGTAAAGATGAAAAATTATAAATGATGCATTAGTTGATAACCCTGTCCACCAGTAGTTATTATACACATGCCAGGGTTATGCCACATTTCTCCATTATATCTTTAAAGACTGTTAGCAATTTGTTTCTCCAATAGATGGGCAAAAGGAGTAGGCAAAAGTGCGAAAGCCAACATTTATTGAGAACCTACTATGAGCTGTATATTGTGTCAGGTGCTCTATATGTTTTATTTCATTGTATTGTCCCAACATTCCTGAAATGCCAGAATTTTAATCTTCATTTTACGGAACAGAGTTGGGATTGGAATCCAGTCTCTTTATAATTCTAAAACCCTACCTTTGCCTCTAACCTAGGATGCCTCTCAGGGTGTAATAAAAAGTTCCTGTAAATCCTTTACTCTTTGTCTCTTGAGAATGTAAAACTGGACCATGTGTCTTCTGCTTGAAACATTTTCTCCAGGAGTGATACAAGGTGCCTGAGAGGGTGCCAATTGAAAGTGTGTGATCCCCAAAGCTTATTAACAGAACATGAGTTTTTTCAGGAGGGTTGAAAGATATTACATTACGAAGGTTCTGTGGCCAAGTAAATTTGGTATTGCTGAGTTAAACAACATCAAACTGAATTTTTGAAGCTTTTCATTGATTAATTCATTTTGCAACTATTTATGCAGTGCAAGGCATTATGCTATATATACCTGCTCCTACAATAGTTCTTGCTTACAGGCCAGTGGCGGAAACGTCTATTTAACAAGTACAGAAGCACCTAAATTCATAGATTGTGACAAGTTCTGTGAAGGAACTGAAGAGGAAGAAGTGGTAGAGACTAATGAGGGAGGGGACTTCTTATACATGTTTAGTAGTCAGAAATGGGAATCGATATTTTAGCAAAAACCTGAATAGGGGGATGAAGACATGCCAAGAGTGAGTTGGAGATCTTTCTAGCCAGAGGAAAAAGAGTGTGGGAAGATCCTGGGCAGGAAAAGATTTTGGCATATCCAAGAAACAGAAAGTCGGCCAGCGTGTCCAGAGAATAGAGGAAGAGAGGGACACCATTGAGTGTGGAAAAGCAGGCAGTGTCATCAGGTCATCCTGGGTTTTCTGCATCACAGAGAGTTTGGTTTTGTTCTATTTGGAATGGGAAGCCTTTGAAGGATTTTAAGCAGATATACAATTTAAAATACGCAGTTGATTCTTGAACAACACTGAGATTAGGGGTGCCAAACCCCATGCAGTCAAAAATCCAACTATAACTTTTGACCCTGCAAAAGCTTAACTCCTAATAGCTTACTGTTGACCAGAGGTCTTACCACTAACATAAACAATCAATTAACACATATTTTGTATGTTATATGTATTAAAGACTGTATTCTTACAATAAAGTAAGCCAGAGATTGCTATTAAGAAAATAATAAGGAAGAGAAAGTTTATTTACTATTCACTAAGTTGAAGTGAATTATCATAAAGGTCTCATCCTTGTTGTCTTCATGTTGAGCAGGCTGAGAAGGAGGTAGGGGAGGGGTTGGTCTTGCTGTCTCAGGTGTGGGAGAGGAAAAAGAGGGAGAGGATATGGAAGGGGAGGCAAGCACATGCAGTGTAAGTTTTATTGAAAAAAATTCGCTTATAAGTGGACCTGTACAGTTCAAATCTATGTTGTACAGGGTCAACTGTATTTTTAAAAAAGCCACCTTGCTGCTTTGTGTAATGCGAGTGGCTTAAATTGAAGATCCACTAGCTTCATATGGCACAAGTTTCAAGGTGCTTTCACAGCACTTTGTTTTATTCACTGCTGTAACCCAAGTGCTTGGATCAGTGCCTGGCACATAGTAGGTGTTCAATAAGCATTTATTGTACGAATGGGGAGCAAGGGTGAAATTAAGAAGTCCAGTACGACAGGCACTGCTGTAGTCCAAATTACAGGTAACAAAACCTTAGACTCAAGTTTGTGGTGAGAAAGAAAAAAAAATTCAACAAAATTAAGAACTATTTTGGATACAGCAATGCTAGGACTTTCTGATGGTTTTAATGCTAGAATTAAGCAGGAAGAAATAACTAAGGATAATTCAGCCGTTAGGTGGTTAATAACTGATAGGCTGATAATTAGATTATTGTCTCTCCTTGAAGTCTGCCCCCCTGTGCTCTGCTGTGTGTCTCTGGGGATGAGGCTCTGCAAACCATGTTTTTGCTGTGTCAGCTGCTCCCTGTTGGGCTCTGCCAGCAGGGGGCATGTGTGAGAGACTGAACAGCAAGAAGAAAGAGAGAAGATTTGTTCCTTCTTGGTTATTTTCTGTGGACTTTCTGGTCCCAAGAAGGGCATCCAGCCTCCCTTTTCTTCATCCTAGCAGAAGCACTTCTTTCTCACAGCGGATGTTAAATCCAGTTTGCAGTTTTCCAACACTTACAGAACCAGCCTCATTGCGTTTCTCTCAGAGATGCCAGAACTAGCTGGTACTCCCTACCCAGATGTCTGAATTTCATCTCTGCAGGTCCCACCCCTTTAAGTTTTATATTTTAATAAACTCTGACCTTTACCCTTTGTTTTCCAGGCCTAGAGCTGGTGGCTGTTCCTTCAGCTGCTACTTCTATAATAGCTTAGTGTTCTTTGCTCTTTTCAGTCTCCTAGTTAACAACTTTATACCTAATTAAGAATTCTTTACATTAAATAATCTGTGTTCCAATAACTGTTGTGGTCTCTCTGTCCTGATTGGACTCTGCTCAATTCATGGGTTCTGATTTCATTGACAGGAGTATGGGAAAAATGAGGACAGACACAGATCAAGTGCAGGGGAAGAAACAAAGAATTTGGATATGAGTATCTTAAGTTTGAGATGCCTGTGATAACTACAAGTGGAGATGTCAAGCAAGCACTAGGTAAATAAGTTTTGTGTTCTAAGGAGAGGGTTAAGCCTGAAATATATTTTGGGAATTCAAAAATTTAGAAGGTATAGACTTCCAGTTCCAAAATGGCAGCACAGAGGCAAGCTGGCTTCTCTCCCACACATTAAAAAAAAAACAAAAACAAATACATGGATTTTCTCCAAGAACAACCCAGAGCTAAAGTACGAGAATGAGACTGTTCCTGGCCACAGAGAAGTGGAAAAACTCTGAGCAGACAGGAGAACTAGACTTCCATATCCACAATGCCTCCCCGTGTCCCATTCTGCCAGGCACCAACTGCATAGAAAATCTCCCCTCAACTCATGGCTCCTACACTGGGAAAAGTGAAATTGAGGTGGTCAACCAGCTTCCCTACCTTCTTGGGCTCCCTGGCAGGAGACCTATCCCTGCCTTAACCCATGAGTAGCATCATGACTGCCTGAAGGGAGAATTATCCCAGAGTACAGGCAAAGACAAGCAGGGGAGGTAGGACTACCATCCCCAACCTGGAAACTCTGCTTTGCCTCTAGGTCAAAGGAGACACTAAATAAGGGTGGTGGTAGGAGATATGTTCCCCAGATCCCCTGGGCACAAACCTCAGCCACTTCTGGGTTATTCCACACTGTTGGAAGGCAGGGGCCTAGCAGTGAAGTTTTGCTAAGCAAATATATTCAATAAAAGCCAAACAAGCTGGACAGAGAAAACTGGAATAAATAACTAATCCTTCAGTGCAAAGTCATACACATAGATTCACAAGAAGCAACAGCAAACAGAGAACAATGACCTCCCTAAAAGGACAAAGCAAAAATCCAGTGACTGACCCTAATGAGATGGTGATTTGTGAACTCTCTGACCAAGAATTCAAAGTGGTAGTTTTAAGGAAACTCAGTGATCTCCAAGATAGCACAGAAAAGCAATTTAGACATTTATCAGAGAAATGTAACAAGTGATTGAAGTAATTTTTAAAAATCAAACAGAAATCTTGGAAGTGAAAAGTATATTTGCTGAACTGAGAAACTCTTTAGAGGCTCTCAACAGAAGAACAAACCAAGCAAAGGAAAGAATCAGTGAGCTCAAAGACCACTGAAAACACATATTTGAAAACACATAGTCAGAGGAGAAAAGAGAAAAAAATCGCAAAAAGAAATGAAGATTTCCTACAAGATACAGAAAATTACCTCAGAAGACCAAGTCTAAGAATCAGTGTTCAAGAGGGAACTGAGCAAGAGCAAGGGGTAGAAAGCTTATTCAAAGAAATAATAACAGAAAACTTTCCAAAACTTGAGAAAGATATATATAGCCAAGTACAGGAAGATCTAAGAACACCAAACAGACTCACTTCTAATAAGACTAACCCAAGGCATTTAATAATCAAATTCTCAAAGGGCAAGGCCAAAGAGATCCTAAAAGCAGTGAGAGATAAGAACCAAATAACATATAAAGTAGTTCTAATTCATTGGGCAACAGACTTTTCAATGGAAATCTTACAGGCCAGGAGGGAATGGAACACCATTTTCAAAATGCTCAAAGAAAAATAATGCAACCTAAGAATATTGTATCCAGCAAAACTGTCATTCAAATTTGAAGGAGAGATAAAGTCTTTCACAGATAAACAAAAGCTGAGAGAATACATCACCACCAGACCATATTTCAAGAAACACTAAAGGGAGTTCTTCAATCTGAAAGAAGAAAAACACTAACATGCAAAAGAAAAGTTTTCAAGGTATACAATCCATTGGTAAAATAAGTACATGAACAAACCCAGAATACTCAATTATTGTATTTGGAGTGTACAATCCACTTATAACAAGTATAAGTGGATTAGAAAAGTCTATCAAGACAAATCTATCAAAAACAATAATAGCTACTACAACCTGATAAGAGACAAGTAATTTAAAAATATGTAAATTGAGGCAACTAAGAGTCAAAAGGTGTGGGGGGATGGAGTTAAAGTGTAGAATTTTTCATGAGTTTTTTGCCTTTGTTTGTTTCTACTCTTTTATTTGTGTTGTAAGATAAATTGCCATCTCTTTAAAATGATTTGTTATATCTTTAAAATGTTTTTGATAAGCCTCATGATAACCACAGTGCCAAAAGCTATAATTGATTCACTAAAAGTAAAAATCAACAAATTTAAACATACTACCAGAGATATTCACTTAACTGCAAAGGAAGATGGGAAGAAAGAAAGAGAGAAGTCTCAAAACGACAGAAAACAAGTGACAAAATGGCAGTAGTCCTTACTTATCAATAATAACACTGAAAGTAAATGATATCAATTTTCAAGTTAAAAAACATAGAGTGGCTGGATGGATAAAGAAACAAGACTCAACTATATGCTGCCTTCAAGATACCCACTTTACCTATAAAGATACATATAGACTGAAAATGAAGGGGTGGAAAAAGATATTCCATGCAATTGGAAATCAATAAAGAGCAAGAGTAGCTATACTCATATCAGATATAATAAAATAGACCACAAATCAAAAACTATAAAAAATGGCAAGAAAGGTCACAATATGATTATACGGGGTCAATTCAGCAAGAAGATATAACAATTATAATTACTTATGCGTCCAACACTGGAGCTCTCAAATATGTAAAACAAACATTTATAGACCTAAAGGGAGAAATAGATTGCAATAACAATAGGAAACTTTATACCCCACTCTCAGTAGTGGACAAATCATCCAGACAGAAAATCAACAAAGAAATAGGGGAGTTACACTACACACTAGATCTAATAGGCCTAATTGACATTTATAGAATATTTCACCCAACTGCTGCTCAACGCACGTTCTTTTCATCAGCACGTGGAACATTTTCTAGAAAAGACCATATCTTAGCCACAAAACAAATCTTCACAAATTCAAAAAATAGAAATCATATCAAGTTCTTCTCTGATGAAAATGGAATAAAACTAGAAATCAATAACAAGAGGAACCTTGGAAAATACACAAACACATGGAAATTAAAAATATGCTCCTGACAGACCAATGGGTCAATGAAGAACATAAGAAGAAAATTTTAAAAATTCTTGAAACAAATGAAAATGAAAATAAAATGTACCAAAATCTATGGGATATGACAAAAAGCAGTGATAAGAGAGAAGTTTAAGCAATAAATGCCTATATCAAAATGTAGAAAGACTTTAAATTAATGACCTACTCATGGCCGGGCGCGGTGGCTCACGCCTGTAATCCTAGCACTCTGGGAGGCCGAGGTGGGCGGATCGTTTGAGCTCAGGAGTTCGAGACCAGCCTGAGCAAGAGCGAGACCCCACCTCTACTAAAAATAGAAAGAAATTATATGGACAGCTAAAAATATATATAGAAAAAATTAGCCGGGCATGGTGGCGCATGCCTGTAGTCCCAGCTACTCGGGAGGCTGAGACAGGAGGATCGCTTGAGTTCAGGAGTTTGAGGTTGCTGTGAGCTAGGCTGACGCCACGGCACTCACTCTAGCCTGGGCAACAGAGTGAGACTCTGTCTCAAAAAAAAAAAAAAAAAAAAAAAATGACCTACTCATGCCCTTCAAGGAACTAGAAACTCAAGAATAACCAAACCCAAAATCATAATAGAAGGAAAGAAATAATAAAGATCAGAGCAAAACTAAATAAAATAGAGACAAAAATAAAAACAACACAGATCAATGAAACAATAAAAAGTTGTTTTTTTGAGAAGATAAACAAGATCAACAAACCTTTAGCTAGACTAAGAGAAAAAGAGAGAAGACCCAAATAAATAAAATCAGACATGAAATAGAAGACATAACAACTGAGACCTCAGAAATACAAAGAATCATTAGAGACTACTATGAATGATTATATGCCAACACGTTGAAAAACCTATAAGAAATGGATAAATTCCTGGACACATACAACCTACTACAATTGAACCATGAAGAAATAGGTAACTTCAACAAACCAGTAATGAGTAATGAGATCAAAGATATAATAAAAATTCTCCCATCAAAGAAAAGCACAGGGTCTGATGGATTTAATGCTAAATTCTCCCAAACATTTCAAGAAGAACTAATATCAATCCTACTCAAACTCTTCAAAAAAATTGAAGAGGAGGGAATACTTACAAACTCATTCTACAAGACCAACTTTACCCTGATACCAAAACCAGACAAAAATACAACAACAAAAGAAAACTACAGGCCAATATTGCTGATGAACACAGATACAAAATTTCTCAACAAAATACTAGCAAACTGATGAAACAACAAGTTAAAAAGATCATTCACCATGATCAAATGGGATTCATTGCAGAGATGCAAGGATGGCTCAACATATGCAAATCAATAAACATAATATGCCACATTAATTGAATCAAGAACAAAAACCATATGATTATTTCAATAGCTGCTGAAAAAGCATTTGATAAAATTCAACATCCCCTTTTGAAAAAAACTCTCATCAAAATGGTATAGAAGGAACATACTTCAAAATAATAGAGGCCATCTATGACAAACCCACAGCTAACATCATACTGAATGGGGAAAAATTGAAAAACTTTCTTATGAGACAAGAATGTTCACTTTCACTGCTATTATTAAACATAATATTGGAAGTCCTGGCCAAAGCAATTAGGCAAGAAAAAGAAATAAAGAGCATCCAAACTGGAAACAAAGAAGTCAAATCAACCTTGACATGATCTTATACCCAGAAAATTAGCAAATGACATGATATTATACCTAGAAAAACCTAAAGACTCCACCAAAAAACGTCAGAACAAATTCAGTAAAGTTGCAGGACACAAAATCAACAGCATTTATATACATCAATAGTGAACAATCTGAAAAAGAAATCAGGAAAGCAATTACATTTACAATAGCTACAAAAAATATAAAATATCTAGGAATCAATCTAACTAAAGAAGTGAAAGATCTAAACAAGGAAAACAATAAAATTCTGATGAAAGAAATAGAAGAGGACACACACACAAAAATGGAAAGATATTCCATGCTCATGGATTGGAAGAATCAATATTGTTAAAATGACAGTACTACCCACAGTAATTTACAGATTCAGTACAATACCTGCCAAAATATTAATACCAATGACATTTTTCACAGAAATAGGAAAAAAATCCTAAAATTTATATGGAACCACAAATGACCCTGAACAGCCAAAGCAATCCTGAGCAAAAAGATCAAAGCTGGAGGCTTCACACTACCTGACTTCAAAATCTATTACAAAGCTATAGTGATCAAAACATAACGGTAGTGACATAAAAACCAACATATGGACCAGTGGAACAGAATTGAGAACCCCAATATAAATCCACACATGTACAACCAACTCATCTTCAACAAAGGTTACAATGGGGAAAGAACAGTCTTTTTGATAAATGTTGCTGAGAAAACTAGCTCAGTATATGCAGAAGAATGAATCTAGACCCCTATCTCTCACCACACATAAAAACCAAATAAAAATTGGTTAAAGACCTGAATCTAGGATCTGAAACTATGGAATAACTAGAAGACAATATGGATAAATACTCCAGGACATTGGTCTGGGCAAAGATTTCTTGTGTAAGACCTCAAAAGCACAGGTAACTGAAGCAAAAATAGACAATTGGGATAACACCAAGCTAAAAAAAACTTCTACACAGCAAAGGAAACAATTAACAAAGGAAAAGACACCCACAGAATGGGAGAAAATATTTGTAAACTACCCATCTGACAAGGATGAGTATATATATTCATAACCAGAACATATAAGGAGCTCAAACAACTCAATGACAAAAAAGCAAATAATCCAATTAAAAAATGGGCTAAAGATTTAAATAGATATTTCTCAAAAGAAGTATACAAATGGCCAACAGATATATGAAAAAATACTCAATAAAACTAATCATCAGAGAAATGCAAATCAGAACCACAATGCGATATCATCTCACCTCAGGTAAAAGGTCTTATATCAAAAAGATAGGCAATAACAATTACTGGCAAGAATATGGAGAAAGGGGAACCCTAAAACACTGTTGATGGGAATGTAAATTAGTACCTCCACTGTGGAGAATAGTATAGAGTTTCCAGAAAAAACTAAAAATGGAACTTCCATTATGATCCAGCAGTTCCCCTACTGGGTGTATAATCAGGAGAAAGGAAACCAATATATCAAAGAGATATCTGCACTCCCATGTTTATTGCAGTACTATTCACAATAGCCAAAATATGGAATTAATCTAAATGTCCATCAATGTATGAATGGATAAAGAAAATTTGGCATATATACACAATGGAATATTATTCAGCCATAAAAAGAATGAAATCCTGTCATTTGCAGCCATTATGTTATGTGAAATAAGCCAAGCACATAAAGACAAATATCACATGTTCTTACTCATATGTGGATGCTAAAAAAGTAGATCTCATGGAAATAGAGACTAGATTGGTGGATATCAGAGCCTGGAGAAGGGAGAATGGGAGAAGAAGGGGAAAAAATAGAAAATATTAATGTATTTATTACCACTGATCTGTACACTTAAAAATTGTAAAGATGGTAATTTTTTAAAAAATTTTTTTTAAAAGAAAAAGAAAAATAAGAATTTAGATGTATGTAAAATTACAAGTCTGAATGATTTTACCTAGAAAGAGAATGTAAAGATATTAAAAGGGATTTCATCCAGGGAGAGAAGGCAAAGGAGCCCTTGTGTTTAGTAGTTATTCAATATGCTTATATTCATTATGCATCAGCAATTGTTATGGGAAATATATGTTCCCTAATACATGTTAGAAAACACTAATCTAATCTTTGAGGACAAAGGGCAGAAGTGTGCAACTCAACCCACTTGTATGGAAAACAGAAAGGGAGTTAGGATAGAGTCTCCAGCAAAGAATAAGAAAGCATATATTTAGCCCAAATATCTCCTGTATTGTACCTTCTATGACCCTAAGAAAAGCAGTAAACAGCTGGGAAATGTGCAGATCTGGATGAAGGGAGGAATATTTCAGGACTGTGTTTATAACTCTCCAAGTCCTGCAACTGGAAGTCAGCAGAATTCTGTGGTAAAATTTATGGGCTCTTTAGTCAGCAAAATCAGGTTTGAATCCCGGTATTAACACTGTCTAGATGTATATTTTCAGGAAAGTTGACCTTTTCTGACCCTCAGTTTCCTTGCTTGTAAAATAAGTATAAAAATTCATACTGCAAAGAGCTAGAGGGATAACGGAATTAAATATCTCTACAGGATTTATCATAAGACCACAACATTGCTGATGATCAATAAAAGGTAGCTGACAGGAGTAGTTGCAGGAGCAAATCAAAGAGTAGTAGAAGAGTATAGTACATGCTTCCATGCAGGAGACCATGCCCAATTGTTTGTTGCAAAGTGCTGAGCAGAGAGTGGCTTTTTAATATAAATTTCATGTTTAATGTCAGGCTATGTGTCAGGCCCCTGCCTTTTTAGAGAAGACCCTTTAAGCAACATGTTCCTCCTGATAGAGAAAATAGCAGTGAGAAGCTATGAGCACGGCCTTGGATGAAAGAGGTCAACTCATGATACAGAGTACTGCAAAGTTCCCGAATGATTCATGGCTCAGCCTAACCCTGCAGGAATGTGATAAATGACAGAACCTAAGAATAGAATAATATGAGAATTTAGAAAGACTGATTCAGAGGAGGCAAGAATTGGTGTTATGTCTTGAGTTTGAGTAACAAGGACTATTTTAAATATAAAAATTATTTTCATCTTTTTTTAAAAAAAGTGCCTCCTTTCTTGATTTTTAACTCAAGTGTAATGAGAAGTGCATGTGTGGCTTAAAAGAGACCAGTCATATTATTTTCATCTTGAACAGCAAAGTGTATTTAAAAATAAATGTCAGAAAGTTCTTTTGGCATTTGTGTAGTCAGACGTCTGTATTAATCAGGGTAGTCTAGGTTTAGGCTTTGGTAACCCTTTCAACTCTCAGTGGTTTAATGTCTAAAAATGTATTTCTTGATCACTCAAAATGTGCTGTAGATCAGGCACTCTCACAGTTCGCTTGGCATTCTTGTGCCCCTACTGTTTCAACTCATGGGCTCCATACTCCTCAAAGAAGGGGAAGAGAGAGCTGAGAGTTGTGCAGGGAGGCTTTATCGCTGGAGCCTGCAGGGGACACAAGTCCATTCCATTCCATTTCATTGCCCAGAATCGGTTCCATTGCCCTGCTTAACTGTCTGGCAGTTACCACTCTGTGACCCCAAAAAGAAAAGAGCTCAGTGACATGAGTGAGCCCTTACACTGTCTGCCAGAGACCCTGAGGTGATTTTGGACGTTAGTTCTCAGTATATAAATCCTACTCAATTGTTGATTTCTTTAACATTCACTGTAAAGCTTCTCTGTGTCGTGCCCTGGTAGTGGTGACATTTTGATTGCTCAGCCTCTTGAACTCTTTCCTACGTTTTGGAGTTTTCCACCTGAGGACAGCTGGTGGGCAGTGGCTGTGGTACCAGCTGTGGTGTCTCATGTGGTGGCCACAGCAGTGTTCTCACCAGACAATTGCCATGGTTTGGGCTGAGGCTCTGACCCCCATTGGTTCCTGCCTGTTTTCCAAGCCTAGTTTTCTAGTCTTCTCTGCAATTCTGTCAGCCAGCCAAGAACCTTCCAAATAATTCCTTCCTAAAATTTAAATCATTTAGAACTTCTTTCTGTTGCTTACACTCAAGAACCTGACTAGCATCACTGTGTTATAGGTACTATGCAAACAGAGACTATCTAGTTAAAAGAACTGCCCCCTCCTCTATGTTACCATAGAATTTTATTTTCTCTCATTGTATCATTTAACTTTTTCTACTTTCTATTGTAGTGTTTTATGTATACAATGATTCTCCTCTGCTAGACTGTAGGTTGAGTTCCTTGAGAGCAGAATTCATCAGTTTTTGCACACACCATGCCACCCATCATAGTGCCTTGCCTATGGTAGGTGCTCCATATATACGTGTGTGTGTGTGTGTGTGTGTGTGTGTGTGTGTTTAAGAGATGGGGGAGGTCTCACTATCTTGCCCAGGCTGGTCTTGAACTCCCTGACTCAGCCTCCCGAGTAGCCGAGACTATAGGTATGCACCACCATACCCAGCTGCTCCATGACTTTTTTTTTTTTGAGTAAATGAATTTTTTTTACTTCAAAAAATAAGTAAGATGGAGTCCTTGCCCTCAAAGAGTTTAAAATCTGTTAGGGAAGCTAGACATGGAAATTAATTATGGTTAAAAACTGAAAAAAAAAAGAGAGTTCTCTGTTTTAGGAGTATAGTAGAAGATATGACCAATTTTTACCAGGAAGGGAATGCAGGGGGGAAGAAAAGTATAGTTGACCAAAATAGGCAGAAAAAAGGTGAAATAAAGGAAGAGCCTAAATTTTTAAAAGGGACCATGAAACTTCTTGGAAAGTTTAAGGAACTTCAGGTTGGCCAGAGTGGCCCTAGCATAAAGTCTGTAGGGCACTGTGGGAGAGTATGTGGCCTGGGACATAATTAGGGACAAGAATATAGGGCTCCTTGAAAACCATGCCAAGAGTCTGGGCTTTATTCTCTAAGCAATGCTGAAGAAATTGAGGGGGAAAGAATGATATGGTGGCATGACCCAGGAATCTGAGACCCCATTGTCTTGACCTTCTCAGGCTGCATCTACTGCCCTTGTCCTTGACACCAGGTTGAACAATGGAATGCCCAGAGGCCCTCCAGGTAGACTGCTTGGATGCCAAACATATTCCTCCCTGTCCCCATTGTGTAACAGCCTCAGTTCTCCCTGGTGAACAGAGGGACTGCCCTCCCAGGACAGTGGTATCTGTTCTTGCTATGGTCCTTTGGCATGAGATTTCTGAAGTTCCCAGACTGCAGCCATAACTTTTGCTCAAGCAGACTCTTGCAATGTCCCTTGGCAGAAGAGTTAAGCTTGTGAGAACTAGGACCACTAAACCTGTAAAACCCACAGTTGTAGAACTATGAAGAAATAATTGCCCTAAATGTGTCACAGGAAGTGATGGAAGCAGGGGACCTATGTATTCTAGGTGTTATTGACATAGCATCAATAAGTGTCATTGATTAAAATTGTACACTTGTGACTTGGAGGATGCCGCCCCATCATTGCAAGGATGGTCCCTGAGCTGCCATCTCTGCTGTGCCTCCTACAGGCCATTCATTCCATTGCTCCATTGAGCTAACAGCCTCTGGGTGGCACAGCATGTGACATGACCAATGTGCTATCTGTACTTCATTTACCAACAGCGATGGGATTTTCATTGCTATCTGGCTTGCGGGCAATCTGGCTCCAGAATCCCATTTTAGCAACTATTTTTCAAACCACATTGGCTCCAAATCTTGAAAATTGTACTCCCTCAGAAGAAGACTCTGAGATGGAGTTTGGCATGCAGGAAGTTTATTGGGGATCCATATCTTTGGAAGGGAAAGGAAGGGACAGGAAGAAGGAGGATTGGGAAGAGAACAGTTGAGCTGTGATATAGTCTTAACAAAGGCCTCATTCAACCCCATAGGGAACTTTGAAATTGGGATAGTCTTTCACGGTTATCCCTTTTCAGGAGGAGATAGGGCTGGGCACATATATCCCAGAGTCTCTTAGTGATTTTCTAAGGGTTGCTCCAGAAAGGGAGTGTTACTTTGGGCAAGATGGCTCTCTTAGTGTGAGGCAATGCCGCAAGAGGTCTAAGAGCTAGGATCTGTCAGTCAACAATCTTCCCAGCAGCTGGAAAACTAGATCTTTCAGTTTTAAAGGGAGGATCTGAAATACATAGTGCAGCCCGTCTACAACATGTGGGATGAGTAAGGGAGCAAATGTAGAAGATAAAATCAGAGAGATAGTGTATTATATAATATTACTATTGGCAACTTGAAACAAAAACCAGACTACAGTCACTTAATCAAAGATGGGTGTATTTTTATCACATTAGAAAAAAATCTGGAGGTAGACAGTCCAAGCTGGTGTCACATTCCATGCTGTCCAAGTCTCGAGATCCTTCCATCTTTCTGCTTCTCTATATTTAGCATGTAGGCTCTGTCCTCATTGTCCTGAAATAACTATTCTACCAACAGGTATTTCATTCCTAATCAAGACAGGAAGGAGAAAAGTGAAAAGTAACAGGCCCATGCAAGCTGAGTCTGTCATTTTTTGAAATTATTAAAAAAAATAGGTTTTCCAGAAGGACTCGAGCAGCAGTCTTCCACTTATATTTCATTAGCTTAAAAGATGGGTCTTAGGGCTACTCCTAACTCCAAAGGGGTCTTGAGAGTTGAGAGTTTGTAACTGAGCTCACACTGTCACGCAAAAAATTGGAATTCTGTTCCTAAGGAAGAAGGGAAAATTGATATGATATTGGATAGTCAACCAGCAATGTCTGCCACAGGCAGGCCAAGGCCAGCTCAGGCAGGGTGTGTCATCCTCAGGAAGGAGTTTGGATTTGGTTCTACATGCAGTGCTTGGCCACTGAAGGGTTTTAAGTAGGACAGTGATAGGATTTAATCTTTTCAGGCAGTGGATGCAGAATGAGTTATAAAGAGGGAAGACAGGAAGAAGGAGGCTGTTATAGAAGGCCCAGAGAAAAGGAATGGCCTAGATGAGTAGAATAGCAGTGCCTGTGGGGTTTATTATTTATTTATTTTACATACTCCTCATTTTATTTATTATTTGTTGTTTTCTAATGGTCATCTTTTAGATGATAATTTTTTGGGTTTTTTTATTTCAGAATATTAAGGGGGTACAAATTGCTTGAGTACAAATTGCTTGGGTACAAATTGCTTGAGTCAGGGCAATAAATGTGCCCATCACCCAAATAGTGTTCATTGTATCCATTAGGTAGGTTTTTGCCCTCCCCTTCTCCTCTCCTCTCCCCTGCTTGATTTCTAATGACTTTTACTTCTGTGTGTGCTCATCGGTTAGTTCCAATTTATTAGACAGCACATGTGGTGTTTGTTTTTCCATTCTTGAGATATTTCGCTTAGGATAATGGTCTCCAATTCCTTCCGTAATTGCTGCAAAAGGCATCAGTTCATCCTTTTTTATGGCTGAGTAGTACTCCATGGTATACATATGCCACATTTTATTAATCCACTCATGAATTGATGGGCACTTGGGTTGATTCCACATCTTTGCAATTGTGAATTGTGCTGCAATAAACATTCTAGTGCAGCTGTTTTTTTGATAAAATGACTTCTTCTCCTTTGGGTAGATACTCAGCAATGGGATTGCTGAGTCAAATGGTAGGTCTACTCTTAGTTTTTTGACGAATCTCCATAGTGTTTTCCATAGAGGTTGTATTAATTTGCAGTCCCACCAACAATGTATAAGTGTTCCTTTCTCCTTACATCCATGTCAGCATCTATTGTTTTTGAAAGCTCTACCTGAGCTTTCACTTGTGACTGCCAGCTTGGCTAGATAAATTAAGATTCCATCTGCCTTTTGGGAGGAGAGGATACAGATATCTAACTGTAATTTCAATTTGATCAGTCCTTTTACAGACTCAGGGGCTTTGGAGAAGGAAGCTAGCTAGCCCAGTGAATCATATCATTCTGACCTTCAGGCAGGTAAGGAATTATCATCTTCATTTTACATATGAAACAGTTGAAGCAACAAGCAGCCTTGCCACTTTTGTAGCTTACAATTAAAGACAATTAATTGAATTTGTTTCTAAATCTGATTATAGCACAATTTCACATTTGTGAAACTTTGCTGAGGTTCACATTTGTTTTCTTCCCCTATCCAGACCGTTTCTACCTTTCTCCTTAGTTTCGTTTCTCCTTTATTTATTTTCTCTTCAGTTTACCACACTCTGAAGATTTCTAGACTCTCCCTCTCAACATATTTTTAAGGGTTAAACCTAGCCTGAAAATATTTCTAAATAACAAGGAGGAGAGAATTCCCTGATAGCCTTATGTAGAGAAAATATTCATTTCTGGAAGTTTTCTTCTGCACGTAAACAAAAATAGAATTAACCATCTAGCACCACCAAGTGGCTACTTCAGAAATCGCATGGAAAAAAGTCAAAGTAGTTTTGCTTCCCTGCCATCTGAGACCCTGGGAGAAAACTAAATAATAACTTGATTGCTGCCATCTTGAAACGTTATTTCATGAGTTTCTCTAAACTCTGGAAACCTCTCTTGTAAACACAGGAGAAAGGAAGTAGTCTTTACATAATGAAGGAAAATAGTATTGCTTTAGATCTTTACTTTGATTTGATATATTCTTATCCCCATATATCCGATAGGGATACTGAGTACTAAATAGTTTTCATAACGTATCCAAGGTCTTACAGCTGGTAAGCAGGAAAATTGGGACTTGACCACTTTCTTTTATAAAATCAGTCTGTATTATGGGTGATGGATAAAGCCTAGATTATAATGTGGGGCTTCTCTGATTCTGAGTCCTGTATCACATAGCAGCATTCTCCAGCCTTAAGAACGTCTGTGTGATAGGAACTTGAAAAATGTTTTTTTGAATGAATGGAGGAATGGATTTCCTTTCATTTCCATTCATAGTCTCTGGAGGGAAAACACATGTCCCAAGCTATTCTATCTAAATGGTGTCACCCCACATCTGAGAGCTGTGTTCCTTTCCCTTTGGTCTTGTTTCACAGGCATTTCTTTGATATAGATGAACAACTATGGAAATATAAGTATAATGTTTAATTCAATCCATTATTCATAGACTTTCTATATCTGCTTAGTCCATCACATTTTCAAGTTGTTGGATGGGAGCCAAGTGATGCTGCAGGAAATATGTCTGAACTGTCTGTAAAAATGGAAACAGCCACTAGAACTCTGTGATTACCTTAGAATATGAACTTTTGAGAAAACCTTTTCAGTAATTGGCAGGTGATGCAGTGATGGGAACTTAGCTGTGAAAATGTAATACCTGTTCTCAAACCTGGCCTAATCCAAGCAGAATCCGATGATAAGACCAGTGGGTCTTATATTTATTGCATCATCATTTCTCTTACCCTCAGAGCCTGTATCCTCATTACAGAAACTTCTGCAAAACTTTCTACTTACAACTCTTTGTCCTGTGCCTATGTCTGCTTAGAATTCTACACTTTTATTACACCAAAAAGCAAGGTAGCACCATAGAAATAGTTGCCATTGTGGAACCAAAAAGTTCTGAATTCGAATCCTAATATTGCCACCTATGGATTTGTGTCCTTCAGCAAAAAACTTCAACTTCCTTAACCTTCAGTTCCATCAAGTACAAATTAGAGATAGTCATACTTAGCTTTCAGAAACGTTGAAAGATTAGAGATATATAAAGTTCTGAGCACAGCCTCTGATACACACACACAATGTATTAAATAAATGGGAGAAATTCACATCATTATTATTATCATTAATACAGTTTCCATTAAAAACAATTGTATACACATCTACTTTTTTGAAATTGGTTCATGAGATCATTAGAGTGAGTGTGATTTTTGTATGTGCGGATGTTCTAGGTCAGGAGAAAGATCAAATGAGGGTATTTTTCCCTTCAGCACTAGCATGTAACAAGGGAACTAATTATCTTCCATTCATGATCCCTTAGGACACCTTTTTTTTGACATGCACAGTTGCAATTTTTCCACAGTTTAGAAGTTTAAAGTGTACTAATAGTTGGCTAGTCCATTTAGAACCAGAAATTAGATCCAAGTGTCTGGAGACTTTATCACTTACAGATTCTACCATGCTGAGGTTTCCCAAACTCCAATCTCTTGTGTGTAACACTTTCAAAATGTTGTCCATATCTGTTTATCACCATTAATATTATTCACTTAATACTTTTGTTCAAAACAAATTTAAATATTCTCACTTCATAAAACTTAGCCTTGTCCTAAGTAATAATATTCATGAAATAACTGGTTTTAAATGCTAGGTTTTTTTCTTTAATACAAAATTGCATACAACTATTAAAATTTCTTTATAAAATTTTATTCACGTACCACTTAGATTCATCTCAGTTGCCACCAATAGTATATGGACCACGCAATACACAGCCCAGCCCTATACCTTGCTGCCTCCTGGGTAGAAATTTCAATGTTTTCTCTTTCCTTACGGTGTTTTTTTTTCCCCTCTTGCATGTTTCAGTGGGTGCTCAGGATAATCTTGTAAAGATGGAGGTTTAAACTATTGTGAATGGAGGAACACATGGTTTGATGCCCAAGAAATGTAATTTACTGTATATCTAAAATAACACTCTTGTCTCTTATGTGAATATGCACAGCTTGTCTAGGTTCTAGTCCTTTTAATATATTTGCTATTTATTCTTTCTGTTTACAGAGATTCTGAAGGAAGGATTCTGTTCTGCTATGGTAAATAGAGCATGAAAATCAGGTCTGGCTTGAATTTCGTCCTAGACATTAACCCTACCTCAGCTTTTGTAGCCTTAGTCTCACTAGCTAGGGTGTGGCTAATAATTTAACATTTTCTTCCCCCTCTTGGAGCACCTTAACCTTAAAAAAAATATGGATACACATTATGTGAATGTTCAAGACTAAATGGGGCTATCCACATAAGCGTTCACTGGATACAATTCTCTCTGGGTTGCCTTGGTAGGGCTGTATATAAATTAAGCATGGTATAGCAGAGTGGGTAAGATTGGGCCTTTGGACTTTGCCTTCCTGGAATTCAATAAAGACTCTTTCAGTTCTAGTTTTTGATATTAACTCCTTACTTCACTTGAGTCTCAGTTTCCTCATCTGTAATATGGGAATAATAACAGCAACTACCTCATAGAGTTGTTGTGAGAGATAAATAAGATCTTATGGATAAACTTCCTATCCCAGAAGCCTGGCAAAGTTAGCTATTATAACCATAAGCCTAGTTTGTACTTTGAAAATTTAGAATTTCATGGCCCATGTTATATATAAGTAGGATGTCAGGAGAAACCATTTTAAAGGGCATGGGATGACACATAGTTTCCCCTTAAAAAGTGGGGAAATGTTAGATCACTACTTAGTAATTGCCTTGTATGCCCCAATTAAATTGTTAAGTCTTCCATCTCAGGAAATTACTTCTGTAACAGTAAAGAAATAATAGTATTGCCTATTCTCATAGGGATAGAACCATTGCGGCACCTGCCGACTTCCAGACCTCAGATCAAAAGTGGTCAGCATCATTCTAAGAAAAGGCCGTTTTTTTCTTTTAGCAGCTTTTGGGAGAGAGAACCATGCCAAAAAAGCACATGGCTTCACCAGATGCTAAGCCATTCAGCGAAGCAAATGCTGCATGTCAAGAAATAAAAGAAGAAAAAGTTCAACCCTTTTGCACAGATTTTTTTTATCAAAGCCAAGACCACTTAAAATATAAACTGGCTGATTTATGGGAGCATTGACACCTGTTTCCCTTATTTTAACAAGATGAACAAATTAGACTTACCCTGCTGCTGTTCTTTTTAAACCTGATTTGTCCTTACTTGGGAACTTATATTTCACCATTAAAAACAAACAGACAAACGTGCACAGATGAAAAGGGAGAAATCAAAGAGTTATAACTCTGAGCTGGTCTAATACAATGGAAAAAAGAAAAGAGAAATGGGGTACTTCATCTGCAGAAGGATATACCAGATTTATAAAGTCATGAAATAGGGTTACTTCACACAGTTCTCAAGGACTGTTTCAAATGAAATCTTTCAGATTATGGCTTTGACTGGAACAACATTAAAATAAATAAGTGTGGCAATGTATTTTTTCTCCAGCCCGAATACCTCCAAAATTACCTAACCTTTTTAAGATGGTTTATAGGAAATAATATTAAGTTAATAGTCAGGCCACCTGGAATCTTGTCCCAACTATGCTGCTAAGCATAGAGATATTGAGCTAGTTACCTCCCAGGGTTCATGTCCATCATCTGTAAAATGGAGAAGGTGAGCTCGGTTACCTATAATATCCTATAATTGCTAACTGTCATCACCCAGAATAACAATCTGTTAGCAATTGAGGAAATAATTTAATTTGAAATAATCATTTGTTAAACTAGAAAAAAACAAAGAGGGGAAAAAAGTCAGTTTTCCAAAGATCGATTTTTGTTTTGAAATTTCCATGTTTCAAAAATCCACATGAAGAAATGTTGTAAACTCTCTGATTCTTAAAACACACACATACACACACACACACACTTAATACAAATTTTGTTCAAAACTCAAAATTTTGATATGCTACCCTCTAGTGGTGACCAGAACCTAGTTTGTTAATTCCATCTGAAAGTACTTTCAGATTTTTTGTTTATAGGGCAGACGTAAAGAGAATTTTGTTTAAATTTTAATTATTTACAGTCCATCTCAAAGTGTGGTCCAAAGAAACTGGGGCTTCAGGATTAAGTGGTTAAACACACAGCTTCCCAGAGCCCACTCAAAACCAACTCTACCAGCCTGTTTGTGAGTGGAGCCCAAGAATCTGCATAATTAACAGAGAACCCAGCAGATTCTTAAGCCCATTGGAATTTGAAACCACTGGTCTAGCTCCCTAGTGGGTATAGTACAGATACAGGCATTACAATGAACCTAGTAAATTCAAGTTCTCTTTCCTTCATCCCAAGGCTTAATATGTGGGACAGCAAATACTCCTATGGTTTCCTATCAATTTCAGGATAAAGACCATGCTCCTTAGCATAGCACCCAAAACTCTCCATGGCCAAGGCCCTATATCTCCAGCCAGTGGGCCCTGATGCTACCATTACTCTTTGCCTCCACCCCATATTGTCACCACTGCCACCGCTACATTCTACAAGGAACACTTTTGAATCCCTAAGGGAATCTATGCAATCGATTCTGCATATTTGAACATGCTATTTACTCTGCATGGAATATGTCTGCACTCAACTTAAATTTGATTAGAAACATCACACCATCTCTAGTCCTGATCAATAAAATGGAAAAGGATAATTCTACACTAAGTGGAGATCAGTGGCAGACCCTAGAGTTGTCTTCCTGGCTGCCTTGGGCCTATTCCATCTCCTTAAGCCATGCTTCCCAAGTCATCCTGTATAAATACACAGTCTAAATGAAACCAGTGGTTTCTTATGCAGTGGTGGCCTATAGAGATGCTGCCATTGGCCTTTCCCCCTTCCGATTACATGGCCGATCCAAAGCCCCTTCCTTCTATACATAAGTTTAGAAACAATTGGGAAATAGACCCAGAAGAAAGATAAATAAAGATTGAAATGTCAACTCTATTTCTGACAAAAGCTTAGTTGGAGGCAGACAAGGCTTGCTAGCCTTCTTCTCTTGCCCCTGGATCTTTGGGTACATACGGGAGGAAAGGTTTAGACCTACAGAGTAGGCACTAACCCAGAGCTGCTGGCCTGCATTGTTGTGGGCTCAAGATGGAAGAAAAGGAATCATATTCTAATGCTGTAGCCTTTTAGTAGACTAGTGCTCCCCAATTTAGAAAATGCACGAGAGTTGTCTATAGCAGAGCCTTTGCAATGTTGCTTTGGTCTGCTTGGTTTACACAGTGCCCCTTAAGCTCCCTCTGGTTTCTGTTGGTGCTGCCTAAGGGTCCAGAAGGGATTTCCCCAGGCCTGGCCTCAGCATCTCTGGGAGGGTTGGTGCATCTCAGACCCAGCTGGGAAGGAGTGGGAGGATCCCGGATGTTTATTTTTGGTGAGGTTCCCAATCACTCCTCCTTGCCAGTGGTGTTGGGTTGCCTAATGGCGTCAGTGGGCCTCCTTTTTGGTCTAGGGGAAGAATGAGCCAACCCGGTCTGCTTTCTCTTATTAGGTCAGGGGCTGGGACCTGATGAGTCTGGGCCACTTTCATCTGTTGGGTGAGGAGACACGAGCCCCTGCCACAAAGTTGTTCCTCAAGTCCTGAGGACTGAAACAGTCTCACCTTTTTCTTACCATCTTTCAGCATAGGCCTTTGGTTGTCCCCTGCACCATCTCCAGGGTTTATAGCTGCGCATAGTGGGGAGGGGAGGGAGAAACTCATCGAGGCCATTTGTCCTGACCGGAAGCGAATCTATTTCATTTTAATGAAAGAAAGAAACTCAGTTTAAGTAAATAACTAAAAAATTTTTCTGTGGTTCAGTTTCTACCTGCCAGGGAGAAGGGGGCTGTATTGGTGTGGGTCTTCTTTTCTCCTCTGTTTCCCTCTCCACTCTACCGCCCTCTTCCCCCTTCCCTCATCCTGCTGAGGTGTAATTTTAGAGGGATTTTTAGACATATGAAAAACCAGCTGTAGGGAAGGCAGAAACACAAAACAGGACAGATTTCATGTTAGATTAAACAAAAAGAGAGCTATAAAATAGAAAGATTTAGGTTTACAGGGTTTTCTTAGTGCTATTAAATTAATTCTGTGATATAACATAAGAAGAGATCTGATATTCATTCACTTAAATTTAATGACTGATAGAGCCTATATGTTTCAACATTCTTAGGGGTTATCTGTACTTAATGTAGATCAAAGTGAAACAAAATAGAGCCCTGGGGGCTTAATTTAGGATAGCTAGCTAGTAAAAGTGAAGATGTTATTTCATTGCAGTGATTTTTGAAGTGTGGTAGCAGAGATAGTTGGGTATATTTATATCTTGGAGGAGGCTGTATTATCTTTAAAAAGTGGATTCTAAAATTACCATTGGTTTGTTAATGCTTTTAATCATAATATTGTAATTTTTTAAATTTAAAAAAAGTAATAAAGGAGTTAGTGAGATTTTGAGATTTGATCAAAACCAAGATTGAGCAATATTGTTTTGGAGAATGAAATGGTACAAACTCCATCTTCCTGGGCTGACCATTAATTAGCCTGTGAGTGTACAAGCTCTTGTCCATTGAGTCAGAACAGTGGTATCAGTTTTACAGCTCTCCTTATAGATGTGGATTCAACCCTCTAACACTCTGGCATTGTTCTTCAAAATTCACATTCTCTGCCCCTGGACTGGTAAAGTGTGACAGGTGTCACACACCCATCCTACCATTGTCAAGCAACAGTTTAACACTTAAAAGACTTATAAGATAGAAATAGATTATCAGAAGGACATAGGTCCTTGATAATCTTACTTATTTCTTTATATCCCAGTAGGGCTAAGAAATTCGGTTTAATTAAGCTGGGGTCATATGTGAGATGGGGCAGGCTACCTAATCTACTGTATCCCTTTCATCCCTTTATGTCTAATCTCCTTACTCCTCATGCGTTTGAGGGGTTTTTTGGTAATATAAAACACATTAGAGACATAACATGCAAAGCAATCAATACCGGCAAGAGAAGGATTTGGTTATATAACAAGATAAAATGTGAAGTCTACTTTAAAAACTGAACTCTCTTATATTTTTCACTTTCTTCCTGCATTAGAAGTGCTCACCCCATTTTAACAGGGCACTCACCTCCATAGAATATACTCTAGGAAAAAGAACAAATGTTTTCTCTCACCATCTGGAAAATGTTAGAGCAATGTTCCCTGCACTCATGGGAAGGGAGAGAACTTTTCCTGTGGCTTATGATTTATGCTCTTGATATATGGTGCTCTGAAATCTAGAAGGAAATAAAAGAGGAGACAGGTCTTTTGTGTGGAGGGATAAAGAAGGTGTGGAGCCATGTCTGGAGCAGGGGAAATAAGTGAGATTGTTGATAAATGACAATAACCTCACCCCAGGGGACTTATCCAAGAAGCTATTGTCCAATAACCCATGACTGCCCGGTAAGTGAAGTGAGAGAAGGATCACTGTAAAGGACATTATTAAAGGGCCCCTGACCTGCATTGTGTTGAAGTCATTGCCAGTTACCCACATAGTCTTTGTGTGAGGGGGAATCTCCCATCACTACTAATACAAGTCATGCAGCCTGAGCAGTTAGGACCCTGGTCTGTACCAGGAGGAAACCCTGTTCCATTCATGCCAGCACATCACCCTAGCTCACTGCCCTGCTGTGGTAGCACCCCCCACTCATGCCGTGACACTTTGTATTCTCCCCATTGATGAAAGCCATGCCTATGCTTCTCGAAAATGCCACTGTGTTACAGTCTGAGTTTCGCGCCGAAAAATCATTAATCTGCCATTCTGCTTCTGTAAAACCTGCTTGCTCCTGCTTGCTACCCCCAACACAGAAATTCCTAAGTGACTACAACACCCGTGTTCTGCGTAAAACAATTACAGCCCCCACGTTTTGCGTGAAGCTATTACGACACTCATGTTTTGCATGAACAAGATATGGCCCAGAGCCCAAACTGCCCAGATCCTGTTACACCAAAGATAAGAAAGTGATATAATGCTTACTCAAGGCTTTTTGTACACGTGCTTGCTCTGTCTTAGTAATTGTCCACCCACAAACTTACAATATAAAAACTCTGTTTCAAAGGCTCACTGATGCTCTCTGTGCCACCTTTGGGCGGCGCAGAGGGTAGCATTTCTCGCGTCTCAAACCATAACAACTGGACTTTGGGAAGACCAGATTTCTAAAGCAGGACAGTAGTGGGTATAACCCCAGTTTATCTTGTAGATGGTCCAGTCCTAAGAGGTTAGAAAATCTAGGCTTTGCGCAGGCTATAAGTAGATACCCACTATCAGGATCCACCTTCACTCTTAACAGGACAGAGACAGAAATAATTTAGTCTCCTAGTTTGATCAAGTGCTTTAGTAGAAGTTTGGGTTAGAAAGAATGGGGAAGGAAAGAGGGATGGCAAATTGACCTCCTTTTCTTTTAGCTTGAAGACCCCTTTTAGCATTTCTTATAGGACAGGTCTGGTATTGATGAAGTCCCTCAGCTTTTGTTTGTCTGGGAAAGTCCCCTTAGGACCCTTTTTTTATCCATGACCTATGAGAGCTTCATTATTAAATGCCTTGAGGTAGTCTTGTTTGGGTTAAATTTGCTTGGTGTTCTATGACCTTCTTCTACCTGAATATTGGTATCTTTCTCTAGGTTTGGGAAATTCTTGGTTACTATTTCTTTGAATAAACTTTCTACCCCAATCTTTATCTCTACCTCCCCTTTAAGTCCAATAACTCTTAGATTTGCCTTTTTGATGCTATTTTCTAAATCCTGTAGGAATGCTTCATTCTTTTTTATTATTTTTCTTTTTCTCTCTTCTGACTGTGTATTTTCAAATAGCCTGTCTTTAAGCTCACTAATTCTTTCCTCTGCTTGATCAATCTGCTGTTAAGAGATTCTGATGCATTTTTCAGTTTGTCAGTTGATTTTTTCAGCTCAAAAATTTCTGTTTTTTTTAATTATTATTTCAAGCTCTTTGTTAAATTTCTCTGATACACTTCTGAATTCTTCTTCTACATTGTCTTGAAGGTCATTGAGCTTCTTCAGAACAGTTATTTTGAATTCTCTGTCTGAAAGGTCACATATCTCCATCACTCAGGGATTGGTCACTGGTGCCATATTTGGTTTGTTTGATGAAATCATGTCTTCCTGGATGTTCTTGATGCTTGTGGATGTTCATCAATGTCTGAGCATTGAAGACTTAAGTATTTATTCTAATCTCAGTCTGAGCTTGTCCTTCTTGAGAAGCCTTTCCAGGTATTCAAAGGGAATTGAGTATTGTGATCTAACTCTTTGCCATATCAGCACTGGGAGTGTCCCAAGCCCAGTAATGCTGTGACTTTTGCAGATTCCTGGTGGTACTGCCTTGGTGGACTTAGGTAAGATATAGGAGAATTCTCTGGATTACCAGGAAATGTCTCTCACTCTCTGTGCTGGGCTGCTAGAGTTGGGTAAGGAGTGACATGGGCACTCCCTCATGGCCAACCACAGCTGATACTATTCCAGGTCACAACTGAAGCCTGTCCAGTCTTGCCCAAAGCCTGTGGCAACTGTTGCCTGCCTACCTCTGACGTTTCCTCAAAGCCCAGGGGCTCCTTAGTCAGCAGGTGGTGAATCCTGCCAGGACTGAGTCCTTCTCTTCAGAGCAGCATGTTTCCTTCTGGCCCGGGTGGGTCTAGAAATGCTATCCAGAAACTAAAGCCTGGAATCAGGGGCTGCAGGAGTCTTCTTGGTACTTTATTTTATTGCAACTGAGCTAGAACCCAAGGTGCAAGATGAAGTCCTTTCTACTCTTCCTTTTCTAAAGTGGAGGAAGACTCTCCCCAAGTTGCACTGCCAGGAGTTGGAAGAGAGGTGACAAAGGCATTCTCTTGGCCACCACTGGTGTCTCATTGGGTCACATGCACCCAAAGTCCACTAGCTCTGAGTCAGCACAGCTGCAGGACCTGCCCAAGGACTGTAGCCTTTGTAGCCTGAATTCCCTTAAAATTTATTCTGGGCCGCAAGCTTTCTTTCTTCAGGTGATAGTGAGACTAATTGGAACTCAAGTTTCCACCTCTGGAATGGAGGACTCCCTTCTGGCCATGCTGGTCTAAATGCTCCCTCTGTGGGTGCTGGGAGAATTCTGCCCTGTGTTGTGTCCCCCTGGGACAGGGTAGCCCTGAGTTCCAAAACAAAGTCCCACAAACACTTCATTCTCCCTCCTCCAGGCACACAGATTCTCTCTCCACCCATGGTGCTGGTGTGGCGCTGCTGGCGGTGGGAGAGGGGTGGTGTAGGCAACACAAGACTGTCTTTCCTGCCCTCTTCAGAGTCTCTTTCCTTGATACAGTGTTAAAACCAGGTACTGTGATTATTCGCCTGATTTTTGGTTCTCCTGAAGGTGCCTGAATTTGTTGTTCCTGTGGAGGGATGATTGCTGAAAGTTTCTATTTGACCACCTTGCTCCTTCCCTGGGATGGAAAATTGAGGAGTTAAGGAGACCAGAAAGTGGGTCTTTGAGTTCTCCCCAATGCTGGATCTGTGTGACCTGGAAGGTGAAAATGTCAAATATTACTTTCTCACCCAACAGCTATTTTCTGCTTCCCAGGGGTAACAGATTCCTGATATTGTTCAGTCATTGTGAATATTCCTTGTACTTTGGGGAAGCTTGGACTCCTTACCAACCCCAGAATCAGACTAATTCGGCCTTTGCCATTTATGGTAATTCTATTTTCCTTGCCAGTGATTGGTTTGAGAATGGGCATATGACACATTTTTAATCAATGAGAGATGAGGGTAAGATTACCAGGAATTCTGGAGATTCGTCATTGCTCTTAAAAAATGAAGCCTAAGGAAGAAACAAATTCTCTTCCTTCCTTTCCTACATTTTGATATATATTAGAGTTGTCATGCCTGGAATTGCTACTATCATCTCATAACTGTAAGGGGAAAGCTAAAAGATTCATGAAGAATCTGAGCCTGAACAATAACAAGATATTCATTTAAATGATCCTATTTTTAGCTTTTGGTTAAAGAGAATAAATCTTTCTTATTTTTTAAACCAATTTTAGTTGAATTTTTTTTTACCTCCAGCCAAAAGTATACCAAACAAATCTGATGATAAAATTAAAAAAAATTCCCATCATTCCACAGATTCTTTGTGGATTCATGATCAGCTAAGAGTAAAATTATTTTGTTTCTGGTAATGGACTATACCTACATCCTCTTTCAGATGTTTCTGAAATTACAGAGATTACACATTGTGGAAGAATCTTTCTATAATTATCAAGCATTTTCTTTTCTTTCAATATGGTCAATATGGAGAGTAAAACTGAGGAGGAGACCCCCCCATTAGAATTTGAATTCATAAAACATTACATTAAAAAAAATAAAAGACATGTGACTTCACATTCAAAATCAAAAGAAGGAAATACACATTTCCAGAAATGGAAAGCAAACTCAAAATCAAAGAGACGAGCAGAAGTTTAGGTTAAATGTATCAGCGTAACATGAGAAGCAGGTATGGGCCCTAATGGCTGGATTTGGGAGTTTGAGTGCTTATGCAGAGAAGGTAGCCCAGGACACAGGTTCTATTCAACTATAGCTGAGATACCTGCAACAAGCCAGAAGTGCTAGGGACTGGGAAACCTCTGCCCCTACCAGCTGGGGGAAGCAGCAAGAAAGCTCTCTGTACATCCAGGGTTGAGGTTAGAAAAAAGTCACCCTAGGAAATTTGAGTCCACCACCACCCGTATGAAACAAAAACTCCAGTTGATTGAGAAATCAAGTGACATAAAATGAGTGAAACCACAAACCTAAAATAGCCCACTATGGACTTTTCCATAGTTCAGAGACCGCCATAGAAGTCAGTCTCAGCTAGAGATGAGCTCCAGGATGAAGACTGAAACCACGAGAGGAAGTGAATTCCTGGATGGAGAGTGAGATGATGCCACTAAAAGAAGGATTTGCACACTAACAAGAAATAATAGAATTACCCAAAAGGGGACTTTAAAATGATTATTTTAAAAATGATTAAATAAATAAAAAGGAAATAGAAAAGATAGAGCAAGCATAAAACCATATAAATAGAACAGATTTGAAAAATGGGAAAGAATACAGTGGAAAACTTAGATTAAAAATTAAAACTCACTGAAATAAAAAAGAAATCATTGACTGGTTGAACAACAATGCATACACAGGTGAAGAAAAACATGCACATACTGGAACATAGATCCAAGGTAACGACCTGGAATGTGGAACAGAGGAATAAAGATATGGGGAGTTAAGACATGGAAGATAGGAAGACAGAATCTAATAGATGTCTAATAGGAATTCTAGAAGGAGAGGGTTAAGTAAATATGGGACACAGAAAGTTAGAAGAGAAAATGAGAATTTTCCAGAATTGAAAGGACCACCACAAGATGCAAATAGGACAAATAAAAACAAGTTCACATCAAAAAGCATCATCGAAGTAAAACTGTAGAACACCAAAGACAAGTAAAATTTCTAAAAGCTATCAGAGATTAAAAGACATATTACTACAAAGGAATGATTGTTAGATTGATAAAAGACTACCGTCAGTAATAATAGCTAATATTTATTGAGTGATTGCTGTGGGCCAGGAATTATTTTAAGTGTCTCATTTAATGTTCACAACAATCTAAAGGGGAAGATATGGCTGCTCTCCACATTTCAGATAAAGGACAATGGACAAAAGACAATGGAATAATACATTCAAAGTGGTGAGGCATAAATAATTCTTCCTATAACTCTAACTCCTGCCAAACTTTCATCAAGAGTGTAGCTTGGGCTGGGCATGGTGGCTCATGCCTGTAATCCTAATACTCTGGGAGGCTAAGGCAGGAGGATTGTTTGAGCTCAGGAGTTCAAGACCAGCCTAAGCAAGAGCAAGACCCCATCTCTTCTAAAAATAGGAAAAAATAGTCAGGTGTGGTGGCATGCACCTGTAGCCCCAGCTACTTGGGAGGTTGAGGTAGGAGGATCCCTTGAGCCCAGGAGTGTGAGGTTGCAGTGAGCTATGCTATAGCCATTTTACTCTAGCCGGGGTAACAGAGAGAGACTCTGTCTCAAAAAAAAAAAAAAGACTGTAGCTTGGAAGTTTTTTATTTCTTTCCTGACATAATTTAATAATCCATAAACTTTTTTATGGATTATTAAAAACAAAATATATGTTCAGAAGTATCAATATAACAAGAAGTGTTATATTGTCATAAGTTTCTCAGAATTACATATATGGTCATTTTATGTGTGCTGTGAGAAGGGTAGAAACTGGTGAAGAAGATGTGGTTTTAACTAAATTTTTTTGTTTTTCACTGTCCACCCAGGTTGAATTAAAGAAGCTATGAAATAAAACATGCAGGTTAAGCAAGGACAGTTAGTCCATTCCAAATATTCCTACAGCACAAACAATGGTCTCCTGTATCCATGAAAAGAACCCTTTAAGTATTTCAAACCATAGGAATTTAATACAGGGAATGGCTTACATAGATGATGGAATAGCTAAGGGACCACACGGCACTATGAGGCAACACTGACTTTAGCAGAAGAAAGCCACTACCAACCTGAGGCTAGAATGAGAAGCAGGAGGGGATCACATCAGAGCTCAGAAGTCAAGGACACCTGGTGGGCCTATCTGGTGGAAACTGAGGCCATGAAGGTAAAGTCAAACCTGCAGGAACTAGAGCCATAGAGATATCGCAGCTACTAGGAGAGGCGCTACCTAAACCAGAATGGGGATACGAATGGAGTAGGTATCCTAGCTCTTATGCTTCCTTGCGCTCTAGGCTTCTATCAGAGCCTTCCTATTAGGTAAACTTATTTAGAAGCAGAAGGCAAAGGAGGCTGGGAAATGTAGTTTCCTGCAATACACAACCAGGTAAAGAAAGACAGAGAATGGTTCTGAGAATAGTCAAGTGACCTGAAAGTGACACATGCATTTTGTGTGTGAATGACCGAACTGCCTTCTCTTTTCATATGCAAAGGCACTGCTTCTTTCCTATGAGGGTCCCATTCTACAAGCTCTACAAGATGGCAACTTCATTTAAGACCATGCCTCTGCTGAGCTTTTTGGAATACAGATGTCCTCTTAAATCTGCTATGCCTAGAAGCTAATAGTAGAATGCAAAAATAGCTTTTGCTGTCTGCACTGCTTTTCTTATTTGTATTCTAAGTAAAATCACTTAGGCAGATACAGAAAGCGCTTCTTATTTGCATTTGTTTTGCCTACAGAAAATGTACAGTTCACATGACTGCTCTGCTTCAAAGAAATAATCAAAATACAAATTGCTTGAACTATAAAAACAGGAGCTCAGAAAACCTAGGATAAGGAAGAGAAATTAGGGCACACTTGAAACGTTAAAAAAAAAAAAAAAAAAAAAAAAAAGATGTTTTTGCTATGGTTATCTTCAACTTACATCTCCAAAGCACAAGTAAAACAAATTTTGAGAATTAGTTGGTTCACAGAAACTTTATCCTTTCCCAAATTTTATTTTTGACCACATGAATTAGAAAAGATGCTCATGTCAAATCTCTGTTTTCATTTGGAGTGCATGACCAGAATCTAAAATATGTTTTCCTGAATCAATATTAAGCAATATTTGGTAATCATCTTTATTTACCCTCAAAAGAAAAGCCTTTAAATGAAGAATATTAATTAACTGAGAGGAGCGTTAATTTTCATTTAAAATCTATCGTTGGCTATAATATTAAGTTTTAGCCAAAGTATTTATCGTTAGTTTATCTTAGCTCTGATAGAGGTTCATTGTTTAATGAAATATCATAGTATTAACTCTGACAGGCATTTTTGGTGATAGAAAATATATTATTTTGGGTGGTGGTATAGTTAATTGTTAACTAATCTGTCCTGAACTGGGTTAGGTTTTATAAACTGTCTCAGTTTTTAAGAACTTTAGTGCTATCAGTTGGCAATGATTTTGACTTTTTGAATTGCCTGTGTATATATTTTCCACTTAATGCTCAGTGCATACAGTTGGTATCAGTTGATCCATTACAAAAGGAAGCTTTGTGGAGAGAAAGAGAGAGAGAGAGAGAGAGAGAAAATGTGGTATATTTTATAAAGAACATTAGCACCCTCTTCTGGGTGACTTTTGAGGCTGTAATGAAAATATTCTGATAATCTTTTCCCACGTCCTAACAATGAACAGTCTGAATATTCATTAAATTTGATCCTGATTAAAGCACAACCTCTGAGTAATTTAATTAGACTGTATATTTCAGAAACACTGATAAGTGCTGGAGTCAAAAACACTTCATAGCTAAATGTTACCCACTGGGAATAAGTGTTTGGCTTACGAAAAGGGAAAAAAAATGCTTCTTCTACATTTCTCAGAATGAATGTCCCCAATGACTCTTAAATATACAGAGCTATGCAAGGAGGAAGGGAACACAAGGACAGACAAGGAGAGCAGACTTGTACATTCTTCTCCCAGCTGTCAGTGCTTGAAGAAAAAATGTATCCCCACTTATGCTTTAATATCAGGCATTGACATAAATTAGATTTCTTTACAAAATCAGCTATCTTTTAAATCAGACTCCCTGGCATTGCCCAAATCCTCCTGTGATAGACATCATATGAGGCTGATTATGGAGATTTGATTGTACTTGTTTGATTCATTCGTTTATTCATTTACTGTCCAAATATTTAATGTGCACCTACTGTGTGCCAGGAACCCTTCTAGGTACTGAAGATATAGGGAACAGATTCAAGTTCCTGACCGCATAGGGATTACATTTCTAGTGAGGGGAGATAAATACAATACAGAAGTCAATATAATATGTATTGTGTAAATACAGTGAGAGGAAGGGTCAGAAGACTGTGGGGTGGGCAGCTCTTGACCAAGAAGCAGCAGGCAGCAGAGGAAGGAGTCCATCTAGGGCCATTTATATCACAGGGAGAGAGTGGCCAAAAGATGGGGCAAGGAAGCAGGAATCCAGTCTATAGCTCGTAGGGTCTCTTTCTCCATGGTTGAATTAGATAACATAGACCACCTCATCCACCTATGATCTTTAAGTAGGATCAAACAGAACTAGTTAGAGCATTGAAGGGACAGCTAACTTCCCAGAAGGGAAAGTAACTTACAGGGGAGCCTTGGCATTGAGAGCTATTAAGTAGCAGTTACAACAAAATCTATTCCAAGAAATGCCACAGTTTGTATTAAAAATCTCCCTCCTCTTTTGCTGCAGAATTTATCAGCCCCCCAGAACCTGTTAATGCCGATTCTGAAACTTACTAGATGCTGAATTGGGGCAAGTTTTTCAACCTCTCTGAACATCAGGCTGCATTTGTAAAATGGGGGAGGTGATAATTACCCTGCAGGGTTGCCTGGCACTTGGCGTGGCTGCAGGACCTGGTGGCAATTCTGATCAAGACAAACGTGAGGTTTCAAGTAGCCCAAGTGCTGCTCAGGTTTTAAAGTGCTTTCTATCTCTGGAAGACAGTATGCTAATTTGGGTAAGATATAGGTCTGTATGAATTTTAAAACACAATATATGGACACGGAGAAGTGTTAAAAAGTGAGAAGTCAGATTTGTTAGACGTTACAGAATTGAAGTGTTGAAAAAATTAATCACACAGTTGGCAATCAGTCCTCATTTATTCCTTTTGAAGTTCTTGTGTGTCTTCTTAGCTTCTCTTTGTGGAATTCTTACTAGGAGCACATCTCCTACAGTGGAAACTGAGACAGAATAGGACACATGAAATGGATGCTCTGCAACATTGAAGGAGACCCAAATCCACTGTGCCGATTAGTTATTGGAATCTTGGCATAATTTCACACATGCTCAGGGGACATTCAGTTAGCTGTCTCTTGTGGATGCTACCATGTGAGTATTGGAACAAATCCCATTTTGACGAGAAGTAGCTCTGAATGTGTAGTACAAAGCTACGATGACATTGTTGAAGCATAATTATTAGCTCTGTGTTAGTGACTCAGTTATTCATCTTTAGTTTTGTTTTGTTCCTATCCCTATGTAATAGTTTTTTGGTTGCTGTCAAATGAAGTAGAGACTAGGAAAACAGTTGCCTTAAATTCTATATAATCTGCCATGCCAAACAAACAAAAATAAATATATAATTATTTTAAAATTCTATTTAAGGATCATTAGGATTATTGAACACAATCTTTTACACTTCAATAAGCAGTTCAGGGAACGCAAGAAGCAAAAGGCTAGAACACCTGTGAGAAAATGTCCAATCACTCATCATTAAAGATATGGAAAATCAAAAAACCAAGGAGTAACATTTTCAGCTATCAGATTGAAAAAAATTTAAATTTATGGTAAACCCTAGCAGATGAAGCTACGGAGAAACAGGCACTCCTATACAAGATTGCGATAGTATAAACTTTTTGGAGGGGAAATGTGGTGATATTCATCAATATTTTAAAAAATGCTGAAACTTTGTCCCAGGAATTCCAGTGCTAGAATTTTTATTCTCAATGTTCTTACAGAAATTCTCAAGCTATAGGGGAAAGGATATTAATTCTAGCTTGTAACAACATAAAAAAAAATGGAAACAACATAAATGACTACCTATAGGGAGTCATAAATAAGATATATATATATGTATATATATATATATATATATATATGTGATGAGATAACATTTTGTAATATTAGCTTTTAAAATTTTTTCTTGAATTTCTTTTTCAGCTGGTGTATCGCATGCCCTGCTTCAGGGGACAAATGGCATAGCAAAATGCAAATAACACATAGAGGATGTTTGACTTTTGAGTTCCAAAAGCCTAGACCCTGACATAAACAAAATAATTGGAAGCTTATGTATTAACAGTGAATAAGGGAAACTTACCCACCTGCCCCAGTAGATTAAAATTCCCTGACTGGGAAGTATAGGGAAGAGGGGAGGAGAGGGAAAAGTTGGTTAACAGATACAAAATTACAGCTGGCTAGGAGGAATAAATTCCAGTGTTCTAGAGCACTACAGGGTAAATATGATTAACGATAATTCACTATGTATTTTCAAAAAGCTAGAAGAGAGAATTTTGAATGTTCTCAACACAAAGAAATGATAAATGTTTGAGGTGATGGATATGCTGACTACACTGGCTTGATAATTACACATTATATACATGTATTGAAGTATCACTCTGTATCCCATAACTATATACAACTATTATGTGTCAACTGAAAACAACATGAAAATAAATAAAAGAAAGTAAAAAGAAAACTACTCAAGATCCTCATGCCTAGGGCAATCATTCATTCCTAACAGGACTGAAAAAGAGAAACTAGCATTTATGAAGTGCCAGATACTTTCACATATCCTATTTCATTAAGTGAATCCTCACACAACTTTGGGACTCTTATCAGTCCCAATATCTGAGAATAGATTCAAGATGACATTTCAACACAGGGTCAGTGTGTGCCATGGGTAGAATCCAAATTCTGATATATTTTACGCTAAAGCCCATTCTCTTTAATTCATGAAAACCCTATAAGCTAGGTATAATTTTATCTTAGTTTTAGAAATGAGGAAAATGAGACAGACAGGGCCCAAGATTGCACAGCCAGGAAGTGACAGAGACTCAGAAATGGAACTCAGACTGCCTGGAGAGTTTATGGTATTAACCATGATGTCATCCTGCCTAGTTAGACCTTCCGTTCAAGACAGGGTACTAAACATGTGTATAAGCTTTCGATCCAGCCTATGGACCCATTAAAACAATGTTACTCATTGTAAATCTTTATTGCCGTTTCCTTTTTCAGATATGGTAACTATACTTTTGATAAAAACTTAAAAATAAAGACAAGTATAACACTTAAAATTGTAATAGAAACCACCAAAAGAACAAAAATCAGAAACCATTAAAAGTTGTGGTCTCTGGAGAATGGGATTTGTACATAGTGGCACAGAAAGCTAAAATTTACCTTTTACTTTATATAGTTAAACTTTTTGTTACTGTGTGCATTTTCTATACCCATATTGTTTCATTTAGAGAAAAAAAATTAAAGAAAAAAACAAAATAAGAAAATATAATAGAACGATGAAAGCAGAAGTAAACATGCATGAAATTCCACACAACAGAGTATTATACAACCGTCCAAAAGATGGGGGCAGATTGACTGTCCTATCATGTAAAGGTTGCTAAAACATATTGCTAAATAAAAACTAATCTTGGCGCACACACACGCATACACACACACCCTTGCCTTGGGAGCAGAGAAGGAGCTATTTTGCCAAGTCTGAGAGAAAAGAAAACTTGCTTCTCAGTTAGATACCTGGAAAATGATAAGACCCCCCTTCCCCAATTTTCCAGTAACCTGACATAGTGAAAGAATAGAGTAGGAAAAGCTGTGTGATATAGATGGATCTGAGACAGCTTGCAAGATTTCCCCCAAATTCCAGCATGGCACAGTAATTCCCTTTGTCTGGGAGCAACATAGACATAGGAAGGAACAAGATTCAAAGGTTCTGAACAGACTGGAGCAGGAGCCAGGGATAAACAGTGGAGACCTACATGGATCAATGTCTGAGGATGAGAAGGGACAATATACACCTCCACATCTATCTGGATCGAAAGACAACAATCAAGGACAAGATGCCATACCCACACCCATGCCCTCTGTTCTACATAAGCCTCGGGGAACTCAAACACCATGCAGGAAAACGCTGAATTGGCAGAGATTAATTCTGACCACCTAGGAGAATAGAATCCTGAGATAAAATGAATAAAAGAAAAATAAAGACAATTAAATGTCTTCCATACTCGAGTTAGTGAAATGAAGTCACTTCACATACCACAGAGTAACATGCATCTGTTAAAAATAATGAGGCAGATAAATATGCTCCAGTCTGAAAGATCTGCAAGATTAATTTTAAATTTAAAAAGGCAAGGTGAAGAACAATTTGAGTAGTGTGCATTCTATTTGCATAAAAATGCTATACCTTATAAATGTTCCAACGATATGGATGACACAATTAAGTGTGAATTCCTGTAGAGACTGAGATTTTTCATTGTATAACATTTTATAAAGATTTCTTTTAAACTAAAAGCAAGTATTACTTTTATAATACTTGATAGAATATCCTTTTTGTCCTTATGTCATGTTTTGTGATACATTACATTGAATTAAAATTCTCTGTAGCATTTATTTCGATAATTTTAGAATAAAAGATGAAAACATGTGTCTTAGATATCTTTTGTGTGTAGCAAAAAGCTGCCAAAGAGAATTCACTTGGTTTTCTTTTCCCATTACAAAGGGTGTTACAGTGTGCCTTTAAGGAAAACTTTCCTCCATCATTTCTATAAAAGTGGACCTGCAACTTTTCACACCACAAAGCTATAGAAAACCTTCTTAAAAATGTGCTGATAACCAGAACAAGGATGTATGATGTGAAGAACTGGACAAAGTCATGCATTTTCATATTCCCTAGCATGTGATCATGCATGCATCTCACAGGCACTGAGCAAATCACCAGAACTTACATATGCAGATATTAATAAGAATGGCTCCCTTCAAACTCGGCTTACAGTTTTTCTGAACCACTGAAAATATTTGGTAAGTCCTTTTTTGGAATTGCTCTTAGAGTTTAGGACACATTCTTTTGAACATCCTAACAGATGACAAATAATCACCCTTTGAAAGTGGATTTAAATTTTAATAGCAGCCAAAGGCCATTTAGAGCCACATATGGTAAATAAGAAAATCACTCAATGTAGATAATAAATTTACAGTAAAAAATGTGGTGTAACTATAAACCAACATGATTGTTTTCTAAGCTCTAAAGGAAACAATGTCATATCCCCCCCAAAAAAACTCCTGAATATTTTAAACAAATGTAATATCATTTGAACAACTGTATCGCCTTTTTAACAGACTACATTAAAATAATAATTTTGATGACTAAATTTTAGTTATCTGTTAAAAAACAGTCTAATTGATGTACAGTAGTATTCTATATACCATATTTGCTTTAAAATATTAAACCACAAGATTTTTAAAGGTGGTCAGTACTTTAGATCAGCAGTTTTAAAACTGTGGATTAAGATCTATTACGTGGTTATGAGATCAGCTTAGTGATTGCAACCAATATTAAAAATTATAAGAGAAAATAGAGTGCATCCTATGTTGTTGCAGTATTATTTTATCAATGTTTGTTTCAGTTATATATTTTTAGTTATGCTTCATTGAGTCAGTAAAAATTTATTGAACACCTACTATATGCTAGACCAAGGTTCTAGACCAAGGTCTTGCCATTGTTGAAATTTCAGGCCAGATAATATTTAATTGTAAATATGTTCGGTGGGGGAGGAGTCTGTCCTATGCATTATAGGGTGTTTAGCAGTATCCTTGGTATTATGGGCTGATTTGTGTCTGTCCCTCCTCACCCTTCAACTTTATATATTGAAGTCCTAACCCCTATTACCTCAAAATGTATTTGGACATAGGGCCTTTAAAGAAGTAATTAAGTTATATATAATTTATATATAATGAATTATAATAAAGTCAATTAGGGTGGGCCCTAATCCAATAGGAATGGTCTTCTTTAAGAAGAGGAGACTAGGACACAGACATAGACACATGGAGGACCATGTGAGGACACAAGGAGAAGACGGACATCTACAAGTCAAGGAGAGAGATCTCAAAAAAAGGAAAAAAAAAAACAAAACAACCCTGTAGACACCTTGATCTTATACTTCTAGCCTTCAGAACTGTGAGAAGATAAATTTCTGTTGTTCAAGTTACACAGGCTGTAGGTACTTTGTTACAGCAGCCCGAGATGGTTTTTGCTCATTGGGGACAGAGGAATCCCTCCTCTGTTGTGACAAACAAAAATCTCTCCAGACATTGCCAAAAATTCTAGGGGGGCAAAATTACCTCCATTTGAAAATCACTGCTTTAGACATATATGGTTGTACTCATAACAATGAAAAAGTGAATTTTTTCATTTCAAAACATTAAGGGGGTGCAAATGTTTTTGTTACATGGATACCTTCTGAAAGTGAATTTCTTATTGTGTGTTGCTGCCAAAAAATTTGAGAATTCCCACCTTTGAACTGTGCCATAGCGCTCGGACACATAACGATTGGGTGACAGATATGATAAGATACTGGTTCTTCAGCCTGGAAAGCCTGGGGAGACAGAAGCCTGGGGCCTGTCACCTCTGGCGATGAGCCAGGTACGCCAAAGTACTACACAAATACAAATGTTGCGTTTGCTGTGATGTGAAAAATGTTGGGTATTGCTGACTTACAAAGCTCCCTTTCACTTTTTATATGGACAAAATGTGGAACAACTTAGTTAAATGATCACTTGCTATTGCTCATCGCATTAGTGGCCGAGCTAGAATTAAGAACTCAGGACTTTTGATCCCAGTTTAGGGATTTATCATTTTACAATGTTGATTTTTAAAAAGTTGTTTCTTGAGAAAAAACTCAATAAATATTTTACTTGGGGTGATGCCTTAACCTGAGTTCTCTAGAAAGCAAAGCCTGAAGCAAAGTTTACATGCTAATGCGGTACTGGGATATGTAATTAAAGGACCAAAACAGTGAAGCGAAGAGAGGAAGGACCAGGTGAGAAAGCAAATACTAAGTGATACATGACCACAGGGGCCATAGCTTACCCAGAAAACACAGCTGGGTGCTTGGTTATGCAAGACCTTTCTTGAGAGACAAAGAGAATCATTGCTCTTAGAAGCAGTGTGTTGAGGGGTGGTAGGGAGAGGAAAGATGAGGAAGTTATCTAGTGGCTTCTTCCTTTGTTTCTTTTTCTGGTCAAATTTGCTCCATACGGTATTAACGCTCTATACTACCATGTTGTGTTACCTGACCAGTAGCTACTGGGAAGCTGCTATGGAAGGTAGATCCTCCATCCCATAGGGTAGGGTGTTATCTGGGTCCAACAGTGTGGGAATGTGGGCCCACTCAGATGGACTGGGTGCTGCTGTCTGTACTGTGTCATGCATGATAGAGACCATGCTAAAACCCAGCCCTAGTCCCATGGAAGACAGAGGCAGCCACTAATGCGTGGAGGCAGTGACCAAGCAGCCAAGGCCCAGGGTCAAGTGGGCCCAAATGCATCCAGGGAAGCACAGGCGCTAGGTTCACTACAGATGGTATAGACCGCCTAGAGGAGTTACAGAGACCACCATAACACCAATGATAACAGGGATTAAAGTCAGAATTATCCCAGGCAGGTTTGTCTGTGATGTGCCTTCTTATTTCTCTGGGTCTCCGTTTGTTTATTTGCATGATAAGGAAGTTAGATTAGATCAGAGGTTGAAAAGCCAAAAGATAACAGTGGCCAGGCAATAAATACAAATGGAAGAATTGGCTGCCTCTGAATGTGTTGTGCTGGAGACGGAGTGAACTCCAGTGAACGTGTTTTGTAAAGAGGGCAGCCTTACCCTGCCATAACTCACTGCTAGGAATTTGGACCTAGTGTTGCCACATATACAGTCTTTCTTAAGGGGAGAGGTTGGAAATCTGAATTTCTATGAGATACATCCAAATTTATAAATGCTTGTTTAATATTTTTGAAAACACTGCATGAGCCAATGCAAAATACATGTCAGCCACTTGGACCACCGGTTGGTCATCTCTCACCTAGATGATCTCTAAGATCTCTCAGCCCTAACATTCTCCAAAGTTTAAAGTCCTTTTCAAGTTTTTTTTTCACTATACTTATGATTACAGTTTTATTATAGCAAAAGGATACAAATTAGAACCAGTCAAAGGAAGAGATAAAGTTAGAGAAAAGTCTGAGACTGTTGTTTCCATCTGTCTTAGGGACCTGTTTTACTCCTGGCACCAATATATGACAATGCTCAAAGAATGCTGTCAATCAGAGAAGGTGGCCCAAGATTTTGATATCCAAAGTTTTTTATTGGGGCTCTACCGTGTACATCCTGCATGGCTGGCCTTTAGTTTCCAGTCCCTCCCAGAATTTGGGCTACCTGCCTTTAGTATGCAGATCCTCTGGAGGTTAGAACTGATATGGTGTGGTCTCCATCATAGATTGCATTGTTAGGCTGGTGGCCAAGCCTCCAGAGCAAACAAAGCCACCCCTAATAGGAAAAACATCTCAGAGGCCTAGAGAGAACCTCTCAGTAGCCAAGGGCAAAGGCCAGACCTCTTTTTGGCTAAAGTTAATTTGTCACTACATAGGATGCATACAGATTTATGATTTTGATATTTTGCTTGTGGATAGATAATTTCAGTATTAGGAAATATCCCTCTTTACCTCTAGTAATACTCATAAATCTATTTGTCTGATACCAATATAGATAAACCAGATCTCATTTGGTTAGCGACTGCATAGCACATCTTTTTTATCTATGGAACTCTAATCTTTGTTTTATGAGAAATGCTGAGGAAACTGCTCAAATTTTCAGAGGCATTTTGCTAATGATATTAGCCTCCTATCCCTTGTATCTCCAGTATGGAACACATAGTTTGAGGAAAAATTTGGCTGCACGCTTGAGTTTCTCTCTCCAAATGTCTACCCAAAGCAGTGCTGATTTCTGTGTCGCTCTGCAAAGGCCTTCTTCTGGGCTTTGCACCAGGATTAGCAATGAATTCTCAACCTTCTGCCTGCACTCAGAATTGACGATTGTTCTTGGGTAAATGTGGCAGCAGAGAACAGCTCACATCTCTGTGGTTCTTCCATCTCCTGAATCTTACCTTTTCTGTTTCTAAACACTTCAGCATGTACATGCTACCTTCTTTCAGATCACTTCAGAAAATTATCCGGCTCTGCCAGCTACTCCATCCCAGTTATAACAGAAATTCTTTCACAAAGTTGAAGGTAACATTTATTTTTCCTTTAAATGTTCTCTTGTCCAAGCTAAACCTTCATCTTTTAAATTTTAATTTTTTTATTTCAAAATATTATGGGGGTACAAATGTTTTTGGTTACATGTATTGATTTGGTTATGCTTGAGTCAGGGTCATAAGTGTGCCAATCACCCAGATAGTGTTCATTATACCCATACAGTAGGTTTTTGCCCATCTTCCTCTCCCCTCTCCCACCTGCTTGATCTCCACTGAGTTTTACTTTCCTCTATGCACATGTGTGCTCATCAGTTAGTTCCAGTTTAATAGCAAGTAACCACTTCTATTCAACATAGTGCTGGAAGTCCTAGACAGAGCAATCAGGCAAGAGAAAGAAATAAGGGGTACCCAAATCAGGAAAAAGGAAATGAAACTATTGCTTTCTGCTGATGATATGATCTTATACCTAGAAAACCCCAAAGACTCCACCAAGAGACTCCTGGAATTGATAAATGAATTCAGCAAAGTGTCAGGTTACAAAATCAATGTACGCAAATCAGTAGCATTCCTATATACCAGTAACAGTCAAGCTGAGAGTCAAACCAAAGACTCAATATCATTCAAATAGATATACAGAAAATAAAATACCTAGG